>NC_062279.1:119804372-120429372 GCF_902655055.1 Lutra lutra | reverse complement strand
ACCATAGAGTTGAGGGTCCATTTCTGGGCTCTCTATTCTGTGCCATTGATCTATGTGTCTGGTTCTGTGCCAGTACCATACTGTCTTGATAACTACAGCTTTGTAATAGAGTTTATGTCCGGAATTGGGATGCCGCCAGCTTTGTTTTTTGGTTTTGTTTTGTTTTGTTTTTGTTTTTGTTTTTTTTCCAACATTCCTCTGGCTATTTGGGGTCTCTTCTGGTTCCATACAAATTTTAGGATTATTTGTTCCTTTTCTTTGAAAAGTGTTGATGGTATTTTGATAGGAATTGCTTTAAATGTGTAGATTGCTCTAGGGAGCATAGACATTTTCACAATACTTTTTCTTTCAATCCATGAACATGGAACATTTTTCCATATCTTTGTGTCTTCCTCAATTTCTCTCATGAGCGTTCTATAGTTTTCTGAGTACAGATTCTTTGCCTTTTTGGTTAGATTTATTCTTAGGTATCTGATGGTTTTGGATGCAATTGTAAAGGGGATTGACTCTTTAATTTCTCTTTCTTCTGTCTTTTTGGTGTATAGAAATGCAGCTGATTTCTGTGCATTGATTTCATATCCTGACAATTTACTGAATTCCTACATGAGTTCTAGAAGCTTTGGGGTGGAGTCTTTTGTTGGGATTTCCACATAAAGAATTATATCACCTGCAAAGAGTGAGAGTTTGACTACTTTGCCAATTCGGATGCCTTTTATGTCTTTTTGTTGTCTGATTGCTGTGGCTTGGACTTCTAGTACTATGTTGAATAGCAGTGGTGATAGTGGACACCCCTGCCATTTCCCTGACCTTAGGGGAAAAGCTCTCACTTTTTCCCCATTGAGAATGATACTTGTTGTGGGCTTTTCATAGATGGCTTTTGTGATATTGAGATATGTACCCTCTATCCTACACTACACTGAAAAGTTTTTTTTTTATTTAAAGATTTTTATTTTTATTTATTTGACAGAGAGAGATCACAAGTAGGCAGAGAGGCAGGCAGAGAGAAAGGAAGGGAAGCAGGCTCCCCACTGAGCAGAGAGCCTGATGCGGGACTCGATCCCAGGACCCTGAGATCACGACCTGAGCCGAAGGCAGAGGCTTAACCCACTGAGCCACCCAGGCGTCCCTGAAAAGTTTTGATCAAGAAAGGATGCTGTACATTGTCACATGCCTTTTCTGAATCTATTGAGCTTATCATATGGTTCTTGTTCTTTTACTAATGTATTGTATCCTATTGATTGATTTGTGGATGTTGAACCAAACTTGCAGCCCAGGAATAAATCCCACTTGGTTGTGGTGAATAATCTTTTTAATGTACTGTTGGATCCTATTGGCTAATATTTTGGTGAGAATTTTTACATTCATATTCATCAGGGATATTGGTCTATAATTCTCCTTTTTGATGGGGTCTTTGTCTGGTTTTGAGACCAAGGTAATGGTGGCCTCATAGAATGAGTCTGGAAGTTTTTCTTCCATTTCTATTTTTGGAAGAGTTTTGGGAGAAAAGGGTATTGATTCTTCTTCTTTTTTTTTTTTTTAAAGATTTTATTTATTTATTTGACAGATGGAGATCACAAGTAGGCAGAGAAGCAGGCAGAGAGAGAGAGAAGGAGAAGCAGGCTCCCTGCTGAGCAGAGCCTGATTCGGGGCTTGATCCCAGGACCCTGAGATCATGACCTGAACTGAAGGCAGAGGCTTAACCCACTTAGCCCCTAGGTGCCCTCATAATATATTCTTATAATTATTTGTATTTCTTTGATGTTGTTTGTGATCTCTACTCTTTCATTAATGATTTTATTAATTTGGGTCCTTTCTCTTTTCTTTTTGATTAGTCTGGCCAGGGGTTTATCAATCTTATTAATTCTTTCAAAGAACCAGCTCCTGGTTTCGTTGATCTGTTTTCTGTTTCGATCTTTATTATTTCTCTTCTGCTGGGATTAGGCTTTCTTTGCAGTTCTTTCTCTAGCTCCTTTAGGTGTAGGGTTAGGTTGTGTACTTGAGAACTTTCTTGTTTCTTGAGAAAGGCTTCTATAGATATATACTTTTCTCTTAGGACTATCTTTGCTGCGTCCCAGAGATTTTAAACAGTTGTGTTTTCCTTTTCATGTGTTTCCATGAAATTTTTTTATTCCTTAATTTCCTGGTTGACCCATTCATTCTTTAGAAGGATGTTCTTTAGTTTCCATGTATTTGAATTCTTTCCAGCTTTCCTCTTGTGGTTGCATTCTAGTTTCAAAACATTATGATCTGAAAACATGCAGGGAATGATCCCAAACTTTTGGTACCGGTTGAGACCTAATTTGTGACCCAGGATGAGATCTACTCTTGAGAATGTTCCATGTGCACTAGAGAAGAATGTGTATTCTATTACTTTGGGATGGAATATTCTGAAAATATCTGTCATGTCCCTCTGGTCCAGTGTGTCATTTAAAGCCTTTATGACCTTGTTGATTTTTTGCTTGATGATCTGTGCATTTCAGTGAGGGGATTGTTAAAGTCCTCTACTATTATTGTATTATTGTTAATGTGTTTCTTTGATTTTGTTATGGATTGGCTTATATAATTGGCTGCTCCCATGTTAGGGGCATAAATATTTAAAATTGTTAGATCTTCATATTGGATAACACTTTAAGTATGATAAAGTATCCTTCCTCATTGCTTATTGTAGTCTTTGGGTCTTTGGTTTACAGTCTAATTTTTCTGATATATGGATTGCCACTCTAGTTTTCTTTTGATGGTAAATGGTTTTCTACCCCTCAATTTAAATCTGGAGGTATCTTTGGGCCTAAAATGAGTCTCTTGCAGACAGCATATTAATGGGTCCCATTTTTTTTTTTTTAATCCAGTCTGATACCTTGTGTCTTTTCATTGGGGCATTTAGCCCATTTACATTCAGGGTAACTATTAAAAGATATAAATTTAGTGCCATTGTATTGACTTTAAGGTGACGGTTACTGTATATTGTCTCTGTTCCTTTCTGCTCTGTTACTTTTAAGCTCTCTCTTTGCTTAGAGGACCCCTTTTAATATTTCCTGTAGGACAGGTTTGGTGTTTACAGATTCTTTCAGTTTTTGTTTGTCCTGGAAGCTTTTTATCTCTTTTTATCTTTTTATAAGATAAGTTTTTATCTTTTAAACATATAAGTTTATTTATATGACAGCCTACCTGGATATAGTATTCTTGGCTGCATATTTTTCTCATTTAGTACTCTGAATACTCTCTGGCCTGCCAGGTGTCTATAGATTGGTCTGCGGCCAATCTAATATTTCTAACTTTGTAGATTACAGACCTCTTGTTCCAAGCTGCTTTCAGGATTTTTTCTTTGTCTCTGAGACTTGTAAGTTTTACTATTAGATGATGGAGTGTTGACCTATTTTTATTGATTTTGAGGGGGGGTTTCCTGTGCCTCCTGGATTTTGATGCCCGTTTCCTTCCCTGAATTAGGGAAGTTCTCCACTATAATTTGCTCCAATATACCTTCTGCCCCTGTCTCTCTTTATTTTTCTTCTGGGATCCCAATTATTCTAATATTGTTTGGTCTTATGGTATCACTTATCCCTTGAATTCTCTCCTTGTGGTCCAGTAGTTGTTTATCTCTCTTTCTCTCAGCTTCTTTATTCTCCATCATTTGGTCTCCTATATCACTAATTCTCTCTTCTGCCTCATTGTCCTAGCAGTTAAAACCTCCATTTTTTATTGAACCTCATTAATAGCCTTTTTCATTTTGACTTGGTGAGATTTTAGTTCTTTTATTTCTCCAGAAAGGGATTCTCTAATATCTTCTATGCTTTTTTCAAGCCCAGGTAGTATTTTTATAATCGTCCTTCTGAACTCTAGTTCCAACATCTTATTAATGTCTGTACTGCCTCCTGTTCTTTTTCTGAGTTGAGATTTTCCTGTTTTGTCATTTTGTCCAGAGATTAGATGAATGAGAGAAAAAAATACTAACAGGGTAAAAACGACCCCAGAAAAATATACACTAGATAATTCAGAAGATACCTGAAATCAGGGAGAAAAGAAAGAAAAAAAAAAGAATATGATCAGGCTGGTGAATAGAACAGAGCCACACCCTAGATTTTGGGTGTATTTTGTCTGTTAGAAGAAACTGCCTCCCAAATTTTTAAAGAAAGAAAAACTATGTATATACAAAATAAAGCTAAATACAATGAAAGGATGGAATATGACTGTAAAGGTGAAAATTAAAAAAAGAATTTAAAAAAGGAATTGATAAGATGTTCGTTGAAAAATGAAAGCAGAAAAATTAAAAAAAAAAAGAAAAAAAGATTAAAAAAAGATAACCCTGGGGCGCCTGGGTGGCTCAGTGGGTTAAAGCCTCTGCCTTCGGCTCAGGTCATGATCTCAGGGTCCTGGGATTGAGCCCCACATCGGGCTCTCTGCTCAGCAGGGAGCCTGCTTCCTCCTCTCTCTCTGCCTGCCTCTCTGCCTACTTGTGATCTCTTTCTGTCAAATAAATAAATAAAAATCTTTAAAAAAAAAAAAGATAACCCTGAAAGACTAAAGAATCATGGGGAAAAAGCCATGAATTCTATGTGCTGTATTCCCTTAGCTCTGGAATTTTATACTACTCACTGATCAGTGAACTTGGTCTTGGCTGGATGTTCTTGTTGATCTTCTTGGGGAGGGGCCTGTGTCAGTGATTCTCAAATGTCTTTGCCTGAGGCAGAATTGCACCACCCTTGCCAGGGGCCAGGCTAAGCAATCTGCTCAGGTTTGCTCTTGGTAGCTTTTGTTCCCTAAAAGCTTTCCATAGAGCTTTGGAGGATGAGAATGAAAATGGTGGCCTCCTAATCTTCAGCCTTGGAGGAGCTGAAAACTCAGGTCCCCTCTTCAGTGAGCCCTCAGAGAAAAGCATTAAATTTCTCCTGTCTCTCTGGTCTCTAGCCACACGCCATGCTCACCCAATCTGTGACCAAGCATTTCTATCTCTGGCACATAGCCCCACTTAGAGTCTCCAAACCCAGCAGATTCCTGCAGCATGCTCCTGTGCCGCCACTCTTGGTGGAAGAATGGAGGGGTCTCCCTGTATCTGCCACTTGTGGGGTCCTTGCTCAAAGAGAAGTGGTCCAACTCTGCCAGGGATCATGGTTTGTAGCAACCCTGAGCTGAGAGCCCACTCAGCTCTGTCTATGTGGCCAGCTTCCCCCTCCATTACCTGGGAGCTCTGCCACACTCAGTCATCCCTGGTCTTTCTGTGACCCTGAGGGTCCAGAGACCACACCGTCCCAGTGAGGGCTCCACCCCCCAACCCCACTTAACCATTGAAGTGATGTCCCTCTGCAGAGTAGACTTCTAAAATTTCTGAATTTGTGCTCTGCTGCTCTATCACTTGCCAGTAGCCAGCTGATGGAGGCTCCCTCCCCACAGTCTATCTAACTTGGATAATCACCTTGGATTCACTTCTCCACACGTCCTACCTTCCAGAAAGTGGTCACTCTTCTGTTCATAAAATTGCTGCTCTTCTTTTCTTCAGTCTCCTGTGGAGATTGTAGGTGTTCAGAATGCTTTGGTAACTATCTAGCTGAATTCCTGAGACTAGACAAAATTTAGGCCTCCTACTCCTCTGCCATCTTGCTCCTCCCCACAGTAGTTCTACAGTTTAGAATCAGACACATGGAGAATTTAGTCAAATTCTAAGACAAAGGAAAAAGAAATCAAGGGTTTATATTGGGTAAATGGCACCTATCTATTCCAAAAAGAAGACAGCAAGGTTATTGCTGAGAGGGAGAGGACTGGGTGTGGGTATAAAGAATAACAAATGTTGGAATAAAAACCTTTGGTTGAGACTCTCTGCTAGGGATGGCCATTGAACAGAAATCAGATAGGAGAGGTCAGATTACAAATTGGACGAGGTGGGCACTATCAGTCACAGAAGTTATGGTGTGAAAATTAAAAATAAAAAATGGGGATAAGAAACAAGAAGTATATTAGGAAATGTGCATTTCATAGATATGCCTCACGTAGTTTTATTATAGATTCCAAACAGTGAGAAAATGGAGATCTGCCGGTTTACTTATTGATGTAGAAATGCCATTTCTGAAGCTAATGAATTAAATCAACACAAGATTAGATGATGGGATGTTTCTGCAGGCAGTGACTACAGAGTTTGGGATCCAGAGAACAAATTACTTCCTTTGAAAGCTGAGTTATAACAAAGTGGGAAGTGAACTGTGATGGGGTTTAGCACTAGGACGGTCTTCATTTGGTGGGGAGCTTGTGGAAGGCAATCCTTCCAGCATGGATGGTTCAAATTCTGTTCTGCAAGAAGGGGATTCCCTCTGTTCCTTTTTTTTTTTTTTTTTAACTTATTTATTTATTTATTTGACAGATAGAGATCACAAGTAGGCAGAGAGGCAGACAGAGAGAGAGGAAGGGAAGCAGGCTCCCTGCTGAGCAGAGAGCCCGATGTGGGGCTCAATCCTAGGACCCTGAGATCATGACCTGAGCCGAAGGCAGAGGCTTAACCCACTGAGCCACCCAGGTGCCGCCCCACCCTGTTCCTTTTCTTACTGTGTAGTCTCAAGCAGTTCAAACTTGGATATCCTAGTACCAAGTCAAAATCATGTTGAGCCCTGGAGGAGATGCATACATGTTGAGGGGGCTATGTGCCATGCTTCTTCTCTTGCTTCTCAGTTCTGCTCACCTCCCTGCCCCAGGTACTATGAGATTGATCCTTAGGCCCCACTTTATAATTTGTAGGGTCACTGTGTATAATATTTCCTTACTAGAGGTAGCCCCCAATATTTCTTCTCCCTCTTCTGTCTCTGGGAATGATTGTGTTGTAGGGTCATGGAATGTAATGGTCAAGAAAGAATTCTTGAGATGTTGTATAGTGCATTTTAGTAGGTATACTTAAGTAGTACAGGGACAGGACCCATGGGCAGAAGGTGCTGCACTTTTGCTGCATGAAGCTGGTGGTTGTATGCTTAGTGCTCAAGGGGGAGGAGATGTGTAGGGAATATTAGATCATAAATTTTTTTTTAAATTTCTACTCATAAAACTACTTTTGTAAGATTTCTCTGGTGCTTATCATTCAGTACAAGATTAACTGTGGGGGAGGTTTATAGGCAGTCATGAGATCCTTTAAGAATGTGGCAACCAGGGGCGCCTGGGTGGCTCGGTGGGTTGGGCCCCTGCCTTCGGCTCGGGTCGTGGTCCCGGGGTCCTGGGATCGAGCCCCACGTCGGGCTCTCTGCTCGGCGGGGAGCCTACTTCCCCCTCTCTCTGTCTGCCTCTCTGCCTACTTGTGATCTCTCTCTCTGTGTCAAATAAATAAATAAATAAATAAATAAATAAAATCTTTAAAAAAAAAAAAAGAATGTGGCAACCAGCACGTATTGATCCATATCAGAACTATGTAGGCTACAGGTTAGTCTTCTGGGCTATAGGTGAACATTTTTCTGCTTCCATCCCTCACCAATGGGTCAGTTAGCCATGGCTCACCATCTTCATTTGGAGCGGAAAAGCAGAAAATCTTACTAAGGCCTTTAAGGCCTTTAGGACTGAGCTGTATCCTCCGACTCAGATTTTACCAGAGAACTTTATCTTACTTTATTGGAAGTCACCAATAAAACTTCATAGTTTTAATGTTAATATGGCATTTTGTTTCTTATTTGACTATTGTTTCTTAGATCTGCCTCCCTTAGTTGGGAACTACGTGGAAAGGAGTGGAGTATAGGATATTTGTTATTTGGTCTGATGTGGACATTGAAAAGAGAGAAGTGTCCCTATCCTTCTGAGGAGGTCATATGCTGTAAGGCAAGCACATCCCAGAGACTCACATTAACACAGAGGGAAGCAGAACAAAAGATAGAAAGAGAGAGAGATATCTTTAAGGACTCTGTTTTAAACATCTGCTCCTATTGTGTCTGAACATAGACCAGCTGCTGGACTTTTCATTACACAAGCCAACATTTCCCCATTTTTTCTTGCTGTGATTTGAGTTGACTTTCTATCCCTTGTCTTGAAAGAGTCTTGAATAAAATAAAAGGTGATTGGCAAGGCACAATCTGTTCAGAACTCTTACTACAATATTTTTCTTTACATAAACATAGGCGTTAACTTAAAAATAAAATAGTTCATCAAAAACTAATGATGTACTATATGCTGGCTAATTGAACTTGATTAAAAAAAAATAGATCTTTCTGAAAAGGAAGGTTACAGTGCCTGAAAAAAAGGATTGAATCTTTTCCCCCTAGTGAGCTGTAAGAATAGATAAAAGGCACTATGGGGGTAGTTTAAATGCTATCCTGTCTAGAAGTAGCAGGGAAAATGGAGGAAGTCATCATATCCCAGCAGCCCCAGCTGTTTATCAGAAACAAAGAGAGATCCTTTAGAACATGTTGAGGGAAATTGGTTATTAGCCACATCCTATGGCCCTGTCCCTGGCTTTTTGATCAGAAATTTAGGTACACTGATGCATCTTATAACATTTCAGATAATACACCTAATACCATTCTCTCACTTAAATTAAGATAAAATGAAATGCCAAAGCAAAATGCTTCTTGAGTACTTACTATATGCCAGATACTTTACATGTATCATTTCACTCAATTCTTCTTATCTTCATTTTATACAGGAAGAAACAGAGGCTTCCAGATGTTCAGTCACTTGTTCAAGGTGATTGGCAAAGCTGGGATTCAAACTTAAATCTATCTCCATAACCCCTGTGCTTAACTGTTAAACCTTCTAGTATTTTCAGTACTCCTTATGTGCTAAGGCACAGGAAATACCAAGGTAGTCCAGAGTACCGCTAAGTTTTTCTGCATATACCCAGGATTAGTTTTTGCTTCAATGTCCAAATAAAAGAGCCTGCAGCCCATGCTTCTGCAGTAAATATATAATATATATATATTTCTGATAACTGATAACCTACATAGTTCTGATAACTCTTGGGGATGTTGACATTTGCTTGATTGTCACTTCTTAATTCTAACAACAATTTGTTCATATATTGCTATCTCTTCATAGTTACAATGTTATAGGTGACAACTTGGAGCCCATCTCCAAGAAGCACACATTACTTTGGGTTTCAAAATTTAGAATTCTGTAAGGGTATCAGAAGGGAATTGCAACCTAGGAAAGAAAATTTTAAGCTCTGTGTCAAATATTACTGTACTTAACACTCATGGCCAGCCTTGTCCCTGGGACCCACATTGACTGCCTCTCTCCCTGAGCTTTGACCACATTTGGGGCTGTCTTCCTTCCATTTGTCCTCATGATTATGATGGCTCTAATGTCACATCTTTAGGCTTGCCAGGGAAAACCAAATTTTTGTTTCCAGTGAAACGAAAAGTGCCTTTTCTGAACAGCCTTTAATTTGTTCATTCTCATTGCTCTGTGGTATTACAATGGTGAATATATTGATGAGTATTGATGGGATTTTTTTTTTAAATTTAAGGCTATTGCAAGGTAATACTGCTGTGAAAATCCTTGTATATGTCTATTGGTGAACATGTGTATGCATTTCTGTTGATATATAAGCAGAATGCAGTTGCTGGATTGCAGGGTTTCCTGCAATCCATCAATTGCTGAACCTATGTTCTGCTTTGATAACTGCCAAACAGTTTTTTTTTTTTTAACTTGGTTGTCCAGTTTCTGCTCACCTCCCACTTTCAACAGCATATGGAAGTTTCCGTTGCCCCACATCCTACTTAATACCTGGGATGACTTTTGAATTTTAACTATTGTGGAGTACATAATGAAGTTCTTCATAGTTTTAATGTTAATTTCCCTGATAACTAATAAAGTTGGATACATTTTCATGTTTACTGATAAGTTAGATATCTTCATTTGTGATGTACCCATTTTTTATTAGATTGTTTGCTTATTTTTAAAAAGCATCTTATTTCTTCATTTATATGAGAGAGAGAGAGAGAGCACATGGAGAGGTAGAGGGGGTGAAGTAGGGAGAGGGAGAGAGAATCTTGAGCATACTCTGCACTGAACACAGAGCTTGATGTGGGGCTCGATCTCATGACCCTGAGATCATGACCTGAGCCAAAACCAAGAGTTGGATGCTTAACTAACTGAGTCACTCATGTGCTCAGTTTGCTTATTTTTTTTAATTGAGTTGTAGGAGGTTTTTTTTTTAATTTTTTATTAATTTTATTTTTTATAAACATATAATATATTTTTATCCCCAGAGGTACAGGTCTGTGAATCACCAGGTTTACACACTTCACAGCACTGTGAAGAGTTGTAGGAGTTTTATATATTGTAGCTAGGAGAACTTTGTTGGACAAATGTATTTCAAGTATTTTCTTCTATTTTGTGCCTTGCCTTTCACTCTCTTAATGATACCCTTTTTTAAAAGTTCTTATTTTAATTCCAGTTAGTTAACATACAGTGTTATGTTATTTTCAGGTGTACAGTATAGTAATTCAACATTTCCATACATCACTCAGTGAGGATTGCAACAACTGTGCTCTTTAATCTCTACCACCTATTTAACCCATTGCCCCACTCATCCTCTCCTCTAATAGCTATTACTTTTTTCCTCTACAATAAAGAATCTGTTTCTTGGTTTGCCTCTCTCTTTTTTTCCCCCTTTGCTTGTTTTATTTTGTTTCTTAAATTCCACATATGAATGAAATAATGGTATTTGACTTTCTCTGACTTATTTCACTTAGTATTGTATGCTCTAGCTCCATCTATGCCATTGAAAATGGCAGGATTTCATTCTTCTTTATGGTTGCATAATATTCCTCTGTGTGTGTATGTGTGTGTGTGTGTGTGTGCGCGCGCGCATGCGCAGGTGTGTGTATAATATCGCTTCTTTATCCATTCATCAGTTAATGGACACTTGGGCTTCTTCCATATCTTGGCTATTATAAATAATGCTGTTATAACATAGGGTTTCATGTATCACTTTGAGTTTGTGTTTTATGTTATTTGGGTAAATACCCAGTAGTTCAATCGCTAGATCATAGGGTAATTGTATTTTTAACTTTTTGAGGAACTTCTATACTGTTTTCCATAGTGGCTGCACTAGTTTGCCTTCCCAAAACAGTACCTGAAGGTTCCATTTTTTCCAGGTCATCACCTACACCTGTTGCTTCTTGTGTTGTTGATTTTAGCCATTCTGACAGGTGTGAGGTGATATTGCATTGTATATTTGATTTGTATTTCCCTGATGATAAGTGATAATGAACATCTTTTTTATGTGTCTATTGGTCATCTGTATGTCTTCTTTGGAGAAATGTCTGTTTATGTCTTCTGCCCATTTTTTTTTTTTGCCACTTCTTTTAATCATGATCTTAATCTGTGCCTCTTTATTTAGCATACTGTTACAATTCTGTGAGAAGCTGAAAGCATTATCATTTTTAAAAAAAATTTTTAAGATTTTTAAAAAAATTTTAATTTTTTATAAACATATAATATATTTTTATCCCCAGGGGTACAGGTCTGTGAATCGCCAGGTTTACACACTTCACAGCACTCACCATAGCACATACTGTCCCCAATGTCCATAACCCCACCCCCCTTTTTCAACCCCCCTCCCCCCAGCAACCCTCAGTTTGTTTTGTGAGATTAAAAGTCACTTATGGTTTGTCTCCCTCCCAATCCCATCTTGTTTCATTTATTCTTCTCCTACCTCCTTAACCCCCCATGTTGCATCTTCACTTCCTCATATCAGGGAGATCATATGATAGTTGCCTTTCTCCGATTGACTTATTTCGCTATAGCAGCAATGTCTACAATAGCCAAACTATGGAAAGAACCCAGATGTCCATCAACAGATGAATGGATAAAGAAGATGTGGTATATATACACAATGGAATACTATGCAGCCATCAAAAGAAATGAAATCTTGTCATTGGTGATGATGTGGATGGAACTAGAGGATATCATGCCCAATTTTTTAAGTGGATTACTTGTGTTTTGGGAGTTACATTTTATAAGTTTTTAAAATTTTTTTTAAATTAAAAAAAAAAAGCTTTTATTTATTAGAGAGAGAGAGCAGAGAGAGAGTGTGCAATAGCAGGGGGAAGGGGCCAAGGGAGAGGGAGAAGCAGACTCCCCACTGAGCAGGGAGTTCCATTCAGGGCTCAGTCACAGAACCCTAGGGATCAGGGCCTCAGCCAAAGCAGATACTTAATTGACCAAGCCACCCAGGTCCCCCAAGTTTTATAAGTTTTTTATGTTTTGGATAGTAACTCTTTATCGGATGTGTCATTTACAAATATCTTCTCCCATTCCATAAGTTGCCTTTTAGTTGTGTTGATTGTTTCCTTTGCTGTGTGGAAACTTTTTATTTTGATGAAGTTCCAACAGTTTACTTTTGTTTTTGTTTCCCTTGCCTTAGTGGACCTATCTAGAAAAAGTTGCTATGGCCAGTGTCAGAGAAGTTACTGCCTGTGTTCTCTTCTAGGATTTTTATGATGAGAAAACCAGAAATTTAAAAATTAATTGAAGGGGTGCCACATTCTTCCCATAGAATAATCCTTTTACATTATTAGTGTTGAGCCTAGAGTATCTGCATTTGGATTGCTCCACCAAAATCCAAAGTTATGTCAAGGATAAGGGAGAGACACTATAGGTTTCTATTCAGATTTCACCATACCAGTCCTGCAAAACAGAGTCCACCACTAAGATAAACTTGTAGTACAATATTTACAGCACATGAAATGTAATAATTAATAATGATAATAAGGTTTTGAATCACCATTTTGTTCTTGCTATGGCCAACAGGTATTCAGAAGTACTGTGGTCCCAGCTCTGATGGTCCTGCCCTCAGAGAGCCTACAGTCTTGGTGGATGTTTTATATTTGAATCTTGTGATTTTCTAGCTTTTTTTTTTTTTTAGAAAGATTTTATTTTTAAGTAATCTCTACGCCCAATGTGGTATTCAAACTTACAACCCAGAGATCAAGAGTCACATGCTCTGCCAATGAATCAGCCAGGCACCCCAATCTTTTTTTTTTTTTTTAACTTGATTCTATCTCTATTGTCATCTTGGTTCTAACCTTCACTTGAAAGTAAGCTGTCTTTTGAACTTCCCTTACTTATTCTTAGGCACTGCCCTAGAAGAGGCAGCCTGTCTTGGAAGATTTCTTCTCAATTTTGAAACCCCAGTTTATGGGGCTTCACAACACTCCTCTGGCCACTGCCTTCCTAGTACAGTAGTTCTAGTACTAGGTACAACAGAAGAGCCTGTTGAGCTTTTACAAGATCTAGATGGTCTGGTCTTCTTCCCCAGGAATTTCTGACACAATAGGTCTAGGGTAAAATCCAACACGTGGGGTGGAGACACAACTGGGTATCAGGTTGCCCTTTGGATACTAGAGCACATTTTCTGGGCAACAGAGATGTTGCCACATCTTTAAAATTAGTTTAAGAGTTTCTTTACTCCAGTCTCCTTCATTTAAAGTTGAGAAAATTGGAGTTCAGAAAAATTAATGAACTGGCCCAAGGTGGTATATTTATTAAATGACAAAGCTAAGATTCAAGCCCAGGTTTACTGACCCCAAATTCATGGATTTTTACATGACAAGATGTTCTCTCAAAGAACTGTTGGTAGAGATTTGATCCTTTTAGATTTTATTTGGTTTTTGAATGTGGTGTGTAAAAAAGTGACATGGCATTGTATTGCTCTCTTCATGACCAATTCTAAGAAACTTTGCCTATGTAACTTTTCACAACTAAGTCTGGTACTCAATACAGAAGAAAACCCAAGCATAAATACTGATTAAGCCTGGCTCATTAGAAATGTGCATTCTGAAATTTTGATTAGGAAGGACAAGACATGTTTTAAAAATTAAAACACTTTTTGATTTGCTATGAAGCAAAATTCATAGCCCCTCTTTAATAATGCCACATAATAAAAGAGCTTGTGTTTGCCTTTGCACTTGTGTAACTTTCTATGTTTTCATAGAAAAACCTCATTAAGACATGAAATAAAAGGATAGAACGGGAAACTCAGTATTCAAACAACTTAAGATGCAGCCAGATGGGTAGCTTAGCTATCTAAGATAAAGCCAGAGGCTCTTAATAATCAAGTGAAAATTCTGAGATTTTCTTTTTTTTTTTTAAAGATTTTATTATTTATTTGACACTCAGAGATCACAAGTAGGCAGAGAGGCAGGCAGAGAGAGAGAGGAAGGGAAGCAGGCTTCCTGCCCAGCAGAGAGCGCGATGCGGGGCTCTATCCCAGGACCCTGGGATCATGACCTGAGCCGAAGGCAGAGGCTTTAACCCACTGAGCCACTCAGGTGCCCCCAATTCTGAGATTTTCTGAAAAATTATTGTCTCTGTGCCTGTGTAAATCACATTTCTCTGACCCTCAAAGCACAAGAGCTGTTAAACTATTCTCTGACAATTTGCACCTAAAAAATGATAGGGGAGTGGCACTAGGTGGCCTCAGTCAGTTAAGTGGGCTTAGTTGTCTGCCTTTGGCTCAGGTCCTGATCCTGGGGTCCTGGGATTGAGCCCACTTTGGGCTCCCTGCTAAGCAGAGAACCTGCTTCTCTCTCTCCCCCTGCTGCTCCCACCTTCTCCACCCACTCATGCTCTCTCTCACATGCTCTGTTAAATAAATAAATAAATAAAATCTTAAAAAAAAAAGAAACGAGAGGGAGATGCTACATAGTATCTTCTGTATAGATGTTATCTGATGTCCTCTCTCATTTTTCAGATGGTAATGATGAACTTCTAGAATATAGGTGAGGTTCCGTGGGGTGAGGTCTGGAGCCGATGACCAAGAAAGAATTCTTGAGACATCTTTGGTGCAGAATGGTGGTTTATTAAAGCACGGGGACAGGACCCATGGTCAAGAAGAGCTGTTGCCCCAGGGATGTGAGGAGTGGTCTTTTATATACCTGTAAATTGGGGAGGGGATTAGGGATGATGTAAGTCTCTAAGGAATCTTGGAAGCAAGGTTTCTAGGACCTTGAGGGGCTAGCTATTGTCTGGGGAAAAGGTTATTCATTACCAATAATAAAACCTTTAGATGTATATCAGTGGGCCATATGCTTGGGAATGATTGTCAACACTATCTTGAAGGTTTACAGATAAAGTTTCCAAAAGAATTGTTAAAGTAGACTTACAGGATCCTGATTAGGGGTGTGGGGTTGTTCAGTCTAGGATTGCCCTTTGCTCTTAGAAAAGCCTTAAGGTGGGGGTAGTTGAGTCCCTACAGAAGAGTCACTCTGACTGTTTTAAGGGCTTGTCAGTAGGTAAGGAAATTTAATAATTTTTCTTCTGCCTCTGTTTCCCACATCAGTAAGACTTGAGGTCAAGAAAGGTATCCCTTTATGAGAGTCAAAATGACTAAGTGTCAGGGCCATTAGCTATAAATATGAGGTCCTTCGACTCCCAGCCATGTCTTCTAGCTCTTTCTCGGGACCCCATGCTAACTTTTTATTCTTAAGCAGTAGTTGAGTGACTTTCATTCTTTCTCTCCTTATTTTTTGCTCTTCAGAGTCTTCAAACACATGAAACACTACCCTGCCCCAGATTCTGGTCTTCTGTGAAAGGTACTGTACTTATTTATGAATACCATTCTTAATCCATGAATAATTATTGCTGACTACTATGTTCCAGGCACTGAGCCCTCTATTGTCCATTCTATGGTGAATAAATCATACTTAATCCTACCTTCATGTAGTTTATAATCAGGGTGGGGATAGGTAGAGGTGTTAAATAAATATGATTACAAATTGTGGTATGTTCTAAGAAGTAAAAGGATAAAGGGTTTTTAGAGAGAGGATAGGGAAATGTAAACTAGCTAGAGAATGAAGCAAGGGTCTTGGGTGCAATAACATTTAAGGTGAGATCTGAAAGTTGTATAAGTGCCAGCTAAAATAACAAATTGGACAAAGTGTTGCAGTCAGAGAGGGCAGGGTGTGCAGGAACCTTAAGAGTTTGCTAAGAAATGGTAAGGTGACCATGACCTTGGGCTTCCCTTAGGGATGCTAAAAAAAAAAAAGTTTGAAGTGGAAAAAAAAAAAAGTGTGGCATGGAATAAAAGAGGTAGGTGGAAATCGGAAAAGTGAATTTTTGTTTTGTATATAGATGAACGATTGTTAGTCAACTTCTTTGATTAGGTTCATTGTTTTATTTAGACCCCACTTTTCTCTCAGAAAGAAAAAATGTAACTTTTTTGTTAGGACATCAAAGTCTACTGCATTTTTAATGTTTTTGTTATTACAGTTGCATGAAAGGGAGGAATAACTTTTTTTATTGACCTTTGCCATGTGGTCTATGCACTGGACTAGTCTGACTTCTGAATTTTCTTTTATTTGACTTATTTTACTTCATTTTGTCTTTAACTCAAACTCTACTCAGTCACTATGAATTTCTAAATCTATGTGAAAGTCACAGTATGGAAAATGAAGTCAGAAAACCATAGAAATTTAGGTGAAAGAACAAAGAAATTATTATTTCATTTGTGGGTATCTTGCTTTAAAATTCTCTAAGAAACATTTTTATTATCTCTGTGTTAAATAATTAGAAAAAGGCAAATCGATGAAGTATTTACTGTTATAATTTTAATTTACTTTTCTTGAGTAGTGCTTTTTATTTCTTGGACTGTTACATACTTAGTGAGGATAACAGAGAAATCCTGTCCTAGGAGCTGTCCTAGGTGCAACCTAGTGGTCTATTTGATTTTCTCAAAACAGAATCTCCAGGGGCGCCTGGGTGGCTCAGTGGGTTAAGCCGCTGCCTTCGGCTCAGGTCATGATCCCAGGTCCTGGGTTCGAGCCCCGCATCGGGCTTTCTGCTCAGCAGGGAGCCTGCTTCCTCCTCTCTCTGCCTGCCTCTCTGCTTACTTGTGATTTCTCTCTGTCAAATAAATAAATAAAAAAAATCTTTATAAAAAAAAAAAACACAAAAAAAAAAAACAAAAAAAAACCAGAATCTCCAGTGATAGACCTACTGGGTGGGTAGGGTTTGGCTGCAAATTAGGGCAGGAACATGAGCTTGTTTCTTAAATCACACAACATAAGGTCCAGACAAAACGAAAATGGTTGGAGAAAAACAATAAACCAACAGGGTGCTTTTCAATCACTAATCTTGAGTGGCTCTTACAGGGTTCAGAAATCACTCTCCCTCTCTCCAAGACAATTATTTTGCATTTTCTTCTTTCCTCAAATCTTTGCTATTTCCTATTCCTTCTTGAAGACTTGGCTTTTTATTCCACTGAGAAAATAGTAGCAATCAAGAGAGAACTTGTTTTCAACAATAATGTATTCTACTTTGCATTTAAAAATGGATAAACTTTTTGTGTTTCTGTCTAAAATCAACCCTCCACTTATGCATTAGATTCCATTTCCTTTTGCCTATGGAAAGGTGTTGTTACCCTTTTAAATATATTCTTCTTCTCAGTCACCCATTTATTCCTCCCTTGAGGAGGATTCTATCTTTATACAAACAGGCTGTAGTTTTTCCCGCTTAAAAAAAATCCTATATTTACCCTAAATGTATCCTCTAACTACCACTTGTGTTTTTGTTGTTGTTTTTAGTTTTTGTTTCGTTTTTTGTTTTTTGGGTTTTTTTTTTTGCAATTTTTCAAACCAATAAGTAACAATTCTTGCCTTGCAGGATTCCAATAGGCATAGATTTCAGTTACCACAGTTTAATTAATAATACCTGTGTTTCAACACGGTTCAAGTTTCAGCTCCTACAGTATGTTAGCTGAGTAATGGCATAAACTATAAATTTGGCTGCTAGCTCTTCAGTTCACAGATCACCATGTAAATGTGTGCATCATTATTAGTGACCAATGTCACTTCTCTGCATATGTTGGTGATTGGTCACTCATCTCAGTTCATACTTATAGCAAAGTGTAGTTCTGATGCCTTCCATTAATAAACTCCAGTAGCATTTTATAAAAATGGAGAGACTAAAATCGGATATTAGCTAATGAAGATGAAATCACAGCAAAGAAAGAAAAAGTGGTAGTTTTATTTTTAACTTTTTGAGGGACCTCCATGCTGTTTTCCAGAGTGGCTGTACCAGTTTGCATTCCCACCAGCAGTGCATGAGGGTTCCCCTTTCTCCACATCCTTGCCAACATCTGTTGTTTCTTGTGTTGTTTAGACTTTCTGACAGGTGTGAAATGGCATCTACATACACCCTGATGTTTATAGCAGCATTATCTACAACAGCCAAATTATGGAAGAGGTGGAAGAGATGAATATATATATTTTTATACACACACACACACACACACACATTAGAATATTACTCAGCCATCAAAAAATGAAATCTTTTCATTTGCAATGCTTTGGATGGAGCTAGTGTATTATGTTAAGTGAAATAAGTCAGTCAGTGAAAGATTTCATTCATATGTGGAATACCACATGATTTCATTCATATGTGGAATTTAAGAAACAAAGCAGATGAACATAGGAAAAAGGAAAAAAAAAAGAGAAGGAGACAAAGCCTAAGAGACTGTTAACTATAGAGAACAAACTGAGGTGGCTGGAAGGGAGGTGGGGGGAATGGACTAAATGGGTAACAGGTATTAAGGAGGGCAGTTTTGATGAGCACTGAGTGTTATATGCAAATGATGAATCACTAAATTCTACTCCTGAAACTAATACTAAAATTTCACTAAAGACTTGAAAAATTTAAAAAAGTGCTAATGCTGAAAATGTAATTTCAATTGGACATTCACAGGAATTATAGAAGAAATAGCTGACCACGCACATGCTGACACTTGTGTTGTTTAAGAGAATCTAGATTCGCAACTAGAGGAAATCAGTAAAAGTAAACTTACCAACATAAATAAGGAAAATGGTTGTGAATGAAGGTGTCCCAGAGGAAGTGATGCTGGCAAACACTTCATGTTCAAAGAACTCTTGGAGACATTTCATGACTTTGAAAGCACATAAGTATTGGAAGTTGATCCAAATTTAGAAAGGAGTATGACAGTTCATATAGAAAAGATGCTTGCTCCATGTAGTAGGTTATACAATGAGAAGAAGACAAGTTCTCTTCAATCTACTTTTTGTTGTTGTTGAATCTACTCATGGTAAGTTTTTTTTTTTTAAAGAAATAAAATAGTTTAACTCTCAATGTTTCCAATATTTTAAAATACAACATACTAAATAAATATTAGTTTACTATTTATATATTTATAACCAGTAGGAGAGTTTTTAATGTTCTGACAAATATTTTTAAAGGTCATGCAACAATCATAGTTTTCCCATGATTGTTAAGATCATTTTGCATGGTTTCAGGTTGCATACTCATTTTCGTCGTCTAGCACTAGCATACAAAATGAAAATTCCCTATGTTGTACTTAGACTGGGCAACTGGAAACCCTGCAGTTTAGAGTTCTGCTTTGTCTTTCTCCACTCATGCCCTTTGTCATACTCCTCTTCTCCTTGCCCATGTTCTGGGTACTTGAGACTCCAAAATTTACTGTACCCAATGGCTCTGATTTTGCTTCTTTGAGCTTCTTCCCTGGTCAGTCCTCTTGGCATAACAAGTATGTATATACCTAGGCCTGAGGAGTGGTTGTAACACAACTCCGTTCAAGAGGGGGCAAAACTGAGTGAGATGCAGGGATGCTCTCATGCATGTGTGTGGTGTGGGATAGGGAATGGGAAGAAGAGGGAAGTGAGCCTAAGGACTCAGCAGCCTCCTAAGGCCTGGAGACTCCATTCGAATTGTTGTCCTCGGCCTTACAAATGTTGGTGACAGGCTAACTTCACAGGAAAATTTCTCAAAGGCAAGCTTTATGTTTTCTGCCTCTACTTTCACTATTCTTTTAAAAACTCATTCTTGTCAGGATTTTATCTCCACCACTGAAACTGTTGGTATAACATTCAGTGACCTCTGTTTTGTCGAATGGGCTGTTCTCTGCCCTCAACTGTCATGGACCCCAAGGAGTAACTGACATTAGTGATCATTTCCTCCTCTTTGAATTGCTTGAAATGCTTTGAATTGCTTTGAAATGAGGCCAGCTCCAGGCTATCTTGGTGATCTTGTTGATCCTTAGCTTCCTCTTCTGGTTCCTTTTCATTTTCTATCTGTCCAACTTTGGTGTGTTCCAAGGTTCAATCCATGGATTTATTTTCTCTGCTTAGTCTTCCTTCCTTGTTGATCTTATTTAATCTCATAGCTTTCAGTATTATTTATTTTCTGACAACTTCAAAATGTATAGCTCCAATTTATAGTTGACCTCTCCTGGGAACAATTGATTCATCAACCTAATTGTCTATTCTGTATCTCCAGTTGGATATTCAAGATGTAAATACTGATAGTGCCCCATTAGCAGTCTTGGCCTTCTCTTCAAAAGGTATTCAAAGTATAGTTTAAGAAAATCACTTTTACTGCTGCCTCCTAAGTCCAAGCAATATTGCTCACTTGGTTATTGCAATAGCCTCTTAACTGTTAACCACATTTGCCCATATTTCAACATGTAGACAAAGAAGTACTTTTAAAATTCTGAATCCAATCATGTCACTCTCCTCAAAGCCTGCAGTGTCTTCCTTGCCTCAGTGAGATTAAAATCTAAGACCATAGCTTTTTTTTTTTTTTTAAAGATTTTATTTATTCATTTTACAGACAGAGATCACAAGTAGGCAGAGAGGCAGGCAGAGAGAGAGAGAGGAGGAAGCAGGCTCCCTGCTGAGCAGAGAGCCCGACGTGGGGCTCAATCCCAGGACCCTGGGACCATGACCCAAGCCGAAGGCAGAGGCTTTAACCCACTGAGCCACCCAGGCGCCCCTAAGACCATAGCTTTTATAAGAGACTTAAATACCTGGTTTTTACTTCACAGACATCATCTCCTACTCTTCCCTCTTTTGATATGGTTACACTGACTTGTCCTGTCAATATGCCACGTATCTGCAGTCTCAAGGTCTGTATAAAAGGGTACATTAACAAAGAGCTCCAAAATGTCAGTATCAATAGCATTTAAACTCAATGAGAATTTGTTTCTTATGCAGTTTATAGCCTACTATGGTTTGGAGATGGTCAGGATCAGGGAGCACTGGCTTTGTTCCACACCGTCATTTGAGAGACAGGCTCCTTCCATCCTGTTGTTCTTCACACTACCAACCCCCGGACTGTAGAATGTTTTCTATTCAGGTAATGGATAAAAAGAGAAAAAGAACATGGAAGATTATGAAAGAGGTTTATTGGAGGACACTCTATGAACTTGATCTCATGGCCTCACCTAACTGCAGGGGAGATTAGAAATGTAAATCAAATTTATACTATGAGGAAGTGTCTATTTCAATCTCTACTTTATCCTCAGTACTTACAATAGTGCTCGGCACAAAGTAGACACCAAGTAAGTATGTGGGATGAATAAGTGAATGAATGAGTGAACTCAGAAACTAAGGCTGAACCTTTAGTTAGAGACTGAATTAACTCTGATGCTAGGAGTCAATTGAATTAGGGTCAATTAGGGGAATATTTTGCCATCCCTTTAATTCTGTTCTTAAACTTAATATGTTTAAATAAGAGGATATTGTTTTTTCCTTTATAGTACACGGTAGATGAAATTGATGTTCTTAATTTAAAAGATCTCTGTTTTCACAATAAAAATCTCATATTACAAAACATTTTTCACTTTCCTACATCCCTGCAGCAAGTAAACTCACTCTTTTTTTTTTTATGAGATTTTTTTATTTGACAGACAGAGATCACAAGTAGGCAGAGAGGTAGGCAGAGAGAGAGGAGGAAGCAGGCTCCCTGCTGAGCAGAGAGCCCAATCAATGTGGGAGCTTGATCCCAGGACCCTGGGATCATGACCTAGCCGAAGGCAGAGGCTTTAACCCACTGAGCCACCCAGTCACCCCTAAATTCACTCTTTGATTGAAAAGTTGACAAGAAAGACAGAAGACCTTGTATTTTTTTCTCTGCCCTAAACTTTCTACTTATCTCACATTTCCTTGTATTTGTAAATGTAATTTCATTCACACAAAACCTTAAAGGGCAGTGTGGTAAAAAGCATCACTGGACACATATTTATGAATTACAATGTTGTACACATATACATCATGCTATACTAATACACACATGCCATCTCACAAATACTGAATTTAGAACTACTGTAACCCATTAAGAGGAATTAGCTCTGTTAATAGGGCAAATTTGATACAGGTAAATAGGTAATAGGCCCAAGTATTTTTCAAGGTCCCTTAATAAATTCCAAAATGTTTTCACAATTTTCTTTTCCTACTTATTCTTGAATAATCCATCTAACTAATTGGCTTTCTGCTGGTGCTATGATGTTTTGTGTTGGTACAACTACTGCTAGTAAGTATCATACATTCTTTCTTCAGTTTGATTTAAAAGTTCAGATTGTCAGCAGCCTTGCAAATCTTTGTTCCTTTTATGCTCTTCCACAGCCTTTCTTCTTTACCCCTGCCATCACTGCTGTGGTTTAGGCATTTATCTTTCCTGCCTTGGATTTCTGTAATAGCCTTATAACTTACTGGTATTCATGTCTCCCCTCTGTTCCACTTCCAGTTCATTTTCCTTCCAGCTACTAGAGTTCTTTTTCTAAAGTGCAAATAAAGATCAAGTGAAGTCCAAAAATTAACATAATGGCATAAACAAAAATAGAAATTCTGGGTAAGAAATTCAGAGACACAAGAATATCCACTTTGTCTTTAATAATACCTCTAAAAATAATCCCCACAGAATAACATTCTGTGTTAGTTGGGCATTTTTTTGTCTGTTGGTTTGTTTTGTTTGTTTTTTTGTCAGAATGAAGATACATCTTATCTTCCTTTCTGGTAAGGAGTGGGTTATTGGGGCGCCTGGGTGGCTCAGTTGGTTGAGCGACTGCCTTCGGCTCAGGTCATGATCCCGGACTTCCAGGATCGAGTCCCGCATCGGGCTCCCAGCTCCTTGGGGAGTCTGCTTCTCCCTCTGACCTTCTCCTCTCTCATGTTCTCTCTCACTCATTCTCTCTCAAATAAATAAATAAAATCTTTAAAAAAAAAAAAAAGGAGTGGGTTATTGACTAAGTTTGGACCATGAAATCATAAATGGAAAATTTCTATGGTACTTGAAGAAAGGCTCCTTAAAGGTAGTTGGCTCAGCTGAGAGGTGTTCCTTTTATTCTCCCCTTTTTCCTTCTGTTGTTAATCTAGACTATGTCAGCTATCTTAGACCAAAATGACTTTAATGATGGAAGTTAAATAATAAGGATGGCAGAACAGAAAAATATGAGCCTATTTTCCTGATGCCACTGTAAAATCACCATGCCAGCTCTGGATGTCTTTCATATGATAAAGAATTAACATTTTCTTTTTTATTGTTTTGGGGTAGTTTTCTTGCTATATGCAGACAAAGCTAATCTAACAATTTGGGATAGTATAAATAACATGAGACTTAATTTGTTTGAGTTTGAGGAGATGCCTGGAAGGCCTTCCAGAATTGTCCTTGAAATAGTAAGAAATAGGGGACTGGAAGATAGGTAAGAAAAGAGAGAGGTTTTGGTCCTCTATTTGAGCCTCTGTTATGTGTAAGGCACTGTGTTAAGTCTCAAAAATAAAAATATTAATAATTTTGAGATGACCTCTTTCCTACTCACAAATGGCTTCCAGTTTAGTAGGAGAAACATTTAGATCACATGGCAATAGGTCATCAAATAAGGGACAAAAAAAAGACAAGATTAATTATTTTTAGTAAGTCAGGGAAGACTCTTATAATGCCATCAACACCTGATGTTGCAAATTCCTTTGGACACCTTAGTCTTCATATTATTAGACTTGTCTTCAGCATATAACATAGTTGGTGGGAGAAGATTGTATTTTCCAAAGTTGGCTGCAACAAGGCCACATGCTCCTACCTCATGCTCTTCTGCAACCTTGCCATTCCCCTGTGAAGTGGTAGAGTCTCCTTCCGTTGCCTTTGGGTCTAGGTGTGCTTCGGACCTGGTTTAAGCAATAGAATGTAGCAGAAGTGATGCTACCTGATTTTCAGGCAGGGTCACATAGGGCAAAGCAGTTTCTCCACTGTTATCTGGGAGTTTGGCATAGAGGCCTAAGCTTTCGCTAAGAAGATGGACTAATTGAAGCCACCAGGCTGGGAGAAAGCTGGGCCCCATGGAGGGGCTACATGTAGATCCTCCTGTCATCAGGTCTTGTCTTTGAGTGTTCTCAGCCCAGGTACCAGACATATGAGTAAAAGAGTTTCAGATAATTCCAGCTGATCAGTGCTCAGCCTTCTAGTCAGTCTAACCTCCAACTCCTTCCAGCTGGATTGCAGATACTAGGCAGATACACGCCATCTTTCTGTGCTCTTTCTGAATTCCTAGCTGATGGAATCCATGAGCATAATAAAAAACCTACTAGATTTGTAATGGTGTGTGATTCAGTAACTGGCACAGTAGATTATTCTTGATTTTTCTTCTAACTTTTTGGTGCTTCCTTTGGTCTTCTTTGCTGAATTCTCCTCCTTTTCAAATTCTCTCAAAAATGTCCTTGGTGCTCTTTTCTAGTACATATTCCTTAGGAGATCTTTTCCATTCTCTTTGCTATAAATCCTATTCATATGCTGAGAAACACCAAATCTGTATCTCGAGTCCAGACTGCTACTTTCAACTCCAGGACTTTGCCTTTTTTTAAAGTTCCAATTGTTTAGTTGATATCTTATATATCTTATGGACATCTCAAACACGATGTGTCCAAAACCAACAGACTAATTTTTTTGCCTCAAAATTACCCTAATTTTCTCCATCTTGGTAAATGGCACTTTCACCTCCACTTATTTATCCAAAACAAAATTATTCTGGAGTCTCCCTTCTTTTTCATTTTTTATATTTAATCCAATCCCAAATTCTATCATTTGTTTTCTAAAATTAATCTTAAATCTATCTGCTCTTGTCTGATGATAGTGTTACCATACTGGTTCAAGCCACCAAAGTTCACTGATTTGGTATAGGATTTGGAGCTCTACTCTGTTTCTTTGAGTTGCAAAGCTGTGGGTTAATCCTATATCTCTGACTCCTATTCCCCACTTCTGCTTCATCATTATAGAGTATCTATATCTATGTTAGGGCAAGACAATTGAAACCACTGTAAATGGAAGATCTGAAAGTGAATGCTTCTCTCTACCCTACCTTGCAGGGTGACAGGGGAATTCTCTGCTCCAGAATCTGACCCAATCGTAAATGAAGATTAACATTTTGTTATCTTGGTAGTATTTAATTTTAGGGAGGAAATTGTTTTTTATTTATTTTTAATTTTTTAAATTATTTTTGTTTTTAGGTTTTTATTTAAATCCCAGTTATGTAACATACAGAGTAATCTAAGTTTCAGTTGTACAATATAGTGATTCAACACTTCCATATATCATCCAGTGCTCGTCACAAGTGCATGCCTTAATTCCCATCACCTGTTTAACCCATCCCCCACCCACCTCCCCTCTGTAACCATCAGTTTGTTCTCTATAGTTAAGAGTCTGTTTCTGGATTTGTCTGTCTCTCTCTTTTTCCCATTGCTCATTTGTTCTGTTTCTTAAATTCCATATATGAGTGAAATCAAATGGTATTGGTCTTTCTCTGACTGGATTATTTTGCTTAGCACAGTATTCTCTAGCTCCATCCACATTGTTGCAAATGGCAAGATTTTGTTCTTTTTTATGGCTGAGTAATATTCCATTGTGTGTGTCTAGGTATACACATATATCTAGAAAAAAATATATATGTGTGTGTATATATACACACACACACACACATATATATATATATATATATATATATATATATATCTCCCACATCTTCTTTAAAATTTTTTTTAAATTTTTTATGAAATTGTTTTTTATTTGGGAAAATATCTTGGCAAGCCACTTGGGGTTAGAAGTCAGACCTAAAAACACAGATATTGCATGTGACAGGGCAAGTAAAGAAGGTAGATAAACTGATCTGCCAGAAGCTAGGAGACGAATTTACTTTAATGCTGGAAGAAAGTGAAGGAGAGAAGATAAGTGGAAAGAGATGAGCCAGGACACAGTAGAAAGCAGGGTTTCCAATGTAGGGCATTTGGAATTTCTCTAAAAGGAGCATTAGACCAATACACATGAAAGGGGCTGAAAACTTCATCCACAGATATTATCTGGTGAAAAACCAGAGGAACCAAAGGCATTGCAGCATAGGAGGGGCCATCCTTCATTCCTGCATATGTCCCGAGGGCTGAACTCTCTCATCTCTATTGTCAAGAACACTGAAAGCTAAATACCATGGCCAAGGCTAGCCAGAATTCAGGGTGATTACCAGGATGGGAGTTTTGTGATCATTTTAGATGTGACTGCCTGTGGGTGCCTTCCCTGGAAAAATAAATACAAAGTTCCAAAAATAGGCCGGAATTCCATATAAATCTGAGAAGAGTCATTTTTATCATAGTCACTGTTTTCATGTTAAAGGGATAGCAGGCCAAAGTAGGTAGCAATATCCCTCAAAAGTCCCAATCCCTGGGGCCAGTGTTATGTGGAAGGGAAGAGGATAGCTGAACTGTATCACCATTCTGAATGTTGCTATCATAAATGGTTCTTTTTAAGACTATTGGTATTAGGAGTACTTAATTTTATCAGTATGAACAGATTGAAAGGAAATTAGAAATACTGGTATGTATTGAGAGCCATAATTTTTCTATCAGGCTGTTGAACTGAGCTTTCTATTACAAGGTGACTTTGGTTAATTTTAAGCATCAAAGATTCATGAGAATTCAGCCTATGCTATGTGAAAGGAAATTTCTTTCTGAGAGGCTAATGTTTTTTTAATGCCATAGGAATTAAGTTATTAAAAGACTTCATTTACCATATTCTTTGAAATGGTGAAAAAATGTAGGAGTTGATTCTAGAACAGGTATAGAAAGAGATCTCAGTTTTAAGTAGATTAGCATACTTTATCTTTTGCATCTTTAGTCTTTTGCATACAGCTTTTTAAAGTGATCTGTGAGGTGGAATCTGGTTTATTTTATAAAAGCATGGAATAGTCAAACTAAAGTTTGAGTACCTCTGTGATCACTTCAACCTTTTCACTGAGGTAAGCACCTTAACAAAGGAAATAATTTTGCTTCTCTGGCAGAGCTACTTAGAGAATCCAATTCTCCTCTGATTAATGTAGTACTATTTCAACCATTTGATTGGAACGATCAAGAACATTTTGCTTCTCCTGCAGTATTTGAATGTGTATCATGATTTCTAGTTCAGGGCCATATTTAATATGCAGATTGGTCTCTCAATACTCTAAAGCCATGACTATGCTTGAATTGCTCCAAATACCATTGGATTGCCATTTATATAATCACTATTAAGCCATAACCTGGCCTCTGGATATATTTATGTTTCAGCTACTGGTAAGTAATTTACAGTTATGTTGGCAGATAACTGATAACATATAACGTATCAGATGATTGCACCCTCACGGGGCAGATAACTGCTAGTACATTTTGTCCTTAGCCACCCCTGTGAACCTGAGTTAGGGCTAGAGTGAGGAAAGTTTGTCCTTTCAGTTATCCTTAGACATGGCCCAGGGCAAATGTACTAGCAGCCATGCAGCAGGCCTATACTGGCTCAGAGCCACAAGTGGAGGTATTTTGGCAGCTGGTTAAAAATGCCAGTGGGAATATTGGAAACAAGTCTCAGTATAAGTTGCACTGCTTACTAAATGCCAGAACACATGTGGCTACCATTTCCCTCTTACCTACCAGCTATTTCTTTTTTGTGGTGATTAACAGTCAGCCTCTGGGAAATGCCTTGCCTTAGGCTCTGGGCTTCCTGCCTGGGCTACTCTTGATGCAAACCAAGCTGGTGTGATGAATCAGAAAGCAATTCCAAAACTGGACTTCTACGCTGGGGACCACATTGCTTCTAGCCACAGAAGCACTCTAGTGCCTATTTGATTCCCAGGACACTGATCTGTATCTTCAATGATGGGCATGGGTGTGGAGTGGCTGAAAGAGTGCTAGAAATTAGATTGGTTCATGACAGAAAAAATAGTGTGATTAATTGGTATTTTCTGGAATGGCATTTTAGCAGCGGTTCTCTAACTTGATCAGTACTCAGAATTACAAGAGGAACTTAAATCCAGAGATTTAGATCCAGTGCTTCTTGGCTGGGTACTGTGAGTTTTTGAGCAGCCGTTTTTTTGGGGAACCACTGATTTATGGGGATGGACATGGCCTAGCATAAATAAAATGACTTGGGGAAAACAAAGCAGGTTGGTAGACATGGTGATGGTAGATCTCTTCCAGAGGTAGTATAGAGAGTCTGTTTTAGTCTACGTCTTTAAAAATATTGAGATTTATTTACATAATCCTAGAACAGATAGACCTCTTTATGTTTCACATTTTTTAGTAGCTGATTTTATATATTTTGACAGTTCCAGATGGTTGCAAAATTTCAAATTTCTCCTTTGGACCTCAGTAAATTCTTTGAAACATTGTGGGTATGTGAAGGAGGCAGGTCCATTTTCCTCCTGAGATTCTTTTATCAATAAGTTTGGTGGGGCATGGATGCGGGGATGAAAAGGACCAAAGCACACAGCTGAGCAAAAATGAGTGGTGAGAGACAGATGACAAATTTGAAAAAGCAAGACAGGAGGGTAGTTCTGTCCTCCCTACAGTTCTTACCTCATGATACCCATTTCTTTCAACACAGTTATCACAAAGAAACTTGTGAGAACACAAATGGAAGGAATGGCATATTCCAGTTGTTTGAGGAAACATTTTAGTGTCCTCATGGGAATCTACTAGAAAAGTTGACAAAGTGGCAACAGTGGCTGCTGCTGTGGGATTTGTCTCTGGCCATCCATGGAAATGCCATTTCTTGCTTTCTGCCTCTAAGGCACCTGCTTAACAAGAATTACCATCTTGCCTTTAAAGGTGGTTTCTACAGTGGTCTTCCTGACCCCTGGCCTGTCTTGGTTCATGTCCCTATTTTATGATCCCATGACTATACTTCTAACAATAGTGTTTTTCAGTTTATTATAATTTTTTTTGAATTGTAGGATAATATTTTAGGGTGTAAGTTTTTCTCCATTACTTTATCTTCTTATCCCTGTGTTTAAATTATAGCTCATTCTGTACTTAGGGATAGGGAAGATTTATGTGGGGGGGAAATCAGGAGCGAAGCAAAAGCTTCCATAACTATTTTTTTCCTGAATCTTAAACCCCATTATGATAGAAGAATCTCAGGTACAGATAAAATATCTTGGCCAGAAACATGAAGGGAAGACTTTCTCAGAGTTTACTCCCTTCTAACTGGAGGGTGGAAGATGAGGGGAAAATGGGAACTGTGGGTCTGAAATGAAGAGATGGTATGCCCTGCTTCCATTGTAGAGTCTGGTTGGAAAAAGACCTTGGTAGGGGGATAGGTCAAATTGTGAGTATAGGGGTTGATGGAATGAAAGGAGATTTGGAATAAAAAAATCAGAGCTGGCATCAGCCTTTTAAGACAGCAAAGAGTTCTTCTGCAGCTGGTATGGAAATTCCTCTTATAAGCTGGGTCCAGTGAGGGTTTAAAAACTCATTGACAGGACCAGACTAATTAACAGATCAGACTGAGATCAGGGTGTGCTGCCTTCAAGAAAGAACACTATCTTTGGCAGGTGTATTAGTTTGCAAGGGCTGCTGTAACAAAGAACCAGAAACTGGGTGGCTTAAACAATAGAAGTTTATTGTCTCACTATTCTAGAGGCTCAAAGATCAAGGTATACTTTAACTGGTTCCTTCCAAAGCAACGAGGAAAGCTGTTTCTTGCCTTTCTTTCAGCTTCTGGTGTTGTGGTGGCAATTTTTGGTATTCCTTGACCTGTAGATATACCCTGATCTCTGCCTCTGTCTTCACATAGTATTTTCCCTGTTGTATATCTGTGTTCATATTTCCCCTTTTTATAATCACCCCAGTCAAACTGAGTTAGGTTCACCCTCATGATTCCATCTTAATCTGGTTACTTTTGTGAAGACCCTGTTTCCAAAAATGGTCCAAATAATTCTTCAAATAATTCAACCCATAACAGCGGGTGAACTTGTTAGCAAGGAAACCAGCAGCAGTTCTCCTTGCAGTAGAAGAAACATTTTCACCTTTAGCTAAGGGAATTCTTCATCAATGAAAAGGGGAAAACCTCCACTAGCATCTGACTACTTGACAGAATCAAGTTTTCAATGTTTAGGAATGAACTGAGGGTAGAGGATGAGAGAAGAACTTTTTCTTTCTGTGGTGAGGTGTGGGTTTCCCTAGGATAGAGAGAGAGGATTGGTCAAAAGACTTGTAGAAGTGGACTGTGTGGAAAGGAAAGGAAATTAAACGGAGAGGTGGGGAACAAAGATGTGTTGGAGAGAGAAGGAATAGCCACATGGGACACCTCCTCTGAGTCTCTGCATGCCCTGTGTGATTCTGCTTTTCTGAGATGCACTAGTTCTTGGCAAAATACATATTGTGCCTCCTTTATAGTCCTATGTGTATGGCTCTGGGGAAGACCAAAGGCAGGAGGTCTGCAAAGACTTCTTTAATCATCTTGCAGGGATTCTGCAGGATGAGGGTTTCCTCGCCTGCTTCCTGTTCCTAATTGGAATCACCAGGGCTGTTGTCATAGTGGAGTGAGCCATGGGACACCAGTGCAAAGGAGAGAGAGTAAATCTGAGCCACTCCATGGAGAGTAAATCTGAGCCACTCCATGGAGATCACAGACCACATTTCAAGACAGAAAAGGAAGTGTCTTGCCCAGTGTGTTAAGTCATGAATGTTTAGGTGACTATTCAGACATTCTGTGGATTCCACTGAAGATTGAAGAATAACCTTTTACCAAGGTGAGACAACTTCCAAACCTGGATTTTTTTCACTTAAGAGGAAATGAAAATCTTTTGGAGTTTGTCATTCCTTCTCTAGAGAAAGGAAATGTAATGAGAATGTTTTTAAAACATTTATGACCAAAAATTTAGACATCAAAATGCTTTCATGAAACAATATTAATGACTTAAGTGTAAGTGAATTGCAAGTTTTAGTTTGAAAAAATTTAATTTAAAAAAACTAAATAGGAAAGATTATTTGGAATGGGGGAGAGAAGATAACAAAGGAGATGGAAAATGTTTAGATATACTTTGCATTTTTATATCTTGTATTTTTCCACATGTTAGTATATTTTCCAGTACTCTCTATTTGGTTTACTCTTTTTTCCTCAATTTAAAATTAAAACCTTGTGTTTGGTATGTGTAATGTATGTTTGCGTTTATGTGTATTTTTAAGCTGGAACTCATCTACAACTTTAAAAATAGTCATTTATTTTCTAATTTGGCCACTGTAGGAATATTACAGAATGAGTTAACAATCAGCACCTTTATTTCCTGCTTCAAAATATCTGCAATGTACAAAAGACACACAAACACAATACAACATAAAAAATAAAGCATGAAAAGGAAATTTTAAACATGTTCCACCCCCTCTCTAGCCTATAGGTCAAACTACTCAGTAGAGGGGACTTTCCTGAGGACATTTTACATGTTTAGTCTTTTGCATCCCTGGCCTGTAGCACAATGTTTGGAATGAATAGGTCCCAGAAAATATTTGTTGAATGAATTAAACCCTTGGTAACTTTGCCCTAGCTGGATATCAGGAATATTATGCATTTAACTGCTTTTTCCCCCTGATCAGAGCTCAGTTGGGACACTCAAGTTGGGACACCTAGTTCTATTAGTATTGGTTTCAGAACTTAGAGTAAGCAGTGAAGAAATGTCTCCATCCCTTTTTCCTTTGGGGGTAATTTTTTCTTCATACGGGGAAGAAGAATGACCACATTCATATTAAGAATAATAAGTACAATGAAACAAGATGGGATTGGGAGGGAGACAAACCATAAGTGACTCTTAATCTCACAAAACAAACTGAGGGTTGATGGGGGGAGGGGGTTGGGAGAGGGGGGTGGGGTTATGGATATTAGGGAGGGTATGTGCTATGGTGAGTGCTGTGAAGTGTGTAAACCTGGCGATTCACAGACCTGTACCCCTGGGGATAAAAATATATGTTTATAAAGCTGTAAAAAAAAAAAAAAAAGAAAAAAGAAAGGATGAATACCCAAGTTTTGTAGCAACATGGACGGGACTGGAAGAGATGATGCTGAGTGAAATAAGTCAAGCAGAGAGAGTCAATTATCATATGGTTTCACTTATTTGTGGAGCATAACAAATAGCATGGAGGACAAGGGGAGATGGAGAGGAGAAGGGAGTTGAGGGAAATTGGAAGGGGAGGTGAACCATGAGAGACTATGGACTCTGAAAAACGATCTGAGAATTTTGAAGGGGTGGGGGGTGGGAGGTTGGGGGCATCAGGTGGTGGGTATTGTAGAGGGCACGGATTGCATGGAGCACTGGGTGTGGTGTAAAAATAATGAATACTGTTATGCTGAAAAAAAAAAAAAAAGAATAATAAGTACAACCTCCAGGCAGCAGTACCATAGTAACGTGTGAATAAAGTAAAGGGAATAGTGCCCCCAACAAAAACAGTGGAAAGGGGACTTTTGTACTTTGTAAAATTAATTACTATTTACCAAGCAGACAACTGAATTTCATAAATATAAGCTAATTTTTATTAATCAAATACTTCATACAATATAATCTTTTCTACTCTATCTTATGACAATATAATTCCTTCTTCTGTATGTAAACAATTTTACATCTTAGCAGGATTCATGAAGAAGCCATTTTATATCTATTTTGGAAAGGCTTATGATGTTATATTCAACTAATGAATCATTCAACATTATATCGAAAACTAATGATGTACTATACCTTGGCTAATTGAATTTAAATTTAAAAAAGGCTTATGTTCTACTGAAATACTGTTTTAAAATAAAGTTGTATTATACCTGCCAGTTCCTATGCTAAAATAGAATAAAGGACTGATTAAGATCAAGAGCTTTGGAGACAGATAAGTGTCTCAGTTCTATGGTGAAATTCTACCTAGCTATGTGAACTTGACCTGATGATAAGTGATAATGAACATGTTTCAGGTTACTGTTGGCCACCTAGATGTCTTCTTTGAAGAAATGTCTGTTCATGTCTTCTGACAATTTTTAATTAGATTATTTGTTTCTTGGATATTGAGTTGTATAAGTTCTTTATATACTTTGGATACTAACTCTTTATTTATAGTATTTATACTAACACATTCGCAAATATCTTCTCCCATTCCATAGGTTGCCTTTTAGTTTTTTTGATTGTATTCTTTATTGTGCAAAACCATTTTATTTTGATATAGTCTCAATAGTTATTTTTGCTTTTGTTTCCCTTGCCTCAGGGTATCTATTTAGAGAGAGGCTCTAAAGCCAGGGTGAATTTTTTAATTTGTTAGAAAGAAGCATTCATTGAGAGAATCTTGATGAAATTTGCTTTATTTAATTTTCACATAACCCTATGAGACAGGTATTATTTGTATTGCATATTTTACAGACTACAGTATGGGTAGGACTTTGGGCTTGATGTTGGAGAAAGTAGGGACATATCACTTATCTTGAGTAGGAGAGCAGCAGGTTGAGAGTGTTTTAAGAAGAATAAAGCAGCTTTTTTAGTTTGATGTAGTCCCAACAAATTTGTTGATTTTTGCTTTTGTTGCTGGTGCTGTTGGTGTCACACCCAAAAAAGCATTGCCAAGACCAATGTCAGATAGCTTCCTCCCTATTTTTTCTTCCAGAAGTTTTATAGTATCGGGTCTTATGTTTAAGTCTTTAATCCATTTTGAGTTAATTTTTGTGAGTAATGTAAAATAGGGGTCCAATTCCATTTTTCTGTGTGTGATTAATCGCTTTTCCCAACATCCTTTGTTGAAGAGACTACTCTTTCCACATTGAGTGTTCTTGACTCCCTTGTAAAGTTTGTGTTGACTATCTTTGTGGGGGTTCATTTCTGGGCTCTCAGTTCTGTTCCATTGGTCTATGTTTATGACAGTATCATACTGTTGTAATTAACTTGTTTTGAAAGCAGAAAGTATGATGCCTCCAGCTTTGTTCTTTCTCAGGATTGCTTTTGTTATTTGGGATCTTTTGTGATTCCATACAGATTTGGGGATTTTTTTTCCCCTTTCTGACAAAAATGTCACTGGAATTTTGATAGAGAATGCATTGAGTCTATACATGGTTTTTGGTAGTTTGGATGTTTTAACAATGTTCTTTCAATCCATGAACATGGGATATCTTTCCATTTATTTGTATTCAGTGTCTTTTATCAAAGTAGTTTTCATTGTACTTCCACTTCTTTCGTTAAGTTTTTTCCTAAGTATTTTATTGTTTTTGGTATTCTTGTGAATGGGATTTTTCTTTTATTTCTTTTTTAGATATTTTATTTTTGGGTGTAGAAACACAACTGATTTCTGTATGTTCATTGTATATCCTGCAACTTTCCTGAATTCACTGATTAGTTCCAATAGTTTTTTTGTTGTTGTTGTTGGGTCTTTAGTGTTTTCTATATATAAGCTCATATCATCTGCCAATAATGACAATTTTACTTCTTTCCCTCTGATCTGAATGCCTTCTATGTCTTTGTTTCCCTAATTGCTCTATCTAGAATTTCCAGTATTATGTTGAATAATAATTGTGAGAATGAGAATCCTTGTCTTGTTCCTGATCTTAGAGGAAGAAGTTCCAATCTTTTGCCATTGAGTATGATGTTAGCTGTGGGTCTGTTGCATATGGTGTCAATTATCTTGAGCTATGTTCCTTCTGTACCCAATTTTTTGAGGGGTTTAGTATGTGGTATTGAATTTTGTCAGATGTCTTTTTTTGTCATATATTAAGATGATCATGTGATTTTTTAAAAAATGATTTATTTATTTATTATTTGACAGAGAGAGAGAGAATAATAGTGAGAGAGGGAACACAAGCAGGGGGAATGGGAGAGGGAGAAGCAGGCTTCCTGCTGAGCTGGGAGCCCTATGAAGGGATCCATCCCAGGAACCTGGGATCATGACCTCAGCTGGAGGCAGATGCTAACAACTGAGCCACCCAGGTGCCCCGATCGTGTGATTTTTATCTTTTGGTCTATTAATATGGTATATTACATTTATTGATTTGCATATGTCAGACCATCCTTACATCCCAGGGATAAATTCCATTTGGTTATGCTGTATGATCCTTTTAATGTGCTGTTAAATTTGGCTTACAAATATTTTATTGACTAAAAACTTCAGCACAGCAAAAGAAACAATCAGCAAAATGAAACAGCAGGCTACAGAATGGGAGAAAGTATTTGTAAACCATATATCAAATAAGAGGTTAATATTCAAAACATATAAAGAACTCACACAACTCAATAGCAAAAAAACCAAACAATCTGACTAAAAAAAATGAGCAGAGAACCTGAACAGATATTTTTCTAAAGATGGCATATAGATGGCCAACAGGTACATGTAAAGGTGCTCAACATCACTAATCATCAGGGAAATGCAAACAAAAATGACAATGAAATCCTTACACCTTACACTTGTTAGAATGGCTGTTATCAAAAAGATGAGAGGTAAAAAGTGTTGATGAGGATGTGGAGAAAAAGGAATCCTTGTGTGTTCTTGATGGAAATGTAAATGGGTGGAGCCACTATGGAAAACAATATGGAAGTTCCTCAAAAATTAAAAATAGGACATATCATTTCTAGATACATATTCAGAGGAAATCAAAATAATATCAAGAAGATATCTGTATCATAAATTTATTGCAGCATTATTTCTATAGCCAAGACATGGAAACAACCTAAGTGTCCATCAGTGAATAAGTGGATAAAGAAGATATTGCCAACAATAAAAATAACAAAGATGGTTGGAAAAGGAAGTCCATATCAAATGTATTGGGTTTGAGAAACTGGTGAGACAGCCACATATCAATATCTTTAAATGTTTGGAAGTATGAGTCTATGGCATATGTGAGAGATTAGAGTTAATTACTTAGCAAATATTCACCAGGGAGATGGAGGGACTCACAACAGTCTAGAGGCTAGAATGTGCTTCAGATTTATCCAGTTAAGGGACAGAAGATAAAGAAAAGCAACAAAGGAGAGAGAAACAGACCAGATATAAAAAGTAGAGTCACCAAAACATAGAGAGTGTGAATTTCAATGAATTAGGGTAGTGGTAAGAAGTACAGCTATTGAAGACAAGAAAATGTTCATTATTGTAGAGTCTATGTAGAAAACCCAAGAGACTCAAATTTCACTGGACTAAAAGGCATCAGTAAACTAGCTATATATAAGGTGAGTATATAAAAATCAATAGTTTTCATATAAACTTGCTAAAAATCAATTAGAAAGCAAAAAGAAAGAATCAGCACTACCCACAAAGCAAAAGGAAATATAAATACTAAGAGATAACTTCAGTAAGAATTTTGAAAAAAAACAAAAACAAAAACCAGTAATACTTCAGTGAAACACATAAAATAAGATTTAAATTGAAAGAAAGAATATTGTGAACATGTCAACTTCTCCCAAGTTAATTGCTAAGTTGAATACTATTCCAAGAAAAATTCCAGTAGAAGTTTTTAGGGGAAATTTGACCTAAATTCCCATTTCTAATAGGAAAGTGATCTTTACAAGTCTTAAAAAGGAGTTACTCTCCAGCCTTCATTTATCCTAAATATCATTAAAAATATGAACATCATTCATATGAATATGAATTAAAAACATAAAAATATGAATTAAAATATGAATACCTAAGAAATTCAAGAAATAGAAGCATAGTAAGGGGGAAACTATCAACAAGATGTCCCATAGGGATTCAATAATCAAATAGTTTGGCACTGGCATTAATATTGACAGATGAATCAATATATTTATGTAAGATTTACCCCAGTGTTGACTTTTTGAGCTCATACATCTTCTCACTACAGGGACCCTGCAAATTCTCAAGCAAGGCCAACAGCCTGTCAAAATCACAGATCCTACCAATTATCAAGGAAATCTTACCGTTTCTTAGAGGTCAGTGTTATTTTTATAGTTTTTCTGCACAGGGTCTCTGGTCACTGCTCTTTGCATTTGTTTTCCAGTCTCTGCTTACCTCACCTACTCCCTCTGGCTACTTGCTACTCTTTACTGCCCAATCTTAGCCATGTGTTTGACTCCCAGCTTCCAAGTCTTTCAGAAAACCCTTGTGCCTGACCTTGCCCTACCCTCCCCACTCTTAGATCATAGACTAAATCTCTCTCTACTGCCCTCCACCCCATTGGCATACTTCTCTGGCTCACTCCAGGCTATGATGCATTTCTGTCGAGGCCAGTTGCAAAGACATGATTTAGACTAATCTATGAAGTTCTTTAAAAATAGGAAATTATCATCCATTTTGAGTTTATTTTTGTGTATGGTGTAAGGAAGTGCTCCAGTTTCATTCCTCTGCATGTGGCTGTCCAAGTTTCCTAACACCATTTGTTGAAGAGACTGTCTTTTTTCCATTGGATATTCTTTCTTACTTTTCAGAGTACAGATCATTTATCTCTTTGGTTAGTTTTATTCCAAGGTATCTTATGGTTTTTGGTGCAATTTTAAATGGGACTGATTCCTTGATTTCTCTTTCTTCCGTCTCATTGTTAGTGTATAGAAATACAACTGAATTCTGTGCATTGGTTTTATATCCTGAGACTTTGCTGAATTCTTGTATCAGTTCTAGCAATTTTTGGGTGGAGGCTTTTGAGTTTTCTACATAGAGTATCATGTCATCTGTGAAGAGTGAAAGGATGAAAGACCTAAATGTGAGAAATTCATCAAAATCCTAGAGGAGAACATAGGTAGCGGCCTCTTTGACCTCAGCCACAGCAACTCCTTGCCAGACACATCTCCAAATGCCAGGAGAAATGAAAGCAAAAACAAACTGTTGGGACTTGATCAAGATAAAAAACTTTTGCACATCAAAAAAAACAGTCAGCAAAACTAAAGGCAACCTATGGAATGGGAGAAGATATTTGCAAATATTTTAGCAGATAAAAGGTTAGTATCCAAAATCTATAAAGAACTCATCAGACTCAACACTCCCAAACCACATAATCCAATCAAGAAATGGGCAGAAGAAATGAACAGACATGTCTCCAAAGAAAACATACAGATGGCCAACAGACATGAAAAAGTGCTCAACATCACTTGGCAACAGGGAAATACAAACGAAAACCACAATAAGAAACTACCTTATACCAGTCAGAATGGCTAAAATGAACAACTCGGGAAACAACAGATGTTGGCAAGGATGCAGAGAAAAGGGAACCCTTTTACACTGTTGGTGGGAATGCAAGCTAGTGCAGCCACTGTGGAAAACAATATGGGAGTTCCTCAAAAAGTTAAAAATAGAACTACCCTAAGACCCAGCGATTGCACTATGAGGTATTTATCTGAAGGATAACAACATAGTGATTTGAAGGGGCACATGCACCCCAATATTTATAAAAGTAATGTCTAGAATAGCCAATATATGGAAGAACCCAGATGTCCACTGATGGATGAATGGATAAAGAAGATGTGGTGTATATATACAATGGACTATTACTCAGCTATCAAGAAGAATGAAATCTTGCCACTTGCAAGAACATGGGTGGAACTAGAAGGTGGGATGACAAGCAAAAGAAGTCAGAGAAAGACAAATACCATATGATTTCATTTGATGTGGAATTTAAGAAAGAAAACAGATGAACATGGGGGGAAGGGGAAAAAAATAAAGTAAGATGAAAATTGAGAGGGAGGCAAAACATAAGAATAAACTCTAGGAAACAAACTAAGGATTACTTGGGGGAGTATAGGTGGGGGAAGGGATAATTGGATGATGGACTTAAGGAGGGCACTTGATGTAATGAATGCTGGTGTTGTATACAACTGATGAGTCACTGAATTCTACCTCTGAAACTAATAAAAAATAAAAAGAGAATAGCAAATTATCCCTGTCCCCATCTCCTTCAGATAAAACAATCTCTCTGATAAGAGTTGTCATTTAGGCAATGAAAAATACTTTATTGTTTATACAAACTATAGAGAACCAGAAGCACATATTTCTGTATATAACCACTTGTGATCTGTTTTCTGAATACACCATTCAGGTTTCTGTACATATGCTTTAATAGCTTTCTTTTCATGTAACTGTTCTATGTCTTGAAATTCGGTTATCTTTTGCCAAAAGAAGCTTTAAATAATTTGGGTTGATATTTCCTTTATTTTTTCATTTTTCTGTGTATACCTGAAAGTGAATTAGAGATTGGACTTTTATTGAGTATTTTGGTTGGGGGAACTCAATAAACAGAGACTGTGATCTTTATTTTTTTTTATTTTTTATTTTTTTTTAAAGATTTTATTTATTTCTTTGACAGAGACAGATCAGAAGTAGGCAGAGAGGAAGGTAGAGAGAGGAGGAAGCAGGCTCCCTGCTGAGCAGAGATCCTGATGTGGGACTCGAACCCAGGACCCTGAGATCATGACCTGAGCTGAAGGCAGAGGCTTTAACCCACTGAGCCACCCAGGCGCCCCCGAGACTGTGATCTTTAAAAGTCAGATAAAGCAGTCACACCCCAGGCTTCATTTAATTCATCAGCACATTACTGAAAGTAATACTTAGAAAGGACTAGCACTGGGTAAATTGGAAAGGATTTAGTTAGAATGGCACACATAAATGATCTCTTGTCCAAACATTTGAGATGCAAATTTTGAAAATCTGTATTTCCTCCTTCTTATGATTCACCCTTTCTCTTATCATTGTATTTTTCTCTGAAGAAATGGAAATCTCAAAGACGCCCACAAAGTTATATCAACAATTCAGTGCAAAAAGTTGAGATTCTTGGTCTAACATCCCAATGAAAAGCATTTCCAATGAACTCAGGTAACACTTTCTTTAGTAGTCACATCTCTATGAAGGGATTTTTGAGATCCTGATTCCCAAAAGTATTTCCTCAGGAGTAGGATGATTTTTCAGGGGATCTTTTATTCCACAAAAATTCGCTTAAAAATGGCTAAGTGAAGAGATGACCCCATTCAATGATGGTGCACATTTGTGGAGAGCTATCTCAACATAGAGAAAGAATCTTAAATTGGCAAAACCAATTCTGTTCAATGCCAGAAACATACCTGTCAGGAACTAAAACTGAAAGTGCTATTTTTTTTAATTTGAAGTGTTTTCTTTTCTTTAATTTTCATCCTGAGCCTTTAGTTCAGTGCTTCTGCTTTCTCCAGAAGAATATGAAATGATGAAGAGAAGGTGGAGTTAAGTAAAGTGCATCTAAATTATAACAGACTTTTTCTGTGGTATCTGTGAGTTAATGCTGTGATGTAAAGGGCTTTTTAGACTTACTCACTTTTCTTCTTGAACTTATTTTCAAAATGATAAAATAAATACCACAAGAATATTTACTGTGAACCTGAGTTTGAGGCCACTTAGGTTATGAAAATAGCAATGGTGCTATCTGTACCCTTTCATTTGCCTCAGAGTTTTGGATCGCTGTGGTGAAGAGTGAAAGAAGGCTAACGGTTATACCCTCTAGGGTTGTAGAAGGTGATATGACAGTTTCATTAATGAGAATCCCATAGTCTGAATCTCCTGGACAACACTAGGAACTTACTTATCTTAAAGCACACATTCATCCTTCCATTTTCTTTATAGTTATTGTTTGAAAATATTAACCATATTTTGGAATAAAGACTTCTTCAAAAAATTTTTTGTGACACATTTACCATCTTAGTTCCTATGGCAGTTGGTGGGCTGTAGACTCCAGGAAGATGATCTAGGAAAAGAGGTGGCATTGTGCAGGGGCCTGTGGTGTGTAGGAGAAGGTGAGTGTCACCTGAGGGGACACCACCACTTAGAGGCTAGAAGCTGTGGACACATGGGACTGAGAACCCATTGTTTGCCAGTGATTGTTTGCTAAAGAAACCCCAACTTTGGACTTTATGTATGGTTTAATAGGTTAGACACTAATAAAAACTTGAAAAAAAAAGAAAACTTTTTGTGGTCCAAATACTCTGAGGGCTGAAGAAATCATATCTGCAGGCTGGATCCCAAACACTGGTTACTAGCTTTTTGTTGTTGTTTTTTAAAGATTTTATTTATTTACTTGACAGGGGGAGAGAGAGAAAGAGAGAGAAATAAGCAGAATAAGCAGGGGGAACTGGGAAGAGAGAAGCTGGCTCTCCGCTGAGCAGGGCGCCTGATGTGGGGCTTGATCTCAGGACTCTGGGATCATGACCTGAGCCAAAGACAGACACTCAACCAACTGAACCCACCAGGCACCCCTGGTTACTAGTTTTTACCATCAATATAGACAGATAGTACTTGTCATCCATAAATAGAAGGCTTAACATCGTAATATTTCTGAGAGAAAAACATTTAATGAAGACATCAGGAAGCATTTGATGGAATGGTTAAGATACGTCATTTTCTTCAATCCATCTACCATGATGATACTGCCTTATCTTAGCCTCCTTCCCATCCTTCCCCTTTTTTCTTTTATTCTGTGGTTTTTGGAGCCTACCAGCTGCCAGGAACTTTGCTTGGCAAACTGGAAGGGAAAGGGCTGGAAACAGAGGGTAAGGTGCAAAACAAACAAGGTACAAGCTCTATTTTGTAGGAATTTGCTATTTTGGGGGGGAAGAAACAGGTATAAGTGAAAAACAGTGACATACAGACCTCTAAGGTTGGGTAGCTATTGGATTCCTAGGGCTGCTATAAAGGCTAGAAGTCCAAAATCAAGGTGTCAGCTGGGTTAGTTCCTTCTGGAGTGTCTGAGGGTGTATTTACTTCATGTCTGTCTCCTAGCTTCTGGCTTTTGTCAGAAATTTTTGGTGTTCCTTGGCTTGGAGTCACATCACTCCATCTGTATCTTAGTTTTTACATGATTACCCTGGTGTGTATCTGTCTGTGTCCAAACTTCCCCCTTCTTGTAAGGACATTAGTCATTGAATCCAGTATGACCTTATTTCCACTCAACTGCCTCTGCCAAGACCTCATTCCAAATAAGGTTAAGTTCACAGGTACTAGGGGTTAGGTCACAAACATATATTTTTGGGGACACAATTCAGGCCATAAGAGGTAGATAGAGGGCATGATAGTGGTACAGAGAGGGGAGCAACCAGTAGCCTGGGGAAGGAGGCAAGATTTTTCAGGGAAAGTTATGCAGAAGCAGAACTTGAAAGGGAAGCAGGTATTTGCCACATAAAGAATCAGAGAGGAGCACTTTATACAGATATCACAGCGCATGCTAAAATATAGGCATGTTAGAGGAATAATAAGTCTTTTGTGGGGAAGCATAAATCAGGTATGTAGGGTTGGAATTCTGGGAAAGGAAGATAAATGCAGACTGACATGAACTTATAAGGGCTCCACAAACATGCACAGGAATTTGTCTTAATCCTGAAGAAAATGGGACTCTACCAAGGCTTTCACGCAGGAGAGGTGTGCAAACATATTTGTGTTTTAGAAAGACGTCTTTGTGTTGCTGTGAGGGTGGATGGCAGGAGGCAGAAAGCAGTTTAGGAAGATTATTTGATTCCGTGGCTATTGTAATAGTCCAGGTGACGGGATGAGGGCTAAGGTTAAGGAAGTGGACAAGGAAGGGGGCCGAAATTGGGGAGACTTTGGAGGCTGAAATTATTGTACTTAATACGGAAGGAGTAATGTGCTGAATATTCTAGATTGGGAAACCGGGTAGATAATAAGGTTATTATTTATTACAGAGGCAGAGGAAGTGGGGAGTTTGGTGAGAAGGTGATGGGCTAATTTTAGTCTTGTTGAATTGGAGATGCTGGTGGACATCCAGGGGGTTTTCAGATATGATATTGTAGAAGGCTCTGGAGCTCTTAGTCTGAAAATAACTGTGAATTGTTCTGAGGGATTTAAACTGGTGATAAAGGCCTTGTGCCTATCCACTAGAAACTAGAAGAATTGCATGCTGTTTATAGAATTCCACCTGGCTTTTCTATCTGATACTTTGCCCTGGGTGCAAATTTTGCTAGTGACAACTAGAAGGTGATGATTGGTTGGAAGGAGTAAAACATATTTACCAAGAGTCCTCTGTGGAACCAAGTGCAGTTTTAAAATGTGTGGTCACCAACAGCGCTAGAACTAAGTGGAGGGTCTTACTTTGGCCTCTGTGGCTCTTAAAGAGTATCTTGTCAAAAATATTCCTGGATCTTATTTCTTATTCTCTGGAATAAGAGAATTATAATTCTTATTCCAGAGGGTAAGAAATACAATTTAATGTGCTTGTAGTTTTTTGAGGAATCGCCCTGTCATGCTGTGGGAGTGATAAGGCAAAAGATCTGAATAAAGTTTTTTCCTAAATGACATAACAATACTTTTCACATGAGATTTGATCTGTGTATTTTAATAACAGCATAATAAATGTTCAAATATGACAAAACTTCATAAATTTCAAATGTAAAGGATCATTCTGTGCTCTTGAAATCACACATGTGGAGGAGCATTTGAAAGCTCGTCTAGGTCCAAGGTTTCCAAACTGGGCTCTCAGGAAGCTAATGTTCTGCAGAGGAACATGTAATGGATAAATTCAAGTTTTAGAAAATCTGCTTCATTTTTCTTCTATCATGAATTATGTAGCTATCCTTTCTTCTTTCTATAAATGACATCCTCTATTCAGAGGAATTTTTGTTTATGGATCCATAGCTTAGTTGATGCCTTCCCTCCCAGCCTGCGGGTGCTGTTTTTGCTCTTCTTCCTGCCTCCAGTTGACCGCTTCTGCAATTGCCTGCAGTTTACTGTGTACCTTTGGCATAATGTTCTCATGGAAAGAGAGACTACCAGTTGCTAAAGATATCTGTTAAAGGCAGCCGAAAGATGCTTGAAGATTTCCTTCTAATGTAATGAGAGGACCTGAAGAACAGTTTGATGAAAATAGAGCCTTGAAGAGAAACAGGGCAGCTAGAGCATCCATGTCTGTTGGAACATGTATAATTCATGTATACGGAGTGAATCATGACTATCAGAAGGCCTGGAAGGTTTATTTCTAAACCACTTTAGAAACCTAAATTTCTAAACTGCTCTTTAGATATAGCAGTTTCTAGAAGGTGACACATAGCTTGTCCTTATGAAGTTGGAGTTTTAACAAAAGCAGCTATTGGGACGATATGCTCTTCATTGTGACTTTGTGAGATGCAGGGGGCTCAAAGGGAAGGACGTCCATCCATGTTTCTGTATTAAATCCACTTTTTTTTTCAAATTAAATATATTCTCTTCCAATGACTGACATTATAATTTTCTAAATTACTCTTCCTGACTCCTATGCATGTCTCAGATCTGTTCCTCTAGGTGGGCCTTTGACAGTGAACTTCATTTCTACTGCTCCCATTGTTCCCCTCTGCAAGAGAGATCGCTGTGTCTGGGAGATGGACATTCTGATTTGGTTCTGGCTATGATTGTTTTGGACTCTTTCTTTTGGACAAATAGGTCACTACTTCCTCTTAGGCATATTCATACATTTGGCCCTATTTCTAGGACCTCAGCTTTGGAATGCAGACCATGCTATAGTAGAAAGAACTTGGGTGCTGAGGTCAGGCATGCTTTGATTGAATCCTTGTTTTGCTAGTATCTGTCTAATGGGGAGGAAAACAATTTTTTTTCTGAGCCTCTATTTGTATCTGCAACATGAGGTATAATGAGCACAAGCTTCATAGGGTTAAATTTACCTCTTAGCAAGTGCTTATCACTTCCCAGGTAGATTCTCAATAGATTTTATTTTCTTGCCCTTGTCTCCCCCAAATTGGTATTGGCTGTGATATATCAGCACAGAATCTTTAAAGGTTATTTTTTTTTAAAGGATTTTATTTATTTATTTGACAGACAGAGATCACAAGTAAGCAGAGAGGCAGGCAGAAAGAGGAGGAAGCAGGTTTCCTGCTGAGCAGAGATCCTGATGCGGGGGTGGGGGGGTGGGGGGGGCTCATCCCAGGACCCTGGGATCATGACCTGAGCCAAAGGCAGAGGCCTTAACCCACTGAGCCACTTTAAAGGTGCCCCTTTAAAGGTTATTTTAAGGCTGTGACTTAAAACAACCCATAATATGGTTCTGTTCATACCCGATTGTATTAGTGCTTCTTTCTTTTCTTTCTTTCTTTCTTTCTTTCTTTCTTTCTTTCTTTCTTTCTTTCTTTCTTTCTTTCTTTGACAGGGAGAGAGGGAGAGAACACATGCAGGGGGTGGTAAGCAGAGGGAAAGGGAGAAGCAGGCTCCCAGCTGAGTGGGGAGCCCGATGAGGGGCCCAATCCTAGGGCCCTGGGATCATGACCTGAGCTGAAGGCAGACACTTAACTGACTGAGCTACCCAGGCGCCCCTAGTTCTTCATGCTTGAAAGAATATGTCTATCACGTGATAGAATTTAAGGGCCTTTCTTCCCCTGCTCTTATCATTTCTACAAAAAAAAAGAAAAAAAAATCAGAAACAAAGAAAGAAGTTTCATTCCACAAGGAGGAGGGGAGTTGCTCAAGTTCAAGAACTCTGATGAGGCTGCATTTTCCGAGGCAGAGACTTCGAAGGGGCTAAAATCTCATGTGAGGTATAATATTGCCTCTCTCTCCCTGTCCTTCAGTCTGGAAGAATAAGGAACAAATGGGAGGCTTCTCCTTTTCTCTGCTTAAACTCCCTGTTTGACCTCTTACCTTGACCTAAGAGGCCCCATAACAGGTAGGGTTATGAACTTGTTACTCTCTCTTTTAGGCTTAGTTCCCACCTGCTATTTTCTGGTAGGAAGCAGCACTTCCACACAATACCACATCGAGTGTCAGATTTCAGGCTTGGCCGGAGTCAGCAGGAGGAATTGGCAGAGCGTGCTTCATGTTCTAATGTTCATTTGGGCTGGCCATACTTGCTGGGTAACAGAGATAGCCATGTGATCCAGTTTAGTTTATCAGACTTGTGCACGCAAGTTTGGGACCAAAGCCTCAAAGTATGTAATTGTGACCTTCTTTGCTTCATTTATGCATCTTTCTACCATGGGACTTTGTCCATTGGTCATACTCTTCTCCCACCACAATGTCTACCAGATACATAATTTACCATGCTTTCCCAGCAATGAGAATAGTTTGGCAATAATCAACTACATTGTCTTTTTTACTTACCCTTATTTATTGTCTGAAGCTCACATTTGCTAGGTTTGAGGTAAATTCTAACACAGCCACATGGGCCTGGAAGCCAGGACTGGGACTAGACTTTATTAATATTATTTTCTGAGTGAAAATATAGATGATCTACATGCATGTAAATATGTGCAAGGTGGGTGTCCAAGGAAAGGAGTGAATCCTGAGTCATATCTTTACCATATCAGGTTATTCTGGTGTTAAGATAACAAAAATATTTTTTTTTAAGATTTTTTTTTTTTTTTTTTGACAGAGATCACAAGTAGGCAGAGAGGCAGGCAGAGACAGAGAGGGGGGAGCAGGCCTTTTAGCAGAAAGCCTGATGCAGGCCTTGATCCCAGGACTCTGGGATCATGACCTGAGCCAAAGGCCGAGGCTTTAACCCACTGAGCCACCCAGGTGCCCCCCAAAATATTTTTCATTAAGGATACTTTTGAGAACATAATATCATAGGTTTGCCAGTTCTCTGCAGGTACACTGTCATGTCTTCTAAATTTTGCATAACTCGTAATCACACACAGACTCCCAGGCCTTTAGGTTCGGTTGGTAAAGTGCCAGTGTTTGAGAAAATTCACCCAGGGCTGGGTCCCTTCTTTTTCTGCATTTGTAATAAGTTTTCTCCATATGTCTGCTCTCCTGGCTGATAAGAGGTACTGGCCCTGAAAAGAATTCTAGTTCCTTGTATCCTTGTGTAAAATTTTAAAAATGTATAACTCAATATGTTGAGCATATCTGGCTTCTTTAAGACCCCAGATACATGAAAACATGGCCTTCAGGAACCTTCAAATCTCTTAGGAGACTTCTCTTTGGAGATACACATCAGACATGGAAAGGTGGTGCTACAGACTGTCTCAAGTAGAATGAATCTACTCCAACCCCTTAACACAACAGCTCTGCCAATGTTGTCCTCTAGTCTAGCGATTCTCTTCTCTAAGGCTCAGCACTCATTTTTTGCCTCTTTGGAGGACCCACCAAATCCTGGGTATATTCCTCTGAAGTGATAGCTTGCAACTTAAGTGTAATAACCTGGGGAGCTTTATGAAATTTGGGACCCAGGCTGCATCCCAGACCCTCTAAATTATTATCTCTAGTGGAGGGACACTCACATCAATATTTTTTTAAGGCTCCCAGAGGACTCCAACATGCAGTCGAGGTTGAGAAGCGCTATTGTAAAGACCATATAGCTTGCCAATGTCCTACTTAATCTTTACCACCTGAGGTGACTATAGATTATATGTTGACGGCTGAAGTAGAAAAGCTATTCTTTTCTTTTCTTTTCTTTGGAAAATATATAGGTTTTAATGCAACCTAAGCTTGCATAAGCTTGAAAAATTTTAGCACGTAACTATATGATACATAAATATGGAATATAACATGTTTGAAACATAAGAGAATGAACACTGGTAAATTCACAGCCACCTAACAACTAGAATATTACCAGTTCCATTGAAGCTAATATGTTCTTCTCAATTTCAGTCTCTTCCGTCTCTCATGAATTTGATGGTTATCATTTATTTGCTTTTTAAACTAGAGTTATACTGCGTATGTATGTATGCTTAAATAATATAATTTTTTTGAGTTTTATAAAAATTTTTATCATACTGTATATAGTAGTTTTAACTTGTTTTACTCTTAATATTATGTTCTAAGAATCATCCATATTTGCATGTAGCTATAATTCATTGATTTACTACTATATGAGTATTCATCTTTCCTGTCTGCAAACATAATTGGACATACTCTTAGACACAATTTTCCTGTTTGTCTCCAGTTTTTGATATTATAAACAACAATGCTATGAGCATTTTTGGACATATATCCTAAAATAGTTCTTTCCCCTAAATTGTAGGGGCAGATACTATGGGTCCTTTTGCTTGACTTTTATTTATCTTCCTTTTAGGGTGCCTTTTTGTTTGGCAGAGTTTGGAAGGCAATTTTATTTCCTAGTTTTCCTTGCATCCAGAATTCCAGTATGGGTGTCTAATTCAGAAGAGCTCACAGGGGACTTTAATTGAGAATTGAGGTCAGTGGAGAGATCTATTTTATCAGTGGCTCTTAACAGGCTGCACATTTCTGGAGGTGCTGGCTTTCTAATCTAGCATGTGGTTTCCTTGTGGTACAAAGATGGCCTGGTTCTGGAGCTGGTGGCTATAGTGAAAACCTCCTGATGGACTTGAGAAGTGATTTTCTGCATTGTCAGTTCAGTTTTGTGTTATGACTTCTCATTCCTGGAAGGTGAGCCTATAGTCTGTTTCTTTGATTAGCTCAGTGATTATATAAGCCACTTATTAACCAGTAAGCATTTTCAGTGTGAACGTAACTCTTTCTGTTGGAACACTGAAAACGTAATAATCCATATCAAGAATAGGGCAGGCCACAAAGTCTCAAGGAAATGTGAATATAAAACTAGTTTTCTGATTTGGTTGTGTTTGAAGGCCTTACATTTACTATTGGGATCCGAGGATGGGACACCAGAAACTGTAGTATACAGTGGTAAAGCATGTACTCAAACACCTGGTATGAAGTAGGTACTGAAAAAAAAAATTGGCCTTGTCAGAATAAATGGTTTCTGAGATGAATCGCTATGATAAGAATGAGGAATACAAAGACTGTAGGTGGCCGATGTATTTCTAACTCTCCTGGAGGACTTGAAAAAAATGGCAAGGCTAAGGTTTTAAATTCAAAGCATGATCTCAAGTACTGGTGAGACTCCACAGTTGCACTGAAAGAACCTCATATCCCTTTTGCTCCAGAGTTGACAGAGGCAGAATCTAATCCTGCAGTCGATGAATTCAGCCTACACATTGCTGATGAATTCAGCAATTTGCCAGACTTCTTATGTGAAAATTGTAACATCAGTAGGGAAGAGAGAGAGCCCAAGAATTGAAAGATGGTAATTTTGAAAATTCAGTTGTACTTGAGTGTCCCAACTTCCCAACCCTGCAGAGTCTCCCTTCAGAGCACATCCTCCCTATCTGAGAAGTTTTTCTTTGTCCTGAAGAACTTTAAAGATTTTAACTGGGCTGACTGTGTTAAAATGAGATGTAGTTCCACATCATAGACCAGATGCCACTTGTCACTGCCAGCTGACCTGTAGCCATTCCCAGCATGCGTTAGGGTCAAGCACAGAATATACCCCATGAGTAGAAGGCTTACACTGAAAAATAATTATAAATTTTTTTAGCTAATATGTGCAGGTAGACACCTGGAGGATCTATTGACAATTTTATTCTTTCTTTGTAAATTTAGCTACTATTCCAAAGTAGGCTGGCTGGCTCATAAACAACAGACATTTATTTCTCATAGTTCTGGAGGCTGAAACTCTGAGATCAGGGTGCCAGCATGGTTGGGTTCTGGTGAGAGCCCTGTTTTGCGTTGAAGACTGCCAACTTCTAGTGTTCATACATAGAAAGAGCTAGTCCCATTCATATAGGCTCTGCCTTCATTACCTAATTATTTAATTACCTATTGAAGGTCCCACCTGCAAATATCATTATGGATTTGGAACTCATATGGAGTTGGAATTAGGATTTCAACATGGTTTCAAGGCAGTAGGGGGGTGGCAAATATTCAGTCAATAGCAAACAGATTATATTTGTATTATATATATTATATGTATATTTATATATTATGTATCTGTAATATACAAAAATTATCTTAGGAAACTCTTAGAAAACTGAGAGATTTTCTATATGTAAAAAGAAATTATATATTTCCTCTTGGCTTTCTAAAAGGATTTTTTGGTGTATTATTGATTATTGTTGAATTTAATCAAATGCTTTTCTGTCTTTACTTAGATAACCATACATAAATGTGTGTATATATATATATTTTAAAAATATAAAAATATATAAATGTAAATAAATATAAAATATATTTATATATTTTTTGCTAGAGTATTGACTTGTTTTTTCTAAGGACAAGCCCTCTTACATTGCAGGAATAAATCCAAGCTTTACACAGTACTGACAAGTTTCTTTAAAGTTTTATTTAGAATTTTTCTTTTTTGCAGGGAAGAGATTGGCCTGAAATTTTATTTTCAATGCTTTCCTTTTTCATTCATTCATCAGTCATTGAATGCATATCCATGATGGGCAGTTTTCTAATTGCTGTGGATATAGCAACAAATGAAACAGAAAGCTCATGTGAGCATAAAGTCTAATCATAGGCGAGAAACAATAAACAAGATAAAATATGTATATGATAGAACCTAGTAAGTGTTGAGGGGATAACTAAAGTGGTGAAGTGGGACATAGAGAGTGAGTATGGGTCTGTAAGCTTAAATAAGGATGGCCTCATTGAGTAAAACACTGAAAGAGTGAAAGAAGGAGTTACATATATTTAGGGAAAGGGTCAGTAGTCTAGGGGACTTGAGGCAAGGTGTATTGGAGGAAGAGTAGATTGGTATAGGGTACTAAGTGAGGTATGGAAGTATTTTAAGCTGAGTTCAGAGTCATAATGGCAAGGGGGTGGGGGGACAGATAGCCCCATGCCTAGTAAGCCACTATAATGATTAGGGCTTTTACTTGGAGTAAATTGGAAAATATTGCAGACTTTGGATACAGAAGCAAGTATATTACATATATTTTAACAATCTCACCCTGGCTGTTCTGTTTAGAGTAGAATAGAGTAGAAAGAGGTGGCCAAGTTTGGAAGTAAGGAAAAAATAAGGAGACTACTGCAATAATCCAGGTGAAAGTGATGGTTTCTTGGACCAGATTCAGTGTAGCGGAGGTGGTAACGAGTCAGAATCTGATGTCCTTTGAAGGTAGGTCTAATAATATTATCTGAAGGATTATTGGTGACCCAAAGTTTTCACGAAAAATGAGGATGTCATTTAGTAAGATGAGAAAGAGTTTGCATTAGATGTTGGGAGATAAGTTTAGTTCTTTTTGGTTTGGGTATGAGGTTAGACATCTCATAGAATAAATTGAGGAGTACTGTCCAATTTATTATGCCTTGCAGAAGTTTGTACTTATTGAAATGATTTTTTCCTTTGAACACATACTAGGTGTAATGTTATACAGAGAAATATCTAACAGGTGATTTTATGTCTTCAAGTGTAACAGGATTATTTGACTCTGGGCAAAATGGGTTAGAAGTGGCAACAAGCAACCTTTAAATCTTAGGGTCTTGGATCAACAAAGGTCTGTTTCTCATTCCTGTTACAAGTCAAACACAGGTGGTAGGAGTTTCTGCCTGTCATGGTTACCTGGGGTATTATGTATATTTCCATGATTGTTATGGCAGAAGATAAGAAAAATTGAGAGCAGAACAGTGTCAGTTAAATGCTTCAGCCTGAAAGTGATGTGCCTCTTCTGCTTATAACTCATTAGGTAATAGTAGTCACATAGGCATGTCTGTCTTCAAGGAGTACAAATGTTTCTCCTCTATGCAGTAGAAAAAAGGGTGTTGGTGAACACTGGTTACATTATCACACTAAGTTATCTCTCTGAGATCTCTCCAAATTTACTTCAGTTTGTCAATATAATGGTGTAAATTTATTTGTGGTGGTTTTCTATTACTATTTTAATTTCTGCCATGTCTACAGTTAAACTCCTCTTGTCATTTCTAATACTTTTTATTTATGCTTTCCTTCTTTTTGTCAGGTAAAAAAAAATGAGAAGAGATTTGGATATTTGGTTGTTAAAAAAACTATTACCAGATGATTATTAAATAATTCAAGAAGATATAACCTGCCTGGAGAGAAATCTGAATTTGTTAAGTTAAAAAATATTGTTAATTACATTTCCTTGCCTCCTATCCAGGCTGCCATTAATTTTTAAAGATTTTATTTCTCATATTCCAAAATGGAGCCAAAAACAATTGTGATAGAATGATAGGTAGAACTTTGGATCTTCTAAATCTTAGCTAACAAGAAATAACATTAATAACCATATAGAGACCTGATATCCATTACATAGAGGTCTGATATTAAAATGAATTTGGAAATAAGCTTAGAAAAAAATTTCATTTAACTGGGCAACTTCAAGCCAGTTTGCAAATACCCATGTATCTGCATAATAACTTTTCTATTAAAATTGCATTTCCAGCTAATTATGTTTGAATTTCTCTGCTGAGTTTTGCTTGGAATCATAGGTGGCCACTTGAAAGTAGAGGTAAAGGTGAGAAAACTGAAGAATTTTTGCTTTTTTTAATGACTATAATAGATATTTGGATTGACTTTCTCAATTTCTATTTTATCCTTCTACTTGGAGATGGTGGTAAGGTAAAATCTATTTTCTATTCTCAGCTGCAACTAGATACACACTACTAAGATATGGGATATGGGAGTGAGGTGAACAATGTATTACTAATATGTGCTTGCAAGTAGTTCAAGAAGTTCAGTGCTACTTTACTAGATTTGTGGAATAAGAACTAGTTATAGAGGTAGCAGTGGTGGCAGAAGAAATAGTAGTTTTATGACTTCTAGATTGCAGTTTATAGTAGTATGTTTTTGAAACCAATAGTCCAATGGCAGCACCTAACTTCTGTGATTCCAGCCCTTCATGCAAACAATTCCCTGTGGTGAATTCCTTTCAGCTTAAAAAAAAATTTCCACCTGTTTTTTTCTGGGCTCATCCTTGATTGATTTGGTGCCAGATGTAGTTGCAAAATATATAAGCTCACAGATAGGTATCTTGATTGTTTATCTGGCTTGACTGAGTTTGAAAGCAGTGATGACCTTATAGCCCTGAAAATAAGATACTGGTAATGGGCAGGGTGAGGGGTAGATGGAGAAGCAGACTTCTGGGAGAGCAGGCTCCTTCCCAGGACCATGGGATCATGACCTGAGAAGGTAGACACTTAACTCACTGAGCTGCCCAGACACCCCTATATGTGTATATTTCAGAATAAAAAATTAAGAAGAAATAAAGTTCTCTGTCCCTTTGCCTGCATGATCACATGGAAAGTCACTCAGGATAGAAGCCAAAGGTCTATGGAAATCTAAGGTATCTAGTCTCTCGTGATAATCTTCCTTTCCTTTCCCCCCGATCTTGCAAGGAAACTAGCAGAATTCAGTTTGTAGCATCTCTGAGAATTTTTGTCTTTCTGGGCTGGGAAAGAATTGAGAATTTGCCCAGGAACTTTCTTAGCGTTACGGGCACGGTGACATCAACAAAATCTCCTAAGATCTGCTAGCCGACTAATGGTTTATGCCTTAATGTAGGTTTCTTTTTTTTTTTTTTAAGATTTTATTTATTTATTTGACAGACAGAGATTACAAGTAGGCAGAGAGGCAGTCAGAGAGAGGAGGAAGCAGGCTCCCTGCTGAGCAGAGACCCCGATGTGGGGCTCGATTCCAGGACCCTCGGATCATGACCTGAGCCGAAGGCAAAGGCTTTAACCCACTGAGCCACCCAGGCGCCCCTTAATGTATGTTTCTTAAGAAAAATGAAGCCAAATTAGAGATTCCTCCTGGAAGTTGACACAGTTATGGTACTGGCTATATGTGCTGAAGAACAAAGGATGTAGATTTGGGGTCAAACAGGCATGGGTTTGAAATGTTTTACAATTACCCACTAACTATGTGATCTATGTAATTTTGCTTAATCCCTCAACACTTGTTTCCTTATATGTGAAATGAAAACAATAGTCACAACCCTATAGGCTTGATGTGAGGAATTAAATTATGTATGTAAAACATTCATACCTTATATGTATCCAATATTTGTTAGTTATATGTCATACTCTTTGATTTCCCAGTTTTTTCCAGATGAACATAAAACGCAAAAATTATTATACAGATTAATCTATGAATCTTCATATGGAAAGAATTTCTACAGTTCTATAAATTGCATGCTGAGAAAGTTATTTACATTCAGAGAATCTTTTAAGTTTTTTCCTGTGGGGAGGATTTTAAGCAATTTAATTGCTTTTAACTCTCTAATTACTGAAGAAAATTTAGTTAATTCTTCTACATCTGTTAAAATCTTAAGAAATAGGATTTTCTAATTGGCTTTTGCTGCTTTTTCTAAGTATGGGTGTTGGGTTGTGTGTGTGTTGAAAAGGAGGGAAACAGGTAGAAAATAATAGAATAGAAAATGAACGAGAACATTTGTTTCCATTTTCATAATGGCTTATGTATTTATTCCATTCATTTCTGATGTTTGCATCTGGAGGCTTTTTCACAAAATTTACAATTCATTATAAGTAAAATATATTCTTAGTGTGTATGTCTTTGTTTATATCTCATGTTGTAACAATACAAGATTTCAGAAGGCATATCAAAGACATAAGATGCCACAAGGAAAAAAAAAAAGAATGAAAGGATATATAAGCCAAAGGAGGTCATTAAGTGAGTATAGTTCACAAGGCACATGTGAGGTTACTAAAGAGGGGTTCAACAGGCTGGGGCACATGCTCAGTTCTTAACTTTTTTTTTCCTTAAAGAGAGAAATGCAAGCTATATCATTCATGACATTCATAAAATAATAGTAATAATCACTATGGCCCAGGTAAGGTACAGCTCTTTTAAGTAGGGAGAACCATGGAATAATTTCCTAATAGATCAAGAAGTTATCTCAGCAGTGATCCATCTGATAGAAATATCTTGTAAGTGTGACACTTGTCCCAGCCCTTTGAATGATCCACATTGTTTTCTGGATTTCATCCATTTTTAAAATACATCTTAAAAAGTATATGTTAACGTCCTTGAAGATGGAATATATTTGACAATGGCATCTTAGATTCGATGAATTCAGTATGCTACTTTATTTATTATTTAAATTTTATTTCATTTAAACTCAGTTAATTAATATACAGTATATTCGTTTCAAAGGAAGAGTTCAGTGATCAATCATTTGCACATAATACCTAGTGCTCATTACCTCAGGGGCCCTCCTTAATGCCCATCACTGAGTTACTCCATCCCCCTAGTGTGCTACTCTATTTAGACTGAGTTTCAGATATAAACCCAGGAGGTTACACACCTGGTCTTTATTATGTACTAACTTCAGTGTTTTAAAATGTCTGATTAAGAAAAAGAAATCATCTGACATACATTCTGCACAGGCTTATCATGCTAAATTTAAGTTTTACGAAGTCCCTTAGACTAATTTCTATTTTTTTTTTAAGTGTATATTATGTTTTCACCTGTGTTCATTGTTTGCTTAGGCTAATGGGGAATGTAGTTTGCATTTCTAAGGTCACAGAGAAAACTATCTGGGATAGTACTGGTTAGCAGTTTTGTTTGAAATTTAAAAGAATACGTGGTGTTGAGATAATTCAGAGGAGTTATAAAGAGAGAAACAAGGTTTCAGTTATTGTAACCACAGTGTTTAATTTTCCTCTCTCTATATAGTGATTATTTTAATAAATAGCATTGCCCTATTATATAATTTACATGAAGAAATCATTAATAAGTTTGCCAAAAGATTTCTCTGAAATAGTGAAAACAGCAAGCTAAATTTATAAATGAGCTAGGGTAGGAGTTGGGACAGAATATACTGATCTTACTAAACTTCTAGTGCTACTTTCAAAGCTACCTTTTGATTGAAGAATGAAGTAGGTTGGAAGAATACTGTGCTCTGATCATGATGTGAAATTTTTATTGCAGCAAGCTGACTTTTTTTCTCCCCATGTTATCATGCCATTCATTAAAAGCAAATTAGCTATACTTCACATTCCTGTAGCACAGACAACTAGAAAGAAAAGCTATTTCAGAATGAATTGCCTCACATATTAAACTGTTGCTTGAAGGCTTTGAAAAGGAATCTAGAGACACTGATTTCTTCAGTTAATGCCTTTTTGTTGTTGTTCATTCTTTTCTGCAGTTGGTTTGGAGACCATGTAATTATACACACACACACACACACGTCTTAATTTAAGAATAAACTTATTAAATAAATCAAGTATTTAAAGGTTAAATTAGATTATACAAAATAATAAACTTAATATGTGATAATAGTGGACATTAACTGATTTTTCAAGAAGAGAGCAGGGAACAACAGACAAAAATGCTCAACAGAAAAATTATAAAATAAAAATGTATATTGTTGTAGGCTATAGTTAAGCACCATTCTCTATATTTATACTTTAGGTTGTTTTAATAAATCTGGCTCTGAATCTAGACAGATTCAAGATAGCTTGGCTTGAATCCTGATTTTACCAGTTACTCCTTACATGCTTTGGGGCAAGTTTCTTATTTATGTATCCACTCCCTCATCTATAAATTGGGAATAATTACTATAGTTTTTAAAGGTTTTTATAATAATAAAATGAGTAAATACATATAATGTATTTAATTAGAACAGTGTTTGACACGTAAGTATTACATAAGTATTCAATATGTGTGAGCTATTGCTACTACTTTAAGATGTCCATTATTGACGTATGTTGATGTTAAGGTATCTAAAATCAGCCTTTATAAACAAGCATGTAGGAGTAGAGAAAAAAATCCAGTCTTATTGGGCTTTATAAGAAATAGAATCATGCAGGGCACCTGAGTGGCTCAGATGGTTAAGTGTCTGCCTTTGGCTCAGGTCGTGATCTCAGGGTCCTGGAATCAATCCCCACATGGGGCTCCCTGCTCACCAGGGAACCTGCTTCTCCCTCTCCCTCTCTCCCTGCTTGTGCATGCTCTCTCTTTCTCTCTCTCTCAAATGAATAAATTAAAAGAAAGAAATAGAATCATGCAATATTTAAGCTAAAAGGAAGTTGAGTCATCTTGTATTCAGATGACGAAGCATGTTTGTGGGAGAAAGATGTGTCTAACATTATACAACAAATTATTGCCACTGTAAATTCTACAACCTTAAACCATCAATAACCAAATCTAACACTCTTTTCAAGGCTGTAGGTTTCCTAACAGAGGTGTCATTATGGAACATTTCAAGTGGAGACTATGGATGGATGAGGCCATGACTCAAAATCTAAAATAAAAACCAAAGCTAAATTTATTGCTTACCTAGTAAGGAAGAGTTAGAAGGAACAGGCAGTCTTATTAAGTACAGCAAATCGCTAAGGTTATATATGGACTTGAGGAAAAGTCTGTTTAGGGTGTGTTGATTTCAGAAGAAAGAAAAAGCTGATATCAGTCCAAGAGGCATGGTTGTGTTGTTTACACAAGAGAATGGGTTGACAGTGTGTTGACATCAGAGTTAGAAAGGTGTATCCTGAAGTAAGTTGGCTGCTTACTGGCTGACCTTCAAAGCATGAGAATATCACTACACGGTTGGCTTTCAGAGATTTGTTTACTGAAGTAGTCATTGATCAATTAGACAAGTTAAATCAGTTCTGCTGGTTATTACCACAGCTAAAGAACAATCAATCTTTTCCTAGAAGAATGGGGACACTTTTTTGTTCTTGAAAAAATCCTCTAGTGAAAAATAATTCAGAATGGTGAATAAGTAGTTATGTAGATGATTTCTTTGATACCATATAGAAGCATTATGTAAAAGAAAAATAACAAATATACAGAAAAAAGGAGGTGAACTTAGAGAAAAGAAGATATGTTGTTTCCTTACAAGAGCAGCCAGAGCTTAGCGAGGCCAATTTCTTTTCCCTTATAGAGGTCCATTAAGCAGAAGAGGGCAAATGGATCATCTTTTCTTACTGGCTGGAGACCTTAAAAACCATAATTAGCTCATGAAGGAGCTTTTCTGACCTTACCATTGAGTGGATACTCTTCACCTGGCCTTTGTCACTATGTCTCCTCCAGAGCTGGGTATCCTGCCTCACCCTGAGGGCTCCATCACTGTCCGCAGATCCTTTTCTGTATAGCAGGACACTGAGCTATAATATGTGTCTGATGAGTCAAACCACATTCCATGAACAGGAAACATATAAATGTATCTATCTACTCCTACATTTTTTCTTCTGTCCTTACCTACTTAACATAAGAAGTTAAACTAAATGTATCATTACTACTGAAAATAAAAATAAGCAAGGGGAAGGAATTTCTGCTCCTTTCTTCCATAACTAAATCATCTGAAGTGTAAGGACCAGAAATGAATGACCTTTTTTTTTTTTTTTTAAAGGTTTTATTTATTTGACAGAGAGAGACACAACAAGAGAGGGAATAGAAGCAGGGAGAGTGGGAGAGGGAAAAGCAGGCTTCCCGCTGAGCAGGGAACCCAATGCGGGGCTGGATCCCAGGACCCTGGGATCACGACCTGAGCCGAAGGCAGACTCTTAATGACTGGGCCACCCGGGTGCCCCAGTGAATGATTTCTAGAATCAAGAAGGAGGCTTACCAATGCTTCTTGGTCAGTGCATATTATCTGTTGCTAAACCCTATTGTGATTATATCTGCACTGTTTCCTTTTCATAACACGAGACTTACATTGCACAGCTCTCACCTGAATTAATGCCACCTGTTTGTCTCTGGACTTACCTGCTTATCTGCTTTATGTACAAATTATTACTGGGGCTTTGATCTGGTTACTCCTCTGCACAGAGATTTATATAAAGATCAGAAGATTTAACCTATAGTTCAAAGGCTTTTACCAAAGTATTCTAAGCTTTTGGTAGCTAGGGGACTCTCTTTCCTGCCTTGAAGCACAAACCAAGGGATAAGACGTGGACCAAACATGTTAGTGATTGCAGGCACATAGTAGATGGTCAGGCATCTCACAATTACTATTGCAATATTTTTTCAGGGTTTCCCTAGGAAAAGCAGGGCTGCAGGGCAAACACAATAGGCTCAAGAACTTTCTCCAGTCTCCAGTTACCAAGAGACCCACTGAAAATATCTAAAAGCATGGAACTTGTTTAGTATATGAAAAAGAAGTATTGGAAGTTGTTTCTAAGGAAGAAATAAGTAAAGCTATATAATAATTGTTATAGTTGGTGTTCACTTGCCAAAACTGTAAGAATGCCACATCAAAAATAAGAGATTGGAATGAAACTTTTATTGAATACTAGCACTGTACAAGATTTTTAATGCATATTATTTAATACCTGAAGTCCCATAAGACAGGTACAGTAGGTCCCCCCCACTCCTTATCCATGAGGGAAATGTTCCAAGACTCTCAGTAAATGCTTGAAACCATGGATAGTATTGAACCCTAGGTATGTCTTTTCCTATATACACATTGTCAGTGATAAAATTTTATCTACAAATTAGGTATAGTAAGAGATTAATAATAATAGTAATAAAATATAACAATTATAAATGTGTAGTATAATCAAGGTTATATGAATGTGGACTCTTTCTGCAAATATCTTGTACTGTACTCATCCTTCTTGTGATGCTGTGAGGTGAGAAAGTCTGATGAGAGGAACTGAGGTAAATGACATAGGCATTGTAATATAGCTTTAGGCTCCTATTGAACTTCTAATGATATATCAAAAGGAGGATCATGTACTTCTGGACTATGGTTGACCACGGGTAACAAACCATGGAAAGCAGAAACACGGGTAAGGGAGGACTGCTGTATTATTATTCTATTACTCTGTAGAAGAGGACATTGAGGCTTAGAAAAGTTATCTGCTTTAGGTCAGTAAGAAAGGAAGAGCTGACATTACACCCACCAGTTTATTTGTCTGAAGGTCAATCATCTTTTTATATCATGTTGAATTCTAAAAAAATTAACACGGTTAAAAATAACTTGAATAAGATTTTCTTTGCTCTTTGGTAGACAATATGAAACAAAAATGTAAAGGATAACATATCCAGAAAAAAATATTTATTTTAAAAAATTTGTGGAAGAAGAAACAAACAAATGTTTGGGTGGCTGAGGATGAGTATAAAAGAAAGCTGCTGTTAGGGTGAAATAAGGGTTGGAAGTGGAAACAAATAGGATCCTGGTACAAGCCCTGGAGGGATGTCACTTGTGTATGGACAACAAAGAAGATGTAAGGGCTTATTCTGATGGTTTCCTATTTTACTAAATTTTGTATCATGCAGCATATATCATAGAGTAGAGTCCTAGTAAATGCTTTTTGAATTAATGTTAGTTGTAGCAAGATTAGAGTTTGGTTTTTTTAGTATAACCTTGCACCCCAGGCTCTTAAGGAAAACTTGGAAGAAATATTGACTTGTGTATTCTTTGTGACAGACATGTTTACTATTCTGGTCATTCAGCCTTGAAAGATACTGGCTGTGTCTGACATAGCTATTGTGGAGATATGATGGAATGAGAGCAGAGAATCTTGTAGAACAGAAACCGCAGAGGCATATCATGGCTGCATCCAGGGCTCTCTAGCCTAGCAGCCTCACATATATCACCAAAGGTGGAACCCTTTTCTAGAGGTTTTGTTCTTAAAGGGTGCTGTAAGAGTATTTATTATTTGACTTATTTAGATATTTATTTTATGTATATCTTATAGGACATGTAGTACTTTAGTTTGTCAAGGCTATAGATGAAAAGAGAATGAAACGTTGTCCTATTGTAATGGATCCATCTTTTATTCTTAGATAATTGTGCTTAGCTTTTCTCTGCAGATAAAAATTATCTTTCCACTAAGGATTAACAATCATCAGTGATTTAGAAAAAGAAAAGTAGGTTTCCAGCCGCTTTTTAAAAAGTCGACTTCACTGGGTGTTGTACATAACTAATGAATCATTTTATGTTATATCAAATACTATTAATGTACTATATGTTGGCTTATTGAGCAATGTCCACAACAGCCAAACTGTGGAAGGAGCCAGGATGCCCTTCAACAGATGAATGGTTAAAGAAGATTAGTACATATGTACAATAGAATGTTATTCAGCCATCAGAAAGGATGAATACCCATCATTTGCATCAACATGGGTGGAACTGGAGGGGATTACGCTAAGTGAAATAAGTCAAGCAGAGAAAGACAATTATCTTATGGTTTCACTCATATGTGGAACATAAGCAATAGCTTGGAGGACCATAAGGGAAGGGAGGAAAAATCAGAAGGGGGAGAAATCAGAGAGGGAGATGAACCATGAGAGGGTATGGACCCCGGGAAACAAACTGAGGGTTTTGGGGGCAAGTGGGGGAGTGGGGTAACCAGGTGATAGGTATTAAGGAGGGCATGTGCAGTGATAAGCACTGGGTGTCATATGAAACTAATGAATCATTGAACACTACATCAAAAACTAATGATGATGTACTATACCATCGCTAACTGAACATAATAAAAATCAGTTATGTGAAAAAAACTATGTTTTGGCTAATTGAATTTAAATAAAAACATAAAAATAAGTAAAAAAGCTCTACTTCAGAGAGAGCCAGCTGTTTCTTTTAATAGGCTTTTGCTAGATAATACTTTCAGTGGAAAAGTTCATATACCATAGATGTGATTATAGAGGCATTTGTAGGATTCCGTTATATGGTTAATGGGCAGCATTATGCTCCTTTAAGTATATAATTCAGTAACTATGCAGGTAATTATTGAACTTGGTGTATGTTATGGGTTCTTTTGGGAGAATCAATAATTTTTAATGAACAGTTGCTGGGAAATCTAATCAGAAAATTCTAAATCTAGTTAGAAAATAACAAAGGTCAGAGCAGAAATAAATGAAATAGAGACTAAAGGACAATAGATAAAATCAAACTAAGTGCTGGTTCTTTGAAGACATAAACAAAATTGACAAGCCCTTAGCTAGATTCACCAAGAAAAACAGAGAAAGGGCTCAAATTTGGGAATGAAAGAGATGTTATAACTTCTGCCTCAGGGATGCACAGGATCGTAAGAGACTGCTATGAACAATTATATACCAACAAATTGCAAAACCTGGAAGAAATTGATAAATTTCTAGAAACATAACCTACCAAGACTAGGTCATGGTGAAATAGAAAATCTGAACAGACCAATTACTCATAAGGAGATTGAATCAGTAATCGAAAACTTCCCAAGAATCACAGGTCTAAGAATGGATGGCTTCACTGGTGAATGCTACTGAACATTTAAAGAAAAAGAATAGCAGATTTCTCAAACTTTTCTAAAAAGTATAACAGCAAGAAATTCTTCAAAACTCATTTTATGAACCCAGCCTTACTCTGATACCAAAACCTTGACTTAAGACATGGATACAACAAGAAAAAACAAAAAACAAAAAAAACACCACAATGGAATATTACTCAGCCATAAAAAGAATTAATTCTTGCCATTTGCAATGATGTAGATGGAGCTAGAGATTGCTGTGGTAATCAAAATAAGTCAGAGAAAGACAAATACCATATGATTTTATTCATATGTGGAATTTAAGAAACAAAACTGATGAACATAGGGAGAAAAAGACTGTTAACTATAAAAATATAAAATACATAAAATGGATACCTATCAATGAAACAGAATGGAGAGCCTAGATATAAACCCATAATATAAACCAGTTAATTTACAATAAAAGAGCCAAGAATATACAATGGGGAAAGGACAGTCTGTTCAATAAATGGTATTAGAAAAACTGAACAGCTATATGCAAAAGAATGAAACTTGATCACAAACTTAACACAAAATAGATTAACAACTTGAATGTAAGACATGAAACCATTAAAATTCTAAAGGAAAACATAGGCAGTAAGCTCCTTAACATAGGTTGTGGCGATGATTTTTTAAAATATGACACTAAAAGCAAAAGCAATACAAGCAAAATAAATATTTGAGAATATCATACTGAAAAGCTTCTTCTCAGAAGAAAAAAAATCAACAGAATGAAAAAGCTAACTACTGAATGGGAGAAAATATTATCAAATCAATATCTGATCAGAGGCTAGTATTCAAAATATATATATTAAAAATATATATATATAAACCGACACAGCTCAATAACAACAACAAAATCTTGTTCAAAAATGGGCAGAGGATTTGAATAGATATTTTTCCAAGGAAGATATGCAGATGGCCAACAGGTACATGATAAGATTCTCAACCTCATCAATCATCAGGGAAATGCAAGTCAAAATCACAATAAGATTATCATCTTGCACCTGTTAGAATGGCAATTATTAAATAGACAAATAACAAATGCTGGTGAGGATATGGAGAAGAGGGAACCCTCACATAATTTAGAATGTAAATGGTGTAGCTGCTATGAAAAATGGTATGAAGTTTCCTCAAACAATTAAAATAGAACTACTATATGATCCAATAATTCCACTTTTGGGTATTTATCCAAAGAAAATGAAAATACTAACTTGAAAAGATGTATGTACCCTATGTCCATTGCAGAATTATTTACAATAGCCAAAATGGAAACAGCCTGTGCTCATTGATAAATGAATGACTAGAGAAGGTGTGATACACACACACACAATCACACACACACACACACGAGTATTACTCAGCCATCAAAAAGAATGAAATGTTGCCATTTACAACATGAGTGGATCTGAGGCCATTATGTTAAGTGAAATAAGTCAAACAGAGAAAGATAAATACCATATGATTTCTCTTATAACTTAGGATCTTAAAACAAAAAACAAAAAACAAAAAAAACCACCAAAAAAACCAAGCTTGTAGAAACAGAGGACAGATTGGTCCTTGCAAGAGGCAGGGGGTAGGAGGTGGAAGTATAAATTCACTAAAAAAATTTCAAAAAGGACACACAGTCTCCTAACTTACCACCATTCCATTATTGCAGTTAAATTAATAGTAGTTTGATGATATTCTCTAGTATCCAGTCCGTATTCAAACAAAAAAATACGTAGTCAATTACAATTCAGCCAGTAGCTTACTGTGTGATTATAGACAGGGTAATTGCCTTCTCTGTGTCTCTCTAGTTTTTTAATCTGTAAATTGAGCAGGATAACAGGAAAGTGTGATACTTTCAGCTTTACGATTCCATGACATGACTAGGGGTTAGAAGGGTTTAAAAAGAAGACAAGGCAAAACAAAACAAGCAAAACAAAATTCCTTGACTTAAGTCTCCCTAGCTTTTTTCAGCAACTGCAGCATTTCTCTGCTCCTCACAGGCATGGCAATGCTCCTAAGAGGAATAGTCTGTAGGACAGTCTACACTCCATTGAAGATGCTCCTATCTTCCAATGACTGCCATGTTAACACACCCTGTGGTCACTTGGCTACCTCTTAGCATCATTTATTATGCTCATCTTTTTTTTTTTTTTTTAATATGCTCATCTTGAAACACTATCTTCTCTTGGCTTTCATGGGACTATATCTCCCTTCTGGATTCTCTTTCCCCACTTGATGATGCTTCTCTGTCTTGTTCTTTTTATTTCTTCCTTTTCTGCTTAATCTTCAAAAGTTAGAATATTCTAGAGTTCAGTTATAGTCTTTATTATCTGTATTGTAGTATTGAGTGGATCTTATCTATTCCTATGGCTTTAAATGCTATTTATATGCTGGTGGATTTCAAAATTATATCCATTGTAGGCTTCTTCACTTCAAATGCATAGCTACCAGACATTTCCAAATTCAACATAAGTGAAACAAAACTTGTAATTTTTTCACCTCTAAACTCCTCCCCCCTTAGTCTTCCTCAACTCACTATTTTTTAATCATGCTGAAGCCAAGCATTTAAAACATGGATGGGACTGGAGATTATAAGTCAAGCAGAGAAAGTCAATTATCATAAGGTTTCACTTACTTGTGGAACATGAGGAATAACATGAAGGACATTAGGAGAAGGAAAGAAATAGTGAAGCGGGGGAAATTGGAGGGGGAGATGAACTGTGAGAGACTGTGGACTCTGAGAAACAAACTGAGGGTTTTAGAGGGGATGGGAGTTGGGGGATGGGTGAGCTTGGTGGTGGGTATTAAGGAGGACACATATTGCATGGAGCACTGGATATTAAATGTAAACAATGACTCTTGAAACAGTACATCAGAAACTAATGATGTATTGTGACTAACATAACACAATATAAAAATAAAATAAAATAAAACTCCACTTCAAATGCATGGCCAACATACATTTCCAAATTCAACATAGGTGAACAACACTAATTTTTCACCTCTAAACTCTTCCCCACTCAGTATTCCACAACACAGTGTCACTATTTTTTAACCATGCCAAAGCCAAGCATTTAAAACCCATCCATAGGGGCACCTGGATGGCTTAGTCATTTAAGTGTCTGCCTTTGGCTCAGGTCATAGTCCCAGGTTCCTGGGATTGAGCCCTATATGGGATTTTCTGCTCAGTGGGGAGCCTGCTTTTCCCTCTCCCTCTGCTGTTCCCCCTGCTTGTGCTCACTCTCTCTCACTGTCTCTCTCTGCCAAATAAATAAATAAATAAACAAATAAAATAAATCTTTAAAAAATAAATAAAACCCATCCATAGTTTTTCTGTTTCTCCCACTCCAGATATCATCTGTTTCAGCTACATGCCACTGCATAAAAAACTACACCAAATATAGTAGCTTAAAAAAAGTAATTTATTATTTCTCACAATTGTATGGATTAGCTGAAAGTTTCTCTTTTTTGTTTTTAAAAAATTAAGTTTTAATTTCAATATAGTTAATATATGGTGTTACATTAAGTTCAGATATACAGTATAGTGATTCACCAATTCCATGTATTACTCAGTGCTCATCAAGATAAATGTATCTTAGTCCCTTTTTTCATCCAATCCCCCACCTAACTCCCCTCTGGTAACCATCATTTGCTCTCTGTAGTTAAGAAGGTTTTTTTTTTTTTTGGTCTCTTTTTTCTCCCTTTGCTCATTTGTTTTGTTTCTTAAATTCTACCTATGAATGAAACCATATGGTATTTGTCTTTCTTTGACTTGCTTATTTCACTTAGGATTATGCTTCTAGATCCATTCATGTTGTTGCAAATGGCAAGATTTCATTCTTTTTTGTGGCTGAATAATATTCCCCTATATATATTGCCACTTCTTTATCCATTAATCTATTGATAAACACTTGGGCTGCTTCCATAATTTGCTATTGTAAATAATGCTGCAATAAACAGGAAGCCATGTATCTTTTTGAATTAGTGTTTTCGTAATGCTTGGGTAAATATCAAATAATGTAATTACTCGATCATAGGGTAATTATATTTTAAATTTTTGGAGGAACCTCAATACTGTTTTACACAGCAGTTGCACCAGTTTGCATTCCCACCAACAGGGCAGGAGGATTCCTTTTTCTCATATCCATTGCTAACACTTGTTTCTTGTGTTTTTTATTTTCGCCAGTCTGACAGATGTGAGTTGATATCTTATTGTGGTTTTGATTTATACTCCCCTCATGATTAGTGGTGATGAGCATCTTTTCATGTGTCTGTTGGCCATCTATGTGCCATCTTTGAAGAAATGTCTGTTCATGTCTTCTGCCCATTTTTATTGGATTATTTGGGTGGTTTTTTTTTTTTTTTTTTTTTTTTTTTTTGCTGTTGAGTTATGTAATTTCTTTATATATTTGGATACTAACCCCATATTGGATATATTATTTGTAAATATCTTCTATTCGGTATGTTCTGTTTTACTTTTGTTGGTTGTTTCCTTTGCTGTACAGAAGGCTTTTATTTTGATGTAGTCTCACTAGTTTGTTTTTGCTTTTGTTTCCCTTTGCTCAGGAGACATATCTAGAAAGACTACATCAGTAACTGCTGATGTCAGAGAAATTACTGCCTATGCTCTCATCTAGAAGAGTTTTCTTGTTTCAGGTCTCACATTTAGGTCCTTAATCCATTTTGAGCTTGTTTTGGTGCATGGTGTGAGAAAATGGTACAGTTTTATTGTTTTGCATGTAGCTGTCCAGTTATTTCAACACCATTTTTGAAGAGACTTTTTCCCAATGCATATTCTTGTCACCTTTGTTGAAAATTAATTGATCATATAATTGTGAGTTTATTTCTGGGCTTTCTATTCTGTTTCATTGATCTTCATTGGTTGATATGTCTGTTTTAGTGCCAGTAACAAACTGTTTTGATTACTACAGATTTGTAGTACATCTTGAAATCTGGGATTGTGAGATCTCCAACTTTGTTTTTCTTCTTCAGGATTGTTTTTGCTATTTAACATCTTTTGTCGTTCCATACAAATTTTAGGATTGTTTGTTCTAGTTATGTGAACAATGTTGTGGTATTGTGATGGGATGTATTTAATCTGTAGATTGCTTTGAATAGTATGGACATTTTTTTTTAAAGATTTTATTTATTTATTTGACAGAGGGAGAGAGATCACAAGTAGGCAGAGCAGCAGGCAGAGAGAGAGAGAGGAGGAAGCAGGTTCCCCGCTGAGCAGAGAGCCTGATGTGGGGCTCGAGCCCAGGACTCTGAGATCATGACCTGGGCTGAAGGCTTAACTCACTGAGCCACCCAGGCGCCCCAATAGTATGGACATTTTAACATTTGTTCTTCCAATCTATGAGCATGGAGTATCTTTACATTTGTTTGTGTCATCATCAATTTCTTTAATCAGTTTTCAGAGTACAGGTCTTTCATGTATTTGGTTAAGTTGATTCCTAGGTATTTTATTATTTTTGGTGCAATTGTAAATTGGATTATTTTCTTAATTTCTCTTTGCTGCTTCATTATTAGTGTATAGAAATGAAATGGATTTCTGTATATTGATTTTGTATCCTGCCACCTTACTGAATTTATCAGTTCTAGTTTTTTGGCAGAGTCTTTAGGATTTTTTATATAGTATGATGTCGTCTGCAAATAGTACAAATTTTACATCTTCCTTACCAATTTGGATGTATTTTATTCTTTTTTCCTGTCTGATTGCTGTGACTTAGACTTTCAGTACTATATTATAGCTGGGAGTTTCTCTTGCTAGTTTCATCTGGGTTTGCTTATGAGGTTATTTTCGCTGACAAGTTGGCTGAGCTGCAAGGACTAACATGGTTTTACTTACATGTCTGTCAGTTGATGCTGGCTGTCAGATGGAGTGCTTTTTTTTTTTCCCCATATGATTCCTCATTTAATAATAAGCTAAATAGACTTTGTTTTGTGGGGTCTTATGGCAATATTTCAAGTGAACAAAAATGGTATCTGGAATGTCTAAGGCCTAGTTTGAGCTTTTCATAAAGTTACTTTCTTCCCATCTTATTGGTCAAATCAAGTAATAAATCAGCCCAAATTTAAGGAGGTGAATACAGTCCATTTCTAAATGGGAGGAAAAGAAATTCACCTTGCAAGGGGGCATGTATACTGGGATAAAAGAAATTTGTGGCAACTAACTTATCACTTACTCCATCTACCTATTCTGAGTTTTAAATCCAGAATACATTCTGAATACAACTACTTCTCTGTGCCTTTTGCATAGAGGCCGTTCATGACAGTGTAATTTGGTCAGTTGCAGTAGCTCTTAACAGCTCACTCTGCTTCACTTCTACTGGATACTGGCTCCCTGTCCACCCACATCCCTATACCCATGTGCATACATATTCTTTCTCTCCAGTGGTAGCCAGAGTAGTCTTTTAAAATGCAAATCAAATCCTGAAGCTCTTTCTGTGAAAAAACTTTCAGTAGCTTTACACTGTTGTAGAACAGGAGGCCCTCACAATTCAGCTCCCATTTATCACTCTGACTTTATTTCCTATCAGTCTTCTTGATCACAGTGCTCCTGGATTCAGCTGATATTCAGTGAAAAAAGCATAATGGCCTTTTTTTCTGTTTCTTTCTTTCTTTTTTTCTTTCTTTCTTTCTCTTTCTTTTTTTATCTTCAAGTGTGTTTTTTTTGTTTTTTGTTTTTTTGGTTTTTTGGGTTTTTTTTTTGGTATATTTAGATCCTTACCTTGAACATTCTGTTCCCAGATGTACACTGGGCTGGCTCTTCTCATTTAGCTCTCACTCAGAGTTGGGTTTGGCCAGCAAACTGAGATGGCGATGAAATGAAAAGATTACTCCAGACACCTAAGTAGGAGAGAGGAGGGGACCTGGGGACCAGACACTCTAGTGGCGGAAGGCCCCAGTCAAGCTCTACCTCGATTTTTATTATGCATGTTATTGTCATCAAAGAATCAAGATTAGAGAGGAATGTAAAGTTTCAATAACTGGGGCAGTGACATTTACAGGCATTGTGTGATTAGACCTGTGACCCGCAGGCATGAAGTAGGTGACTATTAAGGATTTATGTCTTACCTAAGTTAAGTATCTGTCCCCTCTTGAGGCACAATTAGGATCTGGATGTCTTCAGCCCAGAAACCTAAAAGGAGGCCTAGTTTTTCTGGTCACTCCTTTGCTTTTCAACTAGCTTCTTCCAGGGAGGATTGTGTTTATCATATCTTAGCTAGTCAGGCATTGTGACAACTCTGCAGGGAGTCCTTTCTTTGACTTTCTTACTGTGCTTATTTTCTCTAGCCAGCCACTACTCTCTTAAAGTTTTTAGTATACATTAGCGTTGTATATGTTAGTGTTGACTAAAGGTACAATGTTGTGCAGTAGATATCTAGAATGTATTCAGCTTACTTACCTGAAATTTCATGTCCTTTGATTAGTATCTCCCATTTCCCTCTCTCCTTTAGCCCCTGGAAGCCGCCATTCCACTCTGAATCTATAGATTTGACTATTTTAGATATATTACATAAGTTGAATCATGCATTATTTGTCTTTATGTGATTGACTTATTTCATTTAGTATAATGTTCTCAAGTTCATCCATGCTGTCATATATGACAGCATTTCCTTTTTTTAAAGGCTGAATTATATTCTTTTGCATGCATATACTACATACTCTACCTTTTCATCTGTCAATGGATATTCAGGTCATTTCCGCATCTTGGCTACTGTGAACAGTGCTGCAATGAACATGGAGTGCTAATATTGCTTCAAAATCCTGATTTTCAATTCTTCTGGCTAAGTATCCAGAAGTGGGATTGTTAGATCATATGGTAGTTCTATTTTTAATTTTTTGAGGTACCTACATATTGTTTTCTATAGTGGCTACAGCGTTTTGCATTCTCACCAACAGTGTGCAAGTGTTCTAATTTTTCTACATCCTTGCCAATACATTTTTTTTTTTTGACAATAGCTATCCTGATTGTATGAGTTGATGTCCCATTGTGGTTTTGATTACATTTCCCTAATGATTAATGATTTTGAACACCTCTTAATATATGTGTTGGCCATTTGTCTATCTTCTTTGGAGAAATCTCTATTTGAATACTTAACCTTTTATTTGAATTATTGATTTTTTTTCTTTTTTGAGTTATAGAAGTTCCTTATATATTTTGGAGATTCATCCATTGTTAAATATATAGTTTGCAAATATTTTTTCCCATTCTGTACATTACATTTTTCATCCGTTAGTTGTTTCTTTTGCTCTACAGACACTTTTAATTTGATGTAGTCGAACTTGTTTATTTTTTTGTTGCCTATGTTTTCAATGTCATATTCTGGAAATCATTGCCAAGGCCAATGTTATGAAGCATTCCCCCACATGTTATTTTAGGAATTTTAAAGTTTCAGATCTTATATTTAAGTCTTTAATCCATTTTTAATTTTTGTGTAATAAGCATCTTTTTTCATTATTTTGCATATGGATATCTAGTTTTCTCAACACAATTTGTTGAAGAGACTTTCTATTTTATATATTGTTAGCACTCTTATCAAAGATCAGCTGACTATATATGTGTACATTTTAAAATGAACTTTCTGTTCTGTTTTATTGGTCTATGTGTTTGTCTTATACAACTACCACATTGCTTTGATTACTGTAGCTTTGTAACACATTTAAAATCAGGCAGTGTGATACCTCCAGCTTTGTTCTTATTTTTGAGAATTGATTTGGCTTTCAGTGGTCTTTTGTGATTCCATACAAATTGTAGATTTTTTTTTCTTATTTCTGTAAAAAGCACTATTAGATTTTGATGGATACTACATTGAATCTATAGATTGCTTCGGTAGTATGGGAATTTAAAAAATATTATGTCTTCTAATCAATGAACACCAGATATCTTTCCATTTGTGTCTTTAATTTTTTTCATCAATGTTTTGTAGTTTTTGTGTCTCATTCTCTTACCTTCTTAGCCAAGTTATTATTATTTAAGTATTTTATTCTTCTTGTAAATGGGATTATTTTCCTAATTTCTTTTTAAGATCGTTTGTTGCTAGTATACAGAAAAGCAACTGGTTTTGTATGTTGAATTTGTATCCTGCAACTTTACTGAATTCATTTGTTAGTTCTAACAGATTTTGGTGGCATCTTTATGGTATACTACACATAAGATCATTTCAATTGCAAAGAGAAAATTTTACTTTTTCCTTTCTGATTCGAGTGATTTTTTCTTTTCTTTTTTTTCTTACCTATCTACTCTAATTCCAGTAGTATGTTGAATAGAATTAATGAGAATGAGCATCCTTGACTTGTTCCTGATCTTAGAGGAAAAGCTTTCAGGTTTTCAATGTTGAATATGATGTTACTAGTGAGTTTTTCATATATGTCCTTTATTTTGTTGAGATACTTTTCTTCTATTTCTAGTTTGTTGAGAGTTTTTATCATGAAGAAGTGTTAAATTTTGTTAAATGCCTTTTCTGCATTTATTGAGATGACCATGTGATTTTAATCCTTTTTTTTTTTAATGTGGTATATCACATTAATTGATGTTCATATGTTGAACCTTCCTTAAATCCCAGGATAAATCCTATTTGGTCATGGTATATAATCTTTCTAATATATTGTGGGATTCAGTTTGCTAGTGTTTTGATAAGAATTATTGTATCTGGGGGCACCTGGGTGGCTTGGGTAGCAAGCAACTAACTCTTGATTTCTGCTTAGGTCATGATCTCAGGGTCATGAGATCAAGCCCTATACCTAGCTCCATGCTCAGCAGAGAGTCTGCTTGATCTTTTCTCTCTCCCTGACCCTCCACCCTTCCCCACCACGTGCATCTGACTCCTTCTCTCACCAAAATAAATAAATAAATCTTAAAAAAATATTGCATCTATGTCCACCTGGGATATTAAAATTCATTGTTCTTTTCTTGTGCTGTATCTCTTTGGTTTTGGTATTAGGGTAATTCTAGCTCATAAAATGATTTTGGAAATGCTCTGTTCTTTTCAGTTTTGGGAAAGAATTTGAAAAAAAAAAAGGCATTAATTCCTTAAAACTTTGGTAGAAAGTGAGATCATCTGGCCCTGGGTTTTTCTTTGGAAGCTTATAATTACTGATCCAATCTCTATAGTGGTGATAGATCTGTTCAGATTTTCTATTTCTTCTTGACTTAGTTGGCAGGTTGTATCTCTAGTAATTATCCATTTCTTCTAGGCAATCTAGTTTGTTGGCATGTAATTTGCTGTATCACGTAAGTTTTGGTATATTGTGTTTCCCTTTTCTTTTGTCTTGAGATATTTTCTAATTTCCTTTTTGATTTCTTCTCTGACTGGTTATTTAAAAGTGTGTTGTTTAATTTCCACATATTTGTAGATTTTCCAGTTTTCCTTCTACTATTGATTTCTGGTTTAATTCTATTGTGATAAAAGTGATATAATTTTAATCATAAATTTGTTAAGACATATTTTGGCCTTAACTTGTGATCTAGTCTATAGAAAGATATGTATATACTTTAGAATGTGTATTCTGCTACTGTTTGGTAGAATGTTCTGTATATATCAATTAGGTGAATTTGGTTTATAGTATTGTTCAAGTCTTTTTTTCCTTATTGATCGCCTCTCTGGATGTTACCCGTTATTGATAGTGAGACATTGAAGTTTCCTACTATCATTGTATTACTGTCTATTTCTCCCTTCAGAAGCTCTGTTTGATTTATGTATTTAGGTGCTCTGATATTGCAGCACATACATTTATAAATGCTACAGCTTCCTGGTGAATTAACTTTTTTATCATTATATAATGTCCTCCTTTGTTTCTTTTTTTCTTTTAAGATTTTATTTGAGAGAGAGAGAGAGAGAGAGAGAGAGAGAGAGAAGGAGCAGGGGGAGGGGCAAAGGGAGAAGGAGAAGCAGACTTCCTGCTGAGCAGGGAGCCTGATGCAGGGCTCAATCCTAGGCCTCCAGGATCATGACCAGAGCCAAAGACAGATGCTTATCTGACTGAGCTACCCAGGGCCCCTTCCTCCTTTGTTTCTTGTGACAATTTTTGACAGTCTAGAATTAAGTTCAGATTTATTTTATTTGTTGCAATGTAACCAGTGGTGCTATTTCTTGGTTATTGTTTGCATAGAATATCTTTTTTTCCATTCCTTCACTTTGAGCCTCTGCATGTCCTTAAATTTATTATTTTTTTTCAAGATTTATTTATTTGATAGAGAATATGAGCATGAGTGGGGGGGTAGGGGAGAGGGAGAGAGAGAGAATCCTGAACAGACTCCCCACTAAACATGGAGCCCAATGTGGGGTTCAGTCTCACAACCCTGAGATCATGACCTGAGCTGAAACCAAGAGTTGGGCACTTAATTAACTGAGCCACCAAGGCACCCCATATCCTTAAATTTAAAGTAAGTTTCTTGCTGATGACATGTAGGTGGGGGTTTTTGTGTGTCTTTTTTTTTTCATTTCTCATTCTTTATTTAAATTCAATTTAGTTAACATACGCTGTATTATTAGTTTCAGGGGTAGAATTTAGTGATTCATCACATGTATATGACACACAGTGCTCATTACATCAAGTGCCCTCCTTAATGTCCATTACTCAATTATCCTTTCTTCACACCTATCTCCCCTTCAGCAACTTAATTTATTTCCTAGAGTTCAGCATCTCTTATGGTTTGCCTCCCTCTCTATTTTTATCTTATTTTATTTTCCTTCCTTCACCTATGTTCACCTGTTTTGTTTCTTAAATTCCACATATGAGTGAAATCATATGGTATTTGTCTTTCTCTGACTGACTTATTTTGCTTAGCATAATACCCTCTAGTTCCATCCATGTCATTGCAAATGTCAAGATTCCATTCTAAAAATAGCTAATATTCCAGTGTGTGTGTGTGTGTGTGTCCTCTTCTTTATCCTTTCATCTGTTAGTGGACATAAAGGCTCTTTCCATATTTTGGCTATTGTGAACTTTGCTGCTATAAATATTGGGGTGCACATTGCCCTTCAAATGACTATGTTTGTTTTCTTTGGGTAAATACATAGTAGTGCAATTGCTGGGTAATAAGGTATCTCTATTTTTAACTTTTTGAGGAACCTCCATACTGCTTTCCAGAGTGGTTGCACAGCTTGCATTTCCACCAACAGTGTAAAAGGGTTCAGCCTTCTCTGCAACCTTGCCACCCCCTGTTGTTTTCCTGAGTTGTTCATTTTAGTCATTCTGATTGGAGTGAGGTGGTTCCTCATTGTGGCTTTGATTTGTATTTCCCTAATGTCAAGTGATGTGGAGCATTTTTTATTGTGTCTGTTGGCCATTTGTATGTCTTCTTTGGAGAAATATCTGTTCATGTTTTCTGCCTATTTCTTGACTGGATTATTTATTTTTTGGTGTTTTCATAAGTTCTTTATAGATTTCAGATACTACTAGCCTTTTATCTGATATGTCATTTGCAAATACCTTCTCCCATTCCGTAGGTTGCCTTTTAGTTTTGCTGTTTCCTTTGTTGTGCAAAAGCTTTTTTTCTTGATGAAGTCCCAATGGTTCATTTCTGCTTTTGTCTCCCTTGCCTTTAGAGATGTGTCTTGCAAGACTTTGCTGCAGTTGAGGTTGAAGAGGTCACTGCCTGTGTTCTCTTCTAAGATTTTGATGGATTCCAGTCTCACATTTAGGTCTCTCATCCATTTTGAGATTGTCTTTGTGTATGGTGTAAGAGAATGGTACAGTTTTATTCTTCTATATGTGGCTGTCCAATTTTCCCAGCACCATTTATTGAAGAGACTATCTTTTATCCACTGGATATTCTTTCCTTCTTTGTTGAAGATTAGCTGACCATAGAGCTGAGGGCCCATTTCTGGGCTCCCTATTTTGTTTCACTGATCTATGTGTCTGTTTTTGTGCCAGTACCATGCTATCTTGATAATTACAGATTTCTAATATAGCTTGAAGTCCAGAATTGTGATGCCTCCAGCTTTCGTTTTCTTTTTCAACATTCCTCTGGCTATTCAGGGACTTTTCTGGATCCATACAAATTTTAGGATTGCTTATTCCAGTTCAGTGAAAAATGTTGATAGTTTGATAGGGATTACATTGAATATGTAGATTGCTTTAGGTAGCATAGACATTTTATAGTATTTATTCCCTTCAGCCCCTCCATGTGTTTTAATTGGGGATTTTAATCCATTTACATTTAATTCTTGGTAAAAAGGATTTAATGTTGCCCTTTTGTTAATTGTTTTCTACTAGTCTTGTAGCTCCTTTTTTGTCTTTTCCTCTCTTGCTATGTTCCTTTATGATTTGTTGACTTTGGGTATTGTTATACTTTGATACCTTTTTCTTTTATTTTGTGTAACTTGTATAGGTTTTTTTTTTTTTCGTGTGTGATTATTTTGGGGCTTACATAAAATGTTTTTTAGTTTTAACACTTTATTTTAAGCTGGGAACAATTTCAATTGCATTAGAGAAGTATAATTTCCTTCTCTGAGTTTATGTTATCACAATTTACATCTTTTCGTATTGTATGTTTTAATATATTTTTAATTTTGGTTATATTTAATACTTTTTGACCTCTGTTATACTAGAATTAAAAGTGATTTACCCACTACCATTACTCTCATGCTATCATATTTATGTTTTTGTTCTTTCATTTCAACTTGAACTCTCTTTAGCATTTCTTGTAAAGTAGTTCTACAGGTGACAAACTTCCCCAGCATTTGTTTGTATGGGAAAGTCTTTATCTCTCCTTCATTTTTGAAGGACAATTTTGCTGACTACAGCATTCTCATTTTGCAGTTTTTTCTTTTAGTACTTTGAAAATATCATCCCGTTTCCCTCTGGCCTGCAAGGTTTCTGCTGAATGTCCAATGACAGTCTTATGGGAGAGGGTTCCCTTGTAGGGAACAAGTCTCTTTTCTCTTGCTGCTTTCAAAATTTCTCTTTGTCTGACATTTGACAATTTGATTATAATACCTTAGTGTGGATTTATTTGATGTATTATTTGGTGTTCTTTGAGATTCTTGGATCTGGATGTCCATTTTCTTCCCCAGACTTAGAAATTTTTCAACTATTATTTCTTTGGATAAGCTTTCTGGTCCTTTCTCTCCCTCCTCCTTCTGAAAATCCCCCAGTGAACATATTGATAAGCATGATGGTACCTTATAAGTCTCTTATACTTCACTTTTTTCATTCTTTTTCTTTTGTTTTGTTTTCCTAATTGAATATTTTCAGTTGCCTATCTTTGAGATTTCAATTTCTTTTTTTTCCTGCTTGATCTACTCTGATGTTGAACCCCTTTAGTGAATTTTTCAGTTTCATTATTTTGCTCTTCAACTCCATGATTTGTTTAGTACTTTTTAATGTTTTTTACCCCTCTGTGGAAATTCCTATTTATGTCATGTATTGTTCTCTTGACCTTAGTGAAAACCTCCCCCCCCGCCCCATACATGGCTTTTATTATTTACATGATACAATATAGCATCAATGCTGAATAGCATGGTTACGTGCAATACATAAATATGAACTATCTGTACACATCTGCAGATCTAACTCAGAACTAAGGTACATAAGATTGAAAGCAAAACTGAATGCTTTAAAGTGAACATCTTTATGACAGTAATTTTAAATTTTCTGCTGAGTAAGTCATATACTTTCATTGCACTAGGATAAATTTCTGGAGATCTGTTCGTTTGGAGCATCTTTACTTAATTCATTGTTGTTCTTGACTCTCTGGTTTGTGAAAGACTGAAGCCAGGCCCTATGGGACGCCCCCACCCCCTCAGTAAAGTTGGAGTACTGAGTGTATGAACTAACTTTTTCCCTCCTCTGAGAGAAGTTAGAACCTAGGAGATCTCTTCCTGATCATATGGTACTGCACCAGGGACAGCAACTCTGAACAGAGAATTTTCTGAATCTCCCTACTGGCTTCATTTTGGTTTTGTGTTTGCCTGTGGTGCAGGAAAAATTCAGTTAGTTTCTGAATTTCTCACAAAGGAAATGTGCCCATAAATTGTTGCTAACTTAGTGTGTTAGGGGAGGAAGGAAGGTCCAGTCCAGGTCTTTTACTCTGCCATCTTGCTGACATTATTCCTTTGCCAGCCATTCTTTATTACGTCACCATATATTATTTTCTTTATAGTTATTTTCACCATCCGAAATTAACCTACTCATACTTGAATATATTTGGTTACTTTGTTCTTCTTTACTATAAAATTATAAGCTCTACAAGAGCAGGGACCTAAGCTGTTGACCTTTATGTTTCAATTGTCTTAAGCTATGCTTAGTACATAAAAAAACTTCAATAAATATGTGTCTGGTAAATTAATTTATTAATCAGTGTTAGGTTATAATTGTATCTCTGCATTCCAAAATCAAAGTTATTTTCCATGCCCTTGATGGAGACAGAACAGTCTAATACATGGAATGATGGTGAGGATTAAGTACTGCTCATTATTTTTCAAGCATATTCAAAGTGATTTAGGCTCTCTGAAACTTGTGATTTGTCTCATACAAGATTAAGTTTGAAGTTCTTCCTTCTCTATTTCAAAGGAATGATGTCACTGTGAAATAAAATCATTTTTGCAAAACTCTTAGACAAAATTCACCATAAACGAGACACTACGTAAGTACTTTTGGTCTGCTTTAGTCATGATTAGTTGGAAAAAATGTTTTATGGGCTAATAAATTGTCTTAGGGAGCATGGGTTACAGTTACTGAGTTATTCTGTATAAAATAAATTCAGTTAATAGGTATAAATATTATGTATATCAATATATTATGTCAAGTGCCTAATATTCCTCCCAAATCTTTTAGATCATTACCAAATGCTTTAGGCAACATAGTGTTTTTACCATATAGTTGGGAATATTGCAACAAAAAATAAGACCTTATGTTTAGATATTACTCACAAATTATTTTAAAAGCTTCATCTTAATTTTAAAAGAAGACATTCTGCTTCTGCTCATTATTGAACTATGAATATACTACCTATAAATCTATTAGCTGGCCTATATGTCATTGTGCTAAATATTTTAGATATTTTTATGTTCAATAACTATGAAATAGGTGATATTATTCTCATTTTACATAAGAGACACCTGAGGTTCAGACTGGGTTTTAAACCCAGGTTAGTATGACTCCATTGATCAGAGAACACCAAACCAAATGTTGTCAGGAGTTAGGCAGAGAATATGAATATGTGAGGCATCTGTGTATTATATAAATGGAGCAGCAGTCTCTTTAGCTAAATCAGAGGGCAAAATCACTGTTAAAAGGCGTTCCAAATTAAATCAAACAAGAACAAGACCCCAGATACAACACAACATTACGGAACACAGGCCACTACTCTGAATACTAGAAACTCTATGAGGTCAGAGTACTTTAACTCAGCATTGTATTCAGCAGGTGCTTCACAGGTGCTCAATATTCAGAGCCTACCCTCTCTACTACATTCTATTGTGTATTCAACTTTGAGAAAAATTGGGGCACCTGGGTGGCTCAATGGGTTAAGCCTCTGCCTTTGGCTCAGGTCATGGTCTCAGGGTCCTGGGATGGAGCCCCACATCAAGCTCTCTGCTCGGCTGGGAGCCTGATTCCCCCATCTCTCTGCCTACTTGTGATCTCTTTCTCTGTCAAATAAATAAATAAAATCTTTAAAAAAAAAAAACTTTGAGAAAAGTTAAATATTTTATTGCTTTAGTCTGTGAGAAATACTTTTGCTACTAATGTGAGAGAGAAATTGCCTATCATTATGTACTTATGTGAATTCCAGCTATTTGTGAGAAAACAAAATAATCCTAAAAACTTCAGGTTTCAGTAAAGGGCAGTACTCAATTGTACTATAATTTAACAGTAGTTACAGAAAGAAGATACCTTTAGGCAGTGATAGAAGACTATATTTGTTGTCAGAGGAACATTTTGGCCTTTTCCTTTTTTTTTTTTTTAAAGCAACATCACTAAAATAAAGTAACTTACTAATTTATACAAAGAAATCAAATATTATTATTGAGAGCAAACTCAATTTAAATTGATTTATGCCCCTTGCCAAAAGATCCAATTTAATAAATTTTAATCATAAAAAGTGTTATTGGTCTTTAGCAGTATTGAATATTCTTTACAACTTACTGTTGTATGCCTCATTTTAGAGGCTATATAATTTAAAAGCCGTGTTTAAATTTTTCAAATAAATTTTGCTGCTTTAGCAGTACGTTATATACGAAGCACCTACAATATGACTATCTTATGCAGGTCAACATGTAAAATTTAAAATATACATTTAAAAAATAAAAATAAAATACACAATTAAGGAGCCAATGTAATTTTTGTTTTATCTTCATTAGTAGATTCAGAAAAAATATATGAATTTTATAATTCCACAATTAAATTTCAAATTCAAATGTATAACTCCAAAGTAAGAAGAGTTTTTACAAAAGCCAGAGAATAGATTTTTGAAAGGTGTATTATTGTTTTAGTTGACTTTAATGAGTTCAGACACTTAAGTGACTTCTACTAGAGTACTTTAAATCAGAATCAATGTATTTGTCACTCTTGAATGACCCACCTTTAGCCCTGAAATGTATTCTAAGTAATATTGGAGTAGGGTGATAATGTAAAGGTTAGCCATATTTTATTTACCCTAAAGAACTTGCTCTGGCATTGAGTGCTAAGGATGTCAGCTAGAAAAAATAATTTGGAAACAGAGGTTCATATAAACATATTAAGGTGTATGTGACTAAATTATCTCTAATATTGTATAATTATATATGTCAGTATTTTTTCATAGCACTTTGAATTTATATCTCAAATTTTAAAATATATGCCTTTTTTTTTTTTTAAAGATTTTATTTATTTATTTGACAGAGAGAAATCATAAGTAGGCAGAGAGGCAGGCAGAGAGAGAGGAGGAAGCAGGCTCCCTGCTGAGCAGAAAGCCCGATGTGGGGCTTGAACCCAGGACCTGGGATCGTGACCTGAGCCGAAGGCAGCGGCTTACCCCACTGAGCCACCCAGGCGCCCCTAAAATATATGCCTTTAATTCAAAATGCCTAAATGTTACACTTGTAATTTAAAAGTTTTAATAATTGCTTGTGGTTAAAGCTGACAGTTGAAGCTCATGACTAACCCAATCCTTTTCCCCACTCTCTGCAAGGAAGGAGAAAAACCACAATAAATCTGGGATGTTAAAAAGCAGGTATACAAATAATAAGTGATTCAGCAGACCCAATAAACTCAAAACACATTAGTAATAGGGATAACTGAAAACCAGTCCAAGGTACACTGCAGAATCCTCAAAAGGCCTAGGAAAGCAATATCAGGTACCTCTGAAACTAGAGATTGTCTATGGTCTGAAATCAAGATGCCTGAATGGGAGCTGGTTGAGTCTCAGGGTGGACATATTTTCACCTATTTTTCTGGACTTTCAGTGGAGACTTTAACCCTGGTAATTTATGTGTTTCAGTTCTGGAAGGACTCTTCTTAAATTATTTTGTTAATAATTGTACTGATTGTTTTTCTCTTCTCTCTTCCTGGAATCCTTAGATTCTTCACCCACTATAGACTGTTGAGTGTCTGCCCTTGACCACCTACTCTGGCAGAAGTCTGGTGTTCTATTCTTGGGAGAGTATAAAAAAAGAGGGGCTCTACATGGAGGGAATGAGTATCATTTACAAAAAGGAAGGATTAATTTACCTTTTTAATAATCAATGCTGAATACAGAAATATTGCTCTACTTCCAGAACAATGGGAGCCAGATTTTTACCCTCTGGGAAGGAGATTAAAAAATAAAAAATTCTCTTAGGAATTTGGCCAGCCCAGGATAATATTTAGTAATATTAACATTGGAGTTTTTCTCCCCTAAGGCCTCCCCTACCTCAAATTACTTTACAGTAATGCTCCAAATCTACAAATACTACCTGTGTGTTTAGAGATTCCAAGCAGCATTTTATGTTCTACTGTTAGGGAAAGGAAAACAAACAATAAACAGTTAGCAAGTATATTATATAATGTGTAGTCCCTTTAAAATTTAACTCAGATCACGTGACTTCTCTGCCCTGAGGCTTCCAAAGGCTTCCAGTTTCACACAATAAACTCAAAAGTTCATATTGTTAAGTTCATATTGTTATAGTGTAAAAGTTCCTATTGTTATAGTGGCTCACATTCTCCACTCCCCTTTGCTTCTTCGAAATCCTCAAAATACTTGCAGTTTATGTCATGCTAGGCACCATGGCCTTTTTGCAGTTCCTTGAACCCACCGTGATTGTAGACATGCTTCCACCTTAAGGTACTGTTCTAGCTATTTCTTCAGTCAATATAATTTTGTCCCAAATTACTTCTTGGCCAAATCCTCACCTCTTTCAGGTTGTTTCTCAAATTTTGTCTTCTCAATGAGGCCAGCTCGAACCAGAGAGAGAGGAATTAAGGATGAGTTCTAAGTTTTGTAGGATGGGATTGCTTTCAGCTGCATTTGGAGATTCTGGGGGTGGGGAAGTGAGGTTAGAAATTTATGTTTGACATTGAGTTTCAGATATCCACTAGAAGTGTTAAGTCACATTTCCAAGAGGGATATGAGTCAGAAATTTGTGAGAGAGACCTGGAGATGAATTTATTGAGGGTTGTCATCACTAGTACCCCCGTTGTCATTGTATTATCTTTTTAAAAATTTTAATTGTATTATCTTTTAAAGCTGAAGACAAATGTCAGATGATCCTGACTCCACTTTTAATCTGTTCTAGGTATATCCTGAGCAGTGTGGATATCATTTCTTTTTTTTTTTTTAATAGAAGAATAGTGGAATACAGTGTTATATTAGTTTCAGGCGTATGACAGATTCAAAAATTCTATACATTACTCAGTGCTCACCATTAGTTATCATCTGTCCTCATACAATGTTATTGTAACATTATTGACTATATTCCCTATGCTGTACTTTTTATCTCTGCAATTCATTTATTTTATAACTAGAATTGTGTACCTCTTAATCCCCTTCATCTATTTCACCAATACCCCCATCGTGTAGATATTATTTCTAGTATCCCTCTCATGTTTTACAGCCTGGATCAGTTGACAAGAGGACATTAATTTCACCCAACAGAATTGTCCTGTCCTGACCTCATGTAGGCTGGTGATAGGTATGGTGTACCTGGAAGAAGAAATATAGAGCAGTCTACTCTTTTCCCACCATCTTTATGCCAGATATCTAATCTCTAGTTCTCCTTATAAACCTGCCTGATAACCCAACTGCAAAAGCCTAAGGATTCCCAGGACTCACTCTTATCTTGTCCATTGCATTCCTCAGGGCTGATAAACACTCATTAAAACTGAAAAATATGTTAATTAAGGTATAACTGACATATAACATTAATTTCAGGTGTACAACATAATGATTCAATATTTGTATATAATGCAAAATGATTACCAAATAGTCTAGTTAACATCTGTCATCATACATAATTATGGAATTTTTCCTTGTGATAAAAACTTTTAAAATCCACTGTCTTTGCAACTTTTAAATATGCAAAAATCCAGTAAAGCTAAAATTTGATTATAACTCAGATACAGTTCCACTTTTCTATCTCCTAGGAACTTTCATCTGATGGTGGCTGTATTGTCCTTTTTTTACACAGCTGGGTTTGTCCTTGTTACTTGTTTTTTTTTTTTTTAAACCAAGCAATATATTGTTTAGAGATTTTTACATTGTTAGTAAAAACCATAAGCAAAGGCAAGGAAATGATTAAGATAAAATCATGTCAGTGGTTATTTCCTACGGGTGGGAGGAGTATACATTTAAGAGGTATATAGGGAGCTTCTAAGGTATTAGTAATATCCTATTTCTTTATTTGGATCATAGTCTTATGGGTTTTTATTTTAATATTCTTTAACTGTGCATAATTATTTTTACCATCATCTTTATGTGTGATATATTTCCTAATAAAAATTAAGTTAAAATAGCCCCCCCCCAAAAAAAAAGGAAAGAAAGAAAAATATAAAGGGGAGCAAATTCCTAACAAACTGAAGGGTAGAGGGGGATTTTCTATTGTGAATTTTTACAGTCAATGCTGCTGTGGATATAAGAACTGCTCTTCCAGATGGAATTCTAGTAAATGTTACTAAGTTAGTGTGAGTAGATAGAGCAGGAGGAATGAGTAGAGAAAAAACATGGGTCGTAGATTGACAAAATCCACCCCTGCTTCTCCCTGGAGTGTATAGAGTGACTGGTAGGGTGGTAAGAAAACTGATTTCTAAGGAAATTGAAAGCTTTGCATGCTGGGGTCTAGGGCTCTTGGTGTAGATATTAGCATCTCAGAACAATAACATTCTCTTTATTTTGGCATTTTGGGGTGGGTGGGAAAAGTGAATCACTTAAACACTGTTGTATAACAAACTTGAAAAGGAATAGACAATTTAGGAAAGAGCACAAGAGACATGGAAAACAGTGTGATGGTCAACATTTACAAACAGATCTCCTTAAGGAGAGGAGAGAGAAAATGGGACAGAGCAATGTTTAAGAGAACCTGGCCTAGAATTTTCCACATAAATGAAATACCAAACCACAGTTGCAAGAAGTTCTACAAATCCCAGGTAGGATAAATTCTTGTAGGGAAGTACATCGCAGTCTAACTTTAGAAAACAAAGAGGAAATCTCTGAAGTCAAAGGGAGAAGAAAAGATATCTTCAAAGAAAAAAAAAAAAAAACCTGTTAAGATGTCAGCTAAATTTTAAACAGAGACAATGAAGCTAGAATACAATAAGTTGTCGTCTTTAACATGCTGAAAATAACTGCAATTTAGAAATCTATCCCTGGTGAAAATCTCTTTCAAAAAATGAAGTATAGAGTCCCTGGGAGGCTCAGTAGGTTAAGTGTCTGCCTTTGGGTCAGGTCATGATCCCAGGGTCCTGGGATTGAGCCTTCCAGAAGTCTCCCTGCTTACTTGGGAGTCTGCTTCTGTCTCTGCCCCTCCCCGCTGCTTATGCTCTCTCTCTCTCTCTCAAATAAATAAAATCTTTAAAAATAAAAAGTAGTCACCTCTTAATACTGAGACTACTATATAGGTCATAGCATAACAAACTTTTACTTTTTGTCTTATGGTCTTATCTACTACGTTTCACTACGTACATGCAATATTGTGAGAACATTTTTTAAGCAACATTTTTATGTTAGAACATTATATACTTTACCCACTTTACTTAAAAACATTTTAAACATTTAGTTAGATTTAGAGTTCTTCATCTTTGTTGTACTAGTGAATTTCTGATTCTTTGAGACAGTTTAAATATTTTTTCCACTTTATTTTTTTTTGTAGTGCTGCATTTTTTTAAAATTTATTTTATAAACATATATTTTTATCCCCAGGGGTACAGGTCTGCGAATCGCCAGGTTTACACACTTCACAGCACTCACCATAGCACATACCCTCCCCAATATCCATAACCCCACCCCCCTCTCCCAACCCCCTCCCCCCATCAACCCTCAGTTTGTTTTGTGAATTAAGAGTCACTTAGGTTTGTCTCCCTCCCAATCCCATCTTGTTTCATTTATTCTTCTCCTACCCCCTCAACCCCCCATGTTGCATCTCCTCTCCCTCATATCAGGGAGATCATATGATAGTTGTCTTTCTCCGATTGACTTATTTCGCTAAGCATGATACCCTCTAGTTCCATCCACGTCGTCGCAAATGGCAAGATTTCATTTCTTTTGATGGCTGCATAGTATTCCATTGTGTATATGTACCACATCTTCTTTATCCATTCGTCTGTTGATGGACATCTAGGTTCTTTCCATAGTTTGGCTATTGTAGACATTGCTGCTATAAACATTCGGGTGCACGTGCCCCTTCGGATCACTACGTTTCTATCTTTAGGGTAAATACCCAGCAGTGCAATTGCTGGGTCATAGGGTAGTTCTATTTTCAACATTTTGAGGAACCTCCATGCTGTTTTCCAGAGTGGTTGCACCAGTTTGCATTCCCACCAACAGTGTAGGAGGGTTCCCCTTTCTCTGCATCCTCGCCAGCATCTGTCATTTCCTGACTTGTTAATTTTAGCCATTCTGACTGGTGTGAGGTGATATCTCATGGTGGTTTTGATTTGTATTTCCCTGATGCCGAGTGATATGGAGCACTTTTTCATGTGTCTGTTGGCCATCTGGATGTCTTCTTTGCAGAAATGTCTGTTCATGTCCTCTGCCCATTTCTTGATTGGATTATTTGTTCTTTGGGTGTTGAGTTTGCTAAGTTCTTTATAGATTTTGGACACTAGCCCTTTATCTGATATGTCATTTGCAAATATCTTCTCCCATTCTGTCAGTTGTCTTTTGGTTTTGTTCACTGGTTTCATGGTTTATGCACCACACCAGGTGCTCCATGCAATACATGCCTTCCTTAATACCCACCACCAGGCTCACCCATCCCCCATCCCCCTCACCTCCAAAACCCTCAGTTTGTTTCTCAAGAAACCATAGTCCACATGTTTCATCTCCCACTCTGATTTCCCCCAATTCACTTTTCTTTTTCTTCTCCTAATGTCCTCCATGTTATTCCTTATGCTCCACAAGTAAGTGAAACCGCATGATAATAACCATGTTATTCCTTATGCTCCACAAGTAAGTGAAACCATATGATAAACCATATGATAATTTCTCTGCTTGACTTATTTCACTTAGCATAATCTCCTCCAGTCCCATCCATGTTGATGCAAAAGTTGAGTATTCATCCTTTCTGATGCCTATGTAATATTCCATTGTATATATAGACCACATCTTCTTTATCCATTATCTGTTGAAGGGCATCATGGCTCTTTCCATAGTTTGGTGATTGTGGCAACTGCTGCTATGAACACTGGGGCACATATGGCCTTTCTTTTCACTAATCTATATCTTTGGGGTAAATACCCAGTAGTGCAATTGCAGGGTAATAGGGTAGCTCTATTTTTAATTTTTTGAGGAACCTCTATACTCTTTTCCAAAGTGGTTGCATCAGACTGCATTCCCACAAACAGTGTAAGAGGGTTCCCCTTTCTCCATATCCTCTCCAACACTTGTTGTTTCCTATCTTGTTAATTTTGGCCATTCTAACTGGTGTAAGGTGGTATCTCAATGTGGTTTTGATTTGAGCGTCCCTGATGGTTAATGATGATGAACATTTTTTCCATGTGCCTTTTAGCCATTTGTATGTCTCCTTTGGAGAAGTGTCTGTTCATGTCTTTTGCCCATTTTTTTGACATGATTATCTGTTTTTTTGGGTGTTGAGTTTGAGGAGTTCTTTATAGATCTTAGATATCAGCCCTTTGTCTCTAGTGTTATTTGCAGATATCTTCTTCCACTCTTTGGGTTGCCTATTTGTTTTGTTGACTGTTTCCTTTGCTGTGCAGAAGCTTTTGATCTTGAGGAAGTGCCAAAAGTTCATTTTTGTTTTTTTTTTTTCCCTTTGCCTTTGGAGACATGTCTTGAAAGAAGTTTCTGTGGCTGATGTCAAAGAGGTTACTGCCTATGTTCTCCTCCAGGACTTTGATAGATTCCATTTCTTTGAAACAGTCTTCATTCTTCTGGCCAAACTTCATTGCTTTAATCTCTGAGTTGTTACAGTGCTTTGCAGTTACTGTACATCTCTTAAAGTGGCTGTGGTGTTTTTTCTTTCTTCTAGTTTGCAGGCAGAGATTATTTTGTCATCCTGTTACCCCAGCACCTAGCAAAACTCTGATACTTTTTGGTTATTAGTCACTAAATGTTGAAAAGACAGGAGGGTACAGATCTTTTACCTCTTTGGTTAGGTTTATTCCTAGGTATGGTCTTTGGTGCAATTGTAGATGGAATCAGTTCCATAATTTCTCTTTCTTCAGTCACACTGTTGGTGTATAGAAATGCAACTGATTTCTGTGCATTGATTTTGTATCTGCCACATTGCTGAATTGCTGTAGGAGTTCTAACAATTTTGAGGTGGAGTCCTTTGGATTTTCCACATAAAGTATCATGTCATCTGCAAGAAGTGAGGGTTTGACTTCTTTGCCACAGAACACTTATGAAAGAAATTGAGCAAAACACCAAAAAAAGAAAAACATTCTATGCTCATGGATTGGGAGAATAAACATTATTAAAATGTCTGTGCTACCCAGAGCAATCTACACATTCAATGTAATCCCTATCAAAATACAATCGACATTTTTCACAGAGCTAAAACAAATAATCCTAAAATTTGTATAGAACAAGAAAAGACCCTAAATAGCAAGAGGAATGTTGAAAAAGAAAACCAAAACTAGGGCATCACAATGCCTGACTTCAAGCTATATTACAAAGCTGTGATCATCAAGACAGTATGGTATTGGCAGAAAAACAGACAAATAGATCAGTGGAACAGAAAAGGGAGCCCAGAAATGGACCCTCACTCTATGGTCAACTAATCTTTGACAAAGCAGGAAAGAATATTCAATGGAAAAAAGACAGCCTCTTCAATAAATGGTGCTGGGAAAATTGGACAGCCACATGTAGAAGAATGAAACTGAACCATTCTCTTACACCATATACAAAACAAACTCAAAATGAATGAAAGACCTCAATTAAGACAAAATATAATTTCATCTACAAATATTTTAGTTTGAAAAAACTTAAATATTAATTTCCTAATATTCTCAAATAACCAGTCAGTGCTCACATTTCTCCAGTTGTGTGTGTGTGTGTGTGTGTGTGTGTGTATTTTTATGTGTGTTTGAATTGAGATCCAAATTAGGTCTATATACAATAATTTGTTGATATATATCTTAAGGCTTTTTAAAGTATCTTTCTTTTCTTCTTTAGCTTCCTCTCTCACCTCAGCCTTCCTAGAGTTGAAGAGAGTTAGAGCCTTGTTCTGAAGCAGACCTTACCTAAGGGGACATTGTATCACTGGTTTGATTTTCTATCCATACCATTAAAACATTCTCTGTATCAGCAGTAAGGCTGTTTCACTTTCTTATCATTGGTGTGTTTACTGGAGTAGTACTTCTCATTTCCTTTAAGAAATTTCCTTTGCATCAGCAGCTTGGCTAACTGGCACAAGAGTGTACTAGCTTTTGGGTTATTTCAGCTTTGGATACCTGCCTTCCTCACTAAGCTTAATAATTTCCAGATTTTGATTTAAAGAGATGTGTCAGTCTTTTACTTAAACAATTAGAGGCTATTATAGGGTTATTAATTAGTCTAATTTCAATATTGCTGGATCTAAGGGAATAGACAAGTTTAAGGACTGAGAATGAAACAGAGAAGGCTGGCTGATGGAGCATTCAGAACATATGCAACATTTATCCATTAAGTTCACTATCTTACATGGCCACAGTTTGTAGCACCGAAAAACAATGACAACAGTAAAATCAAAGATTACCGATCACAGATCACCATAACAAACGCAATAATAATGAAAAAATCTAGGGGACATCTGGGTAGCTCAGTTGCTTAATTAAGCATCTGACTTTTGATCTCAGCTCAGGTCTTGATCTCAGGGTCATGAGTTCAGGCCCCATGTTGAACTCCATGCTGGGCATGGAGCCTACTTAAAAACAACAACAACAACAACAACAACAACAACAACATCAACAACAAATACAATGAAAAAGTTTAAGGTATTGTGAGAATAACCAAACTGTGACACAGATGTGAAGAGCAAATGTTTTTGGAAAAATTGTGCCAGTAGATATCTTAATGCAAAATTGTCACAAAACTTTAATTTGTAAAATAACAACAAAAATATAGTATCTGCAAAGCACAATAAAGTGAAGCACAATAAAATGAGGTATGCTTGTATGTGGGCTGTATGTAAAAGACAAGAATGGTTGATTTTCCTTTTATATACCTGCTTTCTTTTTTAAAATTAAAAATCAATTTGTCAGCGTATATTATTATTTTCAGAGATAGAGTTTAGTGATTCATCTGTTGCTATAACACCCAGTGCTCATTCCATCAACTACTTTCCTTAATGCCCATCACCCAGTTACCCCATCTGCCCGGCTACCTTCCTTCCAGCAATAGTGTTTGTTTCCTATAGTTAAGAGTCTCTTATGGCTTGTTTCTCTCTCTGACTTTGTCTTGTTTTATTTTTCCCCTCCTTTTCTCTATGTTCACCTATTTTGCTTCTCAAATTCCATAGGTGAGTGAAATTATATGATATTTGTCTTTCTCTGACTTATTTCACTTAGCACAATACCCTCTAGTGATTTTCTAGCATATATTTACAATTTTTATGTTAATTAAAAATTTCTGATATGTTTCAACACCTTGAATTTTTTATCCTTATTTGTGCTTCAACTCTCCATCTTACTGCAATGGAAATATTCACTACTAGTCTTGGTAGTTTTCTCCAAATTCCTGGCTCATCTTATATTTTCCCTTCTTATACTTGAAATCAGCATTTCTCCAAGAGGGAGAAATCTTTTTTACTAGGAATAGGATTATACTCCACAATATAGGTATTATGGGAACACAAGCACTTTTGGTTACTAGTTAAATCTGAATGAGCACAACCTACTAGAAAAGAGTGTGTGTGGGGGGGCTTTAGAATCAGACTCAGATTGAAATTCTGACTCTCCCCTTTAATGCCTAGATAAATATAGTCAATACTTAAAGTTTTTTACCCTAATTTTCTTTCTCTTTAAAATAGATTGTAGAATGACTATTAATTTCCAATTAATCATACTTTGAAAGGAAAGTGCCAGGGTGGAGAGTGTGGGAATCATGGTACAGACATGATGTGAGGTGCTGTTTGGCTGTGCTATAGTGAAGTTGCTTGAAGGTGGTTGGGTGGAAACAAGTGGCCCCCATCCCAGAGAAAGTTGATGCATAAAAGGTGTCTGATGCATGATTTAATGCTGATAATTTTGTAATTTCTCTGTTTCTAAAATTTAATCCAAGCATACCAGTCTTTATAGAAGGCATAATTATGCCCTATACACAAGATTCTATTGTATAATTTATTGACTCATTCATTCATTCATTCATTCATTTATTCAAGTATTTATTCAGTTAACTAGCATGTGCCAGGCACTCTTTTGGGTTCTTGGAACCAAATGGATAGGGGTTCTATTGTCGTGGGCTTTTTCTACAGTGGAAGAAAGACAATAAAGAGAGAAATAATAATGTAATAATGCATTGTATGTTAATAAAAAAATAAAAAAATTTAGAAAAAATAATTTAAAAAGAGAGGGAAAATGAAATAAGTTAATATCAGAAAATGATGAGTGCTTTGTAGGAAATAAACCAGAGGCAAAAGGCATTAAGTGTACAGAGGGGTGCTATGAAGGGTACAGGAAAAGTGTTACTTGAGAAGGTATTCATTTTTGAGCCAAGAATTTAAGGTTAAGGAAAAATCTGTCAGATGTTGATTTGGAAAGAGAGAGATGTAGGCAGAGAGAATCGCCAATGCCAAGGCCGTGAGGAGCAAGCGTGCTTGATCATTGTGGCTGGACACAAGATTGATTTGAAGAGGTAGGCAGATACTAGAACTTGTACAAGTTTATAGACTATTGCAGTGAGTATGGAAACATCTAAGTACAGTAGACAACTACTGGAGACTGTAAGCAGGAAATGACATGATGTGATTTGTGTGTTTTTGTTGTTTTGTTTTTAAACATTCTAACTGCTCTTTAAAGAGCAGAGGGTTAAGAATAGAAAAAAAAAAAACAAAAAAAACAAAACCACCCTTGCCCCTAACTTATATTTATTGATTGGATTCTGAGTCAGCCAGTCAAAATGGATTTATATGAACAAGGAATTTAGGACAGAAGGAGAACAATGGGACACCAGAATGAACCTAAAGAGGGAGAGCATGAGGAAGTACAATGTTGGTTTCAGAAACTGTTCTCCAGACCCAGCTTTTCAAATGTGGTCTGAATTTAGAACAGAATAGCAAGGGGCCCGAGCTTTAGGAAGATTAAAAGACACTGGGATACAAACATTATTATTGGATGCTGAGAGAACGAAGTGTGACACTGGGGAGTATTCTCTCTTCTTCCTCAATGAGCATAACTTCATTCAGTATTTTGAAAAATCAAAGTGAACTTGGAAGCAACACCAAGCAGAGGCTGAGAAATGCCCTAGGAAATGCAGTGCACCTAAAGGTGGGGGCTGTCATAGATAGAAACCTTAGGGGATTCCAGACACATTACTAAACTTATTTCTGAGCATGAATCACTCTTGGATCTATACAAAATAATTGGTGAAACCTAGAGGGGCCCCAGAGGAGCAGTGTTAGAAGATGGGGAAAAAAATCTACATGGTTACCAATGACAGAAAAGCTGGGGAAGACTTCCCCAATGTCTTCTCACTGCACTTGAGATAAAGAGAAGTTCCCAACCCTGCATAATTGAGACCCTGTTTACCTCTCCCTGTCCTCCCTTCCTCAAATTATATGAGCCAGCCCTATGAAGTCTTTTCCAGTTCTTTGATCGTATCTGTCCTATGAGAATGCTGTTTCCTCTCTCTGAATATTTTTTCCTCCTTTGGTCTTGGCTTGATTAGTTCCTACTCATTTTAAAATCTCATCTTAAGCCATTTGCCCCAGCATGAGTTTCCCACTTAGATCATGTACTACTAGTATCTGCTTCCATGGCATCTCCAAATACTATATTTTCACAGTACTTACTACATGGGAACTATTTACATATTTTGTTTAGCTCTTACTAGAATGAAAAACTTCATGACATCAGGGATTAAATCTGAGCCTTGTTTGCCTTTGTACCTCCAGTCTGTCCATAGTTCCTGGAACTGAGCAGATGCCCAAGAATATTTATTGAAGGCAAAAGTTAAAAAGGAAAGGAAGAAAAACAGTTATAGGTAAAGAGTGAGTATGCTTATTTTCTATCATCCCCTTTAATTCAGCTCTCAGGTGGAGTGGTTTCTCTGCTGAAGTAAGTACAAGGTATTAATGTATCTGCCCTGTTCAGAGAAAACCTGATCTTAAGGCTTTATTATTCATTCTTTCAGGCAATATTATTTCTTGCACTCTTATATTGTGGAGGCTGCTCTACATAATAGAAGGATAAATAAAAAAAGCTTTTACCCTCAAGTAGCAAAAAGAGTTAAGTTGGGGACAGAAACATGTCAACAATTAATTTCAAATGACTAGATTTGTTTGGGAACCGAAAAAATATACGAGCTGTGTCTTGAAGGAAGAAGATAAAGTATTCTTTAGATCAAAAAGGAGCTTCTCTTATTCCCCACAATTGCGCAATTCATTATAAGCTCTTTCTTTCTGAAGTAGCATTAGGAACAAGCTATCTCCATTGTGGACAGTTTAGCTTTTTGCTGGCTTCTTTTTTTCTTTTTCTATACTCTGACTCTTTCTCGTATCAGACAATGAAACATTGATAAATGGCTTTAATCTTTTTTGCAAGCCTCTCCTCCAACAAGGTTGGTGCATAGAACCTTTTGTTCCAACAGTTTTTGAATTAAACTGTCCAGGAAATTTGATTTATACTCCATTCCTCTGCATCCCCCCCCATATCACCAAAGTTTAAGAGGACCTGAGTTCATTAAATTATGAAAACAGAAATTACACCCATGAAGATAGCTAAAGTATGAAAAGACAATCAAACGCTGGATGTGGAAAAATTGGATCCATTGTTGTTTGCTGGAGGGATTAGAAATTAATACAGCCAGGAAACAACATGTGTTGGAGGGGATGTGGAGAAAGGGGAACCCTCTCACACTGTTGGTGGGAATGCAAGTTGGTGCAGCCACTTTGGAGAACAGTGTGGAGATTCCTCAAGAAATTAAAAATAGAGCTTCCCTATGACCCTGCAATTGCACTACTGGGTATTTACCCCAAAGATACAGGTATAGTGAAAAGAAGGGCCATCTGTACCCCAGTGTTCATAGCAGCAATGGCCACGGTCGCCAAACTGTGGAAAGAACCAAGATGCCCTTCAACAGACGAGTGGATAAGGAAGATGTGGTCCATATACACTATGGAGTATTATGCCTCCATCAGAAAGGATGAATACCCAACTTTTGTATCAACATGGACGGGACTGGAAGAGATTATGCTGAGTGAAATAAGTCAAGCAGAGAGAGTCAATTATCATATGGTTTCACTTATTTGTGGAGCATAACAAATAGCATGGAGGACAAGGGGAGTTAGAGAGGAGAAGGGAGTTGGGGGAAATTAGAAGGGGAGGTGAACCATGAGAGACTATGGACTCTGAAAAAGAATCTGAGGGGTTTGAAGTGGCAGGGGGTGGGAGGTTGGGGGAAGCAGGTGGTGGGTATTAGAGAGGGCACGGATTGCATGGAGCACTGGGTGTGGTGCAAAAACAATGAATACTGTTATGCTGAAAATTAAAAAAAAAAGAAATTAATACAGCCACATTGGAAAACAGTTTATCAGTTCCTCAAAATGTTAAAGGCAGAGTTACTATACATATAACCTAGTAGTTCCACTATAACCTAGTAGTTCCACTCTTAAGTCTATACCCAAGAGAACTGAAAACATACATTCAAACAAAATGACTACACAAATGTTCATGGTGGCATTCTTTGCAATAGCCTTGCTAGAGACACTGCTTGTGTTGTCTCAAAATTCCTATGTTGAAAGCTAAACCACACTGTCATAGTATTTGGAAGTGGAGCTCTTTCGGAGCTGATAAGATTTTGAATGGGATTATTGCTTTTATAAAAGAGATTCTAAGGAGCTCCCTTTCCCCTTTTGTGAACCTAGATATGGGCTTTCACCAGACACCTAACCTTCCAGTGCCTTGATCTTATATTTCTCAGCCTCCTGAACTGTGAGAAATTAATCTCTTTATGTCACCTAATCTATGGTATTTTTGTTATAGCAGCCCAAACAGACTAAGATAAACCCCAAAGGAAACAACCTCAGTGATGATTGAATAAACAAATTGTGATGTATCTAGAGCATGGACTATAATTCAGAAATAAAAAGGAATGAACTACTGATACATACTACAACATGATGAACCTTGAAAACATTGCACTAAATGAGAGGAGTCAGAAACAAAGACCATGTATCGTATAATTCCACTTATATGAAATGTTCAGAAGGCAAATCCATAGAGACAGAAAGTACATTATTAGTAGTTGCCAAGAATGGGGAAGGGAGATAAGGAAAGTGACGGCTAATAATGGATAGTGGCATGTTTCTAGAGTAAAGAAAATATTTTGAAATCAGATAGTGATGATGGTTGTAACCACTACTGAATATACCAAAAGCCACTGAATTGTATACCTTAAAAGGCTAAATTTTATGTACGTTAATTTGATCTTAATATAGCTGTAGTTTTAAAAACATGGATATCAAAAGACACAGAATACTACAGCAAATGTGGTTTGGCAGACTTGACTTGGATAACATTGCTTTCCTTCAGCAGCCTATGGATTCGAACTCCATAGAAGTAGAATTCTGCCACATATAAATTTTACTGACTCTCTTTAAAATGTTAATGCTATGTAATTATTTATAAAATAATTCAACTTCAATAAATGGGAGAAATAGATAAAAGGAAAAATCAGTATAACCTCAGTATCAAAACTGCTCCATTTAATCTTCAAAAAAATGCACAGAAGAAATGAACAGACATTTCTGCAAAGAAGACATCCAAATGGCCAAAAGACACATGAAAAAGTGCTCAACATCACTCAGCATAGGGAAATACAAATCAAAACCATGGTGAGATACTACCTCACACCAGTCAGAATGGCTAAAATTAACAAGTCAGGAAACAACAGGTGTTGGTGAGGATGTGGAGAAAGGGGAAACTTCCTACACTGTTGGTGGGAATGCAAGCTCATGCAGCCACTCTTGAAAACAGTATAGTTAGTTTCTCAAAAAGTTGAAAATGGAGCTGTTCTAAGACCCAGCAATTGTACTACAGGGTATTTACCCCAAAGATACAAATGTAGTGATCTGAAGGGACATGTGCCCCCCAATGTTTATAGCAGTAATGTCCATCAGCAGATGAATGGATAAATAAGATGTGGTGTATAGATATATAATGGAATATTATGCAGCCATCAAAAATGAAATCTTGTCATTTACAATGATGTGGATGGAACTGGCGGGTATTATGCTAAGTGATATAAGTCAGAGAAAGACAATTATCCTATGATTTCACTGATATGAGGAATTTGAGAAACAAAACAGAGGACCATAGGGGAAGGGAAGGAAAAATGAAACAAGATGAAACCAGAGAGGGAGACAAACCATGAGACTCTTAATCATAGGAAACAAGCTGAGAACTGCTGGAGTGGAGGGGGGTGGGAAGGATGTGTGGGTGGGGGATGGACATTAGGGAGGGTATGTTCACAGTGAGGACTGTGAATTGTGTAAGACTGATGAATCACAGACCTGTACCCCTGAAACAAATAATATATTATATGTTAATAAAAAATCAGTTAATTAAAAAAATTTGTTTTTATCCATTGGATATTCTTTCCTGCTTTGCTGAAGATTAGTTGACCATAGAGTTGAGGGTTGATTTCTGAGTTCTCTATTCTGTTCCACTGATCTGTCTGTTTTTGTCCCACTACTGTACTGCTTTGATGATTACAACTTTGTAATAGAGCTTGGAGTCTGGAACTGTGATGACACCAGCTTTTCAACGTTCCTCTACCTGGGGCCTTTTCTGGTTCCATACAAATTTTAGGACTATTTGTTCCAGCTCTGTGAAAAATATCAATGTTATTTTGATGAGGATTGCATAGAATGTGTAGATTGCTCTGGGAAACACAGACATTTTAATGATATTTGTCCTTTCAATCCATGAACATGTAATGTTTTATGATTTGTTTTCCTCAATTTCTTTCATGAGTGTTCTATAGTTTTCAGAGTACAGATCCTTTGCCTCTTTGGTTCAGTTTATTCCTAGGTGTCTTATGGTTTGGGGAGCAATTGTAAATGGGATTGACTCCTTAATTTATCTTTCTTTTGCCTCATTGTTAGTGTATAGAAATGCAACTGATTCTGTGAACTGATTTTATATCCTGTTGTTTTGCTGAATTCCTGTATGAGTTCTAGCAATTTTGGGATGGAGTCTTTTGGGTTTTCTACATAAAGTATCATGTCATCTGTGAAGAATGAGAGTTTGACTTCTTCTTTGCCAATTTGGATGCCTTTTATTTCTTTTTGTTTTCTGGTTGCTGAGGCTAGGACTTCTAGAACTGTGTTGAACAACAGTGGTGAGAGTGGACATCCCTGATGTGTTCATGACCTTAGGGGAAAAGCTCTTAGTTTTTCCCCATGGAGAATGATATTCACTGTGGGCTTTTCATATATAGGTATGTTCCCTCTGTCCCTACACTGTGGAGAAAATCAAGAAAGGAATCTGCCAGGCGCCTGGGTGGCTCAGTGGTTTAAGCCTCTGCCTTCGGCTCACGTCATGATCTCAGGGTCCTGGGATCGAGCCTGCATCAGGCTCTCTGCTCAGCAGGGAACCTGCTTCCCCTCTCTCTCTGCCTGCTTCTCTGCCAACTTATGATCTCCGTCAAATAAATAAATAAAATCTTTAAAAAAAAAAGAAAGGAATCTGCCAAAAATTTTTAATTGAAATATAGTTGATATTTTAATAGTTTAACATTTTATATAGTAGTTTATATACATTTTATAAAATTGCTTAAAAATATAATAGTTTAAAATTTTAATTGAAGAATGGTTGATATTAATTGCAAATATACATAATTTGATAATTCTATACATGATGTAATGCTCACAACAATAAGTTTTCTTACTCTCTGTCATCATATACTTTTTTTAAAGATATTAGCTATATTCTCTATGCTGTACTTTTTATCACTGTGACTTTTTTAATAACTGAAAATCTGTACTTCTTAATGTCTATCTATTGTGTTTATATCCCCATCCTTCTCTTCTCAGGCAACCACATTTTTTTTGTCTGTGTAAATGAATTTGGTTCTGGTTTTTGTTGATTTTTTTTGTTCATTTGTTTTATTTTTTAGATTTTACATATATGTCATACTGATCATTCTCTGTTTCATTTATTTCATTTAGCATAATACCCTCTAGTTTCATGCAGGTTGTTGTGAGTGGCAAGATTTCATTCTTTTTTATGGCCAAATAATATTCCACTTTGTATTCATACCACAATTCTTTATCCATTCATTTACCAATGGACACTAGGGTTGTTTACATATCTTGGCTATTTTAAGTAATGCTGCAATAAGCACAGGGGTTTATGTATCTTTTCAAATTAGTGCTTTTGCTTTCTTAGGATAAATACCAAATCACTGGATTGTTTGTTTCTTCTTTTTTCAGTTTTTTGAGGAACTTTCATGCCATTATCCAGAGTGGCTGTACCAACTTTCAACACCACCAATAGTGCACAAGGGTTTGCTTCAGTCCATATCCTCACCAACATTTACTATTTCTTGTCTTTTTGACACAAGCCATTCTGACTGGTGTGAGGTAATGTCTCATTGTAGTTTTGTTTGCATTTCTCTAATTATTGGTGATACTGACCATCTCCTTATGTGTCTGTCGGACATTTGTGTGTCTCATTGGAAAAAATTATCTTCAGAAAGATATTCAGGTTTTTTGCCCATTTTTAAATTGTGTGTGTGTGTGTGTGTGTGTGTGTGTGTGTGTGTGTTGAACTGTATAAATTCTTTATGTATTTTGGATACTAACCACTTATCAGATACATCATTAGCAAATATTTTCTTCAATTCACTAGGTTTTATTTTCATTTTGTTTGATGGTTTCTTTTTCTGTACAAAAACTTTTTAGTTTGATAGAGTTCCAATTGTTTATTGTTAATTTAACTTCCCTTATCTGATTAGACCTATCTTGAAAAATATTGCTAAGGTTAATGTTGAAGGCATTATTGCCTTATGTTTTCTTCTAGAAGTTTTATCGTTTCAGGTCTTACAGTTAGATGTTTAATCCATTTTGAATTTATGTTTGTGTGTGGTGTAAGAAAGTGGCCAGTTTCGTTCTTTTGCATGGATCTATCCAGTCTTCCCAACACTATTTATTAAAGAGACTGTCTTTTCTGCATTGTGTACTTTTGCTTCCTTTGTCATAGATTAACTGACCATATAAGTGAATTTATTTCTGAGCTCTCTCCACTGTTCCATTGGTCTATGTGTCTATTTTTCTGCCAGCACCATACTGTTTTACTATATTTTTGTACTATAGTTTGAAATCTGTGTGATACCTCCAGTTTTGTTCCTCTTTTTCAAGATTGCTTTGGTTATTTGGGGTTCTTGTGGTTACCTATACATTTTGGTATTATTTGTTCTAGTGTTATGAAAAATATTGATGTTTTTGGAGGAATTGTATTGAATCTTTATATTGCTTTGGGTAGTACAGACATTTTAACAGTATTTGTTCTTCCAGGATATGAGTGTGGAATATCTTTCCATTTGTTTGTGTCATTTTGAATTCTTTCATCAATGTTTTATAGTTGCAGAGTACAGGTCTTTCACCTCCTTGGTTAAGTTTATTCCTAGGTATTAAATTAGTTTTGGTGTAATTGTAAATGGGATGTTTTCTCAATTTCTCTTTCTACAACTTCATTTTATTTGTTTATAGAAGTGAAAGAGATTTCTGTATATTAATTTATATCATGCTACTTTACTGAATTAATCATTTCTAGTAGATTTTTTGTTGTTGACTCTTTAGGGTTTTTTATATATAGTATCATGTCATCTGCAAATATTAAAGTTTGATTTTTACTTAAAAATTTGGATGCATTTTATTTCTTTTGTTTGTTTGTTTGTTAACTGCTGTGGCTAGGACTTCTAGTGCTATGTTGAATAAAAGTAATGAGAGTGGGCATTCTTGCCTTCTTCCTGATCTTAAGAGGGAAAGTTTAGTTTTTCACCATTGAGTATTATGTTAGCTTAAGTATATCATATGTGGCCTTCATTATGTTGAGTTATGTCTTCTCTATACCCACTTTGTTGAGAGATTTTATTATGAGTGGATGTTGAATTTTATCAAATGCTTTCTCTGCATCTAGAAGATAATCATAGTATCTTTATTTTTCACTTTGTTAATATGTTGTATTACATTGAAATTAAGTCCATCTGGTATAATGTGTCATTCAAAGACAATGTTTCTTTATGATTTTATGCCTACTGATGTATCCACGATGTAAGTGGAATGTTAAATCCCCTATTATTATCATATTATACTCAATTTCTCCCTTCACATCTGTTAATATTTATCTATTTAGGTGCTTCTATGTTGGATGTATATTTATAATTGTTATATCCTTTTGTTGGATTGATCCCTTTATCATGTAGTGCCCTTTTTTGTCTCTTATGATCTCTACATTTATGTTTATTTTGTCTGATATGAGTATTGAAACCCTACTTTATTTTCACTTCCATTTGCTTGGAATATCTTTTTCTATCCCTTCACTTTCTGTCTGTATGTGTCTTTAGATTTGAAGTGAGTCTCTTATAGGCAACATGTAGATGAATCTTTTTGTTTTATCCATTCAGTAACCCTATGTATTTTGAACAGGAGCATTTAGTCCACTTATAGTTAAAGTAATTATTGATATTTTGCTATTGTTTGATTGCTTTCAACTACTTTGTCTTCCAGATCACTAATCCATTCTTCTGCATGCTCCAATCTACTGTCAATTTCCTCTAGTGTACTTTTAAAATTTAAGTTGTATTTTTCAGCTCTGACTAGTTCTTTTTTTCCTCCTTTGTGAAGTTTTCATTGAATTAATACCCACTCTTCTCTCAAGTCCAAGTGAGTATCTTCATAACTTTTACTTAGAATTCCTTATCACATAGTTTGCTTATCTTTGTTTCATTAACCTTTTTTTTTAAATTTCTCGGTAACCTTTATTATTTTTTTAAATTTCTCTTCAGTATTCCAGAATTCATTGTTTATGCACCACACCCAGTGCTCCATGCAATACTTGCCCTCCATAATACCCACCATCCAACCTCCCACCTCCCTCCCCTCCAAAACCCTCAGATTGTTTCTTGGAGTTCACAGTCTCTCATGGTTCATCTCCCCCTCCAATTTCCCACAACTCCCTTCTCCTCTCCAACTTCCCATGTCCTCCATGTTATTCCTCATGCTCCACAAATAAGTGAAACCATATGATAATTGACTCTCTCTGCTTGACTTATTTCACTCAGCATAATCTCTTCAGTCCCGTCCATGTTGATACAAAAGTTGGGTATTCATCCTTTCTGATGGAGGCATAATACTCCATAGTGTATATGGACCATATCTTCCTTATCCATTCGTCCGTTGAAGGGCATATTGGTTCTTTCCACAGTTTGGTGACTGTGGCTATTGCTGCTGCTATGAACATTGGGGTACAAATGGCCCTTCTTTTCACTACATCTGTATCTTTGGGGTAAATACCCAGTAGTGCAATTGCAGGGTCATAGGGAAGCTCTATTTTTAATTTCTTGAGGAATCTCCACACTGTTTTCCAAAGTGGCTGCACCAACTTGCATTCCCCAAAGTGTAAGAGGGTTCCCCTTCTCCACATCCTCTCCAACACTTGTTGTTTACTGTCTTGTTAATTTTGGCCATTCTAACAGGTGTAAGGTGGTATCTCAATGTGGTTTTGACTTGAATCTCCCTGATGGTCAGTGATGATGAACATTTTTTCATGTGTCTGTTACCCATTTCTATGTCTTCATTGGACAAGTGTCTGTTCATGTCTTCTACCCATTTGTTGACACAGTTATCTGTTTTGTGTGTGTTGAGTTTGAGGAGTTCTTCATAGATCCTGGATATCAGTCCTTTGTCTGTATTGTAATTTGCAAATATCTTCTCCCATTCCGTAGGTTGCCTCTTTGTTTTGTTGACTGTTTCCTTTGCTGTGCAGAAGCTTTTGATCTTGATGAAGTGCCAAAAGTTCATTTTTGCTTTTCTTTCCTTTGCCTTTGGAGACATATCTTTATGTCTCCAAAGGCAAAGGATAACGTGATAACATGATGCCCCCAGTTCTGTTTTTCTTTTTCAACATTTCCTTAGCAATTCGGGGTCTCTTCTGATTCCGTACAAATTTAGGATTGTTTGCTCCAGCTCTTTGAAAAATGTCGGTGGAATTTTGATTGGAATGGCATTGAAAGTATAGATTGCTCTAGGCAGTATAGACATTTTAACAATGTTTATTCTTCCGATCCATGAGCATGGAATGGTCTTCCATCTTTTTGTGTCTTTTTCCATTTCTTTCATGTGTGTTCTGTAGTTCCTCGAGTACAGATCCTTTACCTCTTTGGTTAGGTTTATTCCCAGGTATCTTATGGTTCTTGGTGCTATAGTAAATAGAATTGATCCTCTAATTTCTCTTTCTGTATTTTCATTGTTAGTGTATAGGAAAGCAACTGCTTTCTATACACGGATTTTGTATCCTGCCACATCACTGAATTGCTGTATGAGTTCTAGTAGTTTGGGGGTAGAGTCATTAACCTCTTTTTCTCGAGTTTTGTCTTGTTCTTTTGTTTGGATCATAGTCTTATGTCCTTCATTTTGTCTTACACCCCATGTTACTATGCATTATGTAGGTCAGCTATGTTTCCTAATCTTGAAGGAGTAGCCTTACATAGAAAATGCCCACAGGGCACCTGGGTGGCTCAGTGGGTTAAAGCCTCTGCCTTTGACTCAGGTCATGATCCCAGGGTTCTGGGATAGAGCCCCACATGGGGCTCTCTGCTCTCTGCTTCCCCCTCTCTCTGCCTGCCTTTCTGCCTACTTGTAATCTCTATCTGCCAAATAAATAAATAAAATCTTAAAAAAAAAAAAGAAAGAAAATGCCCTCTGGGATTCTGTGGCACAAATAGGCTGGCCACTGGAACCATGTGCTTCAAGGGTGTCCCCTGTGTGCACTACATGCTCCCTCCAGTTGTTGTAGGGGCATGACTGCTACAAGTGTACTGGTAGGGGAAGCTGGCCCTCAGCTCAGCTGTCACACTTGTAGGGGAAGCTGGCCCTCAGCTCAAATGTCAGCATGACCAGCTATGACTACTGAATGGACACTGATGGGCTTCCCACTGGTGTGGCTGACTGAGAGGTCCACCTTCATTCACTGTGGTCACACTGGTAGGTGGGGCTAGCTTTTCCCCTCTCCCTAGGGCTGTCAAAATGTTATGGCTGGTGATAATTGCTCTGAGGGGATACTAATTTTGACTGAGGCTTCCTACCAGGTATGATGGGGCTAGAGCTGCTTTGGAGGGACAGCTGCTAAAGCAGGCAGTTTGGACACAGTGGGTCCACAGGGGACCACTAGGTTGGGTCATGCAGTGCTAGCAAAATAGAGGGAGAGTGTCATAACTGTTTTCTGGAAGCATCGACTAGCTAGGTTGAAAGGAAGTTATAAAAATGGTGCTCGCCAGTACTTGTGTTCCCAGGGTAAGCTTCTACCCCTCCAGCATACATCCTAAAATTTGTCAGTGACTCTCCACAGGTGCTTTTCAAACTGCTATTTCTATGCTGGGTCTTGGACCGAATGATAGAGTATGCTGTTCTTCATGAGAACAGACTTGGTTTCCTATAGCTCTTCAGCTCTCTTGAAATTAAGCCCTGCTGATTTTCAAAGTTCCCAATCTTAATCCCACATATTTTAAAGCCAGACTTCATTGGGGCCCACCTTCCCTGCAGGTCTCTAGGGCTGTGTGTACCTGATTTCAGGCTTGATCACCTTGCTCCTCAGGGAAGGACCTCCACACCTGTGATATCCCTCCTGTGTATGGGTCACCAATATGACTGAGGTTGGTTTTCCTCTCATATCCCTTCCCCTCTTATTCTCCATGGGGCTTCTTCTTCATGTCTTTAGCTGGAAGATCTGTTCTGCCAGTCTCAGTTCTTTACAGAGTGAGTTGAACCATATGTAGTTGTTTGCCTCTATGTGTCTATGGAATAGGCAAGCTCAGAATCTTCCTACTCTTCCATCTTCCTCTCTTTCCCAGAAAATTTAAAATGAAGTTTATAGTTCAATATTGAAAGAAATTACAATGGTCATAGCTCCTTCACAACTCCCTAAAGTAAACTCTAATAGTGACCCTAGATTATATTAATCTATAAAGAAAATACAAACACCTTTTCAAAAGTAGACTCTCTGTTTTGAAGCATCCATGTATTTGAAAGGCACATTAATATCTGCCAAAATAACGTGGGGAAATATGTCTCAAAGAATACAAACAGAAGAAAAAAGAGTATTTATTTTTAAAAAAGCCACATAATATGGGAAATTTTGCTCATGGCAAGACAGGGTAGCTGACGGGAGGAAGAACTAACTTTTCATTCTATGGGTTTAATATGTTCTACGGTTTTAATAGAATGGATTTAGTAACATTATTCAACTACATCAGAAGCAAAAAGGCAAATTAATGATATGCATGATCCCAGAGAGGGATAAAAATCACTGGGCTGGCTTTCTTAGGGGCTTTATTTCATTCCTTCCCGAATTATTTTTCTATTGTGCCCTTAGCATGAAAGTTCACAGATGGTCTCCTACATCACAGAACTAACCGACTCATTGTAAAAACACCTTAATAAATAGTAGGGCTAAGCAACTGAGGACAGTCAGGGAAGATGGAGTTCAAAGAAAGAATAAAAGCAAGGTAGAGAAACACAAAGTTAAAATGCTATTTTGCATACTGCTTCTAATAAAATTAACTTAATGAAAATATATTTGCAGAACACCACATTGGGAATTTCTTTAACTTATAGCCATAATTAAGTGCCTTGGGAGATGAGAAAGAGGCATAAAAACATTTGGCAGGCTTAAAACATTTGTTTTAGTCTCCGCTACTGACCTCCCAAAAGTGTTAGTTTCTGAGGTTGCTTTCTGAACAGGCTAAGGTTGCTAAGCTATGTTTATTGCTTGTTCTCAAGATGCTTTGCAGCCTCATTTGTCCCATCAACTTTCCCTAAATGAACAACTAAAGTACAGACTCTGCAGAAATTAAGCTGGCTGTTTTTAAAATGTCAGACAATAACTTAGCATCTATTATTATAAGCTTTTAGTATGGATTCATTTATTGAAGGGGCTGGAAAGCTAGCATACACACTTTATGGACTCTAAAATTAGTCCAGGTTTGTGATGCAAATTGGATTTGTTGGATTTCGCTGATTAAATGCACTTAATGTCATTTGGGAAATGGAAACCTTTCTTTTTATTTAGCTCTTCTGTACAGGCAAGCACAGGAGATGTGGGATTTTCCTGCTTTAGTATTAGAATCTTACACAGCAGGTTTTGGGCTGTTACGAAACAGTTGTCATTGGAGGAGCCATGGCTTCCACTTTTGCTTTACCATGGCTTAGTGAAATATTTTTGCACTCAGTTCTTTCACTGGCAGCCTCTGCAGTGTTTACCTCCCAGTTAATGACAGAGGTAATAGCTCCATAGGTTATTTCTGAGGTGTTTGGGAAGCCATTCTTAGAAGCATGGAGGCACAACCCAGAGCTTATTCTTCTAAAACTTTTGGTAAGCACCTAATCCCCATTAATAAATTTCTTTCTGCTTAAAATACCTAGAGAAATTTCTAGTTGTTACACCAAGCACTGATACAATGACCAAGAGAAGTCAGTGATTTTATATATGCAACACTGTCAGTAATTGCCCAACATCAACTCATTTTGTAACTTTTAAAGCATATGTAAATAGAGGTTTTGTGTCTCCATGCCTAATTCACATCACCTGTTAATAATATAAAAACTCAACATAATTTCAAACATCTTTGAAATATGAAGAAATTTTCCCAATATTCAGTGAAATAGATGGTTAAGGCTTGAATGAGATGGTGTTTTTTCTTTTATTAAAAAACTAGACAGCTCAAATTCATAAAGGCAGGAAACCTATCTAAGAAGGACATCATGACCAGAGAAAATAAGATGGATTTTGTATGACTTGATGTATATGTAATACCTCCTAATTTGCATGCAAATTTCTCAAAAGGTGTGGAATTAATCTGAACATTTTGTAAATGTTATCTTAGTTTTCCTCAGTCTCAGTAGACACTTGAATACTTGGGTTGATGATTCTGCTAAATGTAATCTCATAGTCTTTGGGTAAAATCCTTTAAATTCACATAGATGCAAAACTTGTAGGAAACAGATCATATTTCTTTTAATTTTTTAAAAGAGCAAAGAATAAGAATGCGATAGATCAGTCAGTTTAAAGAACTTCATGTTAAATTCTAGGATTGATTATTTACAGCTATTTGGGTCTGTTAGAAATGAATAAAATATTTTAGTAAGAAAATATGTTTATTAAGAAAATGTAATGACAAATGAACTTCTAATAATCTTTCTTAGAGTTGTTAGATTGGTAAATAAGGGCAAAACCATAGGGATATGTGGAGCCATATGGATTAGAAATAACCTCCAGCAAATACTGAGAAAATTGCAAAGATTCAGTTTATGATAAAACTTTCAATTAGTGCAGTTTATACAAAGGGACTTAATGTCACTACAAAGGGACATAATGCAATGTCTGGGAAACTATGGCGTTATGAGATATAAACTTGGTATGATTGAATGTATGAATGCTAGGGATACATTGAATATATATTATATATATTATATGTATTATAATTTTTATACATAAATGTACATATGTGTGTACATATGTGTATATATATATACACACACATATTAACTAGTATACAGGGAATACATGTGTGAGTAGGTTGAAACATTATTTACTACAGCATTATTAAGCATGTTAAAAATGCAGATAAACTTTTATCTTGTGGTTAATTTCACTATAATTTAGGACTCTAATATCTAACATGTAAGGACTTTAACACACCTCTCCCACTGCATCTCTTTTTAATCTTCCATTTATTTCTCTCTCCACTGCAAGTTGGCCCTCTGACCTCCCTTTCATTGAAATTTTTTCTCACCCACAACATCTTGACTTTCTTATTACTAAATCTGGGGAATACCTCTAGATTATTCTCTTAATTCATTTACTTGTTGACAGAATTTTATACTTCTGAAAATTCCATTCCTTCTCTTAACTGCTACTATTCTTTCTCTAATTCCTTTTTAGAATCATGACTGTTATTTTAGAAAAATGATTTTATAAATGAATACAGAAAAAATATTACAAACAGGCAATACAGAAAAGTGCAGAGATGAAAGTAAAATAACAATTCCCAAAACTAACTTAAAATGCCTATTAGTAATATTCAGTGATTATCATTTTAGACATCTGCAAGTGAACTTATATAAATACACATAGTATGTAAGAAAGAAATTATAATTTTTGTTATTTTCTCTAAAAGTTGTTAAATTTTATTTTACTTGTACTAAATAGGACATAAGGAATTGATGAACTTTATATAGTAACCACAATCACTTATGGTCAGAAACTATGATAAATATTTTTTAAGGGAAAATGATTAGTAGAAAACTTAGAGGCTTGAGCATTTTTAAAAATATACTCAACTGTAATTCGTCCTGTTATAAAAGTTGAAGAAATTAGTGCACTTATACTTCCTTCTAATTCCTAGCTCATCCATCTGATTCATATTACATTATTATGCTTACCTTATCAAAATTTATAACATGGAACATTCTGTCTTATCTCCATAATTGTCACATTAGTGTACTCTTAGTCCTGTATTTCAGTTGGTCAAATGCTCACCATCAGTCCTTTATCATAACTTCTTAATTTCTGATCTCTTTTTCTAATTTATCTTTCGGCTGGCTGGATTTTTCTACAGTTCTTTTTTTTTTTTTTACATGTTTGTCTTATTTATATATTTTTATTTTTTGCCAAATTAGTTTATTTTACAAAATGCAGCAAAAAGAAATTAAATAGAGATAATTTATAATAATAAAAAATCAAGTAGCTAGGAATGAGTCTGAAAAAGTATAAGACCTATGTTAGGGAAATTATGATTTTATAAAGAGTTGTTAAGATGACTTACATAAGGGGCACCTGGGTGGCTCAGTGGGTTAAAGCCTCTGCCTTCAGCTCAGGTCATGATCCCAGGGTCCCAGAATCGAGCCCCTGCATCGGGCTCTCTGCTCCGCAGGGAGTCTGCTTCCTCCTCTCTCTGCCTGCCTCTCTGCCTACTTGTGATCTCTGTCTGTCAAATAAATAAACAAAATCTTTAAAAAAAAAAGATGACTTACATAAGTGGAGAAATATATAATGTTTGTGAGTCAGAAGATTGAGTATTTTAAAGTTATAAATTCTCTTCTCGAAGAGGCATTACTTGAAACACATAAACATTACTTTGAAATTTATATGAAAGAATAAAAGTCAATAACTAGGAAACTTTTTTTAAGCTTCGTAACTATTTTGCATTTATTTATTTATTTATTTATTTATTTATTTATATTATGTTCAGTTACCCAACATATAGTACAGAATTAGTTTATTGAATTATAACTAACATATATTACTTTCAGATGTATAATATAGTGATTTGACAATTCTATACATTACACAGGGCTTACTATGGTAAGTGTAGTTATCGTCTGTCAACATTCAAAATAATTAAAATATTATATACTATATTTGCTATGTTGTATTTTATCACTGTGATTTATTTTAGAAATGGGAGTTTGTATCTCTTAATTCTTTTCATCTATTTTGCCTATCCCATCAACTCTTCCCCATCTGGCAACCACTAGTTTATTCTCTAGACTTGTGAGTCTGTTTCTCTTTTTGTTTGTAGCTTGTTTTTTTAGATTTCACATGTACGTGAAATCATATGGTATTTATCTTTCTCTGTCAGACATGTGCCCTCCTTAATGCCTATCATCCATTTAACCCATCCCTGCACCACTCTGTTAGCTGTATATGTTCTCTATAGTTAAGAGTCTGTTTTATGATTTACTACCCCCCACATTCCTTTTATTTCTTGAATTCCACATATGAGTGAAATAATATAGTTTTTGTCTTTCTCTGACTTATTTCATTTAGCATAATACTCTCCAGCTCTACTATGTTGCTGCAAATGACAACATTTCATACTTTTTTGTGGCTGAGTAATATTTCATCAAATATATACTACATCTTTACCCATTCCTCATTTGATGGACATGGGCTGCTTCCATGATTTGGCTATTGTAAATAATGCTGCTATAAACATCAGGGTACATGTACACCTTCAAAGCAGTATTTTTGTATTCTTTCAATAAATACCTAGTAGTGCAATTGCTGGATTGTAGGCTAGTTCTATTTTTAACTTTTTAAGGAAACTTCATACTGTGCAGAAGCTTTTTAATTTTATGTGGACCCACTGTTTTTTTAAAAGATTTTATTTATTTATTTGACAGAGAGAGAGATCACAAGTAGGCAGGGAGGCAGGCAGAGAGAGGGGGGGAAGCAGTTCCCTGCTGAGCAGAGAGCTCTATGCGGGGCTCGATCCCAGGACCATGAGATCATGACCTGAGCCAAAAGCAGAGGCTTAAACCACTGAGCCACCCAGGCGCCCCCATGGACCCACTATTTTATTTTAACTTTTGTTACTTTTACTTTTGCTGTCGGATTCAAAAAATGATCTCCCAGATCTAGGTTAGAAAGCTTAACACTGAAGTTTTCTTCTAGGAGTTTTATGGTTTCAGGTTTTATATTCAAGTCTTTGATCCAACTTGAGTTAATTGTTGTGTATGGCATAAAACAGAAGTCAAATTTTATTCCATTGTATGTAGCTATCCAACTGTCAAAACACCATTATTAAAGAGACTGTCATTATTTCCGTTGTATATTCTTGGCTCCTTTGCTGGAAGGAGATCGCTATTCTGGGCTCGCTATTCTGGGCTCACTATTCTGGGCTCGCTATTCTGTTCTATTGATCTATTTTGTCTATTTTTATAGACAGTACTATAGTATTTTCATTACTATAGTTGGAGTAGAGTTTTAAATCAGGAAGTGTGATGTCAACAACTTTATTCTTTCTCAGGATTGCTTTGGCTCTTTGGGGTCTTCTGTGGTTCAATACAAATTTTAGGATAGTTTGCTCCAATTGTGTAAAAAAGCAATTGGTACTGGTATTTTGATAGGGATTACATTGTATCTGTGTATTGCGTTTCTGTTGTTTTTTTAATTCCACATATGGGTGAAATCGTGTGGCATTTGTCTTTCTCTACTGGTTTATTTCACTTGGCATTGACTTTTTTTTTAGTGTTTTATTTTTTAATGTATTATTTATTTCAGGGGTACAGGTCTGTGAACAATAATTCTTTTAATCCATAAGCACAGAATATTTATCTGTCTTTATTTTATGAATGTTTTGTAATTTTCAATATATGTTTTTCCTTTTTCTTGGGTAAATTTATTCCTACATATTTTTCTTCTATTATAAATGGGTATGTTTTCTTAATTTTTTGAATGTTTGTTAGTGTATAAATATGCAAGTATTTTTGTGTATTGCTTTTGTATCCTGTGACTACAATGAATTCATTTATTAGTTCCAGCAAATTTTCTGATAGTCATTAGGGTTTTCTGTATAGGTCATTTGCAAATACTGACACTTTTACTTCTTTTCTGATTTGGATGCCTTTTTTTTTTTTTCATTTTCTTCCCCAGTTTCTCTGGCTAGGACTTTTATGTTGGATAGACATGGCAAGAGTGGGCATCCTTGTCTTATTCTTTGGGATGAAAACTATCAGCTTTTCACCAATGTATATGATGCTAGTTATGGACTTGTCATATATGGCCTTTATTTTGTTGAGGTACATTCCCATTATACTAGCTTTGTTAGGAATTTTTTAAATTTATTTTTAATTTCTTTTCAGTGATCCAGAATTCATTGTCTATGCAACACACCCAGTGCTCCATGCAATGCGTGCCCTCCATAATACCCACCACCAGGTTCACCAAATCCCTCATCCCCCTCAGTTTGTTTCTCAGAGTCTACAGTCTCTCAGGTTTGTCTCCCCCTCCAATTTCCCCCAACTCCCTTCTCCTTTCCATCTCCCCACATCCTCCATCTTATTCCTTATGCTCCACAAGTAAGCAAAACCATATGATAATTGGATCTCTCTGCTTGACTTATTTCATTTAGCATAATCTCTTCCATGTTGATATAAAAGTTGGGTATTTATACTTTCTGATGGAGAATTTTTAAACATAAATGGATATTATATATCACTAAATGATTTTTCTACTTCTATTGAGATAATAACAGGTTTTTAATCCTTTATTTTGCTAATGCGTATTACGTTCTGATTTGTGGATGTGGAACCGTCCTTGAATCCCTATAATAAATTCCATTTGATCATTTTATTGTTGAATTTAGTTAATGTTTTGTTGGGGATTTTTGCACCTATGCTCAACAGCAATATTGACCTATACTTTCCTTCTGGTATTTTTGTCTGGTTTTGGAATCAGGGTATTGTTGGTCTTACAAAATGAATTTGGAAGAATTCACTCCACTTTTTTTGTAGAGTCTGAGAAGGATTTCTATTAATTTTTCCTTAAATGTTTGTTAGAATTCACCAGTGAAACTGGCCCTGGACCTTTGTTAAGAGGTTTTTGACACTAATTCAATTCATAATTTTCATGAGTAATCAATCTTTTCAGATACCTTATTTCATGATGATTCAGTCTAGGTAGGTTGTATGTTTCTAGTAACCTATCCATTTCATCGTCCAATCTCTTAGTGTTTAATTCTTGATAGTAGTCTCATTTTCCTTTCTATCTCTATGTTATCAGTTACAACTCCTCTTTCATTTCTAATTTTATTAATTTGATTTCTCTCTTTTTTCTTGGTTAATCTAGCTGAGGGTTTGCAGTTTTGCTTATTGTTTCATTGATCTTTTCTATTTTATTTTTGCTTTATTTTTTATTGGTATCTTTTATTAATTTTAGGTTTTGTCTTTTTCCCATTCTTTAAGGTGAAAAGCTAAGGTTATTTGAGTCTTTTCCAGTTTGTTTTAAAATTGTTCCTCTTGAAGTATTGTTGACCTATTAATTACAGATATACAACAGGTTTGGCAGTTATATAATTACAAAATACCACAAGAAGGGTAGTTACCAACTGATACCATGCAAAATTATTATTACACTGCTGTGGACTATATCCCCTATGTTATACTCTTCATTTCCATAATTTATTATTTTATAACTGGAAGTTTGGACTTTTTTTAAAATTTATTTTTTAAATTTCTTTTCAGCGTAACAGTATTGATTGTTTTTGCACCACATTCAGTGCTCCATGCAATACGTGCCCTCCTTAATACTCACTGCCTGGGTCTCCGAACCTCCCACCGCCTCCCCGCCCTTTCAAAACCCTCAGGTTGTTTTTCAGAGTCCATAGTCTCTCATGGTTCACCTCCCCTTCCAATTTCCCTCAACTCCCTTCTCCTCTCCATCTCCCCATGTCCTCCATGTTATTTGTTATGCTCCGCAAATAAGTGAAACCATGTGATAATTGACTCTCTCTGCTTGACTTATTTCACTCAGCATAATCTCTTCCAGTCCCGTCCATGTTGATACAAAAGTTGGGTATTCATCCTTTCTGATGGAGGCATAATACTCCATAGTGTATATGGGCCACATCTTCCTTATCCATTCGTCCATTGAAGGGCATCTTGGTTCTTTCCACAGTTTGGCGACCGTGGCCATTGCTGCTATGAACATTGGGGTACAGATGGCCCTTCTTTTCACTACATCTGTATCTTTGGGGTAAATACCCAGTAGTGCAATTGCAGGGTCATAGGGAAGCTCTATTTTTAATTTCTTGAGGAATCTCCACACTGTTCTCCAAAGTGGCTGCACCAGCTTGCATTCCCACCAACAGTGTGAGAGGGTTCCCCTTTCTCCACATCCTCTCATCCCCTTCATCTATTTCATCTATCCCCCTGCTCTGACAACCACTAGTTTTTAATTTTTTTCTCTAAATTTATGAATGTATTTCTCTTTTTCTACTTATTGTTTGTTATTTGTTTTGTTTTTAGACTCCACATACAAGTGAAATATTATCTTTTTCTGTCCAACTTATTTCAGTTAGCGTAATACCTGCTAGGTCTATCCATGTTGTCATGGATGGTAAGGTTTCCTTTTGTTTTAAGGCTGAGTAATATACCATTGGGTATATATGCTACCTCCTCTTTATTCATTCATCTATCAATAGGCACATAGGTTACCCTAATAACTTGGCTACTGTAAATAATGCTGCAATAAATGGGTGCATATATTTCTTTGGATTAGTGTTTTTGTTTTCTTCAAGAAAATAGCCAGAAGTGGAATTACTGGGTTATATAGTACTTCTATTTTTCACATTTTCAGTAAACTATATTGTTTTTATAGTGTCTACACCAATATATGAATCCACAAACAGTGCACAACCATTTTATTTTCTCTAGATGCTCACCAACACCAGTTATTTCTTGTCTTTTTGATATCAGCCATTCTGACTAGTTTGAAGTTATCTCATTGTGGTTTTGATTTGTATTTACCTAGTGATGTTGAGCATTTTTAATGTGTCTGTTGGGCACCCATAGGTTTTTGGAAAATACCTATTCAGGCTCCCTGACCATTTTTTAATTGCATTAGTTTTTTATTTACTTTTTACTTTTGTTTCAAATTTTTATTTAAATTCTAGTTAAGATATTGTATAATATTAGTTTCAGGAGAATTTAGGGATTCATCACTTAAATATGACACCCAGTACGCATCATAACAAGCACCCTCCTAAATACCTATTTAGCCCATCCTCAATCTACCTCCCCTCCAGCAGCCCTCAGTTTATTCTCTGTAGTAAAGGGTCTCTTATGGTTTTCTTCCCTCTCTTTTGTTCCTTCACATATGTTCATTTGTTGTTTTTAAATTCCACATATGGGTGAAATCATATGGCATTTGTCTTTCTCTACTGGTTTATTTCACTTAGCATAATATACTTTAACTCCATCCACATCATTCCAAGTGATAATATTTCATTCTTTTGATGTCTGAGTAATATTCCATTGTGTATATATACCACATGTTTTTTATCCATTCATCAGTCAGTGGGCATTTGGGCTCTTTCCATAGTTTGGCTAATGTTGATAATGCTACTATAAACATCAGGGTCGCTGTTCCCCTTCAAATCAGCATTTTTGTATGTTTTGGATAAATACCTAGTAGTACAATTGCTGGGTCATAGGCTAGTTCCATTTTTAACTTTTTGAGGAACCTCCATACTGTTTCCCAGAGTGCTTGCACCAGTTTGCATTCCAACCAACAGTGCATTGAGGGGGCCCTTTCCTCTGCATCCTCACCAACACCTGTAGTTTCCTGTGTTGTTAATTTTAGCCTTTCTGAGAGGTGTGAGGTGGTGTCTCATCATGGTTTTGATTTGTATTTCCCTGAAGATGAGTGATGTTGAGCATCTTTTCATGTGTCTGTCAGTCACCTGGATATCTTCTTTGGAAAAATGTCTATTCATGACTTCTGCCCATTTCTTAACTGGATTATTTGTTTTTTTGGGTGCTGAGTTTGATAAGTTCTTTGTAGATTTTGGATACTAGCCTTTTATCAGATATGTAATTTGCAAATATCTTCTCCCAATCCATAAATTGCCTTTTAGTTTTGTTTTCTTTTTTTTTTTTTAATTAAAATTTTTAATTAGAACCAGTGTCGAACTACAGTCTTCTTAATCGGTGTTGCATTTACAAGGCATTCGAATACACTCAAGGCATGGCCGGAAAATCCACCCCAAGGACAGCTCCAAAGTGTGGTGGTTCTCATGTCCTGGCATCTGAATAAAGAAACATAGAGGTCTTGGAAATTCCAGTGCCTGGAGCAGCCAGGCTGGCAACGTAGGTGGTCAGAAGGATGAGGAAGGGCACCGACCCTCCCACTCGCTGTCCGCAGGCTGCAGGAAGAGAGGAGACCCAGAGAGCGGGGAGCCTGCCTGCACTTCTTTTTTTTTTTTTTTTTCTGATTGCTATTCTTTTTTTTTTTTTTTAATTAATTTTTTATTTTTTCAGCATAACAGTATTCATTATTTTTGCACCACAACCAGTGCTCCATGCAATCTGTGCCCTCTACCATACCCACCACCTTGTGCCCCCAACCTCCCACCTCCCACCCCCCACCCCTTCAAAATTCTCAGATCGTTTTTCAGAGTCCATAGTCTCTCATGGTTCACCTCCCCTTCCAATTTCCCTCAACTCCCTTCTCCTCTCCATCTCCCCTTGTCCTCCATGCTATTTGTAATGCTCCACAAATAAGTGAAACCATATGATAATTGACTCTCTCTGCTTGACTTATTTCACTCAGCATCATCTCTTCCAGTCCCGTCCATGTTGCTACAAAACTTGGGTATTCATCCTTTCTTTTTTTTTTTTCTTTTTTTTTTTTTTTTTACAGCTTTATTAACATATATTTTTATCCCCAGGGGTACAGGTCTGCGAATCGCCAGGTTTACACACTTCACAGCACTCACCATAGCACATACCCTCCCCAATATCCATAACCCCACCCCCCTCTCCCAACCCCCCTTCCCCCCATCAACCCTCAGTTTGTTTTGTGAATTAAGAGTCACTTAGGTTTGTCTCCCTCCCAATCCCATCTTGTTTCATTTACTCTTCTCCTACCCCCTCAACCCCCCATGTTGCATCTCCTCTCCCTCATATCAGGGAGATCATATGATAGTTGTCTTTCTCCAATTGACTTATTTCGCTAAGCATGATACCCTCTAGTTCCATCCACGTCGTCGCAAATGGCAAGATTTCATTTCTTTTGATGGCTGCATAGTATTCCATTGTGTATATATACCACATCTTCTTTATCCATTCGTCTGTTGATGGACATCTAGGTTCTTTCCATAGTTTGGCTATTGTAGACATTGCTGCTATAAACATTCGGGTGCACGTGCCCCTTCGGATCACTACGTTTCTATCTTTAGGGTAAATACCCAGCAGTGCAATTGCTGGGTCATAGGGTAGTTCTATTTTCAACATTTTGAGGAACCTCCATGCTGTTTTCCAGAGTGGTTGCACCAGTTTGCATTCCCACCAACAGTGTAGGAGGGTTCCCCTTTCTCTGCATCCTCGCCAGCATCTGTCATTTCCTGACTTGTTAATTTTAGCCATTCTGACTGGTGTGAGGTGATATCTCATGGTGGTTTTGATTTGTATTTCCCTGATGCCGAGTGATATGGAGCACTTTTTCATGTACAGACATTTCTGCAAAGAAGACATCCAGATGGCCATTAGTTTTGCTGTGCAGCAAATGCTGTGCACAGCATTTCTTTGCTGTGCAGAAGCTTTTTATTTTGATTAAGTCCCAATAGTTTATTTTGGCTTTTGTTTCCCTTGCCTCAGGAGACCTATCTAGAAAGAAGGTACTATGCCTGAAGTCAAAGAGGTTACTGCCTATGTTCTGCTCTAGGATTTTTATGGTTCAGGTCTTACATTTAGGTCTTTCATTTATTTGATTTTTTTGTGTATGTATGGTGTAAGAAAGTGGTCTAGTTTCATTCTTTTGTATGTTGCTGTTATTTCCCAATACTCTTTGTTGAAAAGAATATCTTTTCTCATTTAGTATTCTTTCCTGCTTTGTCAAAGATTAACTGACCATATAGTTGTGTATTTGCCTCTAAAGTCTTTATTACTTTGGTTAAATGGATAACTAAGCATTGTTTCACAGTGACTTAAGATCCTATTTAATAATGTATTTCAAAATGTTTTTAAATCTTTGACTATATTCCCTAAATTCAAATTCTAAATGAAGTCTTTTGATCTCAAGGTAACTTTAGAATATTCATAAGGATCCTGAAATACCTCAAAATACTTGTTCTCCTTCCTTATAAAAAAAGAAACATTAAACTAATTAGGCATATTGATATGTTAAATTACATGGAAAGCATTGTCAAAAAGTCAGGTTAAACTTTCTTTATGTATGTATGTTCTTATAAGTGTTTCAGAGATTATGTCAAATTTTTAAAAATCTGATATTTCCTCATAAATTGTTACCAGTCATAATTTTAGGTATTACTTTCAAATGTATGTCACATAAATAACCATATTTCCTTGTAATTACAGTATCATGAAACCTCATATCTTTAACCACAGCTATTTTTAAACCTGTTCTCATTTAAAGACAGTCTGATGCTTTTACAGAAGTCTTCCTACCTAAGTGTTCTTCTCATCTTCAAGTAGATTCATGAAAAACACTGACAAGAACAGGTTTCATATAACTAAGATCATGTCATTGAATTGAATAAGAACTATAGAACTCTGATGGAAAAAGTGATACAACCATAAAACTGATACAAAAGATCAAAATCAACACAAATTGATTACATAGAACTAAATGAAGTCATGAAGAGGATTATAATTATTGACTTTGTCTTTAAAACATTGTTGGTTCTTTTATGTTTTATATTTCATGATTTAAGAAAATCTTTTTCTCTTATATAAACTATCAGGAATCTCTTAACATATACATATGTGAACAAAGATGAAACATATCTTTTTCTCCCCATCTAATCCATCCTGAATTTGACTGTTCTTAATATTTTTATATTCATGGCAATATAGTTATTTGTATAAGCTCAGTAAGAGTGCTGTGTAAAGTGTAAGACTGATGAATCACTGACTTGTACCCCCTGAAACAAATAACACATTATATGTTAAAAAAATTTTTTTTTTAAAGATTTTATTTATTTATTTGACAGACAGAGATCACAAGTAGGCAGAGAGGCAGGCAGAGAGAGAGGAAGGGAAGCAGGCTCCCCGCTGAGCAGAGAGCCCAATGCGGGGCTCGATCCCAGGACCCTGGGATCATGACCTGAGCCGAAGGCAGAGGCCTTAACCCACTGAGCCACCCAGGCGCCCCTATATGTTAAAAATTTTTTTAAAAAGAATCTGTTATTCTTGTAACAGGACATGATTGGAGATACTGGTTATATTTCCAGTATCTTCTATGCTTTTTTCAAGCCCAGCTAGTATCTTTATAATTCTTTTTTTTTAAGATTTTATTTATTTATTTGACAGACAGAGATCACAAGTAGGCAGAGAGAGAGAGAGGAGGAAGCAGGCTCCCCACTGAGCAGAGAGCCCGATGCGGGGCTTGATCCCAGGACCCTGGGATCATGACCTGAGCTGAAGGCAGAGGCTTTAACCCACTGAGCCACCCAGGCGCCCCAGTACCTTTATAATTCTTATTCTGAACCCTAATTCTGACTTGGTTATATTTCCAAAGCTTTGACTGGAATGCCTTATTTCAGAATATGCATAGAATTGAGTATGATCAGATATCTTTAAGGAACATACTATTATAGTAAGAACCTCTCTTCCTATGAAAGTCTGGATTGAAAATATGTTCCATTGATCCACCTCTGCCCTGGCTTGAACTCTCACATGACCAAGTGTCATACCTATTTGCAGCAGAGGAGCATTCTGTCTGCTAGTCCACTATCTCAGAAATGGAGGTGGGGGGAGGTTGGTTGCTACTAGGCTCTAAAACATGTAGATCCTCCAAATACCTGAACTCTTATTTCTCTTGTGGTCCCTGTGGCCTATATAAAAACAGTAAAGGAAATTCCCACTGATGGCTGGTATGCAAATGGATCTAGTCAGGACAACCTATCCACAGGAAATACACTTGCTATTCTGCCCAACACTGACACCATCTGAATGGAGAAAGGAACAAACTGCATAACTAGGGATCTGAATTCTGAGCACGTTGGCTGGTGATAACTCAGGAGTCCTGGCCATTAACTCTTCACACTGACAGGGGCTATTCTAAAGGAATTAGCTATATAGATAATGGAAAGAAGTAGGTAATCATGAATAAGAGCTTATGGGGTCAGGATATGTGGAAAGACATTTGGGTTGGCCTGCAAGAACCCTAGACAGTACTGTTTCCACTTCCCAGCTTATAAGGTACAAGTACAGCCCCTGGCAATCAAGACACTGATGTCTTAGATTAGGCATGAGCCCTAGTAACTGACCCTTCAATAGATACAGCATTGCATGTATAGAAAGAGCAGTAACAGTGGTGCCTGTGTGGAATGGTGTATAGTCAAGAATGCTGGATTGTTCTTGAGATACAGTGAATTACAAAACAACCAGAAAACAATGAACAAAATGGCAATAAGTCCTTACTTAACAATAGTTACTTTAAAAGTAAACAGAGTCAGGGACACCTGGATGGCTCAGCTAAGCAACTGCCTTTGGTTCAGGTCATGAACCCAGGGTCCTGAGATCGAGTCCTTCTTCAGGCTCCTTGCTTGGCAGGGAACCTGCTTCTCCCTCTGCCTGTCACTCCCCCTGATTGTATTTATTTGTCAGAGAGAGAGACACCACAATCTTTTTTAAAAAGGTGAAAAGATTCATTCTCTAATCAAAAGACAGAATGGCTGAATAGATAAAAAATAAAATCCAACAATATGCTGCCTAAAAGAGATTTACCTTAGCTTTAAAGACACAAATAGACTAAGTGAAGGCATGGAAAGAGATATTTCATGCAAATGGTGACCAGTATAAAGAAGGGATAGCTATACTTATATCAGACAAAATAGTCCTTAAACTAAAAAGAAACTAAGAGTTCATTATATAATAATAAAAGGGTCACCAAATGAAGAAGATAGAACAAGTATTAAGACTTATGCACCCTAAATCAGAGAATCTAAATACAAAGCAAAAACTAATAGAGCTATAATAAGCAATACAGTATTTGGAGACTTCAATACCCCAGTCTTAACAATGGATAGATCATCCATACAGAAAATCAATAACAGTGCTTTAAATAGTACTATAACAAAATGGACCTAACAGATACAGAACAGTCTACTCCACAATAACTGAATACACATTTTTCTTTTTTCTTTTTTTTTTTAAAGATTTTATTTATTTGACAGAGAGAGAGATCACAAGCAGAGAAAGAGAGAGAGAGAGAGAGAGAGGAGGAAGCAGGCTCCCTGCCTAACAGAGAGCCCGATGTGGGACTCGATCCCAGAACCCCGAGATCAGGACCTGAGCTGAAGGCAGAGGTTTAACCCACTGAGCCACCCAGGCAGCCCCTGAATACACATTTTTCAAGCACATATAAAACATTTTAAAGAATAGACCATATGTTAGAATCCAAAACAAGTCTTAGAAAATTCGAGAAGACTAAAATCATGCCACAGATCTTCTCGGACCACGATGATATGAAATTAGAAATCAATAATAAAAACTGAAAAATTCATGAATACATGGAAATTAAACAATACTCTCTGGGACAACCAATGGATCAAAGAAGGAATTAAAGAGGAAATAAAAAAATAGCTTGAAATATACAAGATTGGCAACACAGTATATCAAAACTTACACAGTGCCACAAAGAGGGAGGTTTATTGTAATAAATGCTTACATTAAGGAGAAAGATCTTAAGTAAACAATGTAACTCTAAAGGAGCTAGTAAAAGAAGAACAAACTGGTACCAAAGTTATCAGAAAAAAGAAATTGATAAAGATTAGAAAAGAAACAAATGAAACAGAGAACAGGAAAACAATAGAAAAGATTAATAAAACTTTAGCTAGACTAACCAAGGGAAAAAATTTAACAAAATTATAAAATGAAAAAGAAGACATTACAACTGACACTACAGAAATAAAAAATTTCATAAGAGACTGCAATGAACAATAACAGGCCCAAAACTGGACAATCTAAAAGAAAAAATTTGAAAAATCATTTATCTGATAAGTTAATATCTAAAATATATAATTCAATAAACAAAAAAACAAGGCAATTTAAAAGTGGGAAAAAGCCATTAATAGACATTTTGCCAAGAAGATATGACAAAAGCTAACTGGTACATGACAAGATGCTCAACATCACTAGTCATTATGGAAATACAAACCAAAACCATAGTGAGATCACCTCATGCAAGACCCTCTTCTTCTCCCCTGGTCTGTGCTCTCTCAAAAAATAAATAAAATCTTAAAAAAAAAAGAATATCATCAAAAAGACAAACAGGTAACAAATGATGGTGAAGATGTGGAAAACAGGAAATCCTTGTGCACTATTGCTGGGATTGTAAACTGGTCCAGCCACTCTGGAAAACAGTATGGAGGATCCTCAAAAAATTAAAAATAAAACTACCATATTATCTGGGAATTTCCTTTCTGGGAATATATTCAAAGGAAATAAAAACACTAACTCAAAAACAACCCGGTATTTACAGCAGCATTATTTATAATAGCCAAGACATGGAACATGGAAACAACCTAAGCGTCCATCAATGTATAAATAAAGAAGGAAATATTACACACACACAGAGGAATACTTTTCAGCCATAAAAACTGATCCTACCATTTGCAGTAACATGGATAAACCTTGAGGGCATTAATCTTTTTAATGTGCTGTTGGATCCTGTTTGCTAGGATCTTGTTGAGAATCTTAGCATCCATATTCATCAGTGATATTGGTCTGAAATTCTCTTTTCTGGTAGGGTCTTTGCCTGGTTTGGGGATCAGGGTAATGCTGGCTTCATAGAAAGAGTCTGGAAGTTTTCCTTCTGCTTCAATTTTTTGAAACAGCTTCAGGAGAATAGGTGTTATTTCTTCTTTGAAAGTTTGGTAGAATTTCCCAGGGAATCCGTCAGGTCCTGGGCTCTTATTTTTTGGGAGGTTTTTGATCACTGCTTCAATCTTGTTACTAGATATCGGTCTATTCAGGTTGTCAATTTCTTCCTGGTTCACTTTTGGGAGTTTATAGTTTTCCAGGAATGCATCCATTTCATCTAGGTTGCTTAGCTTATTGGCATATAACTGTTGATAATAACTTCTGATGATTGTTTCTACTTCCTTGGAGTTAGTTGTGATCTCTCCCTTTTCATTCATAATTTTATGAATTTGGGCTTTCTCTCCTTTCTTTTGGATTAGTGTGGTCAATGGTTTATCGATCTTATTGATTCTTTCAAAAAACCAGCTTCTAGTTTCATTGATATGTTCTACTGTATCTCTGGTTTCTACCTCATTGATCTCAGCTCTAATCTTGATTATTTCCCTTCTTATGTGTAGAGTTGGTTTGATTTGTTGTTGATTCTCCAGTTCTTTAAGGTGTAGAGACAGCTGGTGTATTCTGGATTTTTCAATTTTTTTGAGGGAGGCTTGGATGGCTATGTATTTCCCCCTTAGGACCGCCTTTGCTGTAATCCATAGGTTTTGGACTGAAGTGTCTTCATTCTCATTGGTTTCCATGAATTGTTTCAGTTCTTCTTTGATCCCCTGGTTGATCCAAGCATTCTTAAGCAAGGTGGCCTTTAGCTTCCAGGTGTTTGAGCTCCTTCAGAACTTTTCCTTGTGATTGAGCTCCAGTTTCAAAGCATTGTGATCTGAGAATATGCAGGGAATAATCTCAGTCTTTTGGTATCGGTTGAGTCCTGATTTGTGACCCAGTATGTGGTCTATTCTGGAGAAGGTTCCATGTGCACTTGAGAAGAATGAGTATTCTGTTGTTTTAGGGTGGAATGTTCTGTATATATCTATGAGGTCCATCTGGTCCAGTGTCTCATTCAATGCTCTTGTTTCTTTATTGATTTTCTGCTTCGATGATCTGTCTATTTCTGAGAGAGGCGTGTTAAGATCTAAATGAAATATGTTAGAGAAAGACAAATACTGTAGGGTCTCGCATTTGTGAGATCTAAAAATAAAACAAGACACACTCATAGGAAAAGGGATCTAGTTTGTGATTACAAGAGACAGTGGGTGAGAGGAAGAGTTATAGGAGATATGTGGTCAAATGGTACTTCCAGTAACAAAGTAAGTACTAGGAATATAAAGTAACAGCATAATGACTATAGTGAGTACTGTTATATGATAGATACACATACACAGAGAAATTATTTAGAGATTAAATCCCAAGTTCTCATCACAAGGAAAAATTATTTTTCCATTTTTATTTCTTTTTTTGTATTTGTGAGATAAATGCTACTTAAATTATAGTGATAATAATTTTGTAGTATACATAATAAGTTATACCATTATTCTTTGCCCTTAAACTTATATGGAGATATGTGTCAATTATATATCCATAAAACTGGAAAAATAAACAACAAAAAAGTATAATGACTTGGTAATGCGGTAACTCGTCCAATGTATTATAAATATCACCCAAGGCCACTGCCGAAGAAGTCTGGAGCCATTCTCCAGAGTTCCTATTTGGTGAGAGATTGGCAAATTTCTTCTATAGCCCCCACTCCTTTGAGCAAAGTTTCTAAAAATGCCTTGTTTTCTTTGAATACTTTGGCTCAACCCAAAACTTTCCCTACTATCATACATACCAGGCTCATAGCTGAGTACCATGTATGGATATCTTCTTGGACAGACAGTGATCAGAAGTCACATATTATGTGAAAGACTGGGCAGAAAACTATGACACCGAATGGAGGTTCCATGTCTTCTATAGAACACAAACCTCAGCACTGATAGGAAGAATAGAAGTAAAACAACATTGACTGGTTAGACTCAACTACTATACATTGGATTGATGGACCAGTAGAGATAATCACCATGTATGACAGACTGGGGATCCTTGCCAAACACCCAATTTCATAAAAGTATGGAAGATGCAGGAGACAAACATTGCCCCCACTCTCACTGTGGATCAATGTGCAATGTTGCTAAGAACATCAGACCACATCATGCCTGGGAAAGATCTTTCTTAATGGAATTTGCAATGAGATATCCCACCAGGATGAGTGAGTTACTTCACACCCATAAATGAGAGGGGCTACTCACTCTCCTCTGCGTCGATTGTCTGCTGTAATCCAAACTGGTTGAAACACGCTATACTAGGAATAGGACATACACCACTGAAAGAGGGGAAAAGGTAGGAGTTTTGGTCTGGTACATCCCACACCCAGCCCATCCAACATATATGGAGTGCACAACCAGGTGAAGCCTGGAAAAGTTAAAATCTTTTCTAAAGCTGCAGCCACATTAACATATAAGGATCAGACAGCAAGTGAAACTTTTAAAGAAGGGTAAATCCTTAACAAGATGAGCACCTGATGGAAATATCAGGCATGGATCCTCTTTCTATGAATTAAACTACACAGTCTGCTCATGATGACAGGAGGGTCCTAAAATTACCATCACCAGAGCCATGAGTGGCTACACTCACCCTTAAGATGGATCCATGTAGAGGGGAGGAGTCAAGATGGCAGAGAAGTAGCAGGCTGAGATGACATCAGGTAGCAGGAGATCAGCTAGATAGCTTATCAAACCATTCTGAGTACCTACAAATCCAACAGGAAATCAAAGAGAAGAAGAGCAGCAATTCTAGAAAAGAAAATTGGCCACTTTCTGAAAGGTAGGACCTGTGGAGAAGTGTAGACCGCGGGGGGAGGGGCCAGCTCCTGGCAAGTGGCGGACCAATGGAGCACAAAATCAGGACAATTAAAAGTCTGCTCCACTGAGGGACATTGCTCCAGAGGCTAAGCCGAGTGAAGTCCATGTGGGGACAGCATGATCTCAGGTCCCACGGGGTCACAGAAGGATTGGGGGTGTCTGAGTGTCACAGAGCTCACAGGTATTAGAGCAGGGAAGCTGGCCACAGAGACAGAGCCCAGGAGTGAGCTTAATAAAATCATGAATGAAAAGGGAGATATCATGACTAACACCAAGGAAATAGAAATAATTATTAGAAATTATTACCAACAACTAGATGCCAATAAATCAAGCAACCTGGAAGAAATGGATTCCATTCTGGAAACTCACAAACCACCAAGACTAAAACAGGAAGAAATAGATAATCTGAATAGACCAATAACCAGTAACAAAATTGAAGCAGTAATCAAAAACCTCCCAAAAAACAAAAGTCCAGGGCCAGATAACTTCCCAGGGGAACTCTTCCAAACATTTAAAAAAGAAATAATATGTATTTTAGTGAAGGTGTCTAAAAAATATAACCAGAAGGAAAACTTTCAAATGCCTTCTATGAGGCATTACCCTGATCCCAAAACCAGGCAAAGACTCTCTCAAAAAGGAGAACTACAGAGCAATATCACTATGAACATGGATGTCAAAATACTCAAGAAGATCCTAGCTAATAGGATCCAACAGTACAGCAAATTGTTCAATAAGAACTTTGCAGGCCAGAAAAGAGTGACACAATATATTCTAAATGCTGGGGGAGAGACATGTGGGTGGCCCAGTGGGTTAAGTGTCTACCTTCATCTCAGTTCATGATCTTAGCATTCTGGGATTGAGCCTCATGTCATGATCCCCACCCAATGGGGAATGTGCTTCTCCTTCTGCCCCTCCCAGTATTCACGCTCCCTTTTTCCTGCTCTGTGCACTCTGTCTTTCAAATAAATAATAAAATCTTTTTTAAAAAGTACTGGAAAAACAACAATAAGAAATCTTCCAACCAATAAAATTTCCAGTAAAATTTCCTTCAGAATTGAAGGTGAGATTAACAGTTTTCCCGACTGGCGAATCTAAAATATTTTATCATTGGCCTTGCAAGAAATGTTAAGGGGAGTTTTTAAAGATGAAATAAAGACCTCTTATTAGTAATAGAAAAAAAACATGTGAAAATATAAATCTTACTGGTGAAGGTAAATATATAGTAATATTCAGAATAATTTAAGGTTGTAGGCATCATCAGTTAATTATTTATAAAACTATGTTTTGTAACTATGAAAGTTAGAAAAATAGTAAAAAAAAGTAAAAAGATGTAGATTTTGACATAAAACATAAACATGAGGGGAGAGAATAAAATTATAAAGTTGTAGAATACATTTACACTTGTTATTAACTAAAAATAAACTGTCATAATTGTTTTATGTAAGACTCTTGGTAAACTTGAAACAAAAATCTATAGTAGATAGAAAAAGATAAAGTAAAATAAGCATGCTACTACAGAAAATTATCAAATCACAAAGGAAGAGAGAAACAAAAAAGGAACAGAGTTAACTACAAAACAGCCAGAAGGAGTGTAACTCAAGGACAGAGCTGTGTAACTCAAGGACAGACTCCACAAAATAGCCAGAACAGTTAACAAAATACCAATAGGTCCATGTGTATCAATAATTAAAGATAAATGGACTAAATTCTTTAAGCAAAAGATATAGAATGGTTAAAGGAATAATAATAACAACAATAATAATGCTCACAACACAGTCAGTTTAGATGACTACAATATGACAAAAACACAGACTGAAAATTATGGATGGCAAAAAAATATTCCATGGCAATAGAAACCAAAAAAGCTGGGGTAGTTATATCACACAAAATAGTCTTTAAAACATAAAAACATATATAGAAGGTCATTACATAATGATTAAGTGGTCAATCTAACACAAACATAGCATTTGTTGATATTTATGCATCCAACTTAGGAGCACCTAAATGAAGCAAATATGAATAGAACTAAAGAAAAAAAAAAGCAGTACAACAATATGGGATTCATTCATTACTTTCATCAATAGGTAGGTCATCTGGACAGAAAATCAATAAGGGAACATTGGCCTTAAATGACACAACAGACCAAATGAATTTAAAGACATATAGAGAACATTCCATCCAAAAGCAACAGAATACCCGTTCTTCTCAAATGGAACGTGAGCCTTCTCCGGGATCATATGTAAGTCCACAAAACAAGTCTTAATAAATTTAAGATCATTGAAATCATATGAAACATCTCTTCTGACAAATTTTATGAAATCAGAAATCAATTTAATGCTATAAAAGTAGAAATCAAGTTACACCAAGAAGAAAACTGGAAATTTCACAAATATGTAGAGATTAAACGTGCTACTGAACAACCAATGGGTCAAAGAAGAAATCAAGAGATAAATTTAAAAATAGCTTTAAAGAAATAAAAATAACAATATATGAGAAACAGCAAAAGTTATGAGAAGTAGCAAAAACATTTAAAAATAAAAGATATATTTATTTGCAAGAGAGAGAGAGAGCATGGGGTGAGGTGCAGAGGGAAAACATCATCAAGCAGACACCCTGCTGAATATAGAGCCTGACATGGGGCTCAATCCTAAGACTCTGAGATTATGACCTGAGCCAAAGTCAAGAGTCAGACGCTTAACAAACTCAGCCACCCAGGCACCCCAGAGAAGCAGCAAAAGCATTTCAAGAGGTATCTTATAACAGTAAGTGCCTATTTTAAGAAACAAAAGCAATTCCAGCAAAACAACTTCATTTTACATCTCAAGGGACTAAAAAATAAGAAGAAATGAAGCTCAAAGTTAGTGGAAGGAAAAAAAAATTACAAAGACCAGAGTGGGAATAAATAAAATAGAGACTAAAAAGACAATAGGAAAGAATAATGAAATTACAAGTTTGCCTTGAAAATATGAAGAAATCGGTAGACTTGGAACTGGACTCACCAAAAAAAAGTGAGGACTCAAATATCATATGTGAGAAAGGAAGCGTTACAAGTGATGACACAGTAATACAAAAGATTATAAGAGTACAATGAACAATTAGAGGATAAATTCAACAACTTTGAAGAAATGGATAAATTTCTAGAAACACAACCTACTAAGACGGAATCATGAAGAAATAGAAAATCTGAACACCAATTACTAGCAAGGAGATTGAATCTGTAATCAAAAACCTCCTAACACACAGTAGTCCAACCAGACGGCTTCAGATGAATTCTACCAAACATTTAAAGAATACCAATTCTCAAACTCTTCCAAAAAATAGAAAAGAGATAATATCTAAACTCATTTTATAAAGCCAACCTGACCCTGATACCAAACTTAGAAAAGAACACCAAAAGAAGAATTCAAGTCTAACATCCCTAATAAACACAGATATAAAAATCTTCAACAAAATATCAGCAAACTGAAATCAACAATACATTAAAATGATCATTTACATAATCAAGTGGTATTCATTCTAAGAATGTAAAAGTAGGGGTGCCTAGGTGGCTCAGTCAGTTAAGCATCTGCCTTCAGTTCAGGTCATGATCCCAGGGTCCTGGGATCCAGTCCTATATCAGGCTTCCTGTTCAGTGGAGGGGCCTGCTTCTCCCTCCCCAGTTCCCTCAGTTTGTGTGCTCTCTGTCAAATAAATAAAATCTTGGGGCACCTGGGTGGCTCAGTGGGCTAAAGCCTCTGCCTTCGGCTCAGGTCATGATCCCAGGTTCCTGGGATTGAGCCCCGCATCAATCCAATGCTTCCTCCTCTCTCTCTCTGCCTGCCTCTCTGCCTACTTGTGATCTCTGTCCATCAAATAAATAAATAAAATCTTTTAAAAAACAAACAAATAAATAAAATCTTAAAAAAAATGCAAAAATATTTCAACATCTGCAAATGATTGTGATAGACCACATTAATAAAGTGAAAGATACAAATTATACAATCATCTCATTAGGTACACAAAAAACACTTGGCAAAAGTCAACATTGATTTATAGTAAAAACTTTCAACAAAGTGGGTATAGAGAAAACATCTTTGTATAATAAAAACCATATATAACAAGCCTATAGCTAACAGTATGCTTAAAAGTGAAAAGCAGAAAGCTTTTCCTCTAAGATCATAAATAAGAAACAGATGCCCAGTCATGTCACTTTATACAACATAGTATTAGAAGTCCTAGCCAGAGCAATTAAGGAAGAAAATAAAGATTACCTAAATTGGAAAGGAAGAAGTAAAACTTATATATAATCTTATATATAAAAATCTTATATATAAATCTTATATATAAAATCTTATATATAATCTTATGTATAAAATAATCTTATATATAAAAAATCTTAAGACTATTAGAACAAATTCAGCAAAGTTTTAGTATGTAATATCAATGTACAAAAATCTGTTACATTTTTATGCATTAATAAAAAACTACATGAAAGAGAAATTAAGAAAACAATCACATTTTTAAGTGCATCAAAAAATAAAATACCCATAAATAAATTAATTGAGGTTAGAGATCTATACTCTGAAAACTAAAAGACACCGATTTAAGAATTTTTTTTAAAGATTTTATTTATTTATTTGAGAGAGAGTGAGAGATCACGAACTATAAAAAACAACAACAACAACACCCAATAACATACTGCTTTTCTTCACATTCATATGGATTTTAGGAAATTATTGCCTTTTCCCCTGGAGAAAGAACCAACGGACAAAAAAGTACCACAATACAAAATCTGCAAACCCCAGAAGTCCACAGCTTGAAGACAACCCCCAGGGGCAGGGAAGAAGAAAACATGTGTCACAAGAGACGAGACAAGCACACATGAAGGACGGCAGGCTGGGGAGACGATCATGTCGACGCCACTGACCCGGACGCAGCGGGTCCCTTGTTCTCTTGGCACCCGCTGTCGCCCCCTCAAAGGGGTGATTTTTGCTCTAAGGTCCGAAGAACTCTTTTCAAATGACATAAGAGATGCTTTGAGGAGAGGGGGCAACGAGAAAGGTTCAAGTATGAATAAGGAATCATGCGACGTCCGGAGTCAGGGAAGAACCCACAGTGGAAAGGACACCCAGGTAGGTCGACATCTCGCTACTTCAACCATCCGCCTCCACCCCGGACCCAAGAGGGAGTCTCGGAAACGCGGGAGGATTCAAGCCAGCATCTAGATGGTGTCCCTCCAAGCCCTGGAGGGGTTACTTTCCTGACTGGGCGGTGATCAGCTTATGCCCTGAAGCAACAGATAGAGACTGCCAAAGTTAAAAAAGTAAGGTGGAAATTGTGCTTCCTTCAAAAGAGTTGGCTTTGTCACTGCCTTTTCTCCCGGTTTAGCAACTGCTCTCTCCCACGCTGCCGTGGGTATATATTGCCTTGCGCTTGAAATGAAAAGGCGAGCTTGGAGGTGCAGGGCCCGGGCGGTCCTGAGAGGGCAGGGGGTCTGGAAGTACAGTAGTCGGGATAGTAGTGAGGGATAGAGGGAGAAGTAGACTCCCCGCTGAGCAAGGAACCTGATGTGGGACTGGATCCCAGGACCCTGGGATCATGACCTGAGCCAAAGATAGACACTTAACTGACTTAGCTGCCCAGGTGCCCTGATAAAAGAAATTTAGGAATACACAAAAAAATGAAAGATATTCCATGCTCATTGATTGGAAGAATATTGTTTAAATATCCATAATCTCAAAAATAGTCTACAGATTTTAATTAATTCTAAAATTTTTATAGAACCACAGAATAAGGGGTGCCTGGGTGGCTCAGTGGGTTAAACCTCTGCCTTTGGCTCAGGTCATGGTCTCAGGGTCCTGGGATTGAGCCGCGCACTGGGCTCTCTGCTCATCAGGGAGCCTGCTTCACCCTCCCCCCCCACCTGCCTCTCTGCCTACTTGTGATTTCTGTCTGTCAAATAAATAAATAAAATCTTAAAAAAAAAAAAAAAAAAGAACCACAGAACATCCCAAATAGCCAAAGTAACATTGGGAAAGAACAAACCTGGAGGCATCAAACGCCCTGATTTCAAAACATATACAAAGCTATAATAATCAAAATGTACTTGCATAAAGGCAGACACATAAATCAATGGAACAGAACAGTGCCCAGAAATAAACTTTGCATTAGTTGTCAGTTAATTTATGACAAGCCAATAAAATTCAAAAGGGAGATAACAGTCTCTTCAATAAATGGTACTGGGAAAACTGGACAGTGATATTCAAAATAGCAAAACCAGGTTACTATTTTATACCATACACAAAGGTTAACTCAAAATGGATTAAAAACTTGAATGTAAGACCTATAACCTTAAAACTCATAGGAAAAAATATATGGTAAGATCCCTGACATTGGTCTTGGCAATGATTTTTTTTTTTTAATTTGGCACCAAAAGCTTAGGTAGCAGAATCAAAAATGAACAAATGGGACTGAGGCCCATTAAAACTCTGCACAGCAAAGGAAACCATCAACATAATGGGAAGTCAGCCTACTGTATGGGAGAAAATATCTGCAAATTTATATTTAATTAGGGGTTAATTATAATATATAAAGATAAAGAAATATATAAAGCATACAACTCAATAGCAAAAAAGAAAAAAAATCAACTAATAAATGGGCACAGGATCTGAATAGATATTTCTACAAAAGCAACACAGATAGTCAAAAGATATGTGAAAAGGTGCTAAGCATCACTAGTCATTAGGGACATACAAATCAAAACCAAAATAAGATATCACCTCACAACAGTCAGAATAGCTAGTGTCAAAAAAACAAAAACTAAGTGTTGGTGAGGATGTGGATAAAAAGTAAACTTTGTGTACTGTTGGTGGGAATGTAAACTGGTACAGCCATTATGGAAAACAGTATAGAAGTTCCTCAAAAAACTAAAAATAGAACTACCATATGATCAATCAGTTCTACTTCTGTTTATTTTTCAAAGAAAATGAAAACACTAACTCAAAAGATATATGCACCCCCTCCATTCTTTGCAGCATTATTTATAATTGCCAACATATAGAAATAACCAAAGTGTCTACTGATAGATGAATAAATAAATGAATGGGTATCTATCTATCATCTATCTATCTATCTATCATATAGAGATGCCCACAATGAAATATTTTTCAGCCATAAAAAAAGAAATCTTACATTTCAACCAGAAGGATGAATCTTGAGGGTATAATGCCAAGTTTAATAAGTCAGACAAACACTGTATGATCTCCCATATGTGACATCAAACAAAAATGAGGAGTTCCAGTCCAAGATGGTGATGTTGAAAGATCCTGAACTTCGCTCCTCTATAGACACCAAATCTACACCTATTCCTATTTATAGAGCAGCTCTTCCTGAATAATAACTGAAGGCTGGAGCTGAGAGCAGGCATCAAAGAAATGCCTGGTAATAAAGGGATGCCTCATCTTTGACACTGTGAACTTGGTGCTGAGGGATCATGAGCAGATATTTTTTGGCTTGGGGCACCAAAGAAAAGTCACAGTTTAAAAGACTAACCAATATATAGAAGACCCATCCCTAGAACCCTGCCAAACATCAGGAGACCTCTCTCCAGGTTGGAAGGCCTGACAAGTGCCATTGTTTATGTTCTCCCTCCATCTTGATAGTACAGATGGAAATGGGGTTGGGATACCACAGCCAGCCTGCCAGTGTAGCAGACCCAGGCCCCCAGCCCACTCCAACCCTGGATGAACTGGGCATAAAAAAGTGGTGCATTTTTTCAAAAGCAGCTAGGATATCACAGAACTAGCCTCAGAACCCTGCCAGATGGTGAGAAGATTTGGTGGAACTCTCTCTGGATCAGAGGGATTAGTGAGTACCACAGTTTCCATTCCTCCCCCACCTTGATAGTACAGATAGAAGCAGGGTCTGGTAACCAGTCTAGTCCTCGATGAACCCCGGAACCCCAGCCCACACCAGCTCTAGCCATCTCACCTAGATGACCCCAGAACAATGAAACCCCTGGTTATCATTCACTGCAGCTCCAAATTGTACCAGGATGACATAGGCACAAAGCAACCCAGACTACTCCAGGCCTGTACCACTTCAGTTTCAGAATGCTTGCCAGGGGACCTCATGAGCAAAGTGCATCAAGATCCCAACCTAGGTTCCAGATGTGCTCCAACCTAGGTTTCAGGTGTCCTGCCAGTGAGTCCTCCATGGAACACCACTGGACTCACTGACCTGCACCCTGCCTCAGCTTTAGCCACCCCAGCAGAGTACCCTCTGCATGGAGAACCAAGATAATGCACTGGCCTATGCATGAAGTGTTCAACTGTTCTGCCAGAGTGTCCTCTATATGGTGACCCCACAGCCCTCCACCCTGTACCCAGTTCAGCTTCAACTATCCTGCAAGTCACTGTGCAGAGTACCCAGGGATTTCAGCAACATGTACCCATTTAAGCTTCAACTATCTCAGCAGGGCACCCTATGTGTGCAGAGCCCAGGGATCCCACTGGTCCATACCTGCTTCAGATTTAGCCCAATTTAGCTTCAGCTATCCTACTAGGGTAGCTCCAGCATGGAGTGCCTCATGAGCCCCAGCCTATGCCAGCCACAGCTCCAACCTGCCAACAGAAGTCATCATGCATACACAGTCTACACAGGGGATAACCATGTATAAGACCATTTCTTCGAGTTTAGGAGACATAGCTGTTTTGCTTAATACATAGAAACACAGACAGTAAAGTAAAATGTGGAGATAGGGGAATGCTCTCCAAACAAAAGGATAACAAAACAGCAGATAAAGAACTAAATGAAATGGAAATAAGCCAAATGCCTGATAAGGAGTTTAAAAAATGTTGTAAAGATGTTTACCAGATTAGAGAGAAGAGTGGAAGAACTCTATGAGACTTCAACAAAGAGATAAAATATAAAAAGGACCAATCATGGTTGAAGAATACAATAACTAAAATGAAAAATACACCAGGGGAAATCAACAGATTGGCAGGTTCAAAAGAATGGGTCAGCTATTTGGAATACAGAGTAATGAAAATCAGCCAAGCTGAACAGCAAAAAGAGAAAAAAAAAATGAGGACAAGTTAAGGGATCTCTAGGACATCAACCAGACAACCATTCTCTTATACGGGTCCCAGAAGGAGAATAAAAGGAAAAGACCAGGAAACTTATTCAAAGGAATAATAGCTGAAAACTTCTCTAACCTAGGGAAGGATATAGACATTCAGGCTCAGGAAGCACAGAGAGTTCCAAAAAGATGAACCCAAAGAGGCCTACACAAAACATGTGATAATTAAAATATCTATGGTTATAAAGAAAATTTAGAAGCAGCAGGAGAGAAGCACACAATTATATGCAAGGGAAACCACATAATTTCAGAAGCTGATATTTCAGCAGAAACTTTGTAGGGCAGAACACAGTGGCATGATTTACCTAAGGTACTAAAGACAAAAATCTTCAATCAAGAATACTTTACCTGGTAAAGTTGTCATGAGAACTGAAGGAGAAATAGAGTTTCCCAGAAAATAAAAGAGTTTGTCACTACTAAACTGGCTTCATAAGAAATGTTAAGGGGACTTCTTTTAGTGGAAAAGACCATAATTAGTCATAAGAAAATTATTAATGAAAATATATAAAATATGACAACATATATATAAAATGTGAAGGGGGAATTAAAAATAAGTTCTTTTAGAATGTGTTTAAACTTTAATGACCATAAACCTAATATAGACTGCTATATACATAAGATGTTATATATGAAACTCATGGTAAACATAAGCCAAAAATCTACAAAAGATATACAAAAATAAAGAGAAAGAAAGCCAAACATAATATTACAGAAAGTCATTAGTCACAAAGCAAAAAAGTAAGAGAGGAAAAGAACAAGAAATAGTACAAAATAACCAGAATACAATGAACAAAATGCAGGAGACAAAATTATACACCAAAATCTGTTGTGCTTCTATAGACTAATAATAAAGTAGTAGAAAGAGAAATTAAGAAAACAGTTTCATTTACAGTTACACCAAAAAGAATAAAATATCTAGGAATAAACTTAACCAAGGAGGTGAAAAAACTGTACACTGAAAACTATAAAATAGTGATTAAAGAAATTAAAGATAACACAAAGAAATAGAAAGTTATTCCATACTCATAGATTGGAAAAATCAATATTGTTAAAATATCCATACTTCCCAAAGCAATCTACAGATTCAATGCAATTCCTATCAAAATACCAAAACCATTTTTCACAGAACTAGAACAAATAATACTAAAATTTGTATGTAACCACAAAAGACCCAAATGGCTAAAGCTATCTTGAGAAAGAACAAACTTGGAGGTATCACAATCTCAAATTTCAGGATCTACTATAAAGTTGTAACAATCAAAATAGTGTGGTACCAGCACACAAAAAAAGACATGTAAACCAATAGAACAGAACAGAGAGCACAGAGGGATGCCTGGGTGGCTCAGTCAATTAAGTGCTTGCCTTTAGCTCAAGTCATAACCAGAGGGTTCTGGGATCGAGTCCCACATCAAGCTCCTTGCTTAGCAGGGAGCCTACTTATCCATCCACTTGCCTCTTCCCCTGCTTGTGCTTGTTCTCTTTCTCTCTCTCTCTCTGACAAATAAATAAAATCTTTAAATTTTTTTTTTAAGATTTTATTTATTTGTCAGAGAGAGAGGGAGAGAGAGCGAGCACAGGCAGACAGAATGGCGGGCAGAGGCAGAGGGAGAAGCAGGCTCCCTGCCAAGCAAGGAGCCCGATGTGGGACTCGATCCCAGGACGCTGGGATCATGACCTGAGCCGAAGGCAGCTGCTTAACCAACTGAGCCACCCAGGCGTCCCAAAATCTTTAAATAACAAAACAAAACAACAAAAAACCCCAGAAAGCTCAGAAATAATTCCATGATTTGGGTCAATTAATCTATGACACAGGAGGCAAGAATATACAATGGGGGAAAAGATAGTCTCTTCAGTATATGGTGCTGGGAAAACTGAACCACTATATACAAAAGAATGAAACGATGACTTTCTTATACCAGACACAAAAATAAAATCAAAATGGATTGAAACCTAAATGTGAAACCTGAAACCATAAAAATCCTAGAAGAAAACATGAACAGCAATTTGACACCAGCTTTAGAAACATTTTTTTAGATATTTCTCCTTAAGGCAAGGGAAATAAAAGCAAAAATAAGCAATTAGGACTACACTGAAAGAAAAAAATTTTTCAAGGTGAAGGAAATCATCAACAAAATGAAAAGGCAACCTAGTGAATGGAAGATGTTTGCAAATGATATTCTGATAAGAAGTTGATATCCAGAATATATAAAGAACTTAAACAACTCAATACCAAGAAAACAAATAATTGAGTTAAAAATGGGCAGAGGAATTGAATAGATATTTTTCCAAAGAAGATATACAGATGGCCAAAAGATGTAGGAAAAGGTGCTCAACATCACTCATTTTCAGGGAAATGCAATTTAAAACCACAGTGAGATATCACCTTACACCAGTCAGAACAGCTATAACTAAAAAGACAAAAAATAACAAGTATTGGCAAAAATGTAGAAAAAAAAGGAACCCTCATGCACTGTTGGCAGAAATATAAATTGCTACAGCCATTATAGAAAACAGTATGGAAGTTTCTCAAAAAATTAAAGCTAGATATATCATATAATCCAGTAATTCTACTTCTGTTTACCAAAATAAATGAAAACATACTTATTCAAGAAGATATATGCACCCCTATGTTTATTTCACCATTATTTACAATAGCCAAGAACTGGAATCAATCCAAAGGCCCATTGATAGAAGAATGGATATAGATCAAGCACACACACACGCAAACACGGGAGTATTACACATCCATAAAAGTGATGAAATCTTACCATGTGTGACAACATGGATGGATCTAAAGGGTTTTATGTTAAGTGACATAGGTCAGGCAGAGAAAGATAAACACCATATGATTTCACTTAAGTGGAAGCTAAAAAAAACCCCACAAATGAATAAATAAAAAGGAAGCAGAAACTGACACATAAATACAGAGAATAAACTAGTGGTTGCCAAAGTGGAGGCAGGTAAGGAAACAGACAAAAACAGGTGAAGAGGAGTGGGAGATATAGGCTTTTAGTTTTGGAATGAGTAAGTCCTGGGAATAAAACATAAACCGTTGGGAAAATTGTCAATGGTAGGGGAGAGGAAGTATGAGAGACTGTGGGAGGGGTGAGGGGTGAGAAGATGGGCGAAACCTGATGGTGGGTACTAAGAAGGGCACATATTGCATGGAGCACTGGGTGTGGTGCATAAACAATGAATCTTGGAACACTGAAAAAATAAAATTGTCGATGGCATTATAATAGCATTGTATGTTGACAGATGGTAGTTATACTTGTGAGCATAGCATAAGATATAGAGTTATAAAATCACCATATTGTAGAACTAAAATGTAATATTGTTTGTCAACTATTAATTAAATAAATATTAAATAAAATATAATATAAATAACTATAAATAAAAATTTTAAAAATGAGCTCATGGATATAGATAACAGATTTGTAGTTGACAGATGCATGGGGTGGAGTGTGGGCAAAATGCATGAAGAAGACAAAAGGTAAAAACTTTTAGCTATAAAATAAATTAAGTTATGGAGATATATTTTACAGCATGGTATGTATAGTTAATAATACTCTATTACTTACTTGAAAGTTGTTAAGAGCATAGATCTTAGAAGTTCTTATAAAAATTATGGTGATGAATGTTAACTAGATTTATCTGATTATCATTTTTCCACATATACAAATAGTGAATCAGTAGATTGTACACCCTGGCTAATATGATGTTATATGTCAATTACATTTCAATTAAAAAATAAACATTAGCTATTATTGCTATTATACTCTTGCAGATTTTTTTGTTGTTGTTCTTTAGCCTCCTTTATCTTTGTCTTAGTGTTCAATTTTACTATTAAATCATAGGTTTGGATTTACTTTTATTTATCTTGTTCAAGGCTTTTCTTCCATAGCTGATAGATTCATATCTTTACATATTTTTATAATTCTCAGCTGTGCTTTCTTTTAATACTATGTCTTCCTTATTCTGTATTGTGTTTCTGACACCCCCAATTACATGATACTCCAATTATCAAGATGTTAGAACTTGGCATTATAGAACTTGGAACAAGATGTTAGAACTTGTCTCAGATGGAGCCCTGGGTGTGGTGCATAAACAATGAATCTTGGAACACTGAAAAAAAAATAAAATTACAATATTAAAAAATAATTTACTAAATGTCTTGTAAACTCTTTAATATTTTTGTTTCCTCTCTGAGCTAATAATTTTGTTTTCACTTTCCTTTTTCTTTAACTCTGCCTAATCTTCCATTAATGCCCTGAGATTATAATTTAAAATTTTTTCATTACTATAGTCTTGATATTTTTCAAAACTCTTCAGCATTTTTGGTAGTGTTTTATATCTTTGATCAGCTCTCTGAGTATATCTTTTACTTCTTTATACATTTAAACATGATTTATTACTTTTAATTCTGCAGCTGATAATTCTAGTATCTGCAGTCTTGAGCAGTGGACAGAAATCTCTGTTCGTTATTTTTTCTTGTTCACAGAATCTTGAAATGTTGACGTATATCCTTTCAGGATTGGAATCCTTTTGCTTCTCTTAGCAACCTCAGTCATTATAAACCCAGGACAACTTAATTTCTCATCTTTTTTTTTTCCTCAAAAAAAAAAGTATAAATTTAAAACTCAATATTAAGTGAAGACAGAACTTTATTTTATATTTCTCAATGGAGATTTTTTTTCCCTATCATATTGTTAACTTTTCACCCAACTTTAAGGCCAAAACAAGTTCTTTCCCTGAAAAATGTCATTTGCCACAGAATCCAGCTTGAAATGATTTTTACTGTCTAAATCTGTAAAAATGTGGGCAACAAAATAATGAATAATTAAGGTAATAGATTATAGCCTAAGAGTTCATGAATCCATGCTGATATTAATAATTAAAAAGAAGAAAATGGAAAGCAATTTCTTACAGCAGACATCCAATTTATAAATGTAGGAGGAAAAGTGAAATTAGAAAATCACTATTTAATTCCAACAAGAAGTAGCAATGGATGCTAAAACCGAAGGATGAAAGTTTAAAATATGTTCTCATTGTCCAAAGTACCTCTACATAAAATGCTTATTAGTATCAAATGGGAAAATAGTAACTATACAATGGAGAGCCCTGGCGGATACCCCTTAGTCAAATGATGAAAGTCCCACCATTAATGTGACAAATTAACATCATGTGCCTCCTGATATGATACATAGAGTATAAAATAATATTGCTTCTTTGTAATTCTTGCCCCAAATGTATAATCTGTATCATATCATGAAGAAACATCAGACAAATCCAAACTGAGGGAATGCTACAAACTAAAAACCTGTATTCTTCAAGAAAGTCAATTATCATATGGTTTCACTTACCCGTGGAACATAAGGAATAACATGGAGGACATTAGAAGAAGGAAAGGAAAGTGAAGCGGGGGAATTGGAGGGGTAGACAAACCATGAGAAACTGTGGACTCTGAGAAACAAACTGAGGGTTTTAGAGGAGAGCGAAGTGAGTGGATGGGTGAGCCTGGTAGTGGGTATTAAGGAGGGCATGTATTACCTGGAGCACTGGGGTGGTGTATTTTATGGTAACTAACATAACACAATAAAAATTAAAAACAAAAAAAGAATGTCATTGTAATGAATGATCAAGAGTGAGGAAATATTCCGGGTTAAAAAAGACTAAAGAGCTATTGCAACTGTATACAACATAATATCTATAAAGGGCAACATTAGGGTAATTGATGAAATCTTTATAAGGCCTGTAGTTTAGACAGGAGTACTGCCTCAGTATTAATTCCCTGATTTTTAGAACTGTTCTCTCATTAATATGAAAATGTCCTTGTTTACACACTAAATGTAGTTTAGTAGAAAAGAAGCATCATGTCTCTAATACATTTTTATACAAATACCAGAAAAATTATGTCTCTAACACACTTTTTTACAGATACCAGAAAATTTATATGTTCACATAAATAAACTGAAAACACAAATGTAAACTGTTAACATTTTAGAAATCTGAAGGAATATGAGAATTTTTTTACATTATTCTTGCAACTTTTCTGTTAGTCAAAATTATGTCAAAATACAAAAGGTTAATAGAAAAGTGTCCATACAGGGGCACCTGGGTGGCTCAGTGGGTTAAAGCCTCTGCCTTCAGCTCAGGTCATGATCCCAGGGTCCTGGGATTGAGCCCTGCATTGGGCTCTCTGCTGGGCAGGGACCCTGCTTCCCCCTCTCTCTCTGCCTGCCTCTCTGCCTACTTGTGATCTCTGTCTGTCAAATAAATAAATAAAATCTTTTAAAAAAAAAAAAGTGTCCATACACCAAGGGACAGACGTTCTTTAGTCCATACTTTTACTACTTCAAGTCTTATACTGGTACTTCAAGGTTCTGGATTTATGTGAGGGCTCTTAACTTCCTGCCTTATGTGGGGAAAAGGCCTTTTTTTTTCATTATCCTCATTAGAATTTATGTTTGATTATAAAGTACCGTAGAGAGAATAATGGTCCCCAAAGATGTTCACATCCTAATGCTGGGCACCTATTAATATACTGGAGTACTTGCCAAGTGAAAATTAAAGTGGAAGGTGGAATTAAAGTTGCTAATTAGTTCACCTTAAAAATAGGAAAATTATCCTGGATTCTCTGGATGGGGCTGATGGAATCACAAGGTTTTCTTAAAAGTGGAAGAGGCAGACAAGAGAGTGGAAAGTCAGAGAAGTGTCATGATAGAAATAGGGCCAGAGAGATTCTGGTTTTGAAGATGGAGGAAGGGGAACTATGAGGCAAAGAATGCAGGTGTTGTCTAGAACCTGGAGAATGCAAAGAAGCACATTCTTCTCTTTGAGCCTCTGGAAAGGAAGGTAGCTTATTCACACCTTGATTTGAGCCTAGTGAGAGCCATTTAGACTTTCTGACTTATAAGAAAACAAATTTGTGTTATTCTAATCCTTCATATTTATGAGAATTTATTATAGCAGCAATAGAAAACTAGTAAGTAAGGATGCATATGCTGAGGACTAGTTCACCACTTCATATTTCTGCCTCTGAGGTTCTCATTTCTTTCTCAGTGTTTGTTTTATTCAATTTAGAAATTTTTAAGGGTGTATCACATGGTCTTTTTAAAAAATAAGTATCTAGTCAATATTGTAAAAAATAAAGTTCTAAGTGAATTAGTTTTTCATTTTGAGGTTTTAGACTTACAGAAGAGTTGCAAAAATAGTATAGAAAGTTCCTGTTTTTTTTTAATCAATAATAAAAATATTGTCAGGCTTAATAAAGCATCAACACTTTGCTACACCAAAATTTTCATTGGAAATGGTTTTTGATGAAGTACTTCAATAAGAGATGATTCAAATCCAGGAGAATGACAAGAGAATATTATATTATATGACTATATTTTACTTGATAAAACTTGTTATCTTTAAAGTAAATATCCAAGACCAAGACAAAGAATATATCTGCAATAACCCAAAATTAAAAGTCTACAAAATATCAATATGATGAGAGTTGGGGAATAGGGCAGACAAAGGGATGTAAGATTAAACTATTGCTCTTGTCTTATTGTATAACTATCACTTTTTTAAGTTGTAATAAAGGATTCAAAAGAAAGAAAATGGGAGACTAAAGAAATATATCTATGCATATCTGATGTTCGTTCCTCTCCTTAAAGGGACAGTAAGTTCTCATTCCCTAAAATTAGCCTATAGCTTGTAAGGGCAACAAAATGAGAATGGAAATGGCATACGTAGCTTCCAGACAAAAACATTTCATTTTTAGTGTGAGACACTACAACTTCCTTTTCTCTGCCTTAGCAATTGATTGAGTATATATGAGATGGAATCCTGGTCACCCTGGGAGCCTGAGAAGTTATAATGAGCAGAGCTCCACTGCCAAACCTTGTTGATAGCAAATAGAGTGAATGGGGTTTTGGAGTTGGTTGTCTTGAATTGTAAAAAGTTTATTTCTAAGACTTCCCCTCCCCCACTTATTTCTATTCCTTAAGGGCTAACCTGAAAAAAAGAAATTATAAAGTCTTGCCAGATACTCTCCTTAATTACCCGATTTCACAGTGTTGGGTTATATTGAGCAACTTTTTAATTTCTAAAAAAATATTTTATTTATTTATTTTATTATTATATTTCTTTTTATTTGAGAGCAAATGAGCATGCAAGTGGGAGGAGGAGCAGAGGAAGAGGGACAATCAGATTCCATGTTGAACATAGAGCCTGAGATGAGGCTTGCCATGGGGCTCAGTCCCAGGACCCTGAGATCATGATCTGAGCTGAAATCAAGAGTTGATGCTTAACCGACTGAGCCACCCAAGTGTGCCCCCCACCCAGCAACTTTTTAGATGCCTTTCCAGGAAGATGTGAGCTCTCCTTGAGCCAAGAAATGCCAATAAACTATTATTTTTTAATAACTAAAGAGCAAAAGAAGTTGAGGGACAACTAAAAACATGGTATTGTGTGCTTTATGAGATGCAATAGGTCTTTGAACAAGTTCCTCCAACACTGTTCTCTGCATATTAGAATAAGCTAGAGAGCTTTGAAAATGATAATGCTGCCCCTAGATGCTCTGATTTAATTGGTCTGAGAGTGGCCTTGCATCAGGGTTTCTAGCCACTCCTCAGGCAATTCTAATGTACAGTCAAGGTTAAGAACCACTAAGTGAAAGGCTGGGGCACCTTCTAATAGAGATGGCATAAAAAACACGTTAGATAATGCTGATCCCATAATCCTTTCTGTTCTGCACTGTCATATGAAAGAAAGGGTAGAGATTCTTTAGCACTTTAGAAATAATGATTAATATAATTAGAGATTAAATTTCCTGAACACTTATTTATGTGCCAACAGCTTTTCAAATTACACTGTCTCCCATTTAATCACTCCAAATATTATAGGGTAGATACCATTACTATCTGTATGTACAGATGAGAAAACTGGGGAATGGGGAGACTAAAGTAAGTTGCCTGAAGCCACACGGAAATTAAATTAAGAACCCGGAAATAACACCAGGCAATCTAATGCCAGAGACCTTACACTTAATCACTATGCTTCTCAGTGCTTTCCAATAAGGAAAAGGCATAATCATTTTCTCCATGAAACTCCATGGAGACAAGCCCATAAACTGTAGTAGGAACTCTAATACTCTATAGACTCTAAATACAAACCAGGCCACTGTGGGAAAGAATAAGAAATCTCATATACTGGGCGCCTGGGTGGCTCAGTGGGTTAAGCCGCTGCCTTCGGCTCAGGTCATGATCTCAGGGTCCTGGGATCGAGGCCTGCATTGGACTCTCTGCTCAGCAGGGAGCCTGCTTCCCTCTCTCTCTCTCTATGCCTGCCTCTCCGTCTACTTGTGATCTCTTTCTGTCAAATAAATAAATAAAATCTTAAAAAAAAAAAAGAAATCTCATATACTAGAGCACCTATTATGACCAAATGTCCATCTTGTATGAATTATGCGTAATTAGCTCTTCTCCAGACACTTCTCCCCCACCTCACACTTCTCTCCACCTCTTTCCAGGTGACTTTCCCAGAATCATCTATCCCTAGTTATTTGGGGAAAAAGATTTGCTTCTAGCATATGCCTGTGTGAGAACATGCTGTGGGCTGCTTCTCTAGAGTCACTTGCTCCTACCAGCTTCAGGCATGTGCTCATGGTATAGCTTCTCCATCCTTAGAACTTTTTAATATGCTGTTTTGGGTTCCTGAAGGGACAGTGTAGGGAAAGGCACACTACTGTATACTTAAATAGGTATGGCGCCCCTCCATTAATTTTCAAAGCACCACTGTCAAACGTGCAGTGGCACAGAAAACAGACTTTACCAGGCAACCACTGAAGAACAACTAGAGAAAATTACAATGGAGGAGGATACAACTTAACATTTGATCCTAAACAAGATTGATTCTTACAATCCAAGGAAAAGCTAAGCCCTTCAGGAATGCTTTCTCATAGGCATATCTATTTTAGGTCTTAGACTCCTTTTGTCTCTCTTAAAAATGATAATCTCTTTATTTTTACAGAATAAATTCTCAGTCAACTGCAGGAAAACATTGTTGTCCTACCCTAGAACCCTTTCACTAGAATCCACTTCCTCTTCTCTTAGTCCCAACCAGGATTAAGGGACCCAGTAATTTAGGACAGCACATTTTTCCCAGAGGATTTAGTCCCTAGTCTGAAAATTGGTGGGGTCAAATACAAGCCTCCCACACCCTCTGCTGGTAGGATTTGATGACAAGTCACCACCTACTTCTGTGGCCTTCTAAATCTTCTAGTGGTCTCTTATAGTAATCCTTAAATGGACGCCCATCTCTAGTTTCTTTTCTCCCTTGCTCTCATGCTCACAGACACACCTCCGACCTCTCAAGGGCAAACACCTCAAAAGACAGTGTAAACAAGAGTAAGATGAAACTGCTTTACTGCAGAGCATGCTAATTAAGAGAAGTAATACATAAGATTTCCCTGACCCAGTGAAGAGAACCTTGCCCACAAAATGATGCAGAGCAGCTTCTGTTCTGAACCTATTGTAGGATTAAAGAGATCGCCTCCTCTCTGAGAAGATGCTGTCTTTCCTAAGAAAACAAAACCGTGTTACTTTGTTTAATAATATTGTTTTCCTTGCTAGTACACTGGCTTTGAGGACACAGTTTGAGGAAAGAAGGCCCATTTGAAGTCTCTGATGCTATTATCATCATTGGAAGAGGACATACTTCCAATGTATGTACTCAATGGCAAAAGGTTGAAAGCTTTGCCTCTGAGATCAGGATCAAGGTGAGGGTGCCCACTCTCACCACACCTGTTCACTTGTGTGGAAAGTCCTGTCCAGAGCAATTAGGCCATTAAAAGAAATAAAAAGCCCCCAAATTGGAAAAGAAAGAAGTAAAATTTTATCTACTTGCAGATGAGATGATCTTATATTTAAAAACCTCAAAAAATCCATCGAAAAAACTTAGAATTAATAAATGAATTCACTAAGTTGCAGAGTACAAAATCAACATACAAAAGTCAGATGCATTTCTAAACAACAGATTATCTGAAAGATAAAGAAGAAAAACCATTTATAATAGCATCAAAACCATGAAATACTGACACATTCTGGAAAAAAATGATGTAGGAGATTCTAGCTTTCCTGCCCCCTGCTAAAGATAACTATTAGACAATTATCCATGAACAAAAACAGCTCCAGAGAACTCCAGATTCCACTTAGTTTTAGCAACACTGTGAACAACAAAACAACAAGAACAACAACAAAAAAACCCCCATAATAATCACATGAGAAGGGAGACAGGTTCATTTTGCCTGCATCATCCCCTAAAAGAAACTTCCCAGCTAGAAGTTCCTTTGTCAAGAAAGGAGACTGTGGCACCTCGGTGGCCCAGTCGGCTAAGTGTCTGCCTTCAGCTCAGTTCAGGATCCCAGGGTCCTAGGATTGAATCTCGCAGCAGGCTCCCCATTCAGCAGGGAGTCTGCCTCTCCCTCTGCCCCTCCCTGCATTCCTGCTCTCTTTCTCTCACCTCTCTCTCTTGCTCATGTGCTCACTTTCTCTCTCTCAAGTAAATAAATAAAATCTTAAAAAAAAAAAAAAGGAAGAGGGACTGAGATGTGGCTGGTGTTAGCAAATGTGGTGTCTATCAAGATCCACATTCTAGATGGTAACTTTGTTGGTGGTAGAAGCTGCTGAGTTTTATTGCAGAGCAGGTTTTGTGAATTGCAATCACTTCTGCTATGGGTTTACTAATAATAGCTTCTGACTTTCTTCCTTGTTCTGAGATGCCTCCCTTTGCTGAACTGAGTGGGATGAAACAGAAGCTGGATGTTAAGGGAATGCCAGGAGAGGCTAAAGAAATTGGCTGCTCACCCCAATACCTCAGTCCCTTCATTTTCCCATTCCCACCCTCCCTTGCACTTCAGCCATGAGTGCAAGACACCATTCTAGGCAACCTTGACTGATCATCACCTCTGTGTCCCTGTGTGGGGCTAGTTCCTGCAGCTGTGTACCTGCATGCCACGGGCCTGGTCATTGGCCTCCACTGCAGCACATACATGGAGAGTAGAATGTCTAGCCATGAGCAAACACACCACTATCCAGAGCCCCCTGCACCTGCTTATTGATGTGGATCAGACCCTGCTTTCTGTCAGTGGCCAGCAACACCACACCCAACTATAGTTGGCCACTCCAGCTTTACTCAGGCATACCCCTATCCTGACCCCCATCATTGGCCCTCACTACATTGCATATATCCAGAGGGAAGAGTGTGCAGTCATAGGAGACCACACTTCTAGGAATCCCATAGTTGCTTGCAGATTCAGACCAGGTCCTGCCTTATGTCAATGACTTGTACCACTGTGTGTACCTGTACCTAGTTCTTTCAGCTATGAATCTGCATGCTCCCCACCCCAATCTGACTCCTCACTGGCCTTCACTGCAAAATCCATACCTGGGGATAGAGTATGACACCACAGGAGAATATACTGACATCCAGGTTCTCTCACTGAAGACACTAATGAGCACATAGTGGGCCCTGGACTTTGCTACCTGCCCTGGCACCCATCATTACAAGTATATCTGCAAGTGACCTCTGCCACTATACAGGCACCTGCATCTGCTCCCATAAATAAGTATGTGCATACCACTTGTTGCAACCACAAATGCTACCTATCCTGACTCCTAGCAATAAGTCCTGGAACCATCTCTTAGGAGTTTAAGAATGTTTGCAACCACTGCAGTTCCCCCTTAGTGCTCACCAAGGACCACAGAGTCATTAATACTGTGAACCTCAGTGGCCTGAGCTGAAGAAAAGTCACCCTTTTCTGATCCAGTGCTGCTATGTCTCCCCTCACTTAGCACCCTGAACCACTAGACACAGGGTCAGAACACAAGCCAGTGTTCCCCATCTGCAGATGGAAGGCTTCTCTTACCAAAATCAGTCCATAAAATCTGGAAGAAGTGACTGGTTTTTCTAATGTGCACACATTTAACAAGACAACAAAAATCATGAAGAATCAGGGAAATATGTCTCCACCAAAGGAATACAATAAATTCCAGTAACTAGCCCCAAAGAAAAGGAGATACAAGATGGGGAAGAAGGAATAGAAAGCTTATTTAAGGAAACAATGACTGAAAATTTACCAAACACGGTGAGACATTTAGACATACCAGTTCATGAAGCTAATAAATCACCTCAAAATTTCAATCCAAAATGTTCTTGAAGAAACATAATTGTCTAAAACCAAAGACAAAGACAGAACTTTGAAAGGATCAAGAGAAAAAAAATCTCACATATAAAGGAACCTCAGTAGGCCTATTAGCATATTATCCTGCAGAGACTTTACAGGCCAGAAGAAAATAGGATGGTAAATTCAAAGTGCTAAAGGAAAGAAACTTCCAATCACAAATACTTAGCCCTGCAGTTGTCTTTCAGAATTAAAGGCAAAATAAAGATTTCCCCAATAAACCTGAAGAAATTCATCACCAGTAAACCTGCTTGACAAGAAATGTTAAAAAAAGTTCCTCTAGCCAGAACAAAAATATGGTAATTAGTAACATGAAAACATATGAACATATACAACACATTGGTCAGTGTAAGCATAGACTCAAACTCAAAATACCCTAATAATGTAATATGGTGATGGACTAACTGCTTAATCCTAGAACAAATGTTAAAATACAAAAGGTTATTGAACAACCAATGTGTCAAAGAAGAAATCAAAAGGAAATTAAAAAATGGAAATGAATGAAAATGGAGACAAATGAAAATGGAAACAAAACATACAAAAACTTATGGGATGCAGCTGAAGAAGTTCTAAGATGGAAATCCACAGTGATAAATGCCTACATTAAGAAACAAAAATGATTTCAATAAACAACCCAACCTTACACCTCAAGGACCTAGAAAAAGAACAAATGAAGCCCAAGGTTCATTACAAGGAAGAAAACAATAAAAGATCAAAACAGAAATAGAGACTAAAAAGATATTAGAAAAAAAGCTATGAAACTAATAGCTGCTATATATTATAGCTATATATAATAGCTATATTATATATAAATAATATAGATAAATGTTTAGTGAGGCTCACCAAAAAATAGAGGACTCAGAAACAGATGAAAGAGACATTATAACTAATATGACAAGGACTGTAAGAGATTACTATGAACAACTATACACCAAAATATTTGACAACCTAGTAGAAATGGGTAAATTCCTAGAAATATAAATCTCAGAGTGAATTTTGAAGAAATTAAAAATTGGAACATACCAATTTTGAATAAGAAGATTGAATCAATGTTCAACATTCTCCAAATAAACATAACTCTAGGACCAGATGGTTTCGCTGGTGATTTCTACAAATATTTAAATAAGAATATTAATCCTCAAACTCTTTAAAAAAAATAGAAGAGGAAGGAACACTTCTAAACTCATTTCACAAGGCCATTTGCAAATTGTATATCTAATAATAAAACTAATAGCTACAATAGTACCTCATGACCAGCCACGGATAGAGCAAGCCCTGCCCACCATTGTGCCCACAGCTGTTGTGGCTCAACTATTACAGGAAGACACACACACAAGCCCACACAGGGGACATCCCCAGAACACATCATTCTGGTGACCAGGGGCAATTGTACTGCAGGGAACCACAGGACCCTTCCACACAGGGCCACTACTTTCAAGACCAGGAGTTGCAACTGATGTACCTAACACATAGAAGAAAATATGAAGAGTTAGATAAATTGAGGACACATAAGTATATATCCTAAGTAAAAGAACAAGACAAAATCACAAAGAAAAGGCTAAGTGAAACAAAGAAATATGCCTGATAAAGAGTTCAAAATTCAAAGAAATTACTTGATTTGAGAGAAGAATGGAGAAATTCAAGGAGAACTTCAACAAAGAAATAGAAATTATAAAAAAATAATCAATCACAGCTGAAGTATAACTGAAATGAAAAATGCACTAGAAGGAATCAACTGAAGCCTAGAGGATACAGGAAAACAGATCAGTGACCTGAAGCACAGGGTAGTGAACATCACCCAAACTAAATAGCAAAAAGAAGAAATAATAGTAAAACAAGGATTGGTTAAGGAACCTCTGATGCCCTCAACTATCATGATATTTGCAGGTGATATTTGGAAACAGGTGAGAGAGGCAAGGGGATAGAAAACTTACTTGAAGAAATATGTGAAAACTTCCCTAGTTCAGGAAGAAAACAGGCATCCAGGTCCAGGAAGTGCAGAGAACCCCAAACAAAACACATAATAATTATAATGGTAAAAATTAAAGACCAAGAATTGTAAAAGAAACAGGAGAAAAGCAACAGTTACATACAAGGGGAACACTAGCTCTGTCATGTAACATTTTAGAAGAAACTTTACAAGCCAGAAGGGAGTGGTATGATATATTCAAAATGTTAAAAGAAAAAAAAAAAAAAACAAAACCTATAACCAAGTATACTCTACCAGACATGGTAGAACTGAAGGAGAGAGGAAGAGTTGAAGACAGAGTTAAAGGAGTTTATTACCACTTAAACAGTCTTTAAAAATATCACAGGGAACTCTTTAAGTGGAAGGAAAAGACCATTAGTATAAGAAAATTATGAAAGAAAAACTTTAACAGGCAAAAGTAAACATAGTAAAGTAAACAAAAAAAAAAGTAAAAATAGTAAAGTTAGTAGATCAATGAATTACAAAACTAGTGAGGAGATTAGAACACAAAAGTGGTAAAATCAACTCTACCTCCAAAAATTACTCAAGGAATACACAAAATAAAAAGATGTAATATACAACATATATAAAACATGGAGGAGGTAGTAAAAATTTCAAGCTTTTATATGTTTGAACTTAAGTGATCATCAATTCAAGAAATATGGATATACATTTGGAATATTATGTATAAAACCCATGGTAACCACAAACCAAAAATTATAATTATGCACAAAAAAATAAAGAGAAAGTAATCCAAATACAACACTAAAAAAAGCCATCAAACCAAAAAGGAAGAGATCAGGAAAAGAAAAGAACAAAGAACCTCAAAAACAAAATTGCAATAATTATATATTTATCAATACTGATTTTAAATGTAAATGGACTAAAATCTTCATCTGAAAGATAGAGGGACTGAATGGATGAAAAGAATGAGTTGTCTGTATGTTGACTACAACAGACTCACTTCAGACATAAAAGCACATGCAAGCTGAAAATGGAGAAATGGAAACATATGCCATACAAACAGAAATAGAGGAAAGCTATGGTAAACAAACAAACAAACAAACAAGCTGGGGAAGCGGTACTCATTATCAGGTAAAAGAGACTAAAAAAAGACTAACAAGAGGCTAAAAATGGTTATTACATAATGATAAAAGGATCAATGCAATAGAAGTTATAGCAATTTTAATTATCTATGCACCCAATCTAGAAGCATCTAAATATATAAAACAAAAATTAAGATATAAAAGGAGAAATTGACAATACTACTAAAATAGTAGAGGACTTTTTACAAATCACTTACATCAATGGATAGATCATCCAGGCAGAATATCAATAAGGAAACAATGGCTTTGAAAAACACACTAAATTGGATGGACTTAACACATAAAAACATTCTGCCCCCAAAAGGCAGAATTCACATTATTTTCAAGTACTTATGGAACATTCTCTAGGACAGATCACATGTTAGGTCACAAAAGAAGCCTCAATAAATTTAAGATTGAAACTGTATCAAATAATTTTTCTGACTATAATGGTATGAAACTAGAACTCAATTATAAGAAAAAAATAGAAGAAATATAGCATGTGAGAGATAAATAATGTTACAATATAACAATGAGTCAATGAACCTCTCAAACTCAACACTGAAAAAAACAAATAATCAAGTCAAAAAATGGGCAGGAGATATGAACAGACATTTCTCCAAAGAAGACATATAAATGGCTAACAGACACATAAAAAATGTTCATCTCCATTAGCCACCAGGGAAATTCAAATCAAAACCACAGTGAGATATCACCTTACACCAGTTAGAATGGCAAAAATTGACAAGACAAGAAACAACACATGTTGGAAAGGTTGTTGAGAAAGGGGAATCCTCTTACACTATTGGTAGGAATGAAAGTTAGTACAGCCAATTTGGGAAACAGTGTGGAGGTTCCTCAAAAAGTTAAAAATACAGCTACCCTATGACCCAGCAATTGCACTACTGGGTATTTACCCCAAAGATACAGATATAGTGAAAAGAAGTACAACATGCACCCCAATGTTCATAGCATCAAACTGTGGAAAGACCCATGATGCCCTTCAACAGATGAATGGATAATGAAGATGTGGTCCATATATACAATAAAATATTACTCAGTCACTAGAAAGGATGAACACCAATTTTTGCATCAACATGAATGGAACTGGAGATTATGCTAAGTGAAATAAGTCAAGTAGAGAAAGTCAATTATCATATGGTTTCACTTATTTGTGGGATATAAGGAACAGCATGGAGAACATTAGGAGAAGGAAGGGAAAAATAAAGCGGTGTGGGGGGACTAGAGGGGAAGATGAACCATGAGAGATGATGGACTCTGAGAAACAAACTCATAGTTCACGAGAGACTATGGACTCCAGGAACATAAGGAATAACATGGAGAACATTAGGAGAAGGAAGGGAAAAATGAAGGGGTCAGGGGGGTTGGAACTAGAAGGGGAGATGAACCATGAGAGACTATGGACTCTGGGAAACTTTCCCTCTGGGAAAGGGAGGTGGGTGAGGGGATGGGTGAGTGTGGTGATGGGTATTAAGGAGTACATATATTGTATAGAACACTGGGTATTATACACAAACAATGAATCATGGAACACTACATCAAAAACTAATGATGTACTGTATAAGGACTAACATAATTAAAAAAAAAAGAAAAAGAAAAAAAAAACCAAAGAAGAAATTATGAAAAATATAAGAAGACAAAGGAAATGGAAATACTACATTTCAAAATCTTTAGGACTAGACTTCTGGGGAAGACAGCAGGGTAGGAGGACTTTAAGTTCACCTCATCTGATGGATACACACACATCTAGATATCCTCATCAGTGCAAATAACCCAGAAAATGACCGAAAGACTGGCAGAGTAGACTCTCTACAGCTAAATATAGAGAAAATGCCACATCAAAAACTATAGGAAGGTTGGAGACTTGGTTGGAAAACCAAATTGACCTGCAAGGCTATCCGTGGGAATAGGTATCTCCATTTTAGGCACAGAGAAGGGAGAAGAGCAGACACACCAGGCAACCCAAGCAGAGGGTTCCCACACTAGGAAGATGAATCCCCATAATATTTATCTTTGAAAAACAGAGGGGCTCAGCTTTGTAAGTTTTTACAATTAGTGGGGCTTACCACCTAGAACTTTAAAAAACAGTGGTCTCAGTTCTGGGAGAACTGGTGTATGATAGGAAACAATCCTCATAATTAAGGAGACGGTATAACAAACAGCCTCACTGAGACATGGCATAAAAGCAGCAGTTTGAAAAATGCCCCAGGTGTACAGGAAGAAGATTTATTTACTGATCTCAGAACATGTGCTGGAGGGGCAGGGATCTTTAAGGGACATCCCCAAAATCAAAAGAGCTGGCAGGTACCATTTCCTTCTCCTGCAACCCAGTCTAGATACATGAACACCTACCAGAACTAATTCAGGGCAAACACTCCCCCTTGCTTGCTAACAGCACATCCAGCCCCAGCACTCTTCTGCCTCTTCCCACATGCCCTCAACAAGAGTTCATCCAAATCAGGACCACAAGTGTGGCAGTATGCAAGCAACCCCAACACCAAGCCAGCACCATTCCAAAGTGACTCCTGTCTTAGAAAAAAAGGGGAAGAAAACTACCCACAATAGTGGGGGTGGGGGCAGACACGTTGTCTGATTGCAGGCCCTGCCCACCAACAAAAGCTTCTCAGAGAATACAGGCAGAGAGGATCCTGCAGTTCAGTGTGATTACAACTCTGGCAAATGCCTGGGATGACCTAACCAAAGCCCATGGTGGTCCCAGACTGGCCTACTAACAAAATAGGCACCAAATCCTACCTATAACAGACAAAGAACCATTGTGGATAACTGGACTGAAGGCAAATGCTGCCCAGCCACAAAAGTAGGATGCATACAACAGACATAGGAGATACCCTCGAAATCCCAACTTCTGACATTGCACTGCAGGGAACTCCAGAACTACTTCTTCATAAGGCCATGACTTTCAAGAGGAGATGATGTAGCTGACTTTCCTAACACATAGAAACAGACGCAGAGACTTTGAAAAAATGAAGAGACAGAATAATGTTTTCAGAATAAAATAACAGGACAACATCACAGCAAGAGAGCTAAACAAAACAAATAATATGCTTGCTAGAGAATTTAAAAATAACTGTCATGAAGATACTCACTGGAATTGAGAAAGGACTGGAGGACCTCAGTGAGATCCTCAAAAAAAGAGAGAAAACATAAAAATGAACAAATTGGAGATGAAGAACTAAACTGTAATTAAAAACTACACTAGATGGACAAGATAGTAGACTAGAAAAAGAAGAATAAATCAATGACCTAGTGGACAAAGAAACAGAAAACAGTTATGATGAACAGGAGAAAGAAAAAAAAATAATAAATGAGAATAGATAAAGGCAACTTGCCAACACCATCAAGCATAATATTCACATTGTAGGGATCCTAAAAGGAGAAGAGAGAGAAATGGAGCAGAAAATGTATTTGAAGAAATAATAGCTGAAAACTTCCCAATCTGGGAAAGGAAACAGAAATACAGGCCTAGAGGGTCCTGGGTGGCTCAGTTAGCTAAGTGTCTGACTTTGATTTTGGCTCAGCTCATGATCTCGGGTCGTGAGATCAAGCCCCTCATTGGGCTCTACACTGGGCATGGACCCTGCTTAAGATTCTCTCTTCCTCTCCCTCCACCCCTCCTCCCACTTCTTAGGTGAAAGAAAGAAAGGAAAGAAAGGAAGGAGAAGTACCCGTTAATGTCTTCTGTCCATTTTTTGACGTGATAATCTGTTTTGTGTGTGTGTTGAGTTTCAGGAGTTCTTTATAGATCTTGGATATCAGCCCTTTGTCTGTAGTGTCATTTACGAATATCTTCTCCCATTCTGTGGGTTGCCTCTTTGTTTTGTTGACTGTTTCCTTTGCTGTGCAGAAGCTTTTGATCTTGATGAAGTGCCAAAAGTTCATTTTTGCATGTGTTTCCTTTGCCTTTGGGGACATGTCTTGAAAGAAATTGCTGTGGCCGATGTTAAAGAGGTTACTGCCTAAGTTCCCCTCTAGGATTTTGATAGATTCCTACCTCACATTGAGGTCTTTTACCCATTTTGAGTTTATCTTTGTGTATGGTGTAAGAGAATGGTCGAGTTTCATTCTTCTATACATAGCTGTCCAATTTTCACAGACCATTTATTGAAGAGACTTTTTCCACTGTATATTTTTTCCTGCTTTGTTGAAGATTATTTGATCATAGAGTTGAAGGTCCGTATTTGGCCTCTCTACTCTGTTCCACTGATCTACGTTTCTGTTTTTGTGCCAGTACCATGCTGTTTTGGTGATCACAGCTTTGTAGTAAAGCTTGAAATCAGTCAACATGATGCCCCCAGTTTTTTCTTTTTCAATGTTTTCTTAGCAATTCGGGTCTCTTCTTGTTCTACACAAATTTTAGGATTGTTTGTTCTAACTCTTTGAGAAATACCAGAGGAATTTTGATCAGGATGGCATTGAAAGTATAGATTGCTCTCTGCAGTATAGACATTTTAACAATGTTTATTCTTCCAATCTATGTACATGGAATGCTCTTCCATATTTTTGGGTCTTCTTCAATTTCTTTCATGAGTGTTCTGTAGTTCTTCAAGTACAGATCCTTTACCTCTTTGTTTAGGTTTATTCCCAGGTATCTTATGGTTCTTGGTGCTATAGCAAATGGAATTGATTCTCTAATTTCCCTTTCTATTTTTTCATTGTTAGTGTATAAGAAAGCAAAAGATTCCTGTACATTGATTTTGTATCCTGCCACATTACTGAATTGTTGTATGAGTTCTAGTAGTTTGAGGGTGGAGTCCTTTGGGTTTTCCATATAAAGTATGTCATCTGTGAAGAGAGATAGTTTGACTTCTTTTTTGCCAATTTGAATACCTTTCATTTCTTTTTGTTGTCTGATTGCTGTTGCTAGGAATTCTAGTATTATGTTGAACAAGAGTGGTGAGAGTGGGCATCCTTGTTGTGCTCCTGATCTCAAAGGGAAGGCTGTCAGCTTTTCCCAATTGAGGATGATATTCACTGTGGGTTTTTCATAGATAGATTTTATGAAGTTGAGGAATGTTCCCTCTATCCCTATACTTTGAAGGGTTTTAACCAGGAATGGATGCTGTATCTTATCAAGTGCTTTTTCTGCATCAATTGAAAGGACCATGTGGTTCTTCTCTCTTCTCTTACTGATTTGTTCTATCACATCGATTGAATTGCAAATGTTGAACCACCCTTGCATGCCATAGATAAATCCCACCTGGTCATGGTAGATAATTTTTAATGTACTGTTGGATCCTATTAGCTATGATCTTATTGAGAATCTTGGCATCCATATTCATCAGGGATATTGGTCTGAAATTCTCCTTTTTGGTGGGTTCTATGCCTGGTTTGGGGATCAGGGTAATGCTGGCTTCATAAAAAAAAGTCTGGAGGTTTTCCTTCTGTTTCTATTTTTTGAAACAGCTTCAGGAGAATAGGTATTATTTCTTCTTTGAATGTTTGAAAGATTTCTCCAGGAAATCCATCAGGTCCTGGGCTCTTGTTTTCTGAGAGGTTTTTGATCACTGCTTCAATCTCATTACTAGATATCGGTCTATTCAAGTTATCAGTTTCTTCCTGATTCAGTTTTGGAACTTTATAGATTTCCAGGAAAGCATCCATTTCACCTAGGTTGCTTAACTTATTGGCATATAACTGTTGATAATAATTTCTGATGATTGTTTCTACTTCCTTGGTGTTATTTGTGATCTCTCCCTTTCCATTCATAATTTTATTAATTTGGGTCCTCTCTTTTCTTTTGGATTAGTTTGGCCTGTGAAGTTTATCAATCTTATTGATTCTTTCAAAAAACCATGTTCTAGTTTCATTGATGTGTTCTACTATATCTCTAGTTTCTATCTCATTGATCTCTGCTCTAAACTTGATTATTTCCCTTCTTGTGTGTGGGGTTGGCTTAATTTGTTGTTGATTCTCCAGTTCTTTAAGGTGTAAGGACAGCTGGTGTATTCTGGATTTTTCAATTTTTTTGAGTGAGGCTTGTATGGCTATGTATTTCCCCCTTAGGACTGCCTTTGACAGTCTTTTGTACTGATGTGTCTTCAAACTCAAGACAGACAAAACAGATAATCACATCAAAAAATGGGCAGAAGATAGGAACAGACACTTCTCCAAAGAAGATAATAAATGCCTAACAGACACATGAAAAAATGTTCATCATCATTAGCCATTAAGGAAACTCAAATCAAAACCACATTGAGATACCACCTTATACCAGTTAGAATGGCCAAAATCAACAAGACAGAGAACAAGTGTTGGAAAGGATGTGGAGAAGGGGGAACGCTCTTACACTGTTGATAGGAATGCAAGTTAGTGTAGCCACTTTGGAAAACAGTGTGGACATTTCATAAGAAATTAAAAATAGAGCTACCCTATGACCCTACAATTGCACTACTGGCTATTTACCCCACAGATATAGATGTAGTGAAAAGGAGGGCCACCTATACCCCAATGTTCATAGCAGCAATGGTCACAGTTGCCTAACTGCAGAAAGAACCAAGATGCCCTTCAATGGACGAGTGGATAAAGAAGATATGGTCCATATATACAATGGAGTATTGTGCCTCCATCAGAAAAGATGAATACCCAACTTTTTATCAACATGGATGGGACTGGAAGAGATTATGCTGAGTGAAATAAGTCAAGCAGAGATAGTCAAGTATCATATTGTTTCACTTACTTGTGGAGCATAAGGAATAACACAGAGGACATGGAGAGAAGGAGAGGAGAAATGAGTTGGGGTAAATCAGAGGGAGAGACAAACCATGACAGACTGTGGACTCTGAGAAACAAACTGAGGGTTTTGGAGGGGAGGATGGTGGAGGGTTGGGTGAGCTTAGTGATGGGTATTAAGGAGGGCACATATTGCATGGAGCACTGGGTATGGTGCATAAATAACGAATTTTGGAACACACACACAAAAATTAAATTAAATTAAAAAAATACAAACCAAGAAACTGGAGGAAACACTATATTTTTCTAGTCACACAAGTTCAGTTTTACTCCATTCTAGGGATCCCAGTATTACACCAGACTCAGCTAGACAACTAGTCAGTGCACGAATGACATAAGGTAAATATGAAGGTTTGCTGGATAATATGCAAATTTATCACTACTACTAGGACAAATTAGAAAACATTTTATGAGTGGCTAAAGAGCCTCCTTGTTAATATTGAAATACAGCTTTACATTTTGCTGAAAATGCTACAGCATCATACTTACCAGATATGGTGATATTGATAGAGATCACTATTCTCAAAGTTGAAATCCTCCCCAGAGTATGCATTTGGGGTGGTTAGCCACCAACTAGCCAAGGATGAGAAATGTCACTGAGTTTTGTTGAACAATGAAGCAAAAAAGCCAATACTTAAGATCATTGGTTCTCCCACAGTACTGAAGTGACACAACAAATTATATAGCAATTTATTTAGAAAGTAGCATTTTAGGATGCATAAATTACATATGGCAAAATGCAAAAATATTTAGTGCACAGATTGATGAATTTTTGTATATGTATGAACTCTGATAAGGACCTCCAAAACCAAGGTAAGACCATTTCCACTATTCAAGAAATTTCCAACATGCTACTTCCCTATCAATACCCTTCTCCAGAAAAACTACTCTGACATCTATCACCATTTTGCCAGTTTTTAAACTCCATATAAAGAAATTATTTACATAGTTCATTTTTGTAATACTGTGTAGTGGTTTTCTAATCTGACCATGCCATAATTTTTCAGCCATTTTGCTGTGTACTTGGATTTTCTATTTTCAGACTAACACAAATAAATCTTCTATGAACAAAAAAAAAAAAAAAGAAAAGAAAAGAAAGAAAGAAAGAAAAGAAAGAAACACACCCAGAACCAGGAAGCACAGACAGTCTCCTACAAAATCAGCCCTAGGAGGTCCATATAGCAGTGGTCTTGGTCCACGCCAAGACACATAGCAGTGAAAAATGGCAAAAAAGTAGTGATAAAGACAGAATTTGAAAAGCAGCAAGAGAAAAAAGAAGATAGTTACATACAATGGAAACCCCATAAGGCTATAAATTGAGTTTTCAGCAGATACTCTGCAGGCCAGAAAAGAAAGGCATGCTATATTCAAAGTAATGAAAAAAAAAAAGCCTGCAGCCAAGAGCACTGTCTCCAGCAAGACTATCATTCAGAATAGAATGATAGTTTCCCAAACAAAAGTTAAAGAAATTCATCACCATTAAAGCAGCCTTACAAGATATGTTAAAGACACACACACACACACACACACACACACACACTCACACACACACAAAGAGATATGTTAAAGAGAACTCTACATGAAAAGGAAAGACCATAGGCATGAGTGAAAAAAGCAGGAAGCACAAAAGCAGCAAAATTAAGTATATCTATAAAAATCAGTCAAGGGATTCACAAAATAAAAGGATGTGAAAGATAACACCATATACCTAAAAGATAGGGAAGAGAGGAATAAAAATTTAGTGTTTTTAGAATGAACTAAAACTCAAGCAATCATTAGTTTGATATAGACTGCTATATGCATAAGATCTTATGTATAAAACTAATGGTAACTACAAATCAAAAACCAGTAATAGAGACGCAAAAATAAAAAGAAAGAAGTCCATGTGTATCACTAAAGAAAGCTAGCAAATCATGAAAGAATAGACCAAGGTATTAAATGAACAGAGAAGTACAAAAACAACCATAAAACTAGCAAAATGGCAATAAACACATACCAATCAATAATTACTCTGAATGTAAATGATCTAAATGCTCTAATCAAAAGACATAGGGTGACAGAATAGATTAAAAAAAAAAGCAAGAAAGAATAGATAAAAATGTTATTTACACAAGACTAATTTCAGACTTAAAGACACATGCAGATTGAAAGTGAAGGGATGGAAAAGCATTTATCATGCAAATGGATGTGTAAAGAAAGCCAGATTTGCAGTACCTATATTGGACAAAATAAACTTTAAAACAAAGATTGTAACAGGAAACAAAGGCACTACGTAATTATAAGGGGAACAAACCAATGACAAGATGTAACAATTGTAAATATTTATGCACCCAACTTGGGAGCACCCCAATACATAAAACAGCTGATAACAAAGTAACTCACTGATAGTAGTACAATAATAGTAGTGGACTTTAACACCTTATTTATATCAATGGAAAGATCATGCAAACAGAAAATCAACACGGAAATAATGCCTTTGAAGTACACATTAGACCAAATGGATCTAACAGATTTATTTAAAACATTCTATCCTAAAATACACATTCTTTCCATATGTACATGGAGCAGTCTCCAGAACAGATCATGTTAGACCACAAAACAAGTCTCAAAAAAATTCAAAAAGATTGAAGTCATATTGTGCATCATTTCTGATCACAACTCTATAAAATTAGAAATCAACCACAAGAAAAAATCTTGGAAAGAATACAAATACATGGGGTTTAAATAACATGCTACTAGACAGTGAATTGGTCAACCAAGAAATCAAAAAGTATATTAAAAAAAATACATGGAGACAAGTGAAAATGAAACCACAAGTTCCAAAATCTTTGGGAAGTAGCAAAAGCTGTTCTAAGAAAGTAGTTTATAGCAAAACAGACCTAACTCAAGAAGCAAGAAAAATCTCAAATAAACAACCTGAAGTTAAACCTAAAGGAGCTAGAAAAAGAACAAATAAACCTAAAATCTATATAAAGAAAGAAATAATAATGATTAGAGCAGAAATAAAATAGAAACAAACAAACAAACAAATCAGACCAATGAAACCAGGAGCAGATCTCTGAAAAGATTAACAAAATTGATAAACATTTAGCCAAACAGAAAGATAGAGAGAGAGAGAGAGAGAACAAAATCAGCATTAAAAGAGGAGATGGGGCACCTGGATGGCTCAGTTGTTAAATGTCTGCCTTTGGCTCAGGTTCCTGAGGGTCCTGGGACTGAGCCCCACATCAGACTCCCTGCTCAGTGAGGAGTCTGCTTCTCCCTCTTTCCTTCCACCTGCTTCTGTTCCCTCTCTCACTGTCTCTCTCTCTCTCTGTCTCTCTGTCAAATAATGAAATCTTTAAAAAATTTAAAAAATAAAAGAAGAAAAATAACTGACACCACAGAAATACAAAAGATTATAAAAGAATGTTATAAAATATTCTATACCAAAAATTTATACAACATAGAACAAATAGATAAATTCTTAGTATACATAACTTCCCAAAAGTGAATCAGGAAGAAATAGAAAATTTGAACAGGCCAATTACCAACAATGAAATTAAACCAATAATTTTAAAACTCCCAACAAACAGAAGTCCAGAACCAGAGAGTTTCCCAGGGGAATTCTCTGAAACATTTAAAAAAGAGTTAATACATATTCTTCTCAAACAATTCAAAAAAATAGAAAAGAAACTTTGCTAATTCATTCTTTTTTTTTTAATTTTTTTATTTTTTCAGCATAACAGTATTCATTATTTTTGCACCACACCCAGTGCTCCATGCAATCCGTGCCCTCTACAATACCCACCACCTGATGACCCCAACCTCTCACCCCCCACCCCTTCAAAATTCTCAGATCGTTTTTCAGAGTCCATAGTCTCTCATGGTTCACCTCCCCTTCCAATTTCCCTCAACTCCCTTCTCCTCTCCATCTCCCCTTGTCCTCCATGCTATTTGTTATGCTCCACAAATAAGTGAAACCATATGATAATTGACTCTCTCTGCTTGACTTACTTCACTCAGCATAATCTCTTATAAGACAAGCATACCCTGATAGCAAAAGCAAATAAAGACACTACAAAAGAAGACTACAGGCTAATAGCTCTGATGAACATAGATGCAAAAATCTTTGACAAAATATTAGTAAACCAAATCCAACAATGCATTTAAGAAATTTCACTACAACCAAGTGAGTTTTATCCCTGGAATGCAAGTGTGATTTAATATTTGTAATTCAGTCAGTTTGAAAAAATCATATAACAAGTGAAAGGATAAAAAACATGATCACTTGACAAAGGACATTTGACAAAGGACAACATCCATTCATGATATAAACCTACAACAAAGCAGGTTTTGGGAGAACACAAGTCAAAATAATACAGGCCACAGGTGAAAAACCCACAGATAATATCACACTCTGTAGAGAAAAACTGAGAGCTTTTCCCCTAAGATCGGAAGCAAGACAAGGATGTCCACTGACTGTCACCAGTTTTACTCTACATGTTACTAGAAGTCTAGCCACAGAAATCAGACAACAAAAGGAAATAGAAGGCATCCAAATTGGTAAGGAAGGAGTTAAATTTTATCTATTTGCAGAGGATATGATACTATATATAGGAAATCCTAAAGATTCCACCAAAAAAGCTACTATAAGGGTTAAATGAATTCAGTTGTAGGATAAAAAAATCAATATAGAGGAACCCACTGCATTTCTACACAATTAATAAAGCAGCAGAAAGATAAATTAAGGAAACAATCCCATTTGTAATTGCACCAGAAGGAATAAAATATCCAAGAATAAACTTAACCAAGGAGATTAAAGGTCTGTACTCTGAAAACTATAAAACATTGATGAAACTGAAGATGACACAAATGGAAAAGTATTCCATGTTCATGGATTGGAAGAATACTGTTAAAATCCATACCACCACCCAAAGCAGTCTACAGAATTAATGTAGTTCCTATCAAAATACAAATAGCACTTCTCACAAAAGTATAGCAAATCATCCTAAAATTTGTGTGAAACAAAAAGACCCTGAATAGCCAAAGCAATCCTAAAAAAGAAGAACATAACTAGAGGTATCACAATCTCAGATTTGAAGATATACTGCAAAAGCTGCAGTAATCAAAACAGCATGAAACTGACACAAAAATAGATACACAAGTCAATAGTATAAAATAGAGAGCCCAGAAAAAAACCATGATTATGTGATTGATTAAACTATGACAAAGGAGGCAAGAACATGCAGTGGGAAAAAGTCAGTGTCTTTAACAAATGATATTAGGAAAACTGGACAGCTACATGCAAAGGAATGAAACTGAGCCACTTTCTTCTACCATACACAAAACAAACCCAAAATAGATTAAAGACCTATATCTGATACCTGAAGCCATAAAAGTTCTAGAAGAGAGCACAAGCAGAAATTTCTCTGAAATTGGCCATAGCAACATTTTTTTTTAGATATGTCTCCTAAGACAAGAAAAACAAAAATAAGCTATTGGGACTCTAAGAAAAACCTTCAAAGCACCAAAATAAACCAATGAAAGAAAAGACAACCTAATGAATGGGAAAAGATATTTGCAAATGGTATATCTGATAAAGGATTACTATCCAAAATATATGAAGAACTTATACAACTCAACACCAATAATAATAATAGTAATAAAAATAAATAATCCTATTAAAATATGAAGACAAGGACAGACATTTTTACAAAGACACATGGATGGCCAACAAATGCATTAGAAGATGCTTACTTAGCATTCCTAATCATCAGGGAAATGCAAATCAAACCACAATGAGTTGCCAACTCACATCTGTCAGAATGACTAAAATCGAGTAAGGAAACAAGTATTGGTGAGCATGTGGAGAAAAAGGAACCTTCATACACTGTTGGTGGGAATGCATACTGGTGGAACCACTATGGAAAACAGTATGGAGGTTTTCCAAAAAATTAAAAATAAAACTACTTTATTATCAAGTAATTACACTATCAGGTATTTATACAAAGAATATGAAAACATTAGTTCAAAAAGATACATGCCTCCCTGTTTATTGTAGCATTATTTACAACAAAATCAAATTATGGAAGCAGTCCAAGTATTCATCAATAGATGAGTGGATAAAGAAGATATCACACACAGAGAGGAATATTACTCAGCCATAAAAAAGAATGGAATTTTGCCATTTGCAAAAATATGAATGTTTCTGGAGAATATAATGCCAAGTAAAATAAGTCAGTCAGAGAAAGAGAAATACCATATGATTTCACTGAGATGTGAAATTTAACAAAACATATGAACAAGGAAAAAGGACAAAAAAATCAGACTAAAAAAAATCAGTAATGAAATTGACTCAGTAATCAAAAAATCTCCAACAAACAAAAGTTCAGGACCAGATGGCTTCACAGATGAATTCTACCAAACATTTAAAGAAGAGGTAATACCTAGTCTTCTCAAATTAATCAAAAAATAGGATAGGATAGGAAGCTTACAGATTCATTCTATGAGGCCAGTATTACCCTGACACTACATAAAAAAAAATTTACAGATCACACCTTATGTGAAAATTTTCAATAAAATAACAGCAAATCAAATTAAAAATGCATTAAAAATCATTCATTACATTTGACATCCACAAATCAGTGTGATACACTGCATAAATAAAAGAAAGGACAAGAACCATATGATCCTCTCAATAGATGGAGAAAAGGCATTTGACAAAGTACAGCATCCCTTTTGGATAGGGATAGAAGAAACGTATCTCGATATCATAAAAGCCTTTTATGAAAAGCCTACGCAAATACTATTCTCAATGGGGGAAAACTGAGCACTTTTTCTCTAAGGTCAGGAACACAGCAGGGATTCCCACTATCATCACTGTTATTGAACATAGTACTAGAAATCCTAGCCTCAGTAATCAGACAGCAAAAAGAAATAAAGGCATCTGAATTGGCAAAGAAGTCAAACTCTTACTCTGCAGATAACATGGTACCATATGGGGAAAACCCAAAAGACCACCCCCAAATTGCTAAAACTCATATGGGAATTCAACACAGTGGCATGATATAAAATCAATGCACAAAAATCAGTTGCATTTCTATACACTAACAGTGAGACAGAAGAAAGAGAAATTAAGGAGTCAATCCCATTTACAATTGCTCTCAAAACCATGATACCTAGGAAAAAAACCTAACCAAAGAGGCCAAGGATCTATATTCAGAGAACTATAGAATATTCATGAAAGAAATTGAGGAAGACACAAAGAAATGGAAAAACGTTCCATGTTCATGGATGGAAGAATAAACATTGTTAAAATATCTATGCTACCTAAAGCAATCTATACATTCAATGCAATCCTTATCAAACACTATCAACTTTTTCACAGAGCTGGTACAAAAATTCTAAAATCTGACTGGATCCAGAAAAGACCCCAAATAGCCACCCCCAAAAAAATGTTGAAAAAGAAAACCAAAACTGGCGATATCAAAATTCTGGGCTTCAATCTGTATTACAAAGCTCTAATTATCAAGACAGAATGGTACTGGCACAAAACCAGACAGATATATCAATGGAACAGAATAGAAGAACTCAGAAATGGACCCTCAACTCTATGGTCCACTAATCTTCAACAAAGCAGGAAAGAATATCCAATGGAAAAAAAGACAATCTCTTCAATAAACGGTGCTGGGAAAATTGGAGAGTCATATGCAGAAAAATGAGACTGGACCATTCTCTTATACCATTCACAAAGATAAACTCAAAATGGATGAGAGACCTCAATGTGAGACAGGAATCCATCAAAATCCTAGAGGAGAACACAGGCAGTAACCTCTTTGACCTTGGCTGCAGCAACCTCTTGCAAGACATATCTCTAAAGGCAAGGGAAACAAAAGCAAACATGAACTATTGGGACTTCGTCAAGATAAAAATCTTCTGCAAATAAAGGGAAACAGTCAACAAAACTAAAAGGCAACCTATAGAATAGGAGAAGATATTTGGAAATGACATATCAGATAAAGGGCTAATATCCAAGATCTATAAAGAACTTATCAAATTCAACACCCAAAAATCTAATAGTCAAGAAATGGGCAGAAGACATGAACAGACACTTCTCCAAAGATGACATACAAATGGCCAACAGACACATGAAAAAATGCTCTGCATCACTTATTATCAGGGAAATACAAATCAAAACCACAATGAGTCTAACAACAGTTAGAATATCTTAAATTAACAAGACAGGAATTAACAAATGTGGTGAGGATATGGAGAAAGGGGAACCCTCTTACACTGTTGGTGTGAATACAATTTGGTACAGCCACTCTGGAAAACAGTATGGAGGTTCCTCAGGAAGTTAAAAATAGAGCCACCTTATGACCCAGTAATTGCATTACTGGATATTTCCCCCAAACATAGAGATGTAGTGTAATAAAATAAGTCAGGATGATAAAAAGTACAGCATAAAGAATATAGTCAATAGTATTATAATAACTTTGTGTGGTGACAGACGGTAACTACTCTTATGATAAGGATTTCGTAGAGTATGTAACTGCTGAATCACTATGGTGTACATGTAAAACTATTACTTATCAACTACACTTCAAATTTTAAAAAGACAAAAATATCTATAGCTTCAATGATGTGTTTATTGATACATCATAAAAATGTGATGACACCAAAATTTAAAAAATAGGGAGAATAAGGGTAGAGTTTCATATGTGATTACAGTTTAAGTGTTACAAACATAAAATAGATATGATTTTTCATGTAAACCTCATGGTAACCACAAAACAAAAATCTACAATAGTTCACAAGAGAAAAAGAGAAGGGATTCTCATCATACTACTATGGAAAATCATCAGTTTACAAAACAAGGCATCAGGGAAAGGAAGAAATAAAAAAATAGAATTACAAAACAGAAATCAAATAAGATGTAATTAGTAAGTCCTTACATTTCCTTAAAAGCTCTAAATATTAGTAGATTGGATTCCTCAATCAAAAGTCACATTGTAACTACGTGGATTAAAAAGATTCAGCCAAATGCTGCCTACAGGGGTCTCATCTATGTGAATCTATGTGTTCAATGGACACACACAGATTCAAACTGAAGGGATGGCAAAAGATATTCCATTAAGTGGAAACCAAAAGATAGTAGGGTTGGCTATACTAATATCATATAAAAAATACTTTAGCCCCAAAATAGTAATAAAATAGAAAGATGCTAATTATATAATAAAGGATCAATTTATGAAGAAGATAGATTAACCATACATATATATGCACCCAACATCAAAGCACCTAAAAAGATAAATTAAGCAAACGTTAACAGCTCTTAAAGGAGAAATATTAAATAACACAATAATAGTGAGGGGCTTCAATACCTCTAAACAATGGGTAGATCATCCAAACAGAAAATCAACAAAAAATGTTGGACTGCAACCATAATTTAGGTCAAATGGACTTAACAGACATATAATATTTTATACAACAACAGCAAAATATATGTTCTGTTTAAGTTGAAATGGTATAGCTCAAGGATAGATCACATGATAGGTCACAAAATAAGTCTTAGCAAATTTGAGAAGACTGATATCATACCAAGTATCTTTTCTAACTACAATTATATAAATTAGAAATCTTTAACAGGAAGAAAGCTAGAAAATTCACAAATATATAGATATTAAACAACATATTCCTGAAAACCAATAGTCAAAGAAGAAACCAAAAGGGAATCAAGAAATATTTTGAAACAATATAAAATTGAAACATGATGTATCAAAATCTAAGGGATTCCATAAAAGCAGTTATATGAAGCTGCAATTATCAAGCAACAAATACCATATCAAGAAACAAGAAAGATCTTCAAACCTTATTTTACATCTCAAGAAACTAGAAAATAAGAACTGAAGCCCAAAGTTAGTAGAAAGAAGGAAATAATTAAGATCAGAGCAGAAATAAGTAAATATAGATAAATGAAAAAGATAAAGATAAATAAAAAATAAAGACCAGTAATACAATAAAAAAGATTGATAAAACAGAGTTTTTTAAAAATATAAACAAAATTACAAACCTTTATCTGGACTGAGAAAAACAGAGGATTCAGAGAAATAAAATCAGAAATGCAAGAGTTACAATAGACATCATAGAAATACAAAGAATGTTTAAGAGGCTACTATGAATGATTATGTACAAACAAACTGGATAACCAAGGGAAATAGATAAATTCCTAAAAACATACAACTTACCAAAACTGAATCATGAAGAAATATAAAATCTGAACAGGCTGATATCAAATAAAGAGATTAAATCTGTATTTCCAAACCTCCCAAAACAGAAGAGTCTTGGATGAGATGGTTTCACTAGTGACTTCTACCAAGTGTTTAAAGAATTAATGCCAGTCCTTCACAAACTTTTCCAAAAAACTGAAGAGAAGGGAATACTCCCAAACTCATTTTACCAGGTCAACATTATCCTAACACCAAAGCCAGATAAGGATACTACAAGAAAGGAAATTATACCCTGATATCCATGTTATACATATATACAAAATTTAACAAATATTAACAACTTAAATTCAACAAAATGTTAAATGAACCATTCACCAAAATCCAGTGGAATTTATCCCTGGGATGCAAGAATGATTCACATTAAGCAATCAATAAATGTGATACATAACATTAACAGAATAAAATGGTTATATGATCATCTCAATAGATACAGGAAAAGCATTTGAGAAATTATACCTTTTTTTCATGATAAAAATGCTCTATAAATAGGGTATAGAAGAAACAAACCTCAATACAATAAATACTATGTTTGACAAACCCACTGCTAACATCATAGTCAATGGTGAAATGCTGAAATATTTTCATTTAAGTTCAGGAACATCATGATACTAAAAATGCTAATGAGAGCAATCAGACACGAAAAAGAAAGAGAACCCATTAAAATAGGAAAGGAAAAAGGAAAAATATCTTTGAAGATGATGTGATCTTATATATAAAAATTCCTGAAGACTTCATAAAAAAAAGGACTCATCACACAAAAATAGAAAAAAAAATGATTCTAAATATGGAGCTACTAAAGACACTGAATAGCCAAAATAATCTTGAAAAGATGAGCAAAGCTGAACACATCACACTTGATTTCAAACTATAGCTATAGCAATCAAAATAGCATGGTACTGGCATAAAAATAGGACAATGATACAGGTGAAGATCAGAAATAAACTCCTGCATATAGAATCAACTAATATTTAACAAGGGAGCCAAGAATACTCAATGGGTAAAAGATAGTTTCTTCAATAAATGGTGTTGTGAGAACTAGATAACAAAATGCAGAAGAAAAAAATTAGACACCAATCTTATACCACTCACATAAACAAACTCAAAATAAATTAAAGACTTAAATTTAAGTCCTAAAATCATAGAACTCCTAGAAGAAAAGAGGAAAAATCTCCTTGACATTGTTATTTACAGTGATTTCTTGGATATGAGAGCAAAAGCACCAACAACAAAAGCAAAAATCATTAAGTGGGACTTCATCAAGCTAAAAAACTACCACACAGCAAAAGAAACAACCAAGAAAATGAAAAGACAATCTATGGGATGAGAGAAATTACTTAAAATTATGTCACTGATAAGGGGTTAACACCCCAAATATGTAAAGGACACATGCAACCCAAGAGCAAAAAAACTTAACAACATTATTTTTAAAATGGACAGAGGGGTGCCTGGGTGGCACAATCAGTTAAGCATCTGCTTTTGGCTCAGGTCATGATCCTGGGATCCTGGGATCGAGCCCATATCGGGCTCTCTTCAGTAAGGAGCCTGCTTCTCTCTCTCCCTGTCCCTGACACTTTGCCTACTTGTGCTCTGTCAAATAAATAAAATCTTCTAAAAAGTTAAAAAAATAAAAATAAGTAAATAAAAATAGCAAAGAAACTGAACAGTTTTCCAAGGGAGACATTTGAGCAGCCAACAGATACATGAAAAGGTATTCAATATGACTTATCATCAAGGAAATACAAATCAAAACCACAACGAAACTTCACTTTATACCACTTGGTCCAGTTATTATCAAGACAAAACATAAGTGTTGGGGAAGGTGTGGAGAAAAAGAAATGCTAGTGCTCAGTTGGTGGGAATATAAACTGGTACAGCCACTATGGAAAACAGTATGAAGTTTTCTCAACAAAATAAAAATAGAAATAGAACATATGAGTCAGCAAGTCCACCTCTGGGTATATACAAAGGAAATGAGAACAAGATATCAAAGAGCTGCCTATACTCCCATGTTTACTGCAGCATTATTCATAATAGCCAAGGTATGGTAACAACATAAGTGTGCTCTGTCAGATAAATGGATAAGTGTTATAAATATATCCACTTTTTATCCATTTACATATATACTCACATATGTGTGTATATGAATATTATTCATCCATGAAGAAGAAAACCCTGCCATTGGTAACAGCATGGATGGACCTCGAGGGCACCATGCTAACTGAAATAAATCAGAGAAAGACAAATAGACAAATGCTATATGATCTCATTATATACAGAATCTAAAAATAAAAAAAAAAAAAAAAAGAAAGAAAAAAGCCAAATTCCCAGAACAGAAAAGAATGATGGTTGCCAGGGGCTGGGTGGGAGCAAAAAATGGGGAGATGTGTAAGTAAGGAAGTTTCCAGTTATGAGATAAATAAGTTAAGGGAATCTAAGGTATAGCATGGTGACTCTAGTTAGAAATAATATATTCAGTACTTGAAAGTTGCTAAGAAAGTGATCCTAATGTGTGGGAACGTTAAAAAAAAGGTTGTACTTAAGTAAAGTATTAAAGAAAAGGGTGTACTTAAGTAAGGTAATGGATGTGTTAACTAGCCTCATTGTGATAATCATTTTGCAATAGGTATGTATATCAAATCATCACATTATATACCTTAAACTTACATAATGTTATGTCACTTATATCTCAATATAGCTTGGAAAAAATAATTTTACCTCATCAAATGTGAACAAAATCAGATGTGCATATAACTTGCCTTGTGTGTAGTTGACAAATATGTAAATATTAGTTTCCTTCTTTGTCTTTTCTAACTTATGAAATATTTCTAAACATTTCCTGTGACGTTATATGGAACTTTCTTATAGCAACATCCTATTATGAAATCAAGTCCTGCTAAACAACACTGTAATCACCATATTTAATTCTCACAATAACCCTATGGAACTGGCGCTCATAATCCCCTTTCCACAGGTAAGAAAATGGATTTTAAAATGACGTGGTCCAAGTTATTCAGATAGTATGAGATCTTTGCACTTAGAGCCCGGTAAGGGAGAGTAAGGCATAAAACAAGTAAGAGCAAAATGGAAAGTTTTAAAAGATTGTGAAAGAAAAACAATAGGCCTTTTAATTATGGGATCCTTTAAGATTAGAAGCTATATTGTATGGTAGAGTTCCTTAATTAGACTGAAGCAGAATCAGTGTGTGTGCTCTTTGAATTTAATGCCTGGATTTGGCTCGTGCCCCTGTCTGAGAAAGGAACAAAAAAGATGACCCAGAAGGAAAATTTTAATGTAAATAAATTTATTAAGGTTTATAAGTAGTGTAAGAGATATTTCATATAGATGTCATACTAAATATCCCTTCTTAATAAGCTATGTTAAAATTTTGTTAGAATATGTTTTAATTTCTGTTTTTTTATTTCTAATGAAACAATCTAATTCTGATTTTCAATTCTCTTCAGAAAATCTATTTCAGGCCTGTTACCTACATGCTGAGCAGCTCCAGCCCAGACTTCTGACAGAGTACTTACCTGATAATGGCTTTCCCAGGGAAGATTCTTGTCATCTGGTCAAGAAAGGTCAGAAAAACTTCCTCAAATTATGTCAGATGAAGTAATTATTATAAGTGCTGCCTCTGCTTTGTTATCCTAGATAGGTATTTGAGAACTGATTCCTCACAAGTGCTCTGTTTTTAAAGATCTATTTATGAGAGAGCAAGCACACTCAAGAGTGGGGGTGTGGCAAAGGGAGAGGGAGAGAGAATCTTGAGCAGACTGGCCACAACCCTGAGATCGTGACCTGAGCCAAAATCAAGAGTCAGACACTTTATCGACTGAGCCACCCAGGTGCCCCAACAAGTGATATTTAAAGAGCAATACTGTACATCTTATGAGTATATTTTCTCCATCACTCTTTTTCTTTATGTTCCTACAAGAGGGAAATGTCTAGTTTATAAAGAAAAATTTGGCTTACAGCTTATTTTAAATAGCCCTTGTTTGTTTTCATGGGGATCCTTTTAATTTATTTAATATTAATTTAGACAGAAATAGGTCTCAACAGAACACACATTAAAGGGCATGATTTATGGTAAGATCATCATCCTTTTATGGAAACATCCAGCAACTCCACACAGTTTATCTGATTTATGAGGCTACAATAGAAACAGGCTTGCTTTCATTTCAAAGTAAAATTGAGCTTTGGGGTAATCTATTAAACTTTGTAGAAGAAATATACACATCACTGATCATTCTGTTTTCTGTTTGTGAAGTGGAAGAGTTGATGTTTTCTATAGATACAGTTTTTAGGGAGTATGCAAGTTTCTTGCTGCTGCTCAAATAATGTATCACAAAATCAGTGGCTTACAACAATACAAATTTATTATCATATGAGAAAATGTCACAAGGAATCTGGTGAACCATCAGGTATATCTGAAAAACAGAGACTAAATTTCAGAGGGGACATGTGGCTGTGTTTTATCACAGTCCAGAAGTCCCCTTATGTTTGAAAAAGGTTTTTTCCCCAATGTTTGACTTGCCAGCAAAGCTGTTCTGTGAATTACACATTTGCTCACTATTTAGTGAGCTCCAGAGTCTCACTAATTCTGCTAATTAGTCTCACTAATTCTGCTCACTGTAGAGTCTGTGCTTTAAGACATGGAGGAATTTTAGACATTCTTTTTAATCCAACCATGGTAATTTATAGATGAATAAACAAACACACAAAGAATAACTAACATGCCCAAATTCACACAGGCATCATTTGATTTATAACTAGAATCTGGCTTGACACCTATTCCAGTACTTCTTAACTTCTATGCACTGGTACCGCTGACTTAATTTACATTATAATGTCTGTATACAAAATGGCAGGTGGTTAAATTTGGATATTAGAACTTTACTTTCATAGTAAATAGGGGATTAGTGCTAGTTTCTAAAATTCAGAGACTGATGAAGTAATTGTTTAAAAGGGACATGGGGTTATGGACATTGGGGAGGGTATGTGCTATGGTGAGTGCTGTGAAGTGTGTAAACCTGGCGATTCACAGACCTGTACCCCTGGGGATAAAAATATATGTTTATAAAAAATAAAAAATTAAAAAAAAATAAATAAAAGGGACATGATATTTTTACAGTTAAATTTATTCCATAGGTCTTACTAGTAAAAACCAATTATTTTTAAAATTATTATTGCATCTACAATTGTTTGGTAAAATAGTCATTGCTTTCTGTAATGCACCTTTACCCAAATATTTTATCATTTTCTCTTTTGATAAAGTTTCATCTAGTTTTGAGTTAAAATAAAATCCAAACTTCCCTTAACTTATAAGGCAAACTGGTAATATTCTATTGTTTACTGAGAGAAATCATAAATTTAATGTTCTTGTCAGAAATGTCAACTTCCTAGAATCTGGGATTATCTTTATATAACCAGAATGTCCCCAGGCTTCCTAAAACAGAAGTTACAAATGAGGCTTCATTATAACCTGAATTTCCTTGGTTCATTAGACCCCATCGGCTTCCTATGACTCCATCCTGTCTCTGAGGCCACCTACGCATCACTTCCTGGTCTTTCTCCAGGGTGGGTTTAGATGTACTCTTCTACCTGTGGCCTCCTCCCAGAGCAAAAGGGTTGGGGGAAAGCCTCCCTCCCATAGTCAAGTCTATTATGTTTATTTTTTTTATTCCCCAAAGCAGGCATTGGTTATTAAGTGCCCTAGAAGTAAGTTAGCTTCTGCTCTTTCTCTAGCAAGCTCTCTCTTGTCCTGTGGTGCTGAGGAATAGAAATGATCAGGTTTTTTTTTTCCATTTTTCAGTCTCTCCATCCCAGGAACCAGCACAGACCTTGCCCACATGCACACTGTCAATTAATGTGGATGGGTATTTGGTGGGGAGGTGCTGTCAGTCAAGCTCAGCTGGGACTACCTTTCTACATTGAGATAAATAAATAACTGCCTGTTAATTTGTATGGCAGGAATAAAATGCCTTTCCAATAGATCCCTATTCTTATGAACATTGTTGTAGCTTATTATTTAACAACCTGTCAGAATCAGAATCTGTTAACAAAAGTAGGAAACATTAGAGCTAGCTAATGCTCTCTCCTTGTTTAAAAAAAAAATACTCTGTTGAAAATACTTTAAATGAGGGAAATCTAGACAAAAGCTACAAAATATACCATTCTAAATAAAAAGCATTGTTTTCATTTGTCCAGGTTACCCTCCAGTACTGCTTTTAGTGCCTCTGTAATCAGTTTATTAAACATGGAAAGAGGTGTGAAAGAAAGACCCTCTGTGGGATCAAGATGTGCTTTGATTATATAAATTTGCAGATTTATCTTCCTATAGGATAAATTCTTGGAAAATTTTCCCAAATTCTACCTCTCAAAGATATGAAAGATACCTTTTGACATTTTTTAACCACCCATATGTAAACATTTTTCTTCATAGTTATTCAGCCAGACTTGTGAAGGAGTTTCCCATGGTTGGACTGTGGTGTGCAGGTCTATTCTCAGCCTCTGAAGGTCTTCTCTGAGCCCTGGCTTCTCTTGGTTTTACAAAGGCTGGTCTTGGTGTAATAAGTGATATTTAAGAAGCGATACTTCCCCCTGCGGTTTTCTTCACTCTGTCTTCCCGTATTACATGCTATTTTGAGATTCCGAACATATTTTCTGTGACTGCTTCTCTCAGATTTTTTTCTGTGTTCCTCTCAAGAAAGCTTTTATCTATGCATTTCATATGTCTTAGAGGGAAAAATGACTACTTTGGTACTGATTTGTCTCAGATTTTGTTGTGATATTCTATTTCTGCTTTTTCAAGATTAAATTCAAGTCTCTCAGACTTTTTTTTTTTTTTTAATCAGCATGAATATAGTTTACTAACTGGGAAGTAAGGGAATTGTAAGTTGTTTTAAAAACAGACATAAAACCAGGTTTGGGAATGAGGGGAGACTGCTCAGTGGGGGTGACATCTAAGTGAAGACCCGACTGCTGATTAGGAGTTGGTTTTGCAAAGTCGAAAGGCTTGTTCTAAGAGAAAGAGATTTGAAGTGAGACGTGGCATGTGATGGACTCAAACTTCCGGAAGGAGTGCAGTGTGACTGGAGCATAGGTTGTGAGAGTAGAGGGTAAGCAAAATGGGTCTCATAAACAATGTTCAGAAGATGAGGATTTTTGCTGAGAGAAAACAGTCTCTAGTAGAGAGGGGAAGTGTTATAAGCAGGGAAGCCAGAGGATCACTGAGTTATTGCATTGAGAATGGATAGTGAGTGTGGGAGACAAGATAGGAAGCTGATTTAAATAATCTAGGTTAGATGTGCTGGTGGTCTGAACTGAAAAGGTGGTGGTGATGTTGAGAAGGAGTGAGTATACTGAAAGGAGATTTTAGCAGTAAGATGGACAGAACTAGGAACTACTTCTGCATGTAGAAGAGGAAGAGGGATTTTCTTGGGAGACATGGATTTCTGGCTTCAACAAATAGGTAGATGCTGATACCTTTCACTGAGTCAGAGAACAACTGAAGATGACTGGATTTTGAATTCAGTTAGAAAAATGTTGGGGTTTATGTGTATGAGGGATGGAAGTGGAGATAAGTATCTGGAGTTTAGAATTTGAAATACAGATTTGGGAATTATTTATAATTGGTACAGATCCACAAGTTCAAATCTCAAACTCTGAAAACAAAGTGTTTTTATTTTGAAATTCATGCAAATGTGTTCATAAGCAAAGTCTCATAAACTGACAAATCTTTTAATCTTCATGTATCCCAAATGTATGATTTATACCTTTTGTTGCAGAAATGTTGATATATTCAGCTACAAGGTGCTTCATAAATCCTGCCATTGGTGCTAGTAATGTATAGTATATGCAAGTGTTTTAGATTTCTAAAATCCAAAAAGAAAATAGGAATTCTCAACCGCTACATTTGTGGACTGTATTTGAAGTTTTGTGAGTACATAAAATCCCTGAGAGAGTATAAGAGTTCTGTGATGGATATGGTGAAATATCACTCTATATCCATCCCAAACTCCACCCTGCTCTGCAGAAACTTGAAAGTTAAAATCTATTTTCTCTGAAGTATACTTAAGTATACTTTTCTCCTAAGTATACTTAAGAGAGTACACTTATCACTATGAGCACTAATGTATAAAATTGAAGCATTATATTGTACATCTGAAGCCAATATAACACTGTATAAAAAAACTATTTTCTCCTTGGAAGCTGCCATTTGGGATGAAATTTCATAAAGCAGAAGCATTTCTCCAAGATTTAAAAGATGAAAGCAAAGTAGAGGCTTTCACCTGCAGCTGGTGCTGGTGACCGTGCTAACAGAAGGTGGAGGGAGTCTGCCTTCTATGTTAATGACTTGAATGTGTTCTTCCCCATCATAGGAGCTCCTGACTATAGCACTGGAGAAAGTTAAAAATATCACATACAACCTTGTGAACAGTTGTAGACCTGTGAGCAGTTACTCATTAATATATAATTAAACATAATAAAGTATAAATAAAGCATATGTTTTATATATAGTTTTTCTTATGTTCTCCTTTTTTCCTTCTCATGAATACAACTTTAATTTTATCCACTGGTACAAGATAGCAAAATAGTACTTTGAACTAAAAATGGTTTGAGGATCACCCCAGGATGGATATAGTTACTCATGGGAATTTGAATCTCCCTTTTGTAAGGAAGGTTAAGCTTGCTTTCATGTGTATAAAGCAGAGTTCTACCATGTTCAATGTTGGCATTTTGTTGTTGCTAGTGTTTTGTTTTTCCAGCTTTGAGGAATAATTGACAAATAAAAATTATACAGTTTATGGGATACAACCTGACATTTTGATGTACACTGTGAATTGCTTACTGTGACCAACTTAATTAACAGATCCATCACCTCACTTTCCTTTTGTGTCTATGAGATGAGAACATTTAAGATCTACTTGTTTAGCAAATTTCAAGTATATAATACAACATTAACTCTAGTCACTATGATATGCATTAGGTTTCCAGAACTTATTTATTCTGCCTAACTAAAAGTTTGTACATTTTAACCCATATTTCCTCATTTTCCCCATCCCCTGACATATTCTACTCTCTACTATAAGTTTGACCTTTTTACATTTCACATGTAAGTGAGATCATGCAGTATTTTTCTTTCTGTGCCTGGCTTACTTTACATAGCATAAAATCCAATTTCAAATGTCACAAATGCTAAGAATTGACAGGATTTCCTTCTTGAGGGTAGATAAAATTCTATTCTGTATGTATATCCTTATTTTCTTTATCCAGACATCTGCCAGTGGACACTTTGATTGATTCCATATGTTGGTGACTGTAGATAATATTTTAATGAACATGAAAATGAAAACATCTATCTTCAAGACACTGAATTCATTTCTTTTGAATATATACTCAGAAGGGATATATTGCTAGGTCATATGGCTGTTCTATTTTTAGTTTTTTGGGAAACCTCAATACTGTTTCCATAATGGTTATGTTAATTTGTATTCCTCCCAACGGTGCGCAAGTGTTCCATTTTCTCTGTATACTACACCTTGCCAGTACTTTTCTCTTTTGTCTTTTTCATAATAGTCATTCTAACAAGAGTGAGGTGCTATCTCATTGTGGTTTTGATTTACATTTCCCTGATGGTTAGTGATGTTGAATATTTTTCATATATCTATTGGTCACTTGTAGGTCTTCTTTTGAGAAATACCTATTCAGGTTTGCTGCACATTTGTTAATCAGGTTATCTCTCTCTCTCTCTTGCTTTTATATATATATATACACATACATACACATACACACACACATATATACACACTATTGAACTGTTGCTAGTGTCAAGTGTGGATAGAAGAATGGTGTTGAGCGACCACTGGAATATTGATCCTAGTCTAATACATTGTCCTTACTTCAGAGGCTGAAAGGCCAAAACTACATTTCCCATTTTCTCTGTGTAATTAGGATGCTTGATATGATTCAGGTTATATCATTTGGATGCCCTTCTGTGATAAAAAAAAAAAAAATAGAAGAGGAGGCCAATTCTACTGCTGTGTATGTTGTTTCAGTTTTAAGCACCATTTGGATATGGTATCTTCTCCCGTTCAGACAGCTTCCTAATCATGAGTCAATTATATGATTAGCTTCCTGACTGTGGCAGTGGGGTTTAGTTCTGGAGTCAGCAGATAGAGAGATACCTTCACAATTTGACAAATGGCTTTATAGTTGTAAGACATAATGTCTCCTTTTGTGTCCTTGAAGATGTTCCTGAAATGTCAATCTTGAGTCTCTCTTGAACTTATACAATAATTCTGTAAGTAATTTAATGCCTTATAATAAGTCCCTTCCTAAAAAAAAATAATAATAATAAGTCCCTTCCTGTTTATGCTGGCTAGAGAAAAATTTTCTGCAATGAATTCTAACTGACATAGGTGCCTAGGGAAAACCCTTAGGGAAAACAATTTATGATGCTTAAGAGAAGAAAACTTTACTAAAGTGAAATGAGGTAAACAGAGTGGTAGAAAGGAAAAAACAGTTCAATATCACAGAGGCAATAGGAAGGAGATTAGGAGCAGCTTCAAAATAGGCCATAGTGAGCCTGGAAAGATGGCTGAGGTTGAGGATCCCAAGATCACCTCATCCCACAGATACATCTATATACCAGCCATATCAGTGTAACTAACCCAGAAAATGACCTGAAGACTGGCAGAACAGATTCTCCATGGTTAATCATATAAAGGAAGCCACATAAAAAATGTTAGAAAGGGTGGAGACATCATCAAGAACCAAACTAACCAAGAATGGGAGGGATACCTCAGACATGGAAAGGGGAGAACAGACCCCACACCAGACAACCCTGACATACAGTATCTGCAGTGGGAAGATGAGTGCCTACAACATTTGACTTTAAAAACCAGAGAGGCTCAATTTTTTGAGTTTTTATTATCAATGGGACTTAATGCAGAGAACTTAAAAATCAGTGGGCTTTCATTTGCAAATATCTTCTCCCATTCCGTGGGTTGCCTCTGTTTTCTTGACTGTTTCCTTTGCTGTGCAGAAGCTTTTGATTTTGATGAAGTTCCAAAAGTTTATTTTCGCTTTTGTTTCCTTTGCCTTTGGAGACATAGCTTGAAAGAAGTTGCTGTGGCTGATATCGAAGAAATTACTGCCTATGTTCTCCTCTAGGATTCTGATGAATTCCTGTCTCACGTTGAGGTCTTTTATCCATTTTGAGTTTATCTTTGTGTACAGTGTAAGAGAATGGTCGAGTTTCATTCTTCTACATATAGCTGTCCAGTTTTCCCAGCACCATTTATTTAAGAGACTGTCTTTTTTCCACTGTATATTTTTTCCTGTTTTGTCGAAGATTATTTGACCATAGAGTTGAGGGTCCATATCTGGGCTCTCTACTCTGTTTCACTGGTCTATGTGTCTGTTTTTGGGCCAGTACCATGCTGTCTTGGTGATCACAGCTTTGTAGTAAAGCTTAAAATCAGGTAATGTGATGCCCCCAATTTTATTTTTGTTTTTCAACATTTCCTTAGCAATTCGGGGTCTCTTCTGGCTCCATACAAATTTCTGGATTATTTGCTCCAGCTCTTTGAAAAATACTGGTGGAATTTTGATCGGAATGGCATTAAAAGTATAGATTGCTCTAGGCAGTATAGACATTTTAACAATGTTTGTTCTTCCGATCCAAGAGCATGGAATGGTCTTCCATCTTTTTGTGTCTTCTTCAATTTCTTTCATGAGTGTCCTGTAGTTCCTCAAGTACAGATCCTTTACCTCTTTGGTTAGGTTTATTCCCAGGTATCTTATGGTTCTTGGTGCTATAGTAAATGGAATCGATTCTCTAATTTCCCTTTCTGTATTTTCATTGTTAGTGTATAAGAAAGCCACTGATTTCTGTACATTGACTTTGTATCCTGCCACATTACTGAATTGCTGTATGAGTTCTAGTAGTTTGGGGGTGGAGTATTTTGGGTTTTCCATATAAAGAATCATGTCATCTGCGAAGAGAGAGAGTTTGACTTCTTCATTGCCAATTTGGATACCTTTTATTTCTCTTTGTTGTCTGATTGCTGTTGCTAGGACTTCTAATACTATGTTGAACAAGAGTGGTGAGAGTGGGCATCCTTTTCATGTTCCTGATCTCAACAGGAAGGCCGCAAGCTTTTTCCCATTGAGGATGATATTTGCTGTGGGTCTTTCATAGATAGATTTTATGAAGTTCAGGAATGTTTCCTCTATCCCTATACTTTGAAGTGTTTTAATCAGGAATGGATGCTGGATTTTGTCAAATGCTTTTTCTGCATCAATTGAGAGGACCATGTGGTTCTTCTCTCTTCTCATATTAATTTGTTCTATCACATCGATTGATTTGCAAATGTTGAACCATCCTTGTAGCCCAGGAATGAATCCCACCTGGTCATTGTGGATAATCTTTTTAATGTGCTGTTGGATCCTGTTTGCTAGGATCTTGTTGAGAATCTTAGCAGCATCCATATGGGAGAAGATATTTGCAAATGACAGTACAGACAAAAGGTTGATATCCAGAATATACAAAGAACTCCTCAAACTCAACACACACAAAACAGATAATCATATCAAAAAATGGGCAGAAGACATGAACAAACACTTCTCTAATGAAGACATACAAATGGCTATCAGACACATGAAAAAATGTTCATCATCACTAGCCATCAGGGAGATTCAAATTAAAACTACATTGAGATATAACCTTACACCAGTTAGAATGGCCAAAATTAGCAAGACAGGAAATAACATGTGTTGGAGGGGAGGTGGAGAAAGGGGAACCCTCTCACACTGTTGGTGGGAATGCAAGTTGGTGCAGCCACTTTGGAGAACAGTGTGGAGATTCCTCAAGAAATTAAAAATAGAGCTTCCCTATGACCCTGCAATTTCACTACTGGGTATTTGCCCCAAAGATACAGATGTAGTGAAAAGAAGGGCCATCTGTACCCCAATATTTATAGCAGCAATGGCCACGGTCGCCAAACTGTGGAAAGAACCAAGATGCCCTTCAACGGATGGATGGATAAGGAAGATGTGGTCCATATACACTATGGAGTATTATGCCTCCATCAGAAAGGATGAATACCCAACTTTTGTAGCAACATGGATGGGACTGGAAGAGATTATGCTGAGTGAAATAAGTCAAGCAGAGAGAGTCAATTATCATATGGTTTCACTTATTTGTGGAGCATAACAAATAGCATGGAGGACAAGGGGAGTTAGAGAGGAGAAGGGAGTTGGGGGAAATTGGAAGGGGAGGTTAACCATGAGAGACTATGGACTCTGAAAAACAATCTGAGTGGTTTGAAGCGGTGGGGGAGTGGGAGGTTGGGGGAACCAGGTGGTGGGTATTAGGGCACAGACTGCATGGAGCACTGGGTGTGGTGCAAAAACAAGGAATACTGTTATGCTGAAAAAAAAAAAAAATCAGTGGGCTTGGCTCTGGGAAAGCCAAAGGGTGATAGCAAACAGTTCCTGCCCTTAAAGGGACTGGATAACAAATAACCCCACCGAGATACAGTATGGAAGCAACAGTTTGAATAACACCCAGGAAATACTAGAAGGAGATTTATTTACTAATCTCACAATGTACACTGGAGGGTCAGGGATCTTTAGGAGACTTCTCCAAGAATGAAAGAACTTTTGGGTGCTATTTCTCTCCCCTACCCCCAAGCCTACATACCCAGACATCTGCAGGAATCAGCATGAACACTTGCCATGTAGATTGCCAACACACCCCACTCAGCCAGAGTCCCTTTAAAGCTGTCCCAGATGTATCTCATTCTGAAGGTAGTCCCAGCAGTGACCAAAACCACTCCAAAGTGACTCCTGCCTTGGGGAGAAGGGAAAATAACCACACATACCAATTCCACAGCATTTCCAGCAGTGAACTGGAGGAAGACATCTAATATGACTGTTGGCCTTGCCCACTAACAAAAACCTCACAGAGAGCTTCACAGGTGGTTGTGCAGACAGACTGGTGGGCAGATATCTCATCTGACTACAGGTCTTGTCCACCAATGAAAGCCTCTCAGTGAACAATACAGGGAGAGCCCCCTACAGTTTTGGGAAATGATTTGAGGAAAGACATCTGGTCTGACTCACCTCAGACCCAAGGCAGCCCCAAACTGTTTTCTTAAGAGCACAGCGACCAAGCCCTGCCCACAAGGCAAAGAGGGCCATTGTGGATGATTGGACTGAAGGCAAACAAGGCTCAACCACAACTGTACTTGTATATACACTCAGAGGAGACATTTTTGAAGCTCTAGGTTCTGGTTAACAGGGGACATTGCACTGTAGGACCTCTTCTTCATAAGGCTACTACTTTAAAGATCAGGAGATTTAGTTAACTTTCCTAATACACAGAAACAGATATGAAGAGTAAGACGAAATGAGGAAACAGAGGAATATGTCCCAAAAGAAAGAACAAGACAATATCACAACAAAAGAAGTAAATGAATCAGAGATAAGCAATATGCTTAAGAGAGATTTCAAAGTAATAGTCATAAAGATACTCACTGGACTTGAGAAAAGAGCCAAGGAACTCAGTGAGACCTTCAACAAAAAGATAGGAAATACAAAAAGAACAAATCAGAGATGGAGAACTCAATAACTGAAATTAAAAGTACACTAGAGGGAATTAGTCAATAGGAAATTAAAGGAAGAAGAGTGGATCAGCAAACTGGAAGACAGTACTGGAACGCAACCAAGCTGAATAAGAAAAAATGAAAAATGAGAATAGTTAAAGGAACTCAGCATCATCATCAAGTAAAATAGCATTCAGGCTATAGGGATCTCAGAAGGAGGAAAGAGAGAAAAGTGGGGCAGAAAATTTGAAGAAATAATAACTGAAAACTTCCCTAATATGGGAAAGGAAACAGAAATCCAGACCAAGGAGACACAGGGAGCCCCCCAAAAAATCAATCCAAGGAGACCTACATTATCTCCAACACATAATAATCAAAATGACAAAAAGTAGTGATAAATGTTTTGAAAGCAGTAAGTGAAAGAAAACAGTTACATACAAGGAAAAGCCCATAAGGCTATCAGTTGAATTTTCAGAAGAAACATTGTGGGGTGGTAGGGAGTGGCGTGATATATACAAAGTGCTGACAGGAAAAAAAAAAAACTGCAATGGAGAATATGCTATCCAGCAAGGCTGTCATTCAGAATAAAAGACAAAGTTTCTAACAAAAATAAAAGTTAAAGAAATCCATCACCACTAAACCTGCCATACAAAAAATGTTAAAGGGAATTTGAGTGGAAAGGAAAGACTATAATCAGGAGTAAGAAAATTAGGAAAGGAAAAAATTTCACAGATACATACAAACATAAAAAGTAGTAGATTAAACACTTATAAACCAGTATGGAAGTTAAAGCACAAAAGCATTAAAATCAATTATATTTGTAAAACTCAGTCAAGGGATTCACAAAATAAAAGAAAGTATGACATCATATACATAAAATGTGAGGGGAAAGGGAGTAAAAATTTAGTGTTTTTGGAATTTCTAGAATTAAAAAGTTTCAAATTTTTTTTATGTATAGTTAGCCCCTGATTTTTTTCTTTAAATGTAGTGTTCAATAATTAATTAGTTGCATATAGCACCCAGTGCTCATTACCACACTTGCCCTCCTTAATACCCATCATCTGGTTACCCCAGCCCCCAAACTCCCACCCCTCTATAACCCTCAGCTTGTTTCCTGGAGTCCAGAGTCTCTTAGGTTTGTATTCCTCTCTGATTTTTCCCCCTTCACTTTTCTCTCCCTTCCCTTGTAGTCTCTGTGTTATTCCTTATTTTCCACATATGAGGAAACCATATGATAATTGTCTTTCTCTGCTTGACATAAATCCCTCCAGTTCTATCCATGTCAATGAAAATGGTGGGTATTCATCCTTTCTGATGGCTGAAATGTATATATATACATATATATATATATATACATATACACACACACACATATATATATATATATATATATATACACACATATATATATATATGTATATATATAACATCACATCTTCTTTATCCATTCATCTGTTGAAAGGCACCATGGCTTCTTCCACAGTTTGGCTGTTCTGGACATTGGTACTATGAACATTAGGGTGCATGTGTCCCTTCTTTTCACCACATCTTTAACTTTGTGATAAATCTCTAGTAGTACAATTGCTGGGTTGTAGGATATCTCTATTTTTAACATCTTGAGGAACCACCTTGTGCTTTTTCAGAGTGGTTGTACAAGCTTGCATTCCCACCAACAGAATTGGTTCAAACTTAACCAAATACCAACCTAATATAGACTGCTATATGCATAGGATGTTCTATATGAACTAATGGTAACCACAGATCAAAAATCAATAATTAATATGCAAAAAATAAAGAGAAAGAAATCCAAACACATCACTAAAGAAGGACATCAAACCATAAGGAAGAGAGCAAGAGAAAAAAGGAATAAAGAACTACAAAAACAACCGTAAAGCAAGTAACAAAATGACAATAAGACCTATTAATAATTACTGTGAATTTAAATGGACTAAATGTTCCAATCAAAAGACATAGAGTGGATGGACAAAAAAAAAAAAAAAAACAGAACCCATCTACATGCTGCCTTTAAGAGGTTCATATCAAACCTACAGAGAATGCAGATTAAAAGTGAAGGGATAGAAAAGAATTTTTTCGTGCAAATGGAAGTGAAAAGAAAGCTGCTATAGCAATATTTATATCAGTCAAAATAGACTTTAAAACAAAGACTGTAACAAGAAACAAGGGGACACCTGGGTGGCTCATTTGGTTAAATGTCTGCTCAGGTCATCATCCCAGAGCCCTGGGATAGAGACCAGCAGGGAGTTTGCTTCTCCCTCTCCCTCTGACCTCCCACTCATGCCCCCCACCAACCTGTCTCTCTCTTAAGTATAAATCTAAAAAAGAGAGAGAAAATAAGTACATTGTATAATCACAAAAGGATGAATCCAGCAAGATATAGTAATTATAAATATTTATACACCTTACATGGGAACACCCATATACATAAAGCACTTATTTACAGACATAAAGAGAAAAATCAATAGTAATACAGTATTAGCAGGGGAATTTAACACCCCACTTACATCAATGGACACAGATCATGAACAGAAAATCAACAAGGAAACAGTGGCTTTGAATGACACATCGAAACAGATGGCTCTAACAGTATATTCAGAAGATTCCATCCAAAAATAATGAAATGCACTTTTTTTTCCAAATGCACAAGACATATTCTCTAATCTTGATCACATTTTAGGCCACAAAACAAGTCTCAACAAATCCAATAAAAATTTATATCTTATCATACATCTTTTCTGACCACAATGATATGAAACTGGAAATCAATCACAAGAAAAAATCTGGAAAGAACAAAATACATAGATATTAAATAACATACTACTAAACAATGAATGGGTCCACCCAGAAATAAAAGAGGAAATTAAAAAATAGGGACAAATTAAAATGAAAATATGATAGTCCAAAATCATTGGGATGCAGCAAAAGCTGTTCTAAGAGGGAAGATTATGATACAGGCCTACCTCAAGAAGAAAAATTTCAAATAAACAGCCTAATCTTATACCTGAAGGAGTGAAAAAAAAAGAAAAAGAAGAACAAATCCCAAAGCTAATAGAAGGAAAGAAATAATAAAGATTAGAGATAAATGAAATAGAGACTAAAAATATAGAACAGATCAATGAAACTAGGAGCTTGTTCTTTGAAAAGATCAACAAAATTGATAAACCTTTAGCCAAACCAAAAAAAAAAAGGACTCAAATAAATAAAATAAAAAATAAAAGAGGAGAAATAACAACTGACAATACAGAAATACACAGGATTATAAGTGAATGTTATGAAAAATTATATGCTAAGAAGTTAAACCTAGAATAAATGAATACATTCTTAGAAACCTATAACCTCCCCAAGCTGAATCATGAAGAAATAGAAATTTTGTACAGACTAATTACTAGCAATGAAATCAAATCAGTAATGAAAAAACTCCCAACAAATGAAAGTTCACGACCATGTGGCTTCACAGATTAATTTTACCAAATATTTAAAGAAGAGCTAATATCTATTATTCTCAAACTATTCTAAAAATAGAAGAAAAAGCTTCCAAGTTCATTCTATGAGGCCAGCATTACTCTGATACCAGAACCAGATGAAGCCATCACCAAAAACTACAGACAATAGCTCTAGTAAACACAGATGTAAAAATCCTTGACCAAATTTAGCAAACCAAATCAAATATATTTAAAAATAATTGTTTACCATGATCAAACGGGATTTATACCAGAGATACAATATTAGTATATTCACTTTCAGTATTAATGAATCAATATTAGTGACTCAATCAACATGTTAATTCAATATTAGTTGATATATTCAATATTAGTTCAATATTAGTGAATCAATCAACATGATAAACCACATTAACAGGAGAAAGGATAAAAACCAAATGATCATTTTGATAGATGCAGCAAAAGTATTCGACAATGTACACCATCCTTTCATAAAAAAGACTCTCAAAGTAGGTTTAGAGGAAACATACTTCAACAAAATAAAAGCCATCCAGGAAAAAAACAAAACAAACAAACAAACAAACAAACAAAAATCCACCCACAGTTAACATCATACTCAATGGTGAAAAACCAAAAGCTCTTCCTTTAAGATCAGGAACAAGACAAGGATGTCCACTCTCACCATTTTTATTCAACATAGTACTGGAAGTCTTAGCCCCAGCAATCAGATAAGAAAAATAAACAAAATGCATCTGGACTGGTAAGGAGGAAGTTAAACTTAACCTATTTGCAGATGACATGATATAAACTGCAAAGACTCCGCCAAGAAGTTCCTAGAACCAATAAGTGAATTCAGTAATGTCAGAGTACGATATTAATATACAGACATCTGTTGTATTTCTATACACTACTAATAAAACAGCAGAAAGAGAAATTAAGGAAATTACCCCATTTAAAAAAACACCAAAAATAATAAAATACCTAGGAATAAACTTAACCAAAGAGCTGAAAGACCTGTACACCAAAAACCATAAAACACTGAAAGAAATCAAAGATGACACAAATGGAAAAATAGTTCATGATCATGAATTGGGACAACAAATATTGTTAAAATGTCCATACTACCCAGAGTAATCTACAGATTTAATGTAATCCCTATCAAAATACCAATAGTATTTCTCACAGATCTAGTATAATCCTAAAATTTGTCTGGAAACACAAAAGACTCCAAATAGCCAAAGCAATCCCAAAAAAGTAGAAAAAATATGGAGGTATCACAATCCCAGATTTGAAGATATACTACAAAAATGTGGTAATCTAAACAGTATAGTAGTCACACAAAAATAGATGAATGGAACAGAACAGAAAACCCAGAAATAAACCCACAATTATATGATCAATTATTGTACAACAAAGGAAGCAAGAATATACAATGGGGAAAAGACTATTTGTTCAACAAATATTGTTGAGAAACTGGACAGCTACATGCAAAAGAATGAAACTAGAGCACTTTTTAAATCATCGATAAAAAAAAAAAGATTCAAGTTGGCTTAAATACTTAAATGTAAACCCTGAAACCATAAAATTCCTCGAAGAAAACATAGGCCCTAATCTCTTTCCTATGAGCCATAGAAACATGTTTTCTAGCTATAACTCCTTTGGCAAAGGAAGCAAAAGCAAAATTAAACTATTGGGAAAATAAAAAAGGTTTTACACAGTGAAGAAAAGCATTAACAAAACAAGAAGACAACCTACCCAATGGGAGAAGATATTTGCAAATAATAAATATGATAAGGAATTAATAGATTAATACAACTCATATATACCTTTACATAAACACATTTACATTTACATAAAAAACTCATATATACCTTTACACACTTAACACCAAAAACCCCTCAAATATTCCATGAAAAAAATGGGCAGAAAACATGATGGCCATCTGTACGTCTTCTTTGGAAAAATGTCCAACAGGCACAGACAAAGATGCCCAACATCACTAATCATTAAGGAAATTCAAGTCAAAACCAAAATGAAATATCAACTCACTCCTGTCAGAATGTCTAAAATAAAAAACACAAGAAATTACAAATACTGGTGAGCATGTGGAGAAAAAGGAACCCTCATGCACTATTGGTAGGAATACAAGCTGGCGCAGCCACTGTGGAAAACAGCACAGAGGTTACTCAAAAATTAAAAATAGAATTACCCTATGGTCCAGTAATTGCACTACTGACATTTACCCAAAGAAAACAAAAATAATTGAAAAGATATATGCACCTCTATGTTAATTGCAACATTATTTATGATAGCCAAGATATGGAAGCAACACAACTGTCCAACCATAGATAAATAGATAAGAAAATATAGTATGTATATACAATGAAATATTATACAGCCACAAAAAATGAGATCTTAGCATTTGCAACAACATGAATGGATCTAAAAGGTATTATGCTAAGTGAATTAGGTCAGAGAAAGATAAATACCATATAATTTCTCTCATGTGGGAAATTTAAGAAACAAAACAAGGGAACGACAACAACAAAGACACACACACACACACACACACACACACACACACACACACACACCAGGCTCTTAGCTATAGAGAACAAACTGATGTTTCCCAGAGGGGAGGAAGATGGGGATATGGGTGAAATGGTAAAGGGGATTAAGAGTACACACATTACAATGAACACAAAGCAATGTACAGAATTATTGAATCATCATATATTGTACCTGAAACTAATAGGACACTTTATGTTAATATACTTTATTTAAAAAAAATAGGCTATACCATCCATGGTATAGAGAGGAAAATCCTCTCTACCACTGTTATTAGAATAAGAAAATTGAGGGCATAAAGGGTTTGGTTTGGTTTGGTTTTAAAACCCTTTAGTGTTTCTAGTAATTATGTTACAACATGAGCACAGACCCACACCACAGAAATCTGGGGAAAGACAATCTTATGGAACCCTTCTTCTGGAGAAAAGAAATAGGAAAAGGGGCTCATTCAACTAAGAGACTTGAGGAAAGATACAGGCTCCTAGAGGAACACTGCCTGCTTAGCCATCTAGGGTCAGGGAAATCTGTGGCTCTGGGAAACTATGTTTCTTGTTATTCTCACTATTCACTAGCCATCTACAGAAGAAGCTCACTCAGATTTCTTCAGTATTGGGCAAATATACAAAACTAAAGATATTCTTGTTTTTACTCTCAACAATTATAAGATTATTCTTATCATATATTTTGCTTTCAACATGGTAGAAACAGCTCATAGTTACATAGGAGTTGATAATCTTGTGTATTTCTTTCATAGCCTTCAATCATTTCACCTCTCACAGAACTTTGGTCCTTCCTTCAGCTTGCCATTCTACTGCTTAGAGTTTACTTAAGCTACTGTTACATTTCAATTAAAAGTGATCCCCCTCAGTGGAGACATACATTTTCCCTTCTAATATTTAATATGAATCTCCTAATGATTTCGTTTACTTGTTACTTTTGTATCATAGTAATGGCCTTTTGCTTGGTATCTTCTTTTAGAGAGGATCATAGGTTAAATTCCTATACTACTAAAAAAAACCTGTATATAACCTGAAATATCAAAAGCACAAAAGCACTATTACAGTTGCCATTTACTAAGATAAGTTAAGCTGGGGCTGTCATATTCACTGTGGAATTTATAGATAATTAAGATGCTATATCTTTTCCTGTTCCATATTTCTACATTTATAATAATGCCTAAACCCAAAATTATTTATTTTGAACATAATTTTAAAAATCCAGATACCAGGTGCCTCGTTAGCGCGGTAGGTAGCGCGTCAGTCTCATAAAAATCCAGATACCACCCTCTCATAAAGATTCATTTTAGCTTTATGGTCTACCTATTTGGTATTTGGTAGTTCTTTACTTTCCCAGGACTTAGTGTCATCTTCAAGCCTATAGACTTTATGTTCCCCCCCCAGGCCATTTATGCAAATGCTTGATGGAAATGACCCCAGATGGAACTGGCAGACTCTACTAATAACGTTACAGTTTAGAAAAGTACTCAGTTGTTCCTTTTGTTTTCTATATCTTAGACAATATAAATTCATGACTAAAACATCCTAATACCGATTTTCAAAGAAGACCCTAATTAGGGAACCATCAAATATTTTTTGAGAGTCTAAATACAATTCATAGTCTAGATTTCACTTGACCATATATTTATTTTTCAGTTCTCTGCTATATTAAGATAAGCATTACAGGAAAAATTCATGTTGCTCAATTATTACTTCAGATAAATGACACTAAGTCTACTAAATATGGCATTCACAGAAACATCTCATGTGCAGAAGAAATGCATTAGCAGGTCTGGTGGGTGACCACAAATCCAATACTAATGATGTTAATTATTCAGGAAGAAGGATGATCCAAAATTGTGCCATCTTACAAAGACTGAGTAGATCTGAGTAGAATTACTCAAAGGCATAAGGCACAAAAAAAGGAAAGTTATTAAATAAGACAAATGATAAAATATAATTACTGTGGTGTGACTTTGGAATAGCTATATGTTTTGATTTTTTAAATTTGTACAAAAATAAGCCTATAAATATAATATCCCAATGCTTCTATCTCTTGCATATCCTAACTGTTCTGATTGAAAAGTATGTTCTGTGGATATATCCTTTATATTCAAGGGAAGATAAGACAACTTCAAGGGTAAGAGGATTTTTTTTTTCTCATGGATAATCATAAGCCATAGGTTTGCCTTAATAAGCCCTTTTGTGCAGGCTGTCCCTCTTTATCTCCTTCTCTCCCTCTCATACACATGCATACACACACACAACCACACTCTCACATTTCCTCTCCACACACACGGTCTGCCTATTGTTTGATCCCCAAAACCATCAAATCAATCCTATTTGACCCTCAATAACAGCCCTGTAACTTGGTCTTTTGTTATGTAATGAAATATAATGGCATTTCTAAAGGTTTCCTAGAACTTAATCACTATGTGAATTGATGTTTTGAGGCTATACATGTCTGTGTACACTCAAATCATCTCATCTACCCCAAAAGTTGAAGTTCTCCAATAGTTCTTTGTGAAACAACACCATATTCTATTTACTTACACATCTCTTATATTGTGTCTTTCCAGTGAATTTAAGTCACATATGGGGACTGGAAACCTTATCTTTCTCTACCCCAACCTCAGTTTTCTACCACTAAATCCAATATTGCCTCTGGCTCCTTGGTCTGGCCAAGTTTTCTTACACATTCCTATACAAATATAGAAATCCTTTGAGAATTTTTTAAAAATTCAATTAACATGTAATGTATTATTAGGTTCAGATTAGAGTTCAGTGATCCTTCAGTCTTATATAATACCCAGTGCTCATTACATGATGTGCCCTCCTTAATGTCCATCACCCAGTCACCCCATCTCCCTACCCCTTTCACCTCCAGCAACCCTCAGTTTATTTCCTTTGATTAAGAATCTCTTATGGTTTGTCTCCCTCTCTGATTTCATCTTATTTTATTTTTCCCTCTCTTCCCCTATGATCCTCTGTTTTGTTTCTTTAAATTCCACATATGAGTGAGATCATATGATAATTGTCTTCCTCTGATTGACTTATTTTGCTTAGCCTAATACCCTCTCCTTCCATCCATGTTTTTCAAATGACAAGAGTTCATTTTTTTTTTGATGGCTAAGTAGTATTACATTGTATATATATGGCTTTAAGAATCTGTAAAGAACTCACCAAAATCAACCCCAAAATAAAAGTCAAGTTAAGAAATGGGCAGAAAAAAATAAATCAACATTTCTCCAAAGAGGACATACAAACACATGAGAAAATTCTCAACACTCATCATCAGGGAAATACAAATCAAAACCACAATATAATACCACCTCACATCTGTCAGAATGCCTAAAATTAACTCAGGAAACAACAGATGCTGGCGAGGTTGTAGAGAAAGGGGAACCTTCCTATTGGTGGGAATGCAAGCTGATGCAGCCACTCTGGAAAACAGTATGGAGGTTCCTTAAAAAGTTAGAAAGAGAACTACCCCACAACCCAACAATTGTACTACTAGGGATTTATCCAAATGATAAAAACATAGTGATTCAAAGGGGCACATACACCCCAATGTTTATAACAGTATTAACAATAATAGACAAACTATGGAAAGAGCCCAAATGTCCATTAACTAATAAATGGATAAAGAAGATGTAGTGGAAAAAAAAAAAAAAAAGAAGATGTGGTGTACACACACCACACACACACACACACACACACACACACACACACTGGCCATCAAAAAGAATGGTCATCAAAAAGAATGAAATGTTGCCATTTGCAACAACATGGATGGAACTAGAGTGTATTGTGCTAAGCAAAATATGTCAGAAAAAAACATCATATAATTTCAGTCATTTGCAGAATTTGAGAAACAAAACAGATGAACATGGGAGAAGGGAAGAAAAAAACAAGAAAAACAGAGAGGGAGGCAAACCATAAGAGACTCTTAACTATAGAGAACTAAGGGTTGCTGTGAGGTGGGTGGGGCAGGATGAGCTAAATGAGTGATGGGCATTAAGGAAGGCAGTTGTGGGATGAGCACTGGATGTTACACATAAGTGACAAATCACTAAATTTTACTCCTGAAACAAATACTACACTATATGTTAACTAACTTGAATTTAAGGGGAAAAAAAGGAATAGTTTTGGAAACAAATTGACACAATAAGTTATAGATAGGCATTAAGCAAGTTTTATGGATACTTTCTAATTATTTAGCATATTTTTCAGCTGCTAGAAGAAACCAAGCAACACAACAGTTAAGCATAAATAAAATATTCTTTTAAGGATTGGTCTTTTAAAAAGTTATTATTTTAGAAAATAGGTTATTTTTCTTTTAATTTTTATTGTGTTATGTTAGTCACCATACAATACATCATTAGTTTTTGATGTAGTGTTCCAAGATTCATTGTTTTATGTATTAACACCCAGTGCTTCTAGCAGTATGTGCTCTTCTTAATACCCACCACCAGGCTCACCCATTCCCCCACCCCCTCCCCTCTAAAAGCCTCAGTTTGTTTCTCAGAGTCCACAGTCTCTCATGGTTTTTCTCCCCCTCTGATCCCCCATCGTTCAATTTTCCTTTCCATCTCCTAATGTCCTCCATCCTTATGCTCCACAAGTAAGTGAAACCATATGATAATTGACTTTCTCTGCTTGACTTACTTCACTCAGTATAATCACCTCCAGTCCTATCCATGTTGATGCAAAAGTTGGGTCTTCATCCTTTCTGATGGCTGAGTAATATTCCATTGTGTATATGGACCACATCTTCTTTAACCATTCTTCTGTAGAAGGGCATCTCAGCTCTTTCCACAGTTTGGCTATTGTGAACATTGCTGTTATGAACATTGGGGTACATATGGACCTTCTTTTCACTCCACTGTATCTTTCAGGTAAATACCCAGTATTGCAATTGCCAGCTCATAGAGTAGCTCTATTTTTAATTTTTTGAGGAATCTCCACACTGTTTTCCAAAGTGGCTACACCAACTTACACTCCCACCAACAGTGTAAGAGGGTTCCCTTTCTCCACATCATCTCCAAGATTTGTTGTTTCCTGCCTTATTAATCTTTGCCATTCTAACTGGTATAAGGTGGTATCTCAGTGTGGTTTTGATTTGAATTTCCCTGATGGTTAATGATGATGAACATTTTTCATGTGTCTATTAGCCATTTATATGTCTTCTTTGGAGAAGTGTCTGTTCATGTCTTCTGCCCATTTTTTTGATGTGATTATCTGTTTTTTGGGTGTTGAGTTTGAGGAGTTCTTTATAGATCTTGGATATCAGCCCTTTGTCTGTAATGTTATTTGCAAATATTTTCTCCCATTCTGTGGGTTGCCTCTCTGTTTTGTTGACTGTTTCCTTTGCTGTGCAGAAGCTTTCAATCTTGATGAAGTCCCAAGAGTTCATTTTTGCATTTGTTTCCTTTGCCTTTGGAGACATGTGTTGAAAGAAGCCGCTATGGCCAATGTTGAAGAGGTTACTGCTTATGTTATCCTCCAGGATTTTGATGGATTCCTGTCACACATTGAGGTCTTTCATCCATTTTGAGTTTATTTTTGTGTATGGTATAAGAGAAAATAGGTTTTATAACAAGTGTCAGGTATCATTTGTAAGAAAACATTTAAGACATTGTAATAAACTAAAGGGACTACAGGATATCCTTTCAGTAGAATGTGGAGCATCCAGCAGCTTATCTGGTTCTTAAAGACCTCTGCACCTTTCATTGCCTTGAACTATGCTAAAGCTCTCTGAATTGTAGATAGAATTGCAAGAATTATTGTATTGCTATCAGCTATCTGGTGGAGGGAGCTACTTTTGAGTCCATTTGTAAATTCATGTCAACATTCTCTGACTCCATATAAATTAATGGTTCTTTGACTTCTTTGAACAAGGTGCAACATTGTTCTGGCTCTGTCTTTATTTAATGAGTTAAGGTTTTTGATATATTCGTTTTAAATCTCTGGGAGAGTCATGACTTTATGAGTCTTTACAAAAATTTCTCCTTTAACTTTATAGTACAGAAATTTTATTTAAATTTTTTATTTATTTTAAAGATTTTTATTTATTTATTTGACACACAGAGGTCACAAGTAGGCAGAGAGGCAGGCAGAGAGAGAGAGGAGGAAGCAGGCTCCCTGCTTGAGCAGAGGGCCTGATGCGGGGCTCGATCCCAGGACCCTGAGATCATGACTGAGCCAAAGATAGAGGCTTTAACCCACTGAGCCACCCAGCCACCCTTATAGTACAGAAATTTTAAATCAAATTTTAAAAAACTTCTACCAATATAAGTGCTTTCCATCTTAAACTGCAATAGTGTGAAAACACAGCTGTTAATATCTACACAATACCATTATAATTATTACTGATTGAACATGTACATACAAAACCGATTTGACCTACTTAGAAACAAACAAAAAAAAATGCATGACTATCATAATAGCTTGTTAGTATTCAAGAAATGTAGTGTGTGAGGTGATTTTATACATCCATCTTTGGCTGTTGATATTTTATACATAGAAAACCTACCTAGAGCAAATATCAGTTCCAAACATGTCACATGAGGTGATTGTTAATAATGAAGACCACTTAAAGCAAAATCATGAGGCGAAGTTTAAATTCACATATCTTGTTTTTATGTAGTGCCTACTGATTACCTCCTATCACCAAGGAGATCTCTTTTCTCTTATTGAAGCCACTTCTTTCAAGCCATTATATCTACCTAAGAAAAGTAGAAATCAGAAAGACAATTCCTGCTATATCATTAGTGATGTGAACTGGACAAGCAAAAAAAAAATTCAGTTGACAAGGTAACAATCATGAGAAGAACATGGTATCAGGTACTCCTTAAATGTTGCCTAATTCAGTTTGGCTGCATTCTCATTACCCATTATGTTCATAGCTGTATCTAGTAAATGTTGTTTTATATATACAAGCCTGTAAGGAAATTTTTGTGAATGCCAAAGTTTGAAAAACCTGATGGATTAAAGAAAGGAACAAAGGAAACATAACTGGGTTTATGAGGTACTAAGTCAAACAGGGTTGCCTGGTTAATGATCACATAGACAAGGAGTTAGAACTAGGTGGGTCAGCATCTCCTCACCACTCACCCTTCCATGGCCAGTGAAATTCTGTTTATTATCTAAATAATGTTTAGAATTACGAAGGTTGTAAAGGTTATGATGGTTACTTTAAAGATTTTATTTCTTTCACTTATTTCATGTCTTTAAGCTATGCATATCAATGAATCACACACAAAATTTTTTACCAAAGTATACAAAACTGAACTAATGTGCCGACATTTTTCTTTAAGTTTTTAGTATGAAAAGAAATTAATTTTTCCTATGATAATTCAGAGAGAAGCGGTTTTAATAGACTATAGTATTGTTTTTGAATTCTCAAACATGTTGAGCTGTTTATCAGAATTTTATCAAACCAAAGTTCTCTATGTGAGAAAATCAGAGACTCCGTAATCATAGCAGTTAAGTTCTTCCCACAGAGCAGAATAAAGCACTATATTTAGTTTCTGATTGCTTTTTTAAATATTCCCCACAGCTCCAAGACATTGAAAATACAGGGAATCTCATTAATAGATCTTTTAAGAATCAAATTAGTTTACTAACAAAGTTTTAAGAAACAGTTCAGCTCAAAATTAACATACTACTTAAACAAATTTGCATAATTCATAGCCCTGAATGATCAACCACCTGTGTAGGTTCCTGTAGCCCCTCCCAGCTGAAAGTTTATAATCTTGAAATAGACAACATTTTAATTTTTAAATTTTAATTTGTATATTTTGTCTTAAAGATTTTTTTTAAATTGTTTTTTATGATTTCCCTTATTTTTAATGTCAAAATAGGGAAGGTTCTGATATTCATTTAAATACTGGCCTTTATTTCTCAATTGCAGCTTTAATTTCTAATTCTGTATAATCTATGTTGGCCATCTATAAGTAGGCAGATGGTTGGTGGGGTAGGTGAGACTCACCAAATAACTCTTGTACTGTTAGAAATCAATTCCTATTGGCACATAGAGTAAAACTATCTGCTTCCTTTGGGTTTTGAAATTTGGAGTCTTCTCTCTACCATAGTTCTTTCTTCCCTCTTTTTAGATCTTTTCCTAGCCTCTTTCTCACTTCACCCCTGAGCAGTGGAGGTACCATCTAAGGCAGAAAGGGCCTTGGGGGCCACACAGTTCTGGACTTAAGCTGGATTATGAGACCTGGTTTACTCAGATGAAAAGAAAAATAAACTTTCCGGCTTGAGAGAAATGGGGAATGTCTATAAAGCCTCTGATGTGTTACAGATACTCAATACATTTCAACTGTTAGGATTGCAGATAATGCAGATGCTCCTTTTCTTGATGCAACCTATCTTTCCTACCAAGATTGCCAACTCACATTTGCTCTTTCTCCAAACATTTGATGTTCAGTTGGTATTTAATGCAACTTTTTTGAACCCTTGGAATATAGCATAGTCATAGTATTTTATTTCTAGTAGTTATGTTTCAGATCAATAAATGTTTATTTAGGGTTATCTTTTTCATTAACAGAAGTATTTATATACTCATTGGTAAAAGAAAACAAAATAAAATGAATCATTACTAAGAAAGTCATTTAAAATAAAGTCCAGAGGACATTAACAATATAGGGCCTATACATATCTCTTGTCTCAATTCTTGGAAAAATGCTGAACTTGGCTTATGGCCAAATCCCAAACTTCCTGCATGAATATTTGCTGCTTGAAAGAACAGACTTAAAAGGACTATATCTAGCACTAACCTTAGCAACCAATCGAATATAGAGATATGTTACTGTAACTCTGCCAACACCAAACATAAGATTTCAAAAACAATGTACCTTACACAATTACACAATGGGCAATGTGACTAAAATTCCTCCTTTGCCTTTAAAAAACCCAAGTCCCTTTGTCTCTTGAGAGCATAATCTGGATTACTGCCTGAATTTGTCTCCCAAATTGCAATTCCTAAGACCCCAAATAAAAGCTGTGTTTCACAGCTTTGCCTTTCCTTCCTTATTCAGCATCACTATCCTTAACCATTGATTATCTAACTCAGTACACAATAGATTTTTGTTCTTCCAGCCAGAAGATAATGAATTTTCTTTGGGGGGGGGGCAAGATATTTTTTGTCTCTTTATAGACTGTAACTGGACAAGATGTTTTAGAAACAGTATTTGTCTTCAGATGTTAAAATGGAAGCCCAAAGATCTGACCTGCCTTCATTGGCAAAACTAGCTACAGGTAATTCCTTGCTAGAGCTAGGTAACCTGACCAGAGCATACCATGTGCATCACCCTGTCAACTGAAGATTGTTCTTTCCTCTTGTTTAGTTGCTGGAAGACAAGTTCCAAAGTGTGGCTTACAGAACAAGATGAGGATAGGCTCTATTCTACCTTTGATCCTGATCTTTGCTACACTCCCCCAAATTCTACATAGACAACTTCTACCTCTTTGAGGATTAGAGATTAATTTCTATAATTTGATAAACCAAAGAACTCATTGGTGTCTTTTTGCCCCTTCAAAGAGGTTTGTTTTTACCTTCTTTCATCCATGGATGACTTTTTTTCCTTCTCTAAATTTTTATTTCAATTCCAGTTAGTAAACATATAGTATAATATTAGTTTCAGGTGTAGACCCTAGAGATTCTTCACTTACATACAATGCCCAGTGCTCATTACAACCAGTGCCTTCTGTAATTCCCATCTCACATTTAACCTATCTCTTCTCCAATAACCATCAGTTTGTTCTCCATAGTTAAGAGTCTGTTTCTTGGTTTGCCTCTCTTCCCCAACCCCCGCCAACATGTTCATTTGTTTCTTAAGTTCCACATGAGTGAAGTCATATGGTGTTTGTCTTTCTCTGACTTATTCTAGTTAGCGTAATACTCTGTAGCTCCATCCACATCATTGAAAATGGCAACATTTCATTCTTTTTGTGGCTGAGTAATATTCCATTATATATTTATACCATATCTTCTTTATTCATTCACTAAGTGGATGGACATTTGAGCCTTTTCCATAATTTGGCTATTGTTGATAGTGTTGCTATAAGCATCAGGGTGTATATATCCCTTCAAATCAGTATTTTTGTATCCTTTAGATAAATTCCTAGTAGTGCAATTGCGGGGTCATAGGATAGTTCTAGTTTTAACTTTTTGAGGAACCTCCAGACTGTTTTCCAGAGTGGCTACACAAGTGTGCATTCCTACCAAGAGTACAAAAGGGTTCCCCTTTCTTCACATCTTCACCAAATCATGTTGTTTCCTGTGTTAATTTAGCCATTCTGACTGGTGTGATATCTCACTGTAGTTTTGATTTGTATTTTCCTAATGAATGATGTTGATCATCTTTTCATGTACCTATTAGCCATCTGTATGTATTCCTTGGAAAAAAAGTCTATTCATGTCTTCTACCTATTTTTTAACTGAATTATTTATTTTTTGGGTGTTGCATTTGATAAGTTCTTTATAGATTTTGAATACTATCACTTTATTAAATATGTCCTTTGTAAATATCTTCTCCCATTCTGCAGTTTGCCTTTTATTTTATTGTTTCCTTTGCTGTGCAGAAGACTTTTATTTTGATGAAGTCCCAATAGTTTATTTTTGCTTTTGTTTATCTTGCCTCAGGAGACATATCTAGAAAGAAGTTGCTATGGCCGATGTAAAAAATGTTACTTCCTGAGTTTTCCTCCAGGATTTTTATGGTTTCCTGTCTCACATTTAGGTCTTTAATCCATTTTAAATGTACTTTTGTGTATGATGTAAGAAAGTGGTCCAATTTTATTCTCTTACATGTTGCTGTCATTTTCCCAACACTATTTGTTGAAGGGACTATCTTTTTTCCATTGTGTATTCTTTCTTGCTTTGTCAGAGATTGACCACATAGTTGTGGGTTCACTTCTGGGTTTGGCATTCTGTTAATCACTGGCTGCCTTGATTATTCTTTTAGCCAAATGTCATGGCATGTGTGGGTACTTGCAAGTGTAACAATGTTCTTTTCTTATCGTAGCCAGAAATGGTTATATTTGCTTTATTTTGAGGTCCAAAAAAGGTCTCAACTGTGCTTTTTTTTAAATTTTTAACCTACAAATTTAGCAGAGAGAGAACAACTGTTTCTTAGGACAGATGTAGCTGTGTTTATGTTTTCACATTTTCTATGCACAAAAGGCTATAATGCACTATAAGTTTGACATCAAGCAGAAGAAAAAAAAGTCTCTGTAGTCCAGAAAATATCAAGTACAATAAAAAAAAATCATCAAGTGGAAGACACAGATTCTCATCTTTTTTTCTGTGGCCTTATTTCTCTGCAACACCTGGGTAATCCTGAAACAAGGTGTCTGGACTTGATAAGATGTTCTCAAAATTTCAGAGAGCCAAGTTTCTGGAGATCAATGTAAATTTTAAGAATAAGTATTTAATTCCATCAAACCAATGGGTACCAAATTTATAATTATGTTATGTAATAGATCACAACCACTAAAATCAATTTAATGTGCTCATTCAACAGTCATGGTAGGCTATTTAAGAGTAGATGAAAAAATAACATAAACAAAAGTTTATGAAAAAAATGATTTTTTAAAAAGCTTAAAATTCCAAGTATTTTATCCTCTTTTTTTTTTTTTTTACATTAAAGGAAATGCCAGTGTCCAACCTTTGACAAGGGGGTTTATGTTTAATGTGTTGAAGATTGATATTCTACTGTTTAAGAACCTCTGGACTATATATCCAAACTCAAAAATGTCTAAAATGTCTCCTGATCAAATGTTACTTGTTCTGATTATAATGGCTTTTCAGTTTACAGATACCAGGTATCCTATAACTTTCTGTAAACACCAACTCAAAGCTTTTAATGAGATAACCATTCAAAGTTGAAATTCAGGTACAAATTATGCTCTGGACCAAAGCTTCTGGAATATAGTTTTATCTTCCAGTGCTGCTCAAGTATCTCCACGGAAACACTACTTCTCATAGAGGAGAATAAACGTGTACCTCAAGGTATGGGTATTTTGAGACCCATTACATGTGCAAGGTATCTTCAAAATCTGGATTCTGTGTTTAAGAACTATTAAAGTATCTTCTAAAAAATTTTAAGATACTTACCATCAGAAGAAAAACAATATTGCTAAAGATGGGATAGAGTTCAGATGGCTATCCTCTTCCTCCTGAGACCTGTTACTCCATGAGTGTTAGGGGTGCACATTCTCAAATTTACCAGCCTCATCTTAGCTCAAGACCCCTTTTAATCTATCTAGTACAGACCCATCATCAACGTACCACTGTAAGGACAAAGTAATTCACCCACAATAAGAACACTGGTAGCTCTGTTACATGCTAACTGCTGTGCACAGGGAAAATTAAAAATAAGACTTTGTTAGATGTTAGAGTTTGTGTCCAGATTAACACTGGGCTGTCTGCATCCATGTGTTGACTCTGTTCCTAAAAATGACTCATTATGTAACCTTAGGATCATTGCTTTTAGTGAGAATAGAAATATACTGTCAATTTTTCTAAACAGAGAGGGGCCTTTCTTTTGCGATTCCTGAATCTTGGGTGAAAGGAAACTGATTAAAGGGCAGAGGTAGATGAAAGAGCATAATAATTAATATGTTTTCTCTTTTCCAACATAGCATTTTAAGGCAACCAGAGCCACTACTGAAATATTTTATGCTTCTCCAAAACATTCTTGAATATTCAGATAGTTGATATGACAAATACACCTATGTTTCTAAAATCTTTCAGAGACTGCTGCAGTTACTGAAGAAACAGGTATACAACACAAAGCCCCAGTCCTGATAAGTGGACATACCAGGGGCAAGAAAGGACATATACAATGCCAGATAGTGATCATTGCTACACACAAAAAATAAGCAGGATAAGGTGATAAAGAGTGCTCAGGCAAGGTTATTTAGAAAGAGTGTTCTGAGAGAGTCTCTTTAATAGACTGCCCTTGACCTTGGTCTTGGCAATGATTTCATAAATTTAACATGAAAATCAAAGATAGCAAAAGCAAAACTAAGTAAATAGGACTATATCAAATCCCAAAGATTTCTGAATAGCAAAGGAAACCACTGACAAAGTGAAAAACCTACAGAATGTGAGAAAATATTAGCAATTTCATATTCTGATAAGAAGCTAATATCCAAAATATATGAGGAACTTCTACATCTCAATAGCCAGAAAACCAATCTAAAAAATTGGCAGAGGATCTGAATAGACATTTTTCCAAAGACAATGCATAGATGGGTCAACGGGTACATGAAAAGATATTCAACATCACTAATCATCAGAGAAATGAAATTAAAGTCACAATGGAATATTATCTTACACTTCTTAAAATGTTTATCATCAAAAAGAAATAACCAGTGTTGAAGATGTGGAAAAAAGGGAACTGTTGTGCACAGTTGGTAGAAATATAAACTGGTATGGCCACATTGGGAAAAAAAGTATGGAGTTTTCTTCAAATATTAAAAAAAAAAAAAAAGGACTACCACACGATTCTACTTCTGATTCACTCTTGAAAACATATACACACTTTCACATTAATTGCAGCATCACTCATGATAGCCAAGAAGGAAACAACCTATGTGTTCATCAATAGACAATGAATAAAGAAAATGTGGTACACACACACACACACACACACACACACACCACAGTATTCAGCCATGAAAAAAATTTAAAAATCTATTCTTTAATGACAATATGGATGGACCTTAAGGGGATTATGCTAAATAAGTTAGAAGAAAACAAATACCATACAATCTCATTTACATGTGGGATCTAAAAACATACAAAGAGAAAAACAAAAGCCTACCAAACTTCTAGATACAGAGAACAGATTGGTGGTTGCCAGAGGAAGGCGCCAGAGTCAGGGATGGGGCACAAAATAGGTGAAGCTGGTCAAAGGTACAAATGTCCATTTAGAAGTCCTGGTGATATAATGTAAAATATATTAAAAGAAAGAGAGGGACAGACAGATGCACAAACTATGTGAACAGCAACCTGAAAGAAGTAAAGGAGAGAACATGGTAGAAATCTGGAGGAATTATGCTTCTTGCTTGAGTTGGTATAGTCAAAGAGGAGCAAGAAAGCACTGTGGCTTGAAGCAGAGTGATCAAAGAAAGTTGTGGTAAGAGATGAACTTGGAGGGAGAGGGAAAGACCAGACCCAGTAGGACCTTGGAGACCTTTGGTGAAGAGTTTAAAATTTTTTTTAAAGTATGATGGGATAATACTGGAGAAATTTGGAGAGAGAAAAGGTATAATACTACTTACATTTTAAAAGACCACTTTTGTTTGTTGTGCAGAAATAATAGATTGTGGAGAAGTAGAAGGCCAGAGACTAGTTAAGAAAGAGTCTAGGCAAGAAATTATGGTGGCTTGAACTGGACTGGGAGGTGTGAAAATGGTGGGAAGGGGTTGGATTTGGGATATATTTGAAAGTACTGTCCGTAGAGGAGTTGTTTAGTGGGTTGAATAGTAGCGCCTCCAAAAAAATAGGTCTACATCCTAACCCAGGAACCTGGAATTTTGACCTTATTTTTGGGTGATAGGAGGAAGGCCTTTGCAGATATAATTAAAGATCTCCAGATGAGATTATTCTGGATTAACCAGGTATGCCCTAATTCCAATGCCAGTATCCTTATAACAGACAGAAGAGAACATACATAAAAACAAACAAATGATGACCATGATGATGAAAAAGATTTCAGTTATGTGGCCACAAGCCTAGGCAGGCTTGGAGTCACGAGAAGCTGGAAAAGACAAGGAAGTGTGGAGTTAATTTTAGAAAGTATTATTTGAATCTCTAGGCATGAGTCTAAGGCATTTACTGAAACATCAGCATCAGCTTTGCCTCAATCCCTCACAAGGGATGGTATTTGAGACAAAGCTCTCATGACCTTTATGAGCTCTAGGGAGCAGGGATAATTATAGCCAATATTTATTTCTATACATATTTTCTGAGTAACTGCACATATCCTATGGGAGAGTTAGTAGTTAAGGTTTAAAAGTAATAGCTCTCCTTTGTTCTACTCCTTCCTTGCTTTGAATTTGTCAGTGAAACCTCCAGATAATCTTCTCAATAAAAACCATGTTTAAACCTGTGCAGTTACATTCTCTTCTGGAGGCAGTCTTGCATATCCACTCAGTATTGAGTCTGAGTGTATCATTCTCAATGCACAGTGACAAGGAAGATTTCTCCCCTATGCCTTTGGAGGGCACAGAGTCCTAATAGCAAACCTTGATTTCAGACTTGAAGCCCCTAGATCAGTAATACAATTTTTGTTTAAGACACCAAGTTTGTAGCAATTTGGTATAGCATCCCTAAGAAATTGGATATGCTGCATGAGATGAATCTACAGCTCAGGGGAGACCAAAGAAGGTCTGTACCAAGACATATAGCAATGAACATGGCAAATAGTAGTGATAAAGATAGAATTTTAAAAGAAAATAAATCAGTTATATACAAGGAAACTACACAAGACTATAAGCTGAGTTTTCAGCAGAAACTTTGCAGACCAGAAGAGAATGACATACTATATTCAAAGCACTGAAAGGAAAAAGTCTGCATCCAAGAATACTCTATCCAACAAAGCTTTCATTCAGAATAGAATGAGAGACAAAGAGTTTCCTTGAGTTAAGGAGCTCAAGACCACTAAAGCAGTGTTAGAAGATATGTTAAAGGAGACTGAATGGAAAAGAAAGATCATAGGCATGTATAAAAAAATTAGGAAGCACAAAAGTAGTAAAATTAAGTATATCAGTAAACTAAGTAAATTTAAGTAAATCAGTCAATGGACTCACAAAATGAAAGCACGAAAAGGATGACAACATATATCTAAAACAAGGAGGAAGGTGGAATAAAGAGTAGGTTTAAACGAAAGCACCCACCAACATAAAATGGACTGTGATATATAGAAAATGTTATATACAAATGAGATGGTAACACAAATAAAAAACCCATAATAGATACCCCAAAAAAATGTAAAGAGAAAGGAATATAAGTACATAACTAAAGAATGTCAGCAAACTATGAGAGCAAAAAAGAAGAAACAGAAAAGAACTATAAGAACAACCATAAAAAATAATAAAATGGCAATTAATGCATATCTATCAATAAGTACTCTGAATGTAAATGAGCTAAATGTTGTAATCAAAAGATATAGGCTGAGGAAGTAGACTAAAAAAATCCATTTTGAGTCTATTTTCATGTGTGGTGTAAGGAAATGATCCAATTTCATTTTTCTGCATGTGGCTGTCCAATTTTCCCAACACCATTTATTGAAGAGGCTGTCTTTGTTCCATTGGACATTCTTTCCTGCTTTGTCGAAGATGAGTTGACCATAGAGTTGAGGGTCTATTTCTGGGCTCTCTATTCTGTTCCATTGATCTATGTGTCTGTTTTTGTGCCAGTACCATGCTGTCTTGATGATGACAGCTTTGTAATAGAGCTTGAAGTCCGGAATTGTGATGCCACCGACTTTGGCTTTCTTTTTCAATATTGCTTTGGCTATTCGAGGTCTTTTCTGGTTCCATATAAATTTTAGGATTATTTGTTCCATTTCTTTGAAAAAAATGGATGGTACTTTGATAGGAATTGCATTAAATGTGTAGATTGCTTTAGGTAGCATAGACATTTTCACAATATTTATTCTTCCAATCCAGGAGCATGGAACATTTTTCCATTTCTTTGTGTCTTCCTCAATTTCTTTCATGAGTACTTTATAGTTTTCTGTGTATAGATTCTTAGTCTCTTTGGTTAGGTTTATTCCTAGGTATCTTATAGTTTTGGGTGCAATTGTAAATGGGATGGACTCCTTAATTTCTCTTTCTTCTGTCTTGTTGTTGGTGTAGAGAAATGCAACTGATTTCTGTGCATTGATTTTATATCCTGACACTTTACTGAATTCCTGTACAAGTTCTAGCAGTTTTGGAGTGGAGTCTTTTGGGTTTTCCACATATAGTATCATATCATCTGCGAAGAGGATCTCAATGTGAGAAAGGAATCCATCAAAATCCTTGAGGAGCACACAGGCAACAACCTCTTTGACCTCAGCTGCAGCAACATCTTCCTAGGAACATCGCCAAAAGCAAGGGAAGCAAGGGCAAAAATGAACTATTGGGATTTTATCAAGATCAAAAGCTTTTGCACAGCAAAGGAAACAGTGAACAAAACCAAAAGACAACTGACAGAATGGGAGAAGATATTTGCAAATGACATATCAGATAAAGGGCTAGTGTCCAAAATCTATAAAGAACTTAGCAAACTCAACACCCAAAGAACAAATAATCCAATCAAGAAATGGGCAGAGGACATGAACAGACATTTCTGCAAAGAAGACATCCAGATGGCCAGCAGACACATGAAAAAGTGCTCCACATCACTCAGCATCAGGGAAATACAAATCAAAACCACAATGAGATATCACCTCACACCAGTCAGAATGGCTAAAATTAACAAGTCAGGAAATGACAGATGCTGGCGAGGATGCGGAGAAAGGGGAACCCTCCTACACTGTTGGTGGGAATGCAAGCTGGTGCAACCACTCTGGAAAACAGCATGGAGGTTCCTCAAAATGTTGAAAATAGAACTACCCTATGACCCAGCAATTGCACTGCTGGGTATTTACCCTAAAGATACAAACGTAGTGATCCGAAGGGGCACGTGCACCCGAATGTTTATAGCAGCAATGTCTACAATAGCCAAACTATGGAAAGAACCTAGATGTCCATCTACAGACGAATGGATAAAGAAGATGTGGTATATATACACAATGGAATACTATGCAGCCATCAAAAGAAATGAAATCTTGCCATTTGCGACGACGTGGATGGAACTAGAGGGTATCATGCTTAGCGAAATAAGTCAATCGGAGAAAGACAACTATCATATGATCTCCCTGATATGAGGGAGAGGAGATGCAACATGGGGGGTTGAGGGGTAGGAGAAGAGTAAATGAAACAAGATGGGATTGGGAGGGAGACAAACCATAAGTGACTCTTAATCTCACAAAACAAACTGAGGGTTGATGGGGGGAGGGGGGTTGGGAGGGGGGGGTTGGGGTTATGGATATTGGGGAGGGTATGTGCTATGGTGAGTGCTGTGAAGTGTGTAAACCTGGCGATTCGCAGACCTATACCCCTGGGGATAAAAATATATGTTTATAAGAGCACCCAAATGCATAAAGCTGCTGATCACAAACATAAAGAAAGTAATCAGTAGTAATACAATAATGAAAGGGACTTTAACACCCACTTTCATCAATAGGCAGATCATCTGCTTAGAAAATCAACAAGAAAACCATGGCTTTGAATGAGACATCAGATCAGATGGATCTAACAGATAAGTTCAGAACATTCCTTCCTAAAACAGCAAAATACATATTCTTTTCAAGTGTGCATGAACATTTTCCAGAATAGATCCCATATTTGGCCACATAACAAATCTCAACAAATTCCTTAAAGATTGAAGTTACATCATGCATCTTTGCTGACCACAACACTATCAAATGAGATATCAACCATTAAAAAAAAAATCTAGAAAGACCACAAATACAAGTAGGTTAAATAACATGTACTAAATAGTGGATGGGTCAACCAAGAAATCAAAGTGGAAATAAAAAAATACTTGGAGACAAAGGACCAGCAAAACTCAATTGTGCAAAATCTTTGGGATGCATCAAAAGTTGTTCTAAGAAGAAAGTTTATAACAATACAGACCTACCTTAAGAAATAAAAATTTCTGGGGGAGGAAGCAAGATAGTGGAGCAGTAGCAAACTGAAACAGCATTAGGTCCTAGAAGTTTAGCTAAATAGTTATTAAATCATTCCAAACACCTACAAACTCAACAGGAGATAGAAGAGAAGAAAAGCAGCAATTCTAGGAACAGAAAATTGATCACTTTCTGGAAGGTAGGACGTGTGGGGAAGTGAAGGTAAAGCAACAGGAAGATAGACTATGGGGGGAAGGTGTGGCTCCCAGCAAGCAGTGGGAACTTTTAGAACTTTTAGAAGTCTGCTCCACTGAGAGACATCACTCCAGAGGCTAAGCAGGGGTGGAGTCCTTGCAGGAACAGTGTGGTCTCAGGACCCTCAGGGTCACTGAAAGACTGGGGGTGTCTGAGTATGGCAGAGCTCCCAGGTATTGCAGCAGGGAAGCCAACTACAGAGATGGAGCCAAGGAATGACCTTTCAGCTTGGGTTTACCTTAAACCATAATCCAAGGCACAGTCAAACCACTGCTCTTCATGCAGGGACTGAAAAATGGCAGATATGGGGAGACCCACCTTCTTCCTCTGGAGGGGCAGTGTGGCAGGAATCTGCTGGGTATGGAGACACCAAATGGGGCCGTGTGCCAAAGATAGAAATGCTCAGTCACAGGCCAGTGAGCACTGAGTGCGGCCAGAGACCAGGGAGACAGGAGGGATTGACAGCTTTTCTCTGAGAGCACACTGAAGAGTGGGGCCCCAAGCTCTCGGCTCCTCCAGACAAGAGATTAGGAGGCTGCCATCTTCATTCCCGTCCTCCAGAGCTGTACGGGAATCAATCAGAGAACAAAAGCTCCTGAGAGCAAACCCGAGCAGATTATCTAGCCTGGTCCCTGGCAAGGGTGGTGCAATTCCGCCTCAGGCAAAGACATTTGAGAATCACTGCAACAGGCCCCTCCCCCAGAAGATTAGCAAGAACATCCAGCCAAGACCAAGTTCATGGATCAACAAGAACTGCAAACTCTAGAGCTAGGGGAAAGCAACACATAGAATTCATGGCATTTTCCCCATGATCCTTTAGTCCTGCAATGTGAAAATTTTTTTTAATTTTATATTTTTATTATTCTACTTTTTAAAAAAGTTTCCTCTTTCTTCTTTTAATGTTTTTAAACTATTTTATCTTAACACCTTTCTTAAAAAGTCTTTTTAAATTTTCATTGTTATAGTCATACTTAATCCTTTCATTGTATTTAACCTTATTTTTTTGTATACATAAGGTTTTTTTTCTTTAAAATTTTGGGATACAATTTCTTCTAATAGATCAAAATATACACTAAATCTAGCACATGGCTTTGTTCTAGTCTCCAGTCTGATCACATTCTCTCCTCTTCAGTTTTTTTTTTTTCAAGCAACTTATCAATTCCTTTTCTAGAATCTTTTTAAATTTTCATCTTTACACTCATATTCCATCCCTTCATTGTGTTTACCCTTATTTTTGTACATATATAAGTTTTTCCTTCTTTAAAATTTTGGGAGGTAGTTTTTCTAAGAGACCAGAATACACCCAAAATCAAGTGGGTGGCTCTGTTCTATTCACCACTCTAATATATACTAATTTTATTATTATTTTTTTTTGTTTTTAGTATTTTCCCTCATTCTTCCCCCCCCCCACCCCGTTTCAGGTCTCTTCTGATTGGTTAGCATATATTTTTATGAGGTCCTTGCCACTCTTTTAGTATTTTTTTCTCTCTTTCATATATCTGGATAAAATGACAAGGTGGAAAAACTCACCACAGAAAAAAGAACAAGAGGCAGTACTGATGACTAGGGACCTAATCAATTTGACATTGGCAATATGTCAGAATTCGAGTTCAGAATGACGATTATCAAGGTGGTCTCGAAAAATGCATGAAAGATATTAGACAATCCCTTTCTGGAGAAATAAAAGAACTAAAATCTGGGGAAGTTGAAATAAAAAAAGCTGTTAATGAGGTACAATAAAAAATGGAGGCTCTTACTGCTAGGATAAATGAGGCAGAAGAGAGTATTAGTGATATAGAAGATGAAATGATGAAGAATAAGGAACCTGAGCAAAAGAGAGACAAACAACTACTGAACCACGAGGGGAGAATTCGAGAGATAAGTGATACCATAAGACAAAACAATATTAGTATAATTCGGATCCCAGAAGAAGAAGAAGAAGAAGAGAGAGAGAGTGCCAGAAGGCATATTGCAGCAAATTGTAGTAGAGAATTTCCCTAATATGACAAAGGAAACAAGCATCAAAATCCAAAAGGCACAGAGAACTCCCCTCAAAATTAACAAAAATAGGTCCACAACCCCATCATCTAATAGTAAAACTTACAAGTCTTAGTGACAAAGAGAAAATCCTGAAAGCAGCTTGGGACAAGTCCATAACATACGATGGTAGAAATATTAGATTGGCAGTAGACTTATCCACAGAGACCTGGAGGCCAGAAAGAACTGACATGATATATTTAGAGCACTAAAGGAGAAAAATATGCAGCCAAGAATACTATATCCAGCTAGGCTGTCATTAAAAATAGGAGAGACAAAAAGCTTCCAGGACAAACAAAAATTAAGAGTTTGCAAACACCAAACCAGCCCCATAGGAAATATTGAAAGGAGTCCTCTAAGCAAAGAGAGAGCCTAAAAGTAGTAGACCAGAAAGGAACAGAGACAGTATACAGTAACAGTCATCTTACAGGCAATACAATGGCACTAAATTCATATCTTTCAATAGTTACCAGAATATAAATGGGCTAAATGCCCCAATCAAAAGACACAGGGTATCAGAAGGTAAAAAAAACAAGACCCATTGATATGCTGTCTACAAGAAACACATCTTAGACCCAAAGACACCTCCAGATTTAAAGTGAGGGGGTGGAAAACAATTTACCATGTTAATGAACATCAAAAGAAAGCTGGGGTGACAATCCTTATATCAGATCAATTAGATTTTAATCCAAAGACTATAATAAGAGATGAGGAAGGACACTATATCATACTGAAAGGGTCTGTCCAACAAGAAGATCTAACAATTTTAAATGTGTATGCCCTTAACATGGGAGCAGCAAATTATATAAACCAATTAATAATAAAATCAAAGAAACACATTGACGATAATACAAAAATATTGTGGCAGTTTAACACCCCCTCACTGAAATGGACAGATCATCCAAGCCAAAGATCAACAAGGAAATAAAGGCTTTAAATGACACACTGGACCAGATGGACATCACAGATATATTCATAACACTCCATTCCAAAACAACAGAATGCACATTCTTCTCTAGTGCACATAGAACATTCTCCAGAATAGATCACATCCTGGGTCACAAATCAGGTCTCAGCTGGTACCAAAAGACTGGGATCATGTCGCGTCCAGCGTGACAAATCGACCAGGAACGTGAGGGTAAGAGGATGCTGAAAAGAAATTAAGAGACAAAGAGATGGGGGCAGGAGGAGCACCAAGAAGGATGTCCAATAGTACCAATTTTATTCAAGGCAGCAAGGCATTATATAGCTAACAGAAACAATCATAAGAAAGTATCTATTTTTAGCTGATTAATAAAGAGTTTGCAAATGCACAGAAAATCCTTCAAGCTTTCCCGTTATCTGTTTCCCAAGCACCAATAGTAGACCCTCTAGCACCAGATGTACTGACTTCAAGGCTACTCAAGACATAGTTTATGTAAGCACAGCACAGTCTTACAGTGGTGTAGTCTATAGCCCATGCAAGGACAGCAAGGACCAGCCAAGAATTTCTGACCACGACCAAATCATTTCTATCTGACTAGCAAATGTGTGGGAAGTCACGTAGGCGAGCGCGCAACACACAGCACAGACTCTTTCTCAGTGCTACTCGACTTTATCGACGTAAACCTTTTGTTCGGCTATTCAGCCTTTAAAGGAGGCACAAGTCAGGGCCTGGTTTGGTTCTCATCTCAATCCTTACCATGGCCTCCCACAGGATCATTCCCTGTATATTTTCAGACCACAATGCTCTGAAGCTAGAACTCAATCACAAGAGGAAAGCTGGAAAGAACTCAAATACAAGAATGCTAAAGAGCATCCCACTAAAGAATGAATGGGCCAACCAGGAAATTAAAGAATTGAAAAAATTCATGGAAACAAATGAAAATGAAAACACAACTGTTCAAAATCTTTGGGACACAGCAAAGTTGGTCCTGAGAGGAAAGTATATAGCAATACATGCCTTTCTCAAGAAACAAGAAAGTTCTCAATTTCACAACCTAACCCTACACCTAAAGCAGCAGGAGAACAAAGAGCAAAGAAAGCCTAAACCAAGAAGAAGAAGAGAAATCATAGAGATAAGAGCAGAAATCAATGAAAGAGAAACCAAAAGAACAGTAGAACAAATCAATGAAACTAGGAGCTGGTTCTTTGAAAGAATTAATAAGATTGATAAACCCCTGGCCAGATTCATCAAGAGGAAAATAGAAAAGACCCCAAATAAAATCATGAATGAAAGAGGAGAGATCACAACTAACACCAAAGAAATACAAACAATTATAAGTACATATTATGAGCAACTATATGCCAGCAAATTTGACAATCTGGAAGAAATGGATGCATTCCTACAGATGTATAAACTACCAAAACTGAACCAGGAAGAAATAGAAAACCTGAACAGATCCATAACCAGTAAGGAAATTGAAGCAGTTATCAAAAATCTCCCAACGAACAAGAGTCCAGGGCCAGACAGTTTTCTGGGGAATTCTACCAAACATTTAAAGAAGAATTAATACCTATTCTCTTAAAACTGTTCCAAAAAATAGAAATGGAAGGAAAACTTCTAAATTCATTTCATGAGGCCAACATTACCTTGATCCCCAAACCAAAGACCCCTTCATAAAGGAGAATTACAGATCGATATCCTTGATGAACAAAGATGCACAAAGTCTCACCAAAATACTAACCAATAGGATCCAACAGTACATTCAAAGGATTGCCCACCAGGACCAAGTGGGATTTATTCCTGGGTTGCAAGGTTGGTTCAACATCCACAAATCAACCAATGTGATACAACACATTAATAAAAGAAAGAACAAGAACCATATGATACTCTCAATAGATGCTGAAAAAGCATTTGACATAGTACAGCATCCTTTCTTGATCAAAACTCTTCAAAGTGTAGGGATAGAGGGTATATCAAAGCCATGTATGAAAAACCCACAGCAAATATCATTATCAATGGGGAAAAACTGAGAGCTTTTCCCCTAAGGTCAGGAACACATCAGGGAAGTCCACTATCACCACTGCTATTCAACATAGTACTGGCTCCTAGCCTTGACAATCAGACAAGAAAAAGAAATAAAAGGCATCTGAATTGGCAAAGAAGTCAAACTCTCACTCTGCAGATGATATGATACCTTATGAGGAAAACCCAAAAGACTCCACTCCAAAACTGCTAGAACTCATACAGGAATTCAGTATAGTGGCAGGATATAAAATCAATGCACAGAAATCAGTAGCACTTCTATACACCAACAGCAAAACAGAAGAAAGAGAAATTAAAGAGCTGTCCCATTTACAATTGCTCCCCAAATCCTAAGATACCTAGGAATAAACCTAATGAAAGAGGCAAAGAATCTGTACTCAGAAAACTATAAGGTACTCATGAAAAAAATTGAGGAAGAGCCAAAGAAATAGAAAAATGTTCCATGCTCATGGATTGGAAGAACAAATATTGTGAAAATGTCTATGCTGCCTAGAGCAATCTACACATTTAATGCAATCTCTTTCAAAATACCATCAATTTTTTTTTCAAAGAAATGGAACAAATAATCCTAAAATGTATATGGAATCAGATAAGACCCCAAATAGCCAGAGGAATGTTAAAAAGAAAGCCAAAGTTGGTGGAGTCACAATTCCAGACTTCAAGCTCTATTACAAAGCTGAAATCATCAAGACAGTATGGTACTGGCATAAAAACAGACACATAGATCAATGGAACAGAATAGAGAGCCCAGAAATAGACCCTCAACTCTATGGTCAACTCTATTAATCTTTGATGAAGCAGGAAAGAATGTCCAATGGAAAAAAGACAGTCTCTTCAACAAATGGTTTTGGGAAAATTGGATAGCCAAATGCAGAAGAATGAAACTGGACCATTTCCTTACACCACACACAAAAAGAGACTCAAAATGGATGAAAGACCTCAATATGAGAAAGGAATCCACCAAAATCCTTGAGGAGAACACAGGCAGCAACCTCTTTGACTTCAAAAGCTTTTGCACAGCAAGGAAACAGTCAATAAAACCAAGATACAACCAACAGAATGGGAGAAGATATTTGCAAATGACATATCAGATAAAGGGCTAGTATCCAAAATCTATAAAGAACTTATCAAACTCAACACCCAAAGAACAAATAATCCAATCAAGAAATGGGCAGAAGACATGAACAGACATTTCTGCAAAGAAAACATCAAGATGGTCAACAAACACATGAAAAAGTGCTCCACATCACTCAGCATCAGGGAAATACAAATCAAAACCACAATGAGATACCACCTCACACCAGTCAGAATGACTAAAATTAATAACTCAGGAAATAATAGATGTTGTCAAGGATGCAGAGAAAGGGGAACCTTCCTACACTGTTGGTGGGAATGCAAGCTGGTGCATCCACTCTGGAAAACAGCATGGAGTTTCCTCAAAAAGTTGAAAATAGAGATACCCTGTGACCCAGCAATCACACTAGTGAGTATTTACTATAAAGATACAAATGTAGGGATCTGAAGGGGCTCATGCACCGAATGTTTGTAACAGCAGTGTTCAATATAGACAATCTTTGGAAAGAACCTAGATGTCCATCAATAGATGAATGGATAAAGAAGATGTGGTATATAAATATAAATATATACAATGGAATACTACGCAGCCATCAAAAGAAATGAAATCTTTCTATTTGCAATGACATGGATGGAACTAGAGGGTATTATGCTGAGAGAAATAAGTCAATCCAGGAAAGATAATTTTCATATGATCTCTCTGATATGATTCATTTGAGAGGCAGCACAGGGGGCATTGGGGGTAAGGAAGGAAAAGTGAAACAAGAAGGGATTTGGAGGGAGACAAACCATAAGAGACTCTTAATATCACAAAACAAACTGAGGGTTGTTGGGAGGTGGGCGGTAGGGAGAGCATGGTTGGGTTTAGGACATTGTGGAGGGTATGTGCTATGGTGAGTGCTGTGAAATGTGTAAGCCTGATGATTCACAGACCTGTACCTCTAGAGCAAATAATACATTTATGTTAATAAAAATAATTTAAATAATATTGAAGCTCAAATCACTTATAGTGATGTTCATATTAAATGCTCTCTACCTATGTTCAAAAAAAAAGAAATAAAAATTTCTAATCTTATACCTAAAGGAGCTAGAAAAAGAACAAAGAAAACACGAAAACAGCAGAAGGAAGGAAATAGTAAAGAGTAGATCAGAAGAAAGTAAAACAGGATCAAACAAAAAACATTAGAACAGATCAATGAAACTAGGAGCTGATTCTTCAAAAAGATAAAAAAAGTTAACAAACCTCTAGCCAGATTCATCAAAAACAAAACAAAACAGAAAAAATAGAGGACTCAGAAAAAAATCAGACATGAAAGAGGAAAAATTACAACAAATACCACAGAAGTACAAAAGATTATAAGACAATATTATCAAAAAATACATGCCTAAAATTTGACAACCTGAAGAAATAGAAAAATCCCTAGAAACATATAACTTACCAAAACTGAAACAGGAAGAAAATTTGAACAGACCAATTACCAACAATGAAATTAAATAAGTAATCCAAAAACTCACAAAAAATGGAAGTCCAAGACTAGACAGCTTCATAGGTGAATTTTACAAAATATTTAAAGAAAAGTTAATATCTATTTTTTCAAATTTTTCCAAAAAAATAGAAGAGGGAGGAAAACTTTCAAATTCATTCTATGAAGCCAGAATACCCTGATATCAAAACCAGAAAAAGATACTCCAAAAGAAGAGAACTACAGGCCAGTATCTCTGATGAACATAGATGCAAAAATCCTCAACAAAATATTAGCAAACTGAATCCAACAATACATTAAAAAGATCATTCACCGTGATCAAGTGGGATTAATTCCCTGGATGCAAGAGTGGCTCAATATTTGCTAATCAGTCAACTTTATACATCACATCGACAAAAGAAAATATTTTTAAAAATGATCATTTTAATAGACACAAACTTATTTGACAAAGTACAATACCAATTCATTGATAAAAGCCATCAACAAAGTAAGTTTAGAAGGAACATGCCTCAACACAATAAAGGCCATATGTGAAAAACCCATAGCAAACATCATACTCTATGGTGAAAAACTGGAGCTTTTCCCCTAAAGTCAGGAATAAGACAAGGATGTCCACTCTCTCCACTTCTATTCAGCATAGTAGTGAAAGTCCAGCCACAGCAATGAAATAACAATGAAAAATAAGTAAAAAGCATCCAAATTGTAAAGAAGTAAAACTTTACCTATTTGTAGAGGACATGATACTACTATATATATAAAAAATCCTAACAGCTCCACCAAAAAATATTCCTAAAAATGATAAATGAATTCAGTAAGATCAGAGGATACAAAAATTAATGTACAGAAATTTGAATTTCTGTACACTAATGATGAAGCCACAGAAAAAGAAAAAGAAAATAATCCCAGTTACAAATGCACCAACTAGAATGAAACACTTAAAAATAAACTTAACCAAGGAGGTGAAAGACCTATACTCTGAAAAGAAATTGAATATTACACAAACAGAGACTTTGTTTTGAAAGATGTCCCATGTTCATGAATTGGAAGAACAAATATTGTTAAAATATTCATATACCCAAAGCAATGTTCAGCAATCCCTATCAAACCACCAATGTCATTTTTCACAGAACAGGACGAATAATCGTAAAGTTTGTATGGAAACACAAAAGACCCCAAGTAGCCACACACAAAAAAATTTTTTAATAGAAATACAAAGGCTAGAGGTATCACAATTCCAGATTTGAAGTTATACTACAAAGTTGTAGTAATAAAAACAGTATGGTGGTTGGCATAAAAATACACACATAGATCAATGGAACAGAAGAGAGGATCCAGAAATGAACCCATGATTATATGGTCAATCTTCAACAATAGAGGCAAGAATACACAATGGGAAAAAGTTTCTTTGACAAATGATGCTGGAAAAATTGGGCACCTACATGCAAAAGAATGAAAATGGACCATTTTCTCACACCACATAAAACTAAACTCAGAATGAATTAAGAACCTATGATATCTGAAACCATAAAAATCTTAGAGGAGAGTACAGGCAGTAATTCCTCTGACATTGGCCGTAGTAACTTCTTTTTAGATAAGTTTTCTGAGGCAAGAAAAACAAAAGCAAAAACAAACAATTGGAACTACATCAAATTAAAAGTTTCTGCACAGTAAAGGAAATAAGCAACAAAACCAAAAGACAGCCTACCAAATTGAAGAAGATATTTGCAAATGACGTCTGATACATGGTTAGTATCCAAAACATACAAAGAATTTACACAACTCAAAATCAGGAAAATGAATAATCCAATTTTAAAAAGGGCAGAAGACATGAACACACATTTCTCCAAAGAAGACAACAGATGGTTAGAAGATATATGGAGAGATGCTCAACCATTTTGGTAAAAATACATACATACATATATATACACACACACACATACATACATACATACATATATACATTCAAAAACCACAGGGAACCAGAAGTGTTGGCAGAGTTGTGGAGGAAAAGGAACCCTTGGGCACTGCTAGTAGGAATATGAATTGGTGCAGCTACTATGAAAAACAGTATGGAGGTTCCTCAAAAAATGAAAACTAGAACTACCATATGATCCAGAAATTCTAATACTAAGAATTTACTAAAAAATACAAAGCACTGATTTGAAAAGATATATGTAACTCTATGTTTACTGCAACATATTTACCATAGCCAAATTATGGAAACAGCCCAAATGTCCCTCAATAGATGAATGATAAAGAAGTGATGTCTTATTGTGATGAGTGATACTCTATCATAGAAATGAATGACATCTTGCCATTTGCAACAACACGAATGGAGATAGAATGTATAATCCTAAGTGAAAGACAAATACAATATGATTTCATTCATATGGAGAATTTAAGAAACAAAGCAAATGAACAAAGGAAAGAGACAAAAATACGCAGTCTTAACTATAGAGAACAAACAGATGGTTGCCAGATGGGAGGTAGGTGGGGACTGGGTAAAATAGGTGAAGAGTACACGTATCTTGATGAGCACTGAGTAATGTTGAGTTGTTATATCGTATACCTGAGACGAATTTAACACTGGATGTTAATATTGGAATAAAAAAATAAAAACAAAAATATATAAGAATCCATCCAGAATACAAAACCTGTGTACAAAGAAAAATGTAAAAATTCTAGATGATATTTGATCACACTACAGAATTTAAAACAAAAGGTTATTGGTTCAAACTTTTTCTAATTTACTCTTTCCTTTGACAGCACAGTGAACTAATATTTATAGTCAGTTCAGTTGCATTTATGGCATAAATGCATCCTCTTTTTCAAAATAGAGGAACCAGTTTCCCTTAAATATAACAGCACATTTCCAGGAACAATTGCATTTTAAAAGGTTAATTTGTAGAACAATTGTACAACTATACTTATTTTCTACTCTATACTAAGTTACATTATTACAGTGCTAATAGCTACATATAGGACAATCTTTCACTTGTCCCCTACCTCACATTTTATTCAAAGGTTTTTTTTTTTTTTCCCTCCCACTTTACTTCTGATTTAGTTGGGAAATACAGGAGTTTCAGATAAGGTATCTATGTGTTTTTTGTTGGGATTTTTCTCTCCCTCGGTAATCTCTGAAATTTCTTTAAATTATATACTTAACACAGCAGAAGAAGTTGGTTTTTGTACACAAGATTGCATCCACCGAAATGCTGTCCCAAGTACTGATGGCAGGGGGTGTGTGGTAATCTTGCACAGGATATTCTTAGAGGTAATGCATGTACTTGTTTTATAAACTCTTAGACTATATAGGATATGAAATATGTAAATGTGAAACAGTATTAATGTCAGCCATCTCTTAAAAGTGAGCCTAATAAATACTGTTGTATAATCTTCTTTGCTCAGAAACATTTGGACTGAGTAGTGCCACGTGGATCAGGCTTTTCTTCAGTGCCATTTAGCAAACTGTCTTTAGGCTGTGTCAATAGCAAAAATTTTGTATAATGCAACAGAATACTTTGCAGTTGTCACACTTTAAATTTCACATGAGGAATTTTTCACTGTTCTTCTGAACCCAGTCTAGCAAAATTAGAGGAAAAGCCCTAAGGAGATTTACTATGTTAAGAGAAAAAGCCTAAGTTTTTAGGCTCAACAGTTGAGTCCACTACAGATAATAAGCAGTTTCCACTATCTCAACCTGAGTTTACAGGGTTGGGACTCAATTTGTGCTGTCTCTGGGGGTAGTTGGATAAAAATTGAGCAACTAAAATTTCCAGTCCCATGCATCTCCTAAATAGATAGTTTGTATATTGACTTGCAGACTCAAAGTAACAATTATTCTACATATTTATTTTTGGTTTTTCTGTTTAGTTGTATTTTCTTGTAAACAGGTGAAATTTCCAACCACGTCCATGCTATTCAATTATCTGTCAATTACACAGTTGTTTATAGCAGCAAAACTGAAGAGGGTAATAACTGTTGTATCTACTCTAAATTGTTTTGCATAGTCTCATTTGAGATAATTAATGTAAGAATCTTGACTTTTATATTGCTATAAACAAAAGTGGAAATAAAAAGTTGATTTAAAGATGACATGGAAAACCTAAAAAAGAAGATCTAGTAGTATATAAAGGATGCCAATCCCATTAGGTACCAAGCCAATAAAGTCCTGTACTTAATAGGATTGAATATTGGCACACACAGAGGCTGACCACTGGAGTAGAAGATGAAAGTCAAGAAACAGACCCAGGTGCACGTGAAGAGTTAGTACATGATAAAAATTGGCTTTTTAATTATTGATGTTGAAACAAGTGCTAGCTGTTGGGAAGAGAAAAGCTCAGATCTATACCCCACACTATAGATTAATCTCAAATTGATGAGCTAAGAATTAAAATAATAAGTACTAAAATAACACACAAGTGAAGACTTTTATTTCTTGGAATTGAAGGTTTTTCTAAATAGGGCTCTAAATTTTAATCATATAATATAAAGAAAATGTAACTATTTTCATCAAGCTCCAATATATGCATGAAAACTCAGTCTACCCATTTGCCTTAAGATAAACATTTTCAGTGTAAGCCAGGATATAAAATATCAAGAAGCATTGATCTATACAATTCCTTTTTCCTACTTTTTCTACACATTCCACACACTTAGCCTGTTGTTAGAATTCCTCTATTTTTAGGAAGAAATTAAAAATAAACCAGTTAGAATGCTTGCAGGCTAACGACAAGGAATCATTTCATATGTGAAACTTTTTACTTTTGCAAAGAATAACATCTTTTTGCTCCTTGACAGTGTCAAGATACTTGAATTCAAATAAATACAATTCTTAAGGAAAGTGTCATTATGAAAAATCTTTTGTTCTTTTACTTCCATGTTCAAAGTTACATTTAACAAACTTCAGAATTAAGATTTACACAAAAGCTTTTTATTTTTATGTAGTCCCATAGTTTATTTTTGCTTTTATTTCCCTTGCCTCAGGAAACATATCCAGAAAAATGTTTCTATGGCCAATGTCAAGGAAATTACTGCCTATGTTCTCTTCTAGGAATTTTATGGTTTCAGGTATCACATTTGGGTCTTTAATCCATTTTGAGTTTACTTTTGCATATGGTACAAGAAAGCGGTTGAATTTCATTCTTTTGCATGTAGCCATCTAGTTTTCCCAGCACCATTTACTGAAGAGACTATCTTTTCCTCATTGTACCTTCTTGCCTAGGTCCTAGATTAACTGACAATGTAAACATGGGTTTATTTCTGGGCTTTCTATACTGTTCTATTGATCTATGTGTCTATTTTTGTGCCAGTACCTTACTGTTTTGATTACTACAGCTTTGTATTATATCTTGAATACAGGAATTGTGATACCTCCAGCTCTGTTCTTCTTGTTCAAGATCATTTAGACTATTTGAGGTCTTTTGTGGTTCCATACAAATTTTAGGATTATTTGTTCTAGTTTTGTGAAAAATGCTGTTGGTATTTTGATAGGGATTTCACTGAATCTGTAGATTACTTTGGGTAGTACGGACATTTTAATTCTTCCAGTCCATGAGCATGGGAATCTCACACATCGCTCACTGAGAAATCATTTGTCACACACCACTATGACACACACCACTAAGAAATTGTCTACAAATTCTTTAAAAAATACATTTAAGCAAAGATAATTTCTAGAAACTGTAGATGACAATTCTACCAAGAGAAAAAAATTTAGAATTTTCAGTTGTCCTCAAAACACTTTTTGTTCTTGGGATGTAGGTAAAGCTTATGTGATACGGAGATAAAAGTTCTGTCACTTCTCAGAAAAATTGGCTTTAAAATTTAAAATTTTCTTTACTGTAACCTCCAGTACTATTTTAGGCATGGTTTTATTACATAGTCAGTTGAAAGATTAGAATTACGTTTAGCAATGAATGTGGTCACTCAACAGAAGCAAATTGCTTCTATGAGAGTTGCAGAATAGTGTGATATTAAGATTCTACCAACAATAGTTCTCACTTCCCAGAATATGATGGAATGCGAAGCCATTCAAGTCATATGGGCTCTGAACAGAACATAAAATTGTTCCTTTAGATCAGTTATAGATCTCCCTAACATCCTGATAAACTCATTTTAAGTTGAAAGTTTTGGAGGTTGAAAATGTATTTGATCATCTAATGTACCAAATATCATAGTGTACACTTAGCCTGTCTTAAACATGCTCAGAATACTTACATTAGCCTACAGTTGAGCAAAATCACCTAACAAAAAATGCTCATTTATAATTGTTGAATATCTAAAATAATTTCTTGAACATTGTATTAGAAGTGAAAAATAGAATAATTGTAAGTTTATCAGTTGTTTACCCTCATGACTCTGTGACTGACAAGAAGCTGTGGTTTGCTGCTTCCACCCAGCATCAAAAGAGAATATTGTACTGCATATTGCTAGTCCAAGAAAAGATGAAAATTCAAAATCGCAGTTTCTACCAAAAACGTATTGCTTTTGCACCATCATACCATTGAAATATTTTAAGTTGAGTCATTCTAAGTCAGGGACAGTGTGTTTATTGAAATAGTTACAACCAAGAGAACATTTCTATTATGGCTACATAGTCAAGGTAGAAGTAAATTTTAGGCCCTGATATTTTGTTTCTTACAAACAATTTGGTTGTTCTTCTAAAGACAGGTCTTTTTCAGCAGACCATGTAAATGCTGTGTATATCAAAAGACTGGCTGATTCAGGTCATTTTGGGAATTTTCTACTAAAGAAATTTAAAGTCCAGATAAACTACAAATGAAAGTAAGAAATGTTGAAGATAAGAACTCACCACAGGTTCTCTTTAAAAGTCAGTTACGTTGGAAGCATCTGTCTGCAGAAGGAACTTCAAAGTAGTGTGCAGGATCAAGATATGAAATAGGTAGAACTGGCTGTTCTGCTTGGCTGAGCTCTAGAGTTTTCTTGATGGTTTTGGGCATCCTTCAAGGCCAATAGAATTGGGCTCTCTATGGTTGCTTAAAAATATGGAAAACACTGGAAGTGTTTGAAAATGCTCTACTTTCTATACAGTGTTTATTTTCCTCATCTCATGAAGTTATTCAAAATTATCATCTCAAATTAGAATTGTACTATGTGTTCAGAATCAATTTCAGCCATAATCAATTTCAGCCATAAACTAATTTAGACAGAAGTTAAAGAAGTTCAATACAATGCATCTGGTTATTTTCTCTGCCTACAGGGAATTCTTTTAGGGGCAGGGACGAGGCTGGAGAAAAGAATCTGTTTAGGTGGCAGGGCCTGATCCTGCCTTTCCCACTTACTCCAAAATCCCATGCTGATCAGAACCATCTGGGCTGATTGTGCTAGAGCTCAGGACAACAGACAGCAAGTTAGGGGTCACTATGAAGGACCAGTCTTAGGTGGGCAACAGTAAATAGAAAAGAAGGTTGAGAAAGGAGACAGTAAAAACACAGAGCCCTTGGGATTGTCATCCACAAAGGGACCTCATTGGCATCCTTAGTGACTGGAAATCTCCAGTGTGGAGGACTGGACACTGAGTGCTAAGAAAACTTATAGAACCAGTAATGTAATAGTAATAGCAAGAATTCACTTTACTATAATAGAAATTAAGATACCCTCATTTTTCCTGTGCTTGCCTCATTACTTTTTCTTACAAAGGAGCTCAAAATCTGGTAATTTTGTGGGTGAGTGTGGATATAGGTGCATGCAGGGTTTCTTAAGGATATAAATCTGGCCATGCCTTGACTTCCCAGATTGGACATCAAGAAACTTGAATTTTTCTGATTTGTATTCATCTTCGGAGATTCATTGGTCTGAACCCAGAACATTTCAAAGACTGATACCTTGGTGATCTAGAAATTCTAATCCTCTAGGACTATGTGGTCCCAATCACAATTTATTTTTCTTGGTGGTAGACACTGGCCAAGACCTGTAATTGAAAGAACAGTTTCTGCCAAGAGCATTCCCAACACCAGAAAACTGAACAGCATAAGCTTCTGTAATTTCATGCCTCTTTTTCTTATCCTCTTTTTGGATCATTTCCTTACACCACACACGAAAATAGACTCAAAATGGATGAAGGATCTCAATGTGAGAAAGGAATCCATCAAAATCCTCGAGGAGAACACAGGCAGCAACCTCTTCGACGTCAGCCGCAGCAACATCTTCCTAGGAACATCACCAAAGGCAAGGGAAGCAAGGGCAAAAATGAACTATTGGGATTTTATCAAGATCAAAAGCTTTTGCACAGCAAAGGAAACAGTGAACAAAACCAAAAGACAACTGACAGAATGGGAGAAGATATTTGCAAATGACATATCAGATAAAGGGCTAGTGTCCAAAATCTATAAAGAACTTAGCAAACTCAACACCCAAAGAACAAATAATCCAATCAAGAAATGGGCAGAGGACATGAACAGACATTTCTGCAAAGAAGACATCCAGATGGGCAACAGACACATGAAAAAGTGCTCCACATCACTCGGCATCAGGGAAATACAAATCAAAACCACAATGAGATATCACCTCACACCAGTCAGAATGGCTAAAATTAACAAGTCAGGAAATGACAGATGCTGGTGAGGATGCGGAGAAAGGGGAACCCTCCTACACTGTTGGTGGGAATGCAAGCTGGTGCAACCACTCTGGAAAACAGCATGGAGGTTCCTCAAAGTGTTTTTTTTTTTTTTTTTAAGATTTTATTTGACAGATCACAAGTAGGCAGAGAGGCAGGCAGAGAGAGAGGAGGAAGCAGGCTCCTCACTGAGCAGAGAGCCCAATGCGGGGCTCGATCCCAGGACCCTGAGATCATGAGCTGAGCCGAAGGCAGAGGCTTTAACCCACTGAGCCACCCAGGCGCCCGCCCGCATGCCACAGGTTTTGACCAATGCAGCAGAAGGGTTCTTCTGACAGTGCCTGTCCTAAGCACTTCAGAGTTCTTCATATAAATCAGAGAACTTCTTGGCTTTCTGTTCCAGATTTGGTCTTTAAGCAGGATGTAATCAATTTCCTCAGAAAGTGTTGCTTCTTTCCAAAACGCTTTGCAAAATTCTGGCTGCTTTTGCTTGCCAACCTCAATAATTTTGCAGCTTCCTAAGCCTCTAACCAGAGCACCCCATAACCACATGCTATTTCATGGCTGTGGTTACTCTATAGTGATCAGGTTCTGCTGGGCTAATGGGTGACAAAAGCACTTTCATCTTCCTTCAGCCAAAAGAAAAATTTGCTATGCAGACTCTGAGATAGAAACAGATTTCCCATTCCATGACATGCTGACATTTCCTGGAAAAGGTAGCATGGGTAATGATTTTTAGAGAAGAGCCTCAGAAGTGGCCTTGGGGGGAGAATTTCTATTTAAACCAAAGTACGTGGGCTACATGATCATTACACTTTTGTCGGAACACCAGCAAGTAGGTGTTACCCTCATCCCAAAACAACCCACAGGAATAATAAAGGCTTCTGGGTATGGTCATTGTGCATAGTCTTTGCATGAGTACACACACACATGAGAGAGGACTTTTCCCCTTTGTAGCTTCCCTGACAAAGCATCCGATTCAATGAATCCCTTGCTCCAACAATTTGACAGTTTATTGCTTTACATGATTTTTATGGTCATTCTCATAGTAGGAGAATCCATAAAACAAGCACTGTGGACCCTGTGCTATCATGTCCCAAATTTGGGCCACAAGCTTGATAACTTCCAGTTGGGTCTAGATCTGTAGTTTGATTACCTATCATTCATGAATAGATTAGACTCATTTGCTCTAAGAGTGATTTAATTAAACACAACACTCATTACTTAAAGCAACAGAGTTCTGTAGATTAGTGGTTCTTCAAACCATCTAGCCATTAGAAACATCTAGGGATTATGCTGAGTGAAGTAAGTCAAGCAGAGAGAGTCAATTATCATATGGTTTCACTTATTTGTGGAGAATAACAAATAACATGGAGGACATGGGGAGATGGAGAGGAGACGGGAGTTGAGGGAAATTGGAAGGGGAGGTGAACCATGAGAGACTATGAACTCTGAAAAACAACCTGAGGGTTTTGAAGGGGCAGGGGATGGGAGGGTGGGGGAACCAGGTGGTGGGTATTAAGGAGGGCACATATTGCATGGAGCACTGGGTGTGGTGCAAAAACAATGAATACTGTTACACTGAAAAGAAAAAAAAAAAAGAAACATCTAGGGAGCTTTTACACTAAGACCCACGCTGCCTCCAAATCACACCATTATCGCAGGGGTTGGGATCCAGGTGTCATACATTTTGAAGTCGCCCAGGAGATTCCAATATATGTAGCTGAGCTTGGGAACTAATGATTTACAGGGAGATTTTTAAAAATATTATTTAACAAAACTTACCATAATAGAGAACACTTGGTACATTGTACCTGATACATACTAGGCACTGCTGTAAGCATTTTATGAATATAAACTCATGACTATGAGCACTATGACCCTATGATATTATTACCTCTGTGTCAGTCGATGGAAAGGGCCAGAAATCAAGTGATTTGATCAAAGTCGCACACATCGTTAAGTGGCACAGTAATGATTTTTGCTCCGTCAAGTTGCCTCTTAACCCTTAAATTATTCTGCCTATTTTTTATATTTTTAAATAGAGTAGTTGTACAATGGAGGCAGCAAACACACATAGGCACACTCCTGAGTGCTTTTTACAGACAGAAACACATCAATGGTAATGAAAACTTCCTTCATGAATGCCAGCCTTACTAGTAACTGCCTGATCTAGTTTTTATTGTTCTAGTCCCAGAACAAACCTCTTTTCCCAATGTTTATGTAACTGAAATTAAACCCTATATCCCATACCAGGGTCTTCAGCTTAAAAATCATTTATTGATATTGGCAAACGTGTATGGCTATAAAAATCTTATACATATAGTCCTGCCTTTCATGCTCTTAAGCAAACAAGTGATTCTTCCCTCCCCACAAACAAAGAAATGAACTTCTTGCTCTCACTGGAATCGCACTGTCACAGAACCTGACGAGTGTTCCCCCAGAAACTCCTGTGTTGTGTAGCATTCTTAAGCCGTGTTCATTGTCTCTCAAACATTCCTGATTTACCCCCTTTCAGCTTTCTGGACACCCAGGGGCAGCACAGAAACAAACTGCTCATGGACCCTCAAATCCAGGGAGAACTTATCTTCCTATGGTGTACAGCAGCAGGAGGAAGAGAGTGTTCTCCCAGCCTTAGGCCTCAAGAAGAGGGGGAAAGCTCCCATTGCCTTCTTCTCCCTGAAACCTATTTCTCCTCTGCCTTCTAATGATCAGCAGAGCCTTGCTGATATGAGCCCCTTGAGGACCTGCAGCTGGAATCACTTAAGAGCAGCTACTGCCATGTGAGCCTGGGTGGGGGCCTGGAATCTCTCGTCCATGAGGAGTGGCAGAAGGTCACTCAGAAGTTGCCATATCCACAGTCATTGAACATAGTCTGGCCTTAAATCCACCCTCAGATAGGCTGTTGACTTACTTCTGGGACCACATCTTTCTTTCTATCTTAATTTTAAGAACTGGGTCTCTGTTTTTCTGTTCTGTATACCTTCCTTCACATTCCAGCCTCTGATGCAGGCCTCGACCTGAGATAATGGCCCTTTCTTATTCTTTTGCAGCCTTCTGGGTTTGTAGTCCAGCCCGCAGCCTGGACTGGTCAGCCAGATATTGCTGATACCCACAGGCTGCTCTCACAGCCCTCGGCCTCTTGCCAGGCCCCTCCGAATGTATTTGCCAATCTCCCCAGATGTTCTTTGCTTTACTGCCAACTGCTGAGACTTGTCCCAGTGACTTTCTCTGCCCCTGAGGTTCTGGTGCGCTTCTGCTTGCTGATCTCTTTTACCCTGACCCATCCCATGTGCCATTTGAGCTTGAGGTTTGGCAGGCTTCTTTCCCCCTAGAGATGGGGTTTCTGATAAATTATTTATACCCACATGGAATTTGTTTTTACTGAGCTATATCACAGGATTCTATCAGTTTTTCCCACCTGTCTCAGGATGGCTGGCACAGATGGATCCTTAATGAATGGGGCCAGGTTCTTCTTGGTAAAACATTTAAAAACCACATCCAGGGATGCCTGGGTGGTTCAGTTGGTTAAGCATCTAACTCTTGATTTCAGCTTAGGTCATGATCTCTCAGGGTCATGAGATCAAGCCCCACTGGTGAACTCCATGCAGGGCGTGGAGCCTGCTTAAGATCCTCTCTGCCCCTCCCCATCCCTGTTCTTGCATTCTCTCTCTCTCTTTAAAACAAAGACCAGGGGCACCTGGGTGGCTCAGAGGGTTAAGCCTCTGCCTTTGGCGCAGGTCATGATCTCAGGGTCCTGGGATCAAGCCCCGCATCAGGCTCTCTGCTCAGCGGGGAGCCTGCTTCCCCTTCTCTCTCTCTTCCTGCCTGCTTGTGATCTCTCTCTTTCTCTGTCAAATAAATAAATAAATAATCTTTAAAGAAAAAAAAAAACAAAGACCAAAAAACCCACATCCAGACAGGACACTTCTGTAAGCAGGTGCCCAGTAGTTTCGTAGGGCATCATTCCTACCTAAACACCATTCCTCAACCTCTCCTGCCATCATTGTCCAACCTCCACACCAACCTCAGCCTCCCCTTACTCCTGCACCTCCCTCATCATAGCTACTATCCATTGGTTTCAATATCCATTCTTTAGGCTATGGCTGTATATTAGATTCACCTGAGTTACTTTAATTAAATCAGAATCTCTGCAGACAGGTCCTGGGCAGTGGTGGTTACGAGCTCCTCAGATGATTCTAAAGTATCTGTAAGCCTGACTTAGCAAAATTTAGGCTTCTGTTCTTTTATATGTATGAAGAACAAAAGGCTCCGTCACCCAGAATTGCACTGTATCCAGTTTATAATTTTAGTCCTGATATATAACATAGCATCTAGCATATCTTAGAAACAATGTATATTTGATGAATAAATAAATATTCTGAAATGTGTTTGACGTTTTCCTATGGCTGAAGCTTACAATTCCTGTTCACTAAATCTAAGTGGCTAGAAAATTTAAACAAATACATTCTACATGTGTTTACATCTAATTACAAAAATTTTAGATTTTGACATTCCCGATTGCTCTACTTTTTAAAATTTAATATATGCAAATATATATATATATATTCATTGTAGGAAAAATTTAAAGATGCTTATAATGAAAACAAAGTAACTAAAAAAAACCCTATACTTGTACAACCAGAAATAACCACTGTTAATCCTTTATTCTCTCTCCACTTACTATGTACATACATTCCTGCATATATTAGACTGAATCATACCTTGCTCAATCCCTAATATATTGTGTTTAATCTTAGTTTTATTAAAATATAACTTATAGACAAGTGAGCTAAACATTAGGGAGGTTAAAACATAAATGTCAAAGTTCCCTAGAAAGCCCCTAAAACCTTTCTGATATTCTAATATTACTCTTGTGTTCCACTAGTGGTCAAATCCTTAAATAACTTTTGTGTTTGTAAAATCTAAAATGTTACTCGCCAGGGCACCTGGGTGGCTCAGTGGGTTAAAGCCTCTGCCTTCAGCTCAGGTCATGATCCCAGGGTCCTGGGATCGAGCCCTGCCTCGGGCTCTCTGCTCAGCAGGGAGCCTGCTCGCCCCCCCACCCCACCGCCTCTCTCTCTGCCTGCCTCTCTGCCTGTCAAATAAATAAACATCTTTAAAAAAAAAGAAAAGAAAAGAAAAAAGAAAAAAAAAGTTACTCTCCCGTCACTATAGATGGGAAAAAAAAAAAGATTTTCATGAAAATGAAAACATTTCCTGATGGTTTGAGCCTCAAACTCATTACTTCAAACCTGTGCTTTTTAAATTTTGACAGAAAAAAATCACAATAACTAATGTTTAACAACCACTTTTTTAAGGGACTATACTAAACAATTTACATGAGCTATTTTGTTTTCTGGTTCTCCATAGAAGGGTTCAGTAGGTGTTAAAATCTCCAGATCATAGTCAAGAAAACTGAGGCTTAGTTTGGTTAAGAAAATCATGTGACTTCTGCAGCTCCTAAGCAACAGAGCTGAGACTCATGGATAAATAATGTCATTCTCTGCCCGTGTTCTGCTGTTACTAACCATACCAAAAAATATGTAGAGCTGTGACAAAATTGATTTTACTATAAACCTGTGCTGATTATCTCCCTACCTTTATTATGTCACTCTAGAATTTAACTGGCCTCAAATTTATTGTTTAAAATCCCCATTTTCCTTCTGGAAAAGTTGAGAATTTACCCATGTATAGTCTACACCGTGTTTCTTTGTCTTCTGATTTCCTCAAGATTTTTAGTCCTTCTTCCACAATTCTGGTTGTCAGATCGTCCTCCTTGTACTGTACACGTACAGATCTGTTGCTGACTCCATGCAGAATTGGATGGATCCACTCGAACAGTAGAACAACAGTAGAACAGGGGCGCCTGGGTGGCTCAGTGGGTTAAAGCCTCTGCCTTTGGCTCAGGTCATGGTCCCAGGGTCCTGGGATGGAGCCCCACATAGCGCTCTCTGCTCAGCGGGGAGCCTGCTTCCTCCTCTCTCTCTGCGTGCCTCTCTGCCTACTTGTGATCTCTGAGTGTCAAAATAAATAAATAAAATCTTAAAAAAAAAAAAACAGTAGAACAGTAGAACAACACAGCTGAGCCCTTTAACTTTTCATAATGAATTCACTAATTAGTGGATGCCTTGTATCCAGAGCACATGGATCTCTTTTCAATCAATAGCAGAGATTACCTCCTTTATCTCAATTTAGAGCCATTTCCTGTAGAGCTGCTAGTTAAAGCCTGACAAATCAATTGATATTCAGGACTGATAGTTTATGAGTCACAAGTGGGTACATATTCCTTAAGCTTTCTCTTATTGAGTCAAATCACCAGAAAGTAGCATACCTACATTCTGGCTCTCCATACAAATCACTTTATAGGACTGTGACTTGAATTATGCTATTAGCTTGCCTCAAGTTTGCTATTACAAACGGCTATGTGCAGAATGAGGAGGGCATGTATTGCATGGAACACTGGGTGTGGTGCATAAACAATGAATCTTGGAACACTGAAAAAATAAAATTAAAAAAAATAGGATAGCAAAAAAATAAAAATTAAAAATATTTTAAAAAAGAATGATCACTGTTATTGAAGACACCATGCATTATGTATGTTGATGTTTCTTATATAAAGACTAATACGGTTAATTCCTCCCAGTGTTCAGAGCCAGAAAAAGGTTGGTCTCTTCTGACATACCAATATGCTTCTTTTCTTTCTTAGGTAATGAGGACTGCTGTACTCCTTTATATTTTTCATTTGGCCCTGACTCTCTAGTTGTCAGGAAGCTGACAGCTAAACATTTTATTCACCTGCTGTAGCTTCTGATACTCTAGATTTGCTGGTATGACTAGATGCTTGGATTTTCTTGTTACCAGCCTCATGCCTCCATACCCTCCCTCTCCTTTTTCTTTCGTCTTAATAAGTTTGCAGCTTTTTGTTTGGTAGTAAAGGTAGTATGGGCTTAAGAGTCTGACCTCTAGGAATTTTGAGAAACAAACTAATAGTTTTTAACTGTGTGACCTTCAGCAAGCTTTATAATATTCTCTGTGCCTCCCATTTTTACTATAAAATGAGGATAATAAAAACACTTGCCTCATATGGTCGTGAATTTTTTTCAATGATAAAGTATGTTTCGAATGATGTTATTAATGTGATTTTTTTTCCCTTTTTAAAAAAATCATGGGGGTGCCTGTGTAGCTCAGTTGGTTAAGTGTCCGATTCTTGGTTTCAGCTCAGGTTGTGATCTCAGAGTTGTGAGATTGAGCCCTCCATCCTCAGCATGGAGTTTGATTAAGATTCTCTCTCCCTTTCCCTCTGCCCCTCCCTGCTGCTCTCACTCTCTCATTCTCTCTCTCTGTCTCTCAAATAAATAAATAAATCTTTAAAATAAAAATAAATAAAATAAAAATTGTGATCAAATGTAAATAACATAAAATGTATTATCTTAACCAATTTGAAGTGTACAATTTAATGGTGTTAAATACATTCATGTTGTTGTGCAACCAATCTCCAGAACTCCTTACTTCTTGTAAAACTGAAATTCTATACCCATTAAACAACAGTAATCCATTCCCTCCTACCACTAACTGCTGGCAACCACCATTCTACCTTCCATCTTCACGAATTTAACTACTCTGACTACCTCAGATAAGTGGAACCATACAGTATTCATCTTTTTGTAACTAACTTATTTCACTAAGCATAACGTCTTCTGGGTTCATTCATGTTGTAGCATGCATGTGCTTCCTTCTTTTTCAAGGCTGAATAATATTCCATGGCATGTATACAGCACATTTTGTTTATTCTTCCATTGATGGACACTTGAGTTGCTTCTGCCTTTTTGCTATAGTTTTTTTCATTCATCTGTTTGTGTTTTTTAAAGATTTTATTTATTTGACAGAGAGAGAACACAGTGGGGGAGCAGCAAAGGGAGAGAGAGAAGCAGGCTCCCTGTTGAGCAAGGAGCCCCATTTGGGCTGGATCCCGGGACCCTCAGATCATGACCTGAGCGGAAGGCAGACTCTTAACTAGGCCACCCAGGGGCCCACAACTTTTGGCTATTGTGAAAAATGCTGCTATAAACATGGGTGTATAAATATATTTTTGAGTCCCTGATTTTAATTCTTCGGGGTATAGACCCAGAAGTGGAATATCTGGATCATATGGTAATTCTATTTTTAATTTTTTGAGAATTATCATTCTGTTTTCTATAGTGTCTGCACCATTTTACATTTGCACCAACAGTGCACAAGAGTGCACAAGAGTTCTGGTTTCTTTACATTCTTGCCAATACCTGTTATCTCCTGTTTTTGTTTCTTTTTTTAAAAAAAATAATAACCATTCTAAGAAGTGTAAGGTGGTAGCTCATTGTGATTTTAATTGATTTCTCTAATGATTAGTGGTGTTGGGCATCTTTTCATGTGCTTTTTGGACATTTGTATATCTTCTTTGAAGAAATGTCCACTCAAATTTTTGCCCATTTATTAATCAAGTTGTTTTTTTGTTGTTTTTGAGTTGTAGGAGTTCTTTATACATTCTGGATATGAACCACTTATCAGATGTATGATTTAAAAATATTTCCTCTCATTCTGTATATCGCATTTTCACTCTGTTGATTGTGCCTTCTGATGCACAGGCTTTTTTTTTTTGATGCACAGTTTTTAATTTTGATGCATAGTTTTTAATTTTGTTGTAGTCTTATTTATTTTTATTTTGAAACATGTGCTTTTTGTGTCATATCCAAGAAATTGTTGCCAAATCCAGTGTTCTTTAGATTTCTCCCTGTCTTCTTCTAAGAGTTCTATAGTTTTTGCTCTTATACTTTTGATTCATTTTAATTTTTATATATAGCATAAGAGTCTAGTCTTTGTCATGTGACATTCAGTTTTACCAGTTATTTTGTTGAAAAAAATTTCCCTTTCCCCACTGAATGGTCTTGACATCCTTGTTGAAATTGTTTGGCACATATGTGAGAGTTACTTCTGGGCTCTCTATTCTATCCCATTGGTCTATATGTCTGTCTCTATGCAAGTACAACCCTGTTTTGATTAATGTAGCTTCGTACTAAATTTTAAAATTGGGAAGTCTGAGACCTCCCACTTTGTTCTTCTTTTTCAGGATTGTTTCAGATATAGGGTGGATTTTTCTATTTCTCAAAACAAAAGAAGAATTTTGATAGGGTTTGCATAAAGTCTGCCAATCACTTTGGGTAGTATTGACATCTTAACAGTATTCAGTCCATGAACATGAGATGTTTTTCTATTTATTTGTGTCTTCTTTCATTGCTCTCAGCAACATTTTGTAGTTTCCTGGTCGAGTATCTCCTTAAGTATTTTCTTCTTCTTGATGATCTTGTACATCGAATTTTTAATTGTTTTCTTAATTTCCTTTTAGATTGTTCATTACTAGTGTATAAGAATAGAACACAATTGGTTTTTGTGTATCAATTTTGTGTCCTGCAACTTTGCTGCCTTGTTTATTCTTACATTTTTTATGTATGGAATGGTTAAGGATGATTTTTTTTAAGGCATAAGGTATCTCTGATTTTCTTTTATGATAGTTAATATGGATATAAAAATATCCAATATATATAATTAAATGATCTTATTTCCAAATTAGTGGACCTAGCTTTTACTTATTCAACTTCTTGCTTTCAACTTAGAAAAAGCCCTTTTTCTGTCTCTGTCTTTCTGTTTCTCTTTTTCTTTTTTGCTGTAAACACTTTTTACAAAAATTAGTTTATTGTAGGCCTTCCCAAGACCACTTCTATCAGGTATAATCAAATGAAATTCCTGCTCATAATCAAGTGAATTTCAGCTCTGTTGTAGAGTTCAGCATATTGACAATATGAATCCATATAATATTCTGGGCCTGCTTTTTTTGTTTTTTTCTCATTGTGATACTCTGCTACTATGTTGTGAGAAATTTAAATTGTGGAGCTGCTCAGCCCTCTTTCATCAGTTTCTATTTTAAAAATTCAGACCAAGAGATCATAGGGATCTTTCTAAATATCATTAACTGGGTTCTAGAAGCTTAGAATTCCGCTCTGACTGTATGTAGCATGTCCTACCTCACCTCATACTTGTAGTTGACAACAGCAATCTTCTCAGCAAGCTTTCTGTCTCTCTCACATCGCCATCAACTCTTTCCACATTGGCCAGAATGGAATACCAGTTCTTCCAGATACCTCTTCCTTCTGAGTGACAAAGCAAATTTATAAATTCTTATATTTCAGGACTTCCACTCTTGCCTGGAAGTAATGCAGGGTATCTTCTATTCCCCTGATTAGATGGGTTTTGGTAGATGTCAACAAAAATAGAATTAAATTAGATTCAGAGTCTTGTAACATAATACCTCCAATTTCCAGTTTTAAGGAAAAAATAATCTTTATATCAATAACTGGCAATATTTCAACTTAATGCAAAAAGATTGACATGAACACTGAGATGTTAGGGATGTTAGAATTATCTGATAAGAATTTTAAGGGCACCTGACTGGTTCAGTTAGTAGAGCATTCAATTCTTGATCTCAGGGTTGTGAGTTCAAGCCCCATGTTGGGTATAGAGATTGCTTAAAAATAAAACCTTTAAAAAAAAAAAAAGAATTTTAAAGCAGCCATCATAAAAATGCTTCAACAAGCAATTATAAACGCATTTTAAGCAAGCAAAAGGAAAAAAAGAAAAAAAAGAAAAAAGAAAAAGTGTCGGTAATGAAATAGAAGACACATTTAAAAAAAAATGGAATTTTAGAACCAAAAATAACACAATAACCAAAAGGCAAAACTGAGTAAATGGGCCTAACAGCAGAATAGAGAGGGAAGAGGAAAGAATCAATGAACTTTTAGAAATGTAGAAATTATCCAATCTGAATAACAGAGAAAATAGACAACCCTCCCCCCAAAAAAAGATAAAGAAAAAAATGGATAAAACATAACCTCAGGAACCTGTGGGATTATAACAAAAGATTTAGCCTTCATGTTATCCCAAATCCTAGAAGGAGAGGAGAAAGAGGTCAGGGTTGAAAAAAAAATGTGAAGAAATAATGACTGAAAATTCCCCCAATATGGCAAAAGACATAAACTTACAGATTCAATAAGCTCAGCAAATCTCAAATAAAAGAGGTCTAAAGAAATCAATATCAAGACATAACTAAACTTCTGAAAACTAAAGATAGTAAAAAAATTTTGAGAATAATGAGAGAGAAATGACAACTTACCTACAGGGAAAAACAATTTGAATGATAGTGAATTTTGCAGGAAACCATAAATGACAGAAGGAAGTGGCAAAGGCTTTGTCAATGCTGAATAAAACAAAAGAAAGCAAAAAAAAAAACAAAAACAAAAAACAAAAACAAAAACAAACCACTAATAACAAAAATATTATCAATTTAAAATTCTATAACCAGGAAAAATATTCTTCAAGAATGAATGAGAAATCAATACATTCTCAGAGAAAAGAAAAACTAAGAGAATTAATTGCTAGCAGACCTACCTGAAAAAGAACGATTAAGGATGTTTTTTATACAGAAAGGAAAAGATAAGTAAAGGGATCTGGTAATATCAACGAGAAAAAGAGATTGGTAGAAAGAGGAAAAATATGAGTAAAATATAATAGATTTTTCTTCTCTAGAGTTTCCTAAATTATTTTTGATAGTTGAAGCTAAAATTAGAACTGACTAATGTGGTTCTAAATTTATGTACAGGCAATACTTGAGATACCACCCCACACCAATCAGAATGGCTGGAATTAACAAGTTAGGAAACAACAAATTTTGGGGAGGATGTAGAAAAAGGGGAACCCACGTACACTATTGGTGGGAATGCCAGCTGGTACAGCCACTCTGGAAAACAGTATAAAGGTTCCACAAGAAGTTAAAAATAGAACTACCTAGGACCCAGCAATTGCACTACTAAGTATTTACCCCAAAGACATAAATGTAGTGATCCAAAGGGGCACCTGCACCCCAATGTTTATAATAGCAATGTCCACAAATAGCCAAACTATGGAGTGAGCCTAGATGTCTATCGATGGATGAATGGACAAAGATGGTGTGAGATATATATACATATATATATGTATATATATCTCAAGAGAGACAGAGAAGGATATTACTATATTACTCAGCAATTAGAAAAGATGAAATCTTACCATTTATATTGATGTGGATGAAACTGGAGGATATAATGCTGAGTGAAATAAGTCAATCAGTGAAAGACAATTATCATATGATTCACTCATATGAGGAATATACGAAACAGCCCAGAGGATCATAGGGGAAAGGAAGGGGAAAAAAAGGAATTGGAAGAAATCAAGAGGGAGACAAATCATGAGAGACTCTTAACTATAAGAAAGAAACTGAGGGTTGCTGGAGGGGAGGTGGGTAGGGGGATAGGGTACTGGGTGACGGGCAATTAAGGAGGGAATTTGATTGATGAGCACAGGGTATTATATACAACTGATGAATTACTGAACTCTGCATCTGAAACTAATGATATTCTGTATGTTGGCTAATTGAATTTAAATTTCAAAAAAAAAAAAAAAAAAAAAAAGCTCTGTGTCAGGACCTAAAATCAAAGACCAAATATTAGAATAAAAAATGCTCCTAGTGCTCTTATCACTTAGGAAATTACAAGAATTTCAGCAGCTCTGTGCCAGGAACTGGAGGCAGAGAGCTATATATATTTTCTGTTATTTTAGAATACCAAAACCCAACAAAGATAGTGCAAAAAGAGAAAGTCATGGATCAGTATCACTCATGAAGATAGACATGAAAATTCTTCAAAAAATAGTAGAATTCAACAATATGTAAACAATTATATACCATGACAAAATAGGGTTTATTTCAGATATTCAGGGCGGGTTCAATACTCAGAAGTCAACCAATGAGATCTACATTAACAGGATGAAAGAAAACAACAACAAAAAGACACGATTATTTTAATTAGTGTAGAAAAAGTATTTGACAAAATTCAACATCACTTATGATAAGGTCACTCGACAAATTAAGAATAGAGGGGAACATCCTCAAATTGATAAAGAACACCTACAGCTAACATCACCTTAGTGATGAAAGACTTCATAGTGAAAGACTGAATGTTTCCCCCTCTGAGACTGAGGATAAGGAAAAGATGCCCATTCTCATTACTGCCATCATAACATAGTACTGGAAGCTCCAGCCATTGCAATAAGGCAAGAAAAGGAAATTTAAGTCATACAAATCAGAAAGTAAGAAATAAAACTGCTCTTCTATTCAAATACTATGATTGTCTATGTAAACAATCTCAAGAAATTTACAACAAAAACAACAAAATCTCCTAAAACTAATAAGTGAATTCAGCAACATGATAGGTTTTGAGATCTAGATACAAATAAATCACATTTCTATAGTAATGAATACATAGAACTAAAAATTAGAAATATGATACTGTGCACAAATACTTTAAAAAGATGTACTTAAGTGCAAATCTAACAAACATATACAGGACTTATATACTGAAAACTGAAAAATGCTGAAAAGAGAAATAAAAGAAGGCCTAAATATATGGTTTGGAAGACTCAACAGAGTAAAGATATTATTTTTATCAAAATCCCAGCAATGATTTTTTGTGGACATAAATAAATTTATTGTAAGATTTGAAAAGCCACAGGCCTTAGGATCTCTAAAATAATTTTGAAAAAGAAGAATATAGTGGGACAAATCGCTCTATCTGATTTGAAGACTTACATAACTACAGTATTCATGATTGTGTGGTATTGGAGTAGATAGCCATATAGATCAACACATGGAACAGAAAAGAAAACCTAAGATGAAAAATGTAAAATTATAGAATTTTTAGAAAAAGACATAGAAGAAATTTGAGGGACATAGGATTTGATGAAAAGTTATTAGATTGACATCAAAAGTATAATCAATAAAAAATTGGTAAATATAACTGATTAAAAATTTAAAACTTTGATTTGTGAGAGTCCCTGTTGAAAGGATAAGTAACAAGAAACAGACTAGAAAAAAAATATTTGCAAACCACTTATTTGACACAAGATTGGTATCTAGAATATAAAAAGAACCCTCAAAACTAATAGCAAATCAACCAAACAGTTCAATTAGAAAATAGGCAAAATACCTGAAAAGACATTTCACTGAAGAAAATACTAAGCAAATAAGCACACAAGAAGATGTTCATCATTAACTATTAGGGAAATGAAAATTAAGGCTGAAGGAAATATCACCACACACTTATTAGAACAGCTAAAAAACTAATGGCAGTGTCAAATGGTGGTAAGCATGTGTAGAAACTGAGTCTCTCCTATGTTGCTGCAGAAAATGTAAAATGGTACAGCCACGCTGGAAGGTAATTAGGAAGTTTCTTCAAAATCAAAAGATATAAACCGTAGACTCAACGGTCAAACTTCTTGGAATTTCCCAGAGAAATAAATATGTTTGCTCCCACAAAAACCTGTATATCATTCTTCATAGCAGCTTTATTTACAATAGCCCCAAACTGGAAGCAAGCAATGCCTACTAAACATGAATGGTTAAACAAAAGGTGATACATCCTCAGCAATAGAAAGGAACAAGTATTGATATACTTAACAACTTGTGTGGATCGGAATAGCAATAACATTATACTTGAGTGCTAAAAAACACCAAAAGGTATTATAATGTGTGATTCTGTTTAAAATAACCTTTTGTCAAAAGTACTGAGATGGAGGACAGATTAGTAATTGGCAGGAATTTAAGCCTGGGGTGGGAGGTGGGACTTGGTATGACTACAGATGTAGCAGGAAGAAGATCATTATGGTGATAGAATCGTTTTCTCTCCTGGTTTTGGTGATGGTTACAAGAATCTACAATTGGGGTAAAATGACATAGACTTTACACACACACTGTACCTATGACGAATTCCTGGGTTTGTGTTGGACCATAATTAAATAAGATGTAATCAATGGGAGAAAGGGAGAAACTAGATAAGGGATACGTGGGACCTGCCTGTACTATCCTTGCAATTTCCTTGTGTGCTGTAATTATTGTTGAAAATGCAGAAAAATTTAAAATAATCCTATTTCTCCTTGGGTAGCTGTGGCGCCTATTACTTCGTCAGAGGAGAAGCCGTGAGACCGTAGAAACCCCAATACTCGGTTTTAAATATAAGCATGACCTGGGGCAGAAGAAAGTCGCTGTGCAGCACAATGTGGTGAGCCAAAGAGGTGTTTTCCAGGCTCTGAGGATGTGGAAGGCGGCGTCCGCGCCCCTGAAGCTGGGAGGGGAGTGGCGCGCCGCAGAGTTCCAGCCCCTCCCTCCGCTGCCCTTGGAGCCAGTGCGGTGCGCCAGAAGGTTGGGGAGCCAGAAGCGCTGGAACTCTGGAGCGGCACTCCAGCATTCCTGACCGCCCCAGCCCCTCACCTTAGAGAAGAGCAAGAGAACATTCTTTGAACTGCGAACGTTTTTGGTAAAGGGATAGTCTCCCAGGCTTTGGCTTCCCGCCTCTTGATTGCGGGTTTGATCCCGCGCTGCTTTCCTTCTCCCGAACCTCCTGGGGTGCAGCCGGAGTCCTTTAGCGCGCCAGAGTCTGGAACAGAGGCTGTCCTGGCCTCCGAGGGTGAAGCGGCCGTCGGCCCCATCTCTTCGCAGCCCCCACTCCGCCGCGCCTCGGTGCGCTTGGGGGGCGGTGGGTGGCCCAGCTGTAGCGGACGGCGCTCCGGGAACACGCGGCATGCAATCACTCAACATTACGCGGGAGCAGTTCTCCCGGCTACTACGGGAGCACAACTTGACCCGCGAGCAGTTCATCGCGCGGTATGGGCTGCGGCCCCTGGTCTACACCCCGGAGCTGCCCGGGCGCGCCAAGCTGGCCTTCGTTCTCACCAGCGTGCTCATCTTTGCCCTAGCACTCTTTGGCAACTCACTGGTGGTCTACGTAGTGACCCGCAGCAAAGCCATGCGCTCGGTCACCAACATCTTTATCTGCTCCTTGGCGCTCAGCGACCTGCTCATCGCCTTCTTCTGCATCCCAGTCACTATGCTCCAGAACATCTCTGACACCTGGCTGGGGGGTGAGTCCACGTCCGCACCTTCTTCCCTAATCCCCCAGCCTTCCGCGGGACTCTCCCCGCCCCTTTGTTCCTTACGTTTCTCTCTCTACCAAAATCCAGAGCTCTTTCTTAGAACTTCCTCGCCTGCGCTCACTTGGAGAGTTTTTTGGTACTTGATTCGGTGCAACGCTTCTTCTCCTTGTCGCTTAAAGACACAGGTTTCTTTGCATTGCCTGGAGGACCACGGGGAAAGGGAGGGAAAACTGAATGGGAAGAAATCCGAGAGGGAGACAAACCATGAGAGACTCTGGATCCCGGGAACCAAACTGAGGGATGGGGTGGGGGGCAGGTGGGAGGATGGGATAACCGGGTGATGGGTATGAAGAAGGGCAGGTGTGGTGATGAGAACTGGGTTGTTAAAAGCAACTAATGAGTCCTTGAATGCTACATCAAAAACTAATAATGTACTATATACTGGCTAATTGAACATAATAAAATAAAATTTAAAAAGACACAGGAAAATGCTAGGAAAAGTACAAGGCAGTGAGATGGGGAGTCGTATTGCACACCAGTTATTTTTCCATTGTACACCAACTCCTTTTTCCATAATTACCAGGATTTTTTGTTTTTTTTTAAGTAAAATAAAAATATTTCAAAAATAAAAATACCGATATCCACTCCTCCTCCCAACTTACATTCTCACTCCACAGATGCCTCTGTGGCTTCCGAACAGGTGTTTGTAGGTATTTGTAGATCCAATTTATACAGGGGCTTAAAACTAATTTTATATATGTGTGTGTGTGTTTATTTACTTATTATATATTATATGTAATTATTATGTAATTATATATAATACATATTTAATAGATATATCCCTGCAAATAGATTATATATATATATATATATATATATATATATATATATAATGTGTGTGTGTATAGTGATTTTTTTCAGATTGGATTAACAGAATCAAGCAGGGAGAATTAACACAGAAAACATATGCCCCTCTTGACTGATAAAGAAGGAGACATTGATTCCTTCTCCTTCATTTAAAGGGGAGTGGAAATGGTAGGGAAGCCACTCAGAGTTATTGAGCTGGGATCCCAGTGTAGAGGTTGAGAAACGCTAGACATTGCACTTCCCCCAGGTAATCCAGTCTTTCCAGACACACAGCTACAGAGCATGCTCTAGTCCATAAGCAGTAATGCCTTCTGTTGTCACCTGTGTTTAATTGTGTGTCTTGGAGATGAAGCTCTGGTTGGGCCCATTGTCATGGATGGGTGCATTCTTGAAACCACATCAAAATTCATAGAAAGTGGCTGCAAGGGGCGCCTGGGTGGCTCAGTGGGTTGAGCCGCTGCCTTCAGCTCAGGTCATGATCTCGGGGTCCTGGGATCGAGTCCCGCATCGGGCTCTTTGCTCGGCAGGGAGCCTGCTTCCCTCTCTCTGTCTCTCTCTGCCTGCCTCTCCATCTACTTGTGATCTCTCTCTGTCAAATAAATAAATAAAAATCTTTAAAATAAAAAAATAAAATAATAAAAAAAAAAAAAAAAGAAAGTGGCTGCAAATACAGAGAACGTGAGAGAAATGGATCATTATGCCTTCAAGCCCTGCCATTTCCATTCCTTTGCTACTTCCTTGTAATCTCACGGAGAGTTTCTTTTATCCTACCATTAACAAGTTGAGCTCTTCAATTTCTTTCCCTGGCATTTTTTCTTTATTAATTTACATTGGGTTTATCTTTAGTGCATCAAAAGGGTAAGATCTCTGATTCCCATCTCATCTACAATATAAGTATTTCCAAAAATGCACTAACCAGTAGAGAACATAGCACTGACATGAGAGTGACACAGAATGCAGCAAGAGGCAAACCAGCTTATGACTTACAGCCTTTCTTATGCACTCTGATGAAATCATTGTACTTGGACATTTTCAAGTTGTCCTGTGCCACTAACCCCATAAAATTAACGGGGAAAATTTTGATCATCACATAAACCTAGTTTTTTGAGAAAAGGGCATAAGAGTTTCAATTTCTACATGTTTGTGAAGGCAGATTTGTGAAGCATGTATGTATTTCTGGATGATTATAGCTCTGTTTGTGAAGGTGAACACAATTTAAAAAGTGGGATGTTATTCTGGGAATCCAAAGACCTGGGTTCCTATTTTGGCTCTAATACATGTTGATTTAACACATCTGGGCCTAAGTTTTTTGATAAAATATTAGGAATTCTCGATGCCTGGAAGTGAAATGAGGCGGATGTTTAGCCTCTAAGCAAATTGGGAACTCATGCCTGGGGAAGACGACAGAGTAGATCTTCCTTCCCAAGGACGTGGGTGGGTGGTGTGAAAGTTTTTCTTAAACTTTCTGTTATCCTTGCTTCCTAGTTTAATGGAGCACATTTCACTTTAGCTTCTAAATGCTGAAAAAGGGTAATGCATTGTGTATGTATTTTACACATTACAGTGAGGATAAAGTGTATTAGTAAAAGTGCTTTGAAAAAATTGATTATATCATGAAAGTGTAAGGTATTCATTATGTTAAGAAATGTTTAATTTTAGGTGGCTTATGTTTATCTGGGACTAGACTTATAGAATAGATATTCTTACAAATCAAGTAAGTAACACCAAAATTGACTATCACGGAAGAGGAAAGAGTTTGCAGAGTTTCTGGAGGTAACAATGCAAACAGAATTAACTTGTCCTTTATAGGATAGGATAATAATTTTAAAGCTCCCTTGATAAATTAACAAAAGAGCTTTCAACCCTAGGGATAAAAAACATTATATGTTTATAAAAAAATTTAAAAATTAATTTAAAAAAGAGCTTTCAAGGAAAAGTAATCTAATAGTTCAATGGTAATTCACAATTTATAATTTCATAAGGCTATTGAGGACCTTCTTTAAGGCAAAGCATTCTACCTTGGTAATACAAAAAAAAAAAGAATAAAGCTAATCTAATCCTTTTTTGGACCTCTGAAAATAGGAAATATCCTCAAATGAACAAATACAGGGTGTAATAGAACAGGATCCACTCTGCTGTGGGAGTATAAAAGTCAGGAAGGTTTCTCCAAAGAGGGGACTTTCGAGCTACTTATTGAAGAATGATTCAGATTGTTTTCAGCAGAGAAAGAAAGATGGAGTGTGTCCCAGGAATAAGGGTCAATCCAAAGTTTGGAGGAAAGAACAAAGGTGATGAATTCCAAGAACACTGTGTAAGTCATTTCAAGTATATAGTTTATATGTGAGGGATGGTGGGAAATGAGACAGAAAGGTAGGATAGTGCAACTGGGGAGGGAAAAGTATCAGTTATGCTAAACTTAAATATGATTACCCCTCAAATTCCTCCAGGGTGAAGGAGGAAATATAAAGGAAGCAGTGGAAACCACTAGGAGGCAACAGTGGCAGGACAAAGTCTCAGGACCTCCCCTAAAGAGGGCAGGACCCCTGGAGGCAGGACTCTGTGCCCTGAATTGTCAAATCTTTTGTTGTTGCTGCTGTTACTGCCCTTCTTCTTCTTCTTTTCTTTCTTTTCTTTCTTTTTTTTTTTTTTTAACTCCAGAGAAGCTGGAAAAATGGAATTTTGGAATTTTATGATCTTGGCATTTAATTTAAAATAAAATAAAATAAAATAAAATGCAGTTGGGTAAACGAAAACCTCCCTGGGGGTTTGGCCACAAATAATTCATGGACCTCCAGTTTGTGACTTTTCTTCAAAGTCTCCCCCTCAAACATTTCTGACAGAGGTAGGGCTATAAATGACTGTTTTCTTCTTCTTTTTCTAGTCCACTTATCTCCCTTGCTAGGAACCAACATTGCCTGTTGAGTCAAAGCCTGCATTTGGACAAGATCTCCAGGTGATTCATAAGCACATGAAAATTTGAGAAGCACCACTATAAGTAATGATTCTCAGACCTGGCTACACATAGAACCTCCTGAGGGGCTTTAAAAATGTTTTGTGCCAGCCTGTGTCCAAACTAGTTACATCTGACTCTCTGGAACCAGCTTGCAGACTTAAAGAGACCATTGTGCACATCTCTACCCTGTTCCCCATTCAGAGATGTCATGTTATTGGCTTGAAATCAGTCATGACAGGAATATTTACATTGTAGATGACAGCAGCAAAAACTGTCTTTAAAAAAAAAACAAACCATACAGCTGTTTTCCAGCATACCACTGAGCAAAGACTTTGAGTTTCCTTTGGTACAGTGATGGCACCATAAATGACAGGTGCAACAAAATGTATCCATAAACATTTAGTTTAAGTGAATTACACTCAATTTAGAAGGAGATCTAAATTCAGCATCTAAGTGTTGGTCAGCATTGAGGCAAGTGTATGTGCAATTCTTGTATATGTCTGGCATATGCCAACACTCTTTGACCCACTAGTTGATTTACTCCCACAGTACTCCCCAGAACATCCAATACAGAGCTAGCAGGAATGGGGATTCTCTTCCCACAAGAACAGTAAATAGCATTTGTTTATGGTTTTTAAAAATCAATAATATGAGGATGGGGTTTTGTTGTTATAGCAATTAGGAGTCAGGCCTTGGAAGTTCTGTATGCATCCTGCTTACAAATCTATCTGATCAAACTCTAGCAGTCAACTTGCCCATTGTACTCTTGGGGCCATGGAATTTACCTCTCCTTATCTGCAGTCCGTTCTTCCTCATTTTGTCTCTTTTTTCCCCCTCCTTTAATCTCTTTCTTTGAAATATATACATGCTCCTCCAAATCCCCTGTCTGAATATGTTGTTTTTTTTCAACTAAATTCCACAAAATAGATTTTGCTTCTCAACAATGCTCCAGAACACTTTTCTCTTTCTTTATATTCTGCCCTTTGATGGTTCTTGTAATCCCTCTTAGTTTTTGAGTGTGTGTCCACTGAAGCCTAGCGTGCAATTTCTTCTTTCATCACTCATTTCTGCATAGAGGCTCCAACCAGGACTCTCCTTTTTTTGTTGATAATTCTGAAATCATTATCTAATTATCTTAAGCCATAATCCCCCTGATCTGAGACTGGGCATTTACACACAGATCTCTTATTAGCATCCAACATTCTCTCACCCTACCTTATCTCTTTGTCCAGGGTCTAAACTATTATCATTAATAGTCTGAGTCATTTTTGTATTCAGCATTTTCCGGGTACCTGTTGTTTGCGCTGGGATATTAAAGGTGTAGAGAAAGCTGAGTCCTTATGGAATTGCCAGGTTTCAGTTAGAGCAAGACCGGGAGTGTAGCACTCAAAGAAAAAATGGAGAAGACAGGGGATTTTGTTGTCAGAGTTGCAGAGTGCACTGTGGAGAAAGCACAGGGGAAGTGTTGGGGAACTGGAGGCTTGGATCAGAATGGGAATGTTTAGAGCCTCGATTGGGTCCAGGGGCAAGGGATGGTCTAGGAGAACGGGACTCATGGTGACTCAGGTAAACGTGAATTTACAAAATACGGGAGGATTAATTCTGAAGAGTTCCCAGAAGGAGGTAGAACATCAGATCTCATTCTAGCCTCTTTATTGCTCTCAGCATTAATGAACTGAGATGGGGAAGGGCTTGTTGGCCTTGTGGGAGCCACAGGACTCTCTGCCTGCTTTTATCCTGTTGTGGGTAGGGTCACAGCCAGGGGAAGGGAAGATCTCCCCACGTGCATCCAGAGCTCTCTGCACCTCCCTGCAATCCTGCTGTGGGCACTGAAAAGAATTTTCTAAGGATGACTGGTAAATTGACTAAAAGCAATTACAGACAAGGAGTTCCCAAAATAGCCTAAGTAATGGCAGCCTCACTGGGAGAAGGGCACTTTCGCATCTACTTACTATACCTGAAGACTGCTTGCTTGGGTAAAAAAATGCAAAAACTCATTTTCTCAGCGGCTGATAGGAAAATTCTGCCTAGAGCGGTGGCTCTCAGTCTTGCCAACACATAGAATCGCTCAGGGAGTTTTTAAAATGATGCTTGGTTTCTACCCTGGGAAATTCTGATTTAATTGGTCTGAGTACCCAGGTATTGGATTTTCAGAAGTTCCCCAATAACATAATTTGTAGCCAAGGCTGAGAATCACTAATGTAGAGCAAATGCTGACAATGCCAAGACGTGGGCTGTTGTGAAGATGAAAAGAAATAAAGGAGGCCAGGTGCTTCCATAGCACAGCGCCTGCCACATACACCGGTGCAAGGTTGCTCTACAGTGTAGGGGAAAAAATCGCCATCGGAGTTACAGTGCTTGGAAAATCCACACGTAAGTTGTATAAAATGAAGCTTGACATGGAACTTTGAGGTGATTTTCCCATTATACTCATCAATTAAGTCTCTACACAAGCCCTAAAGTTTTTTGGAGTCTTTTGAGGTGGATTTAGAAAGAAGCCGAAAATGATTAAAATGTTGGGATACCTGACATATGACGAAAGACTGAAAGAATTATTCTGTCATCTGGAGAATAAAACTCTAGTTTTATTATTATTATTTTTTAAGATTTTATTTATTTATTTGACAGACAGAGATCACAAGTAGGCAGAGAGGCAGGCAGAAAGAGAGGAGGAAGCAGGTTCTCTGCTGAGCAGGGAGCCCAATGCGGGGCTCCATCCAAGGACCCTCTGCCGAAGACAGAGGCTTTAACCCACTGAGCCACCCAGGGGCCCCAAAACTCTAGTTTTAAATGAGCACACCCCCACAGCAAGGTTTTCAGTCTGAGCTACCCAGAGCCTTGGTGGCTGGTGTGCATGGGTGTGGAGCAGGCAGGCTCCCAAGCTTCACCAAAACAGCTCCCTTCTTTCTTTTCAATAACTAAGATTTCCCATTAGATTTTATATTTGTAGAAAAGGATTTTACTGGAATGAAGATTGAAGGGAAGGAGGGTAGGAAAGAGAAAAACACACACTGTACACCACACAAAAAATTTAGGTGGGGGCGCCTGAATGGCTTTCTTGGTTGAGTGTCCAACTCTTGATTTTGGCTCAGGTCATGATCTCAGGGTCATGAAATTGAGTCCCACTGAGCATGGAGTCTGCTTGAGAGTCTCTCTCCCTCTGCCCCTTCCTTGGGTCTCATGTTCTTTCTCTAAATAAAGAAATAAAATCTTAAAAAAAAGATTATGTGAGTTTTTAGATATTTCAACCTGATAAATTCTGAAATCGGTTATTAAAGGAAGTTGTTGGGGTGCCTGGTGGCTCAGTCAAAGTGTCTGCCTCTGGCTCCGGTCATGATCCTGGGTTCAAACCACCCCCCCACTACTATCCTCCTCATCTGGCTCCCTGCTCAGTGGGGAGCTTGCTTCCTCCTCTCCCTGTGCACACTCTCTGTCTCTGTCTCGCTCGCTCAAATAAATAAATTTTAAAAAATTTTAAAAGGAGGTTGTTGAATTATGTGGTGAAAAGATCTTAATTTGGGGTGCCAGCTCAGAGCAGAGGGATTAGACTGGAACATCTTCAGGTCTACTTTATTATTTGATTAGTGGTTAGAAAATATCACTTACAATAATAATTTTCCCTTTTCTATAACATTTTAGAAACCTCAGAGTTCCTGGGGGAAACTAAATATGGTGAAACTAATGTAAAATCAACAGTATCATGAGACTTAAAAAAAAAAAAACAAACTTTAAACAGGAATGATGAAAACTGCTGACAAAGAATAGACACACTGAAGTGAAGAAGTATAAAAAAAACTATGACTTTTCTTCTGAATACTGCTTTGGTACATCCCATAAATTTTTTCATGTACCATTATTATTGTTAATTTCTAAATTTTCTGCAGCATTAATTTTCTCCTTACCTTAATAATGACCTTTCTAACTTTTTTTATAAAATGACTTTACTTTCTAATCAGTATATCTAATCTATACACCTTCAAAAATTTTTATTGCTGCATAATCCTTTATTTTTGGTAGTTTTTTTAGTATTGGAAATAAAGTTACATTCTATACTTGTGTGCTATAAAGTTTGATTTACATTTTTTGTCAGCCATCAAAAAGAGAGTTATTATTAAAGCTTCCCATTAGTACTGCACTTCTGTCTTTTTTCTAATTTATAGCAGATTTCAGTTTTCTATTTTGATATGTTATGTGATGCATAAAATTTCATGACAGTTTTATATTCATTGTGAAATATACTTTCTGACAGGATATCTTCATTTCATTTAATATTTCTGCTTTAGTTTCTATCATATTTGTTATTGGTATTGTGACTATTTTTTTGTTGTACTTGCCTGATATATTTGCCTCCTTTTTCATCATTTAGTCTATTTTTATTTAGCAACTTTGTATCAGATGGGGCTTTAGAAAATGTCACATAGATGGATTTCTCTTTTATTCTCATACAATCTAAAGATAATATTTTTTCTTTTTTTTTAAAGATTTTATTTATTTATTTGACAGACAGAGATCACAAGTAGGCAGAGAGGCAGGCAGAGAGAGAGGAGGAAGCAGGTTCCCTGCCGAGCAGAGAGCCCGATGAGGGGCTCGATCCCAGGACCCTGGGATCATGACCTGAACCGAAGGCAGAGGCTTTAACCCACTGAGCCACCCAGGCGCCCCTAAAGATAATATTTTTAAATGAAGGACACTTTCACAGTTACATTTGTAGGCTTAATAAACTATTTAATTATATATTCCCCCCCCCCAAAAAAAATAAAAGAAGTAAATCGAAGAGAAGACCCAATGACAGTAGTTTGGAAGTCAAATTCAAAAATTGTGCCATAGGGCCAGCCTCTGGGTGGTCTCCTCTTGAATCTGTTATGTGCACACTTTAAGAAGAAAAGATGCCAGGGTCAAGAAATTTACTAAGTTTTCTCAGGAGGCTGGAAGGTGGTCCTATCAGCAATGGGATTTGTATGAATCTCTCTACCTAGGACAACAAAATTTTACAGTTAAAATAAGGACACAAAGAATTTGGCAATGAGAAAATTTGAAAAATTTCATTGTGTACTCAGAAAGCATAAAAAAAAATTCCCTTTGGGGCGCCTGGGTGGCTCAGTGGGTTAAGCCGCTGCCTTCAGCTCAGGTCATGATCTCAGGGTCCTGGGATTGAGCTCCGCATCGGGCTCTCTGCTCAGCAGGGAGCCTGCTTCCTCCTCTCTCTCTGACTGCCTCTCTGCCTGCTTGTGATCTCTCTCTGTCAAATAAATAAATAAAATCTTTAAAAAAAAAATTCCCTTTTCCATTTGCTTTCCTAGAACATAGCTTAGCATGTTCTTTGACCAGTGATTGGTTTATTAAGATTCTTGTTTGCAGACAGAGAAGCCTGTCTAAAACTAACTTAAGAAAAGGTGAGGGGGGATATTCTGTCTCATGGAACTGAAAAACTGAGGATTACGTCCAGCTTCAGGCATAGCTGAATCTAGATCTCCCAACATTGACTCCAGGGCTCTGCCATTCTCCCTGTCTGTGCCCAGCCTCACTTCCTTCTGTAGTGCAGTTTCATTCTTGGGTTATTTTTGTCAGGTATTATGAAAGATGGTCCTGGAACTATTGGCTCATATTTTCTTTAAAACTCCCCATTTCAGGGGTGCCTGGTGGCTCAGTTGGTTAAGCATCCAAATCTTGGTTTTTGCTCAGGTCATGAACTCAAGGTTCTGGGATTGAACCCCATGTCCAGCTCCATACTCAGCATGGAGTTTGTTTGAGACGTTCTCTCCTTCTCCCTCTGCCCTTTCCCCTTCTCTCTCTTTCTCTAAGATGAATAAATAAACCTTTCTTAAAAAAGAACTCCCTCTTTCAACCCAAATGTGTATTCACAGGTAATTTTGTTGTTTCATTTCCTATATTAAAATTAAGGATTGATTTCTAATGATTAGTTCTGAAGTACTCAAGTGTTTAGTGTTTTTATCTATCTAGGCAAAACTAGATTTGCTCTTCGTGCGGCTGTGTTCTGAGAATATACATCATCTATAGTACCAGAAAGATTGCAGATTATTAAGGACTAGTGGAATTCTCCTTACGATATAATGTATTCTCATAACCTGGGAGAGATAAAAGAGATAGTTTGGTGCAGTGAAAATGAATATACACTCTAGAATGGACAATATTGGGTTCTAATACTGTTGCAGCATTTATGACCCATAGGTTACTGAATTAGCTATTAACTACACTTCCTTGCATTCTGTTTGCCCCTATTAGGAGACCAAGAGAAGTGATAAAATTATATATGATGTTGCCCCCCAGTGGCCAATGCAGCAGCAGAAACTACAACAAAGATGCAAGATTTACATCATGCTGTAGTTCATAAAAAATATTAATGGATACCCAGTTCTTATGATTTCCTATTGTATTTCAGTATGAAGTATGCAATATTTACACATTTCCATCTATAAAACCTTTCATCTAAAAAACTTGAAACACGCATGCGTTCAATGCATGCTTAAAAATATAGTGAAAAAACTCTTTGTAAAATTGAGAGGCATTTAATATCTGCAGTGTTCTTTGCAGGTCGGCAAACACCGTGTTTCACATTGGAACAGTTGTTTTATTTCTCTTTTTATGGTTTCCCTATCTGTAAATTTGGGAAAAGCTATGCCTACCTTATGAGGCTGCTGGGAGAATGAATAACGCTGTATGTAAAGGATCTGGCACTTGGTGGGTAGCCTATAGAAGGAAGCAGATTGTCGTTTACAGCTGCCAAGTATTACTATTTAAAATGTTAGGTGTGTTTGTATGTACAGGATGGCAGAGATTTTTAAAAAACTGTAATTGCAATATTAATTTATCAAAGACATATGTATGCATTTATATGAAACCACTATAAATAACCCTGTCCATATAATTTATTTTTGTTAATAAAGTCTTGAATAACTGTCATGAAAATATTTACTCCTATCCTTAATGAAAATTCAAACTAATCATTTGTACTCAGAAAACAGAAAAGAGTATTTGTTTTCTTTTATTTTAGAAGCAATTATACATCCTGAAAAGAGGCTGAAATGGTCAAGGATTTGTTGGGGCTGTTATAGATTCTGTAGCTGCTTGCCAGGCTCGGGGTTTTTCCCAGGACACTGCAGACTAGGAGGCACAAGGTTACCACATTAGTATTAAAACAGAGCCGTCCCACTGGCCCCTGCCCTGGTCTTATAATGCAGCTCCTTTTGCCACACTCCCCATCCCACTCCCCCCAGGTGAACCTCAGAGGCCAGTTACCTTGTGAACATTATTGCTGCCTGGTTCATGGCCTGAAAAAGGCTCATGACAGCCCCTCAGTGTGGCCATCACAGTCGGGGTGCAACAGTGACATCAGTTCCATGACTGCTGTCCTTTGACAGCTCTAGAGTGCTGTCACAGATTGTTGGGATCTGGGCAATTCTGGCTGCCAGAGCCTCACTTGCACTGCAGAGAAATGGAAATAATAATATCAAAATGACCACCAAACTCCTAGGGCTCACTATGTGAGAAGTATATTATCATCCCCGTATTACGGAGGAGAAAATGGAGGCACAAAAAGATGGGGTTAGTACACCAGTTATCTCTTTCTCTGCAAATTACTCAAACCCTTGTAGATTAAAGAATCCACTGTTTTGTTTTTGTTTTTGCTCCTTATTCAGTGTCAGTGGCTTAGCCATTTGGCTTGTCTCTGCTGGGCAGTTCTTCTGCTAGTCTCCACTGAGGGCACTCACACGACGACGACGTTCTTCTGGCAGCCTGATGGAGGCTCACCATTTTAGACAACCTCAGCAGGGACAGGCTATCTCTGTCCCATGTGGCTCCCTTCTTCAGCAGGATAGTCCACAATTCTTTATGTGGAAGCACCGCGTTCCAAAAGAGTGAGAGCAGAAGCTTCAAAACCGCTCGCCCAGGATTGGAAGTTGCACCAGTGTCCCTTCTGTGATTAAAGCAAATCACGCCATCAGTGGGGAAGGAGTCTCTCCACTTGGCAAAGTCACATTGATGGGGGCTGGGGAAGCTTGCAGACAGTGACAGGGGAAATTGGTGCCTTTTTTTTTTTTTTTCAATTAATCTATCACATTTAGGACCGTGCTCATGCTCATATAAATAGGAAGTGCTGCTGCCAGGACTTGAGGGCAAGAGCTATGCTTCTGTGTCGGGCTTTTCACCATAGCAGCTCTGCTGGAATAGGGCATGATTGTTCTTTCTGCGATGCATTGTCTCATCCCCTGCTTCTGCCCCGTATGTGCACAGTGCTGCCTGCACAGTTAGACCGCAGATACTTATTTCTGGGACCTGGAGGACAAACTTATGAAATGAAAAGTTGTTCTGGTCTTTTCCCCCAAAACCTTCCTGAGAATGGATTCCTCTCTGTTGACTCTCAGTGGCTCTGGCCACCTGTCTACTGATGCTTGCAACCTTAACACACACCTATTCACAGAAGTCCATATTGACTCGGGTTTAGAAGTCCTGTCAAGCTAGTCTACAACTGAGCAACATTCTTGGCTTTTTAGAACTTTTCCTTTACTGCATCATCTATAAACACTGAAGAATTTATTTTCATGAGGAGGAATTTTATTGAGTCAAAATCTAATCTAAGTATCAATATAAACCTGATCCAAGCAGTGATTTCCTCAGCAGGTCTGAGGAAAAGACAGTGAAAATGTATTTTAAAAGGACAGTTTTATTTAAAAAAAAAAAAGGCAGGGTGATGAGACCTTGGAAATTGGTACTGATCTAATGCTTAAAACAGATTATATGAAGACATAATGAAATAAAACTTCGCTTTGGGCAAGATGTAGGTCCTGTTAAAATTTTATATTACCTATAAATAAATCCTTAGGTATAAAAGACACATCTTCACACTGTTTGCAAGACGCAAAAACAGCTGGTTAATTCAGTGAGGACACTTTTCAAATTTGATTTTCAGTATTGAGGAAATAATACATGTGAATTTTATGACTTTGAAGATACAATCTGTTTGTCTGTTTTTGTCTCCTCCACTAGAATATAAGCTCCATAAGGTCAAAGACTTGATCTCTCTTATGTATCCACCACTTAATTGCATAGCTATTGCTAGGTTATATGGTAGGTTCTCAATAAATATTTTTTGAGTTATTAAAGTTTATCACCTTATTTGACATTTCACTAATATTTGAGGCTTTTAAGAAATTAGTTGTATTTATTTTTGTGAGATACAGAAGAATGAGATTGTATTTATCTTCATGTCTGCTTTTTTGGTTGCAAGGAACAAAGATTCAATTTACCTCAAGTAATTGGAGCTATGGCAAGCCTGTTTTATAGCAGTGAAGAAGAGGGGGCTTTCTTGAATTTCAGGACAGTAACAGGTAGGTTGCATGGGAATTGAAGGGGAATCTGAAGCAGCAGCTGTGTGGAGCTCAACATGAAGAATCCATGAGTCTCCGGGGCTCAGCCATAAATATGACTTTGCTCCACTCCTCCAGTGGACAAAGGCTTGCTTATTCAGTCTGATTGCTTTTTACTGCCATAGTATTCAGTTGTTCAGTTTGTTTAATCTTTCTCCTATCATATATCTTCCACCTTCTGCTTTATACTCTTGGACAGCCGAATACATCCTAACTCTCCAAGTGTCAAATGCAAAGAGGCTAAGTTCAGTGACCAACACTAGTGTAAAATAATTTTGATTTTTATTTACATGTCTCAGAGAAATTTTAAAAGATTTTAATTCATTACTCGCAAGACTCTCTGTTAAAACCCCATTCTTCCATTTCATTCAGGTCTTTACTATTACACTTAATAGTGTTCCACAGAACTTTTTTCACCTTGCAAAGATCACATGTCCTTTCAGGCCACCCCAGACAGTAGACACAATGTTGCCACACTAGTATTAATGCAAAGCCGTCACTGACTTACACCCCTATCTCGTAAGGCTGGACTTCAAGGTCTCTCAGCTTCCCCATCCCACCCCAAGGTAACCTCCATTGACTGTGAACATATGCTTCAGTTCCTTGTGGACATCCTTTTTTTTTTTTTTTTAAGATTTTATTTATTTATTAGACAGAGATCACAAGTAGGCAGAGAGGCAGGCAGAGAGAGAGGAGGAAGCAGGCTTCCGGCTGAGCAGAGAGCCCGATGCGGGGCTCGATCCCAGGATCCTGAGATCATGACCTGAGCTGAAGGCAGAGGCTTTAACCCACTGAGCCACCCAGGCGCCCCCCTTGTGGACATTCTTAATGCCTCCTTCTTTCCCTCCATCCTCATCAGTCTATCTCCCCTTCTCTCTTTGTCTCTCTCCCTCCATATCCCACCTTTTCTCTCTCGCTCTTTAAATCTCAGTCTTATTTATGCAAATTTCCCATCCTGATACCTGACCCAAATTATTCCACACAGTCTGGTTAATAAAATGACCCTGAGAGGGAGCTATCCAGCAGGCATGTCTTTTAGTTAAGGAGAGAAGGAAAGGGTGGAGGAAAGAAGCTAGGAAAACTCATACACTGATTTTATCCCTGTGTTATTTGTTTGTCTTTAGATTTTTTACTTTCTCATAACCCTTGTAGTCCCCCCCTCTTACTAATGTTTTTTTCTGAAGAAAAGATTCACAGAAGCCATACTCTCAGTTTTGAAGAGGATAAAAACACTTTCTTGATATGTGAAAAATCGAATAGAAACAGAAAGAAGAAAAGGGCAATCTACGCATAGATGAGGGCAATAGTAAGCAGTAAGGAGAATAAGACAGAATTACATCAAATTGGGTACTTAGAACATCCAACCTCATCAGCTGGGGAAGCTGGAGACAGTCACGTTGGAGTCTGGATTGAGAGGCCTGGGCAGAGCGTCTTCCCCTCAGGTGAGACTTCCAACTGACCACCCCCAAAAGGGCCGTATTTATGGGGCAAATGAAGGTGAACATTTGTTTGCCTGTGTGCTGTTTAGAGTGGCTGCATTTCTGTGTTACCATGTCTTTACTTCTTCAAGGAGCCTGGGTTAGGTGTGCAGATCCCATTCTGCGGGGACAGGCCAGCTTGAAGCCAGAGGGTGTGTTAGGCAAGATTTACAGCTCTTGGCATCCAGACCAGGAGGGCCAGTTCTGACCTGGAGGCCAGCTAATGTCAACTAACCAGGTTCCCAAGGACATTCATGCAGCGTCAAGTCTCACAAACAGCATTCTTTAACCTGCCTGCATATATGCAAGTCGAAGTGGTCGGTTATGCAGGACAAATCACAGAAATCTTCATCCCTACAATACAGGCTTTTCTGTATATCCATTGGCTTCATCTCACAGTGCATCCTTATACTATTCCCTACATTTTAGCCCAAAGACAAGGAATTCAACTGGCTTAGACTTTGGGTTCAATCAACAAAGGGCTAGGAGGAACAGGTGGCTTCATGTGACTGTATAGGACTTCTACTCCCACAGAGCTAAAGAAAAAGGTCACACTGCCTTAGCCTGGCAGGATTGGGCTGGGGTAAGATATAGTTTGGGCTCCTTCATTAGGAAATCCCTAGAGGCTCCAAAATGCACTAGGCTGGCATGGATCGCAGAGAGGTTAATTGACTAATTAATTTCTTTTAAATTACCTGTGAAATTCTCAAATTTTTGAAAGAACAATTCTCTGTAATATGTTTTCAATGTTATTTCATTAACAATGATGAGAATTTTAAGTCAGCTAAATATGAACCTTGGTTATAAATTGGCTTTGCTTTATAGCCTTGTCAGACTTCATTTTCAATGGTCTTTCTTGTAGTAAACATGTCGAAGAAAGATTTTTTTCCTGTATTTAAGTAACTCTGTACACCTGTGCCTTTTTTCCTCTTCCTGGAGAAAGGTATATATCAAAAAGGAAATAAAAGAAAACTTTCAAGAAGGGAGAGAACTGGGGAAAAAACTCCCACACTTTTCTAATATAGTCAGAAAATCTTGATTTACAGATGTTACTGACAGATGGGAAACTGACTACATGAGAATGGAATTTGATTATCTTCCATTAAAAAACCTTCAGCAAAACTCTAACAGAAAAAGAATTATTAAGTGAGAGTCATGCGAGTCAAAATTCTATATAGAGCTAGTTGGGTTCCGCCTGGCTTTTATACATCCTTTCCCCCATGTTTTCAGCTCTAGGTAGTAGCAATGTTGAGTACAGCAGACAATTGAAGTTATTAATTCTTTTAAGTTTCTCGCATAAAGAGATAAATTTAAAAAATGGCTGCTTCACTGGTAACTGAAAGATACACTATCTGGGGACAAACTGTACTGGTTCCTTTAATTTGAAAAGGGAAAAGAAACTCCTTGTTAGAGAAGCAGCCTAAGAGAAGGAGAGGCTGCTCCTTTGCTAAAACAGTTCTGCTGGCACAGTAGGTCACGAGGTCAAGTAGTAGTAGGACCCACTTGTGGCCCAGTTACCTCGGTAACAAGAATGTTTGTGTCGGGAAATCATGTTCCCTAGGAGCAAAACAGTCTTTGATATACTGTGTATTTTCTTGCCACTTAGAATCTGCTTCGTGGACCGGCAGCATCAGTATCACCTCGAACCTTGTTAGAAACAGTCTCAGAGTCCATCCCAGACCTACTGAATCAGAATCTGTATTAATGAAATTACCAGTGTGGGCCCTATGGGGAAGGAAGTTTGAGGCTGGTTTATAAATATACCATTACTGTGTTCCACTTTTGCTTCTGATGAACACAGGATAGATTACTTTGACCAATGGTGAAAGGCTACTTATTAGCAAATAGATTGGCTAAATAGTTCTCTTTAATTATCTATTATACCACAGAGGCAGTTACTACAGTAACCAGAACTTATGTCATTTCAGCTTATTTTTCCAAATCATCATTATACTGAGAAGGGCACAGAATTTAATACACAGTCAACTTACTTGTGGGCTTGATTTATTGATGACAAAAATCAAACTGACCCAAATTAAATGGGTGAAAAATTCCTGAGTAAATAAGCTTTCATGGAATGGATTACTCTGGTTTCCAAAAATTACAGTTTTCCTTAATAAAGCTCTAGGTTATTGAATGCTTTTTCTCTTTTCTGTAGCCAATGTCTGGGTTTTCAGAGTGAAATCAGTGGGATTTTATTGTTGACGTATATTCCTTACATGTTGAACTTTCCATCTGTTCATTTATTCATGCATTTACTCATCCAACTGATATTTATTGAATACAGTAGTATGCTAGCCACTATGTTGAACTTGAGAGACAAGGGTGAACAGTATATGGTGGAGATATTGTAAAGATTAGAGAGACATCAGTCTTCCTGGAAAATATAAGTATTTCTGTAGGCCTGGACTTTAGCATTCAAAGGCCTCCGAGAGATGAAACTGGAGGGAAAGGAAGACAGATCATGAAGAGCTTTCTACTGCTGTGTTAAGGAGTTTGAAGGTCATTTTGGAGCACAGACCTCTCTGTTCTGGGCAGTGAATTTCAAAGTAGGAGTTACAATGTCTTAATGAGTCAGGAAATTATTTGGTGAGTCAGGATTAGCAATTGAGAAAAAAAACAAATATATTAGAATACAGAATATCAAAGAACATTTACATGGTAAAACTTTTGGTTGTGTGTATACATATATATGTATGTGTATATATATATATGTTTATGTGTATATGTGTGTATATGTATATAAATACATGTATTTCTGTGTGTGTGTGTGTGTGTGTATACACACATCCAGAAAGAAATAACTTTATGGGTGTGTATGTGTAATGGAAAGGTACTTCTTATTATTGTGGGTTTTGGTTAAATTCACTGTTGGAAAGGAAGTTGGGTTAGAGCAAGTACAGGTGACCATAAACAGGTTAAACCCAACAGGACTCAGCAATGCCATGACTGGGGCCTATTGCTACACAGTGACTAAACTTCCTTTCCTCCAACTCTCACAACTGGGTTACTAAACTGGAGAAATTGATGGTGCAATTTATAAGGAACACAGATAATTGAAAAATTGATTTACCTGCAGTTAGTTGCTAATAAACTAGTAAGTGTTTTATTCATCTTGGAATGTGTGGGTATAAATGAGACTGTGACAAAGGAGAACTGTTTAGATTAGATTATGGCAGAAGATACAACTGGTGGCTGAGTGGAAGAATGGTTATCTTATATATGATTTTTGCTTAAGGCCTCCTAGCTCTTTGTTTTTTATTACTGTAATAAAAACAGCTTTTGTGGGGAAAGAAAAGTATCATGTACTCTTTCTGGATACTATATTTCAATTTTTAGACTGTGTGAAGTTGGAGATCCATAAATTATAGCATAGGAGCCCCACCATTCAAATAAATTTTAAAAAAACATTACTCCAGGGGCACCTGGGTGGCTCAGTTGGTTAAGCAGCAGCCTTCAGCTCAGGTCATGGTCTTTCAGTTGAGGGCCCTGGGATCCAGACCCGTGTCAGGCTCCTGGCTCAGCAGGGAGTCTGCCTCTCCTTCTGCCCCTCCCCACCCACTCGTGCTCTCGCTCTCTAAAACAAATAAAATTAAATAAATAAATAAATAAATAATAAAATCTTTAAAAAAAGAAAAGAAAAGAGAAGAAAACATTACCTCAATAAGATTTGAAAAACAAGGTGGGAAAGGAATAGAAAATGTGAAGAATGTATATTCTTCACATTAGTATATTATCAGATGTATATTATCAGAATTGGCTCACATAGTTATGGAGGCTGAAGAGTCCCACAGCCTGTTGGCTACAAGCTGGAGACCCAGGCAAACCCCTGGGTGTGGTAGTTCAAAGACCTGAGAGCCAGAGACCCAATGCGTAGGTAGATTCTAGTCTGAGTCTGAACAGCTGAGAACCAGGTACCTCCAGAGTAGAAGATCAATTACTCATCTCAAGCAGTCAGGCAGAAAGCAAATTTAACCTTCCTCTCTGCATTTTGTTCTATGTAGGCTCTTAACAGATTATAGATAATGCCCACTCACGTGGGGCGTGCCATCTGCTTTATTCAGCTAACCAATTCAAATGCTAATCTCTTTTGGAAACACCCTCACAGACACAACCTGAGATATTGCTTAACCAGATATGTGGGCATCCCATGATCCAGTCAAGCTGACATCAAATTAACTATATAACAAGAATTCATCTATATTCTATCTTCTCATTCATTCATGCATTTGTTCATTCATTCACCTGTAAGTCATATACTACTTAAGACTTTTTGAATACAGAGAAAGACAAAACAAATACTCCCATCTGTTCTTCATGGAAAGAGAGCAGACATTAATATCCCACAAATAAACATTTAATTACAAAGTAGCATTCTAAACAATTCAGTTTCAATACAGTCAAGGATAAAGGAGTCAAAATATTTAAAAACCAAAAGCAAAATGTTGAACTAAAGCTGATTGAGAAATGACAAAAGAAAAATATGTGTTAAAGCAATATAGGCAAGTAATACTTAGAAGAATGCTGTCTGTTGCTTTTTGCTTTTAAACCCTAAAGTTTAACCTGGGTTCCTTTAATTCTATTGTTTGAAAGTCTAATTATTGCCATTAGTGGGGAGGAAAAGAAACCAATTCAGTTATTTTTCTAAAATAGGATTTGTAGCTATTAGAGTAATGAAAATTAGAAGAAAAATATCAGAAGACACACAATTTTACTGTACTGAACTTGTTTTTCGGCACAAATATATACCCAGATGATTCGTCTTGTAAAGTAATTGAAGGAAGCACTCTGAGCAGAACTGCAGAGTTAGTATGAGCTTTGGCTCCATAAGGAAAAACCTGAATGTTTTTCATCTCTAAGGCTCTACTCATTCTAAATCAAAGTCTTTTGGGGGACCACTCCAGCCCATGTGAATAGGGAATTGTCTTTCACTCTGCCACATTCTTAAATATGTAAAGGGAACTAAGGATTCATAGATAGTTTGAAGGTTTGCAGAATAAAAGGGAACAATACAGATAAATGAAACTAGAAGAAATGGGTTATTAATAGATAATTTCAGAAATAAAACTCCAAGTAGTATTTTCATATTTACAGACATATCCTGAAAAATGTTTTCTCATTTAATATTTTCCCAGTAGATTAGTATTTGTTTTGTTTTGTTTTTGTTTTTAAGTAGGATGTACAACCTAATGCAGGGCTTGAGCTCATGACCCTAAGATGGAGGCCTGAGCTGAGATCAAGAGTCAGATGTTTAACCACCTGAGTCACCCAGGTGCCCTTATTTATTTTTAACTCTCAAGCTTCTACAATAAATGTGTCATTCAGTACCATATATTTAAGCCGATGTTTACATAAGAAAAACTTATATCCCCCAAATTAATAAAACACTTTAAACAAAATAATACATAGAAAAATTCATTTTTTAAAAGATTGTATTTATTTATTTGACAGAGAGATAGAGAGAGAGCACAAGTAGGCAGAGTGGGAGGCAGAGGCAGAGGGAGAAGCTGGCTCTCCACTGAGTGGGGAGCCCAATGTAGGGCTCAATCCCAAGACCCTGGGATCATGACCTGAGCCGAAGGCAGCTGCTTAACCAACTGAGCCACCCAGGCGCCCCTACATAGAAAAATTCTTGAGCTATATTCCAAATATAGTTGGTAGAACATCAAAAACAAATAGATGTTTTGAAAAGCATGCCTAGTGTCCTCAAAGGGATGTGTGTGCCACATGTTGCTGACACTGAGAGAAACATTACATCATTTTATACATTCTTTGCAACTGAGCCATTCTTCGCAACTCTTTGTTAACTCTTGCAGAGAAGTCTGGCTTTGAGAAGATGTGAATGAAGATGTTGAAGAATTCTTTAAATGTCATGCTGACAAATTACAAGTACTGAACTTGTTTAGAATATCATTTAGGGGGCACCTGAGTGGCTCAGTGCATTGGGCATCTGCCTTCAGTGTAGGTAGCGATCCCAGGGTTCTAGGATCAAGCCACTTATGGGGCTTCCTATACAACAGAGAGCCTGCTTCTCTCTCTCCCTCTGCTCCTCCCCCTGCTTGTTCTCCCTCTTTCTCTCTATGTCAAATAAATAAATAAATTTTTTTAAAAAGAATATCAGCTGGAAAAGTTAATCATTATGGTAACCTAGAAGGCATATAATTAAACCACTAGGTATTACTTGCTAAAAATAATTTGTGGGCTATACAATACAATGATAGTAATTATCTCTGAAGGAAGTGGAGATATAATTGCATGATATTTCTTATAGCACCATGCAAAGAATTCTATAAACATGAATTAGAAGAGAGTAAATAAAGCTCCATTCTGTAGTTTTTCATCCTAAAGTGTCATCTGCCTCCCCGAAAATCCACTTAGCACTCCCTACTTCAGTACAAGAGCAATAAAGAATCTGTAAGCTTCTGAGTTTCATAGTTTGCCTGAAATAGTACCTTTGCAACCCATTTACCCATGGCATCACTTTGCACCACCAATGACAATGACTATACCTCAACACCCCTCCCTTTTCAAGTTTCCAGGCTGTTCCTTTCTTCATAAGTGAGGGGACATCCAAGGTATTTGTCTCCTTGTTATGGCAAATTTTACCTTCACTTTTCTAATATATTTATTAATGTTTGCTATTTGCTATGCCTTGTTGGAAAAGAAATATTTATGACACACCATGAAAATGCTGCATACAGAGCAGCATACATACAAACAATTTGATAACAACCATTTTGTTTTTCTACCAAGAGCATTATTTTAAATATTTTATATAGTAAATGATGGTTTTACTGTGTTTTAGTTACAAGTTACAGTCAAAATGTGTTGGGAGTTTAATTTGGCTTTTTATGTAATGAGAAATAGGCTACCAGTGTACTTTCACACAGAATGTCTTCTTTTCACGAATGAGTTACTAATGTTGAGTGGGAGATGTCTGCTTTTAAGGAGATGCTGACTTCATAAATCACAAGAAATGTCTCTGAAAATAAACACTTTTGAGAATAAGAAAAAGTTCTTAAAAGTGAAAATATGACTGTTGAATTAATATGTAAATTATAAGAGCTAGAAGACAAAGACAAGAGAATCTCCATAATATGAGCAAATCGACAAAGAGAATTAATAAAGCAAAAAATTCATATAAACAAAGGTAAGTATAGGAAGTAAGCATAGGAAAATCAATCCAGGAATTCCAAAATCTGATTAATAGGAGTTCCACAAAAAAAATGCATAATAGAAAGCACAGAAATAAATGAGTTAGAAGTCTCAAAATTCAAAAGGTACACACAGGCCAAACAGAAAGAGTAAAAAATGAAATATGCTTCAACATTTTCCTACAATATTTCAGAATTCCAATTACAAAGATATCAATAAAAGCTTCTAAATAGTAAAGGAGCACTTGTAAGGGACAAAAAAAAAATCAGATGGACAATCTTTACATTCATTCTAAGAGTCAATAAAGCAAGGTCTTCAATATTCCAAAGAAAGGTGATATTGAATTTCAAGTCATATTATAGCCATTTTCAGATATGCAAGAACTTAAAGAGCTTACTTTAAAATCATTACTTTGAAGAAATTACGTGAAAAAATTTTCACGAAACATAAGAAATAAGAAGCCATGAAATTAGAGAAACAGTGGAAAAGGAATCCAATAAAAATAAATTTTAAGATAACAGCTACACAGCAGTCTTTAAAAAAAACAACAAATTAAAAACTTCAGTCATTAAAATTGGAAGTCATTAAGGGCACCTGGGTGACAAAGTCAGTTAACCATCTGACTCTTGGTTTTGGCTCAGCTTGTGATCTCAGCTTTGATTCATGAGCTTGAGCCCCACATCAGGCTCCACAGAGTCTGCTTGAGATTCTCTCTCCCTCTCCCTCTGCCCCTCCCACTCATGCTCTCTCTCTCTCTAAAATAATAAATAAAAAAAAAATTGTGAGTCAGTAGTCTTCTAGAAGAATCTTAAAAGAACAAAATTGATGAAGTCCCAATAATTCATTTTTGCTTTTGTTTCCCTAGTCTCAGGAAACATCTAGTAAGAAATTGCTATGACCGATATTAGAAAGGTTATGCCTGTGTTCTCTTATGTCTGATTTTGATGGTTTTCTGTCTCACATTTAATTAGGTCTTTCATCCATTTTGAGTTTATTTTTATGTATGGTGTAAGAAAGTGGTCTAATTTCATTCTTTTGCATGTTGCTGTCTAGTTTTCCCAACACCATTTGTGATTGATTTGCAGTAAATATGTTAATGTGAAAAGTTGAGATATAATAGTAAAAATGATGAGGATGCCAGTGATGGTGATGATCACAGCAATAAATGTAGCTAACATTAATGAATGCACTTTCACATAGTGCCAGGCACTATCCTAAGCACATTGTACTTATTATTTCATTTAATCTTCTACAGCTATATAGGATAAGTACTATTATCATCACCTAATTTAAAGATAAGAAAACCTAAGATACAAAGAAGTAAGATAATTTGCTTTAGGTTTCACAGTCAACTAATGGTAGATCCAGGATCTAAACCTAGGCAGTAATTCCAAAGCTCATACGATAAACCCCTAGACTGTGTTGAAAGAAGGTACATGTTTCTTCTTCCAACTAGAAAAAAATGCAACCAAAAACTCCAGGAAAAATTAAATAAACAAAATTCTTCTGCAAGAAAGTTATGGCCCAGATTAAAATATGGCATACTTTAGAGCAATAAGTAAATTAATAAGGATCTTAATTATAAAATCAGAGAAAGAGAAATGTATTTACATTACAACAACTATTGGCTTTGTCATTATAGTATTTAGTCATAATAATGAAAATGTTGTTTATAGTTTTAATCTTTTATAATTAAAATGTAGGTCAAGTCCAGAAGACTTAATATGGCTATGAAACAGAATGAAAAGCTGTCCTGGTTGATAAAGTAAATGTAAAGGCAAGCTGATAGAAATTTGAAGGAAGAAGAGAGAGGAAAAGGAGGAATAAGGTGAGGTATTACTATCTTGCAATGTGGGGAAGAAGATAAACTGTTGGAAGTTGATAGGCCAGTGAATGGGGGTTTAAGTATATTGCTCTATGAGTCTAAGATAGAGGAAACTACATGCAAGAATTTAAGGAATAATCTCCCAAAACCTTTCCAAAGAAGTTATTGAAGAGTGCTATTATAAGAAAATTAAAAGCTATGGGGAGAGAGAATAAGAGGTGATAAAGGTGAACCAAAAGTTCATCTATCCCAGAAGAAAGTCAATATATATCATGGTAAAATCCATAAATGAAGAAAGGCTATCTAAAACAACTTGTTTTCAAGATGTGAAGTTACCTGGTAGAAGAATTAAAAACAAGTAGATGTTGGGGACAGCAGGTGAACAAGGGTGAATAGAGACCTATTCTTTTAAATTGTAGCCCCTCTGATTTTAAACCATATGCTCATAATTCTGTGATTTAAAGGACATTTTTAGGGGTGCCTGGGTGGCTTAGTCAGTTAAGCATCTGCTTTCAGCTCAGGTCATGATCCTGGGGTTCTGGGATCAAGCCCCAAATTGGGTGCCCTGCTAACTGGGGAGTCTGCTGTCTCTCTCTCTCTGCCCCTCCTCCTCCCTTCCTCCTTTGGTGCTCTCTCTCTTGCTTGGTCACTCTCAAATAAATAAAATCTAAAAAAAAATTTAAAAAAGACATTCTTAAAAAGAAAGTGACCAAATAATACTTGGCAGCTGAAACTCTCCCAAAATGAAGTCTCCAGGCCCAGATAGTTACACTGGAGAATTCTATGGGATATTTAAAGAATTAATGCTACTTTTACATGAACTCTTCAGAAAATGTAAGCTGAGGAAACAATTATTAATTCATTTTATGAGGCCTTTATAACACTGATAAATCAACCAGAGAGAGACAGTACAATAAAGGGAGAACTGCAGACTGCTATCTTTCATGAACTTAGATACAAAAATCCTTACTATGTTAGCAGATAGAATCCAACAACATATAAAAAGGATAATTAAGTGGGATTTATCCTACTTATTAAGACTGACTCAGTATTGACTCAGAATTTATTAAAATAATCAATGTAATCTACCATAGCTAATAAATGTAATTAGCTAAAGAAGAAAAATCATATAATCCTAGCAATTGGCAGAGGAAAAACATTTTACAAAATCCAGTACCATTCATGATGAAAATTCACAGCAAGTTAGAAATAGAAACTTCCTCGACTTGATAAAGAAAATGTAAAAAGTAAAATGTAAAAACCTACAATTAACACCGTATTTAATGGTAAAAGACTGAATACTTTTGTTCTAAGTTTGGGAACAGGGTAAGGATGTTTGTTCTTACCCCTCTTATGTAACATAGCTCTCAAAATTCAAGCCACTGCACAAAGACAAAGAAAGGAAATCTAAGACATGCACTTTGGAAAGGAAGAAATAATACAATCTTTTTTTTCAGATGACATTATTTTCTGCACAGAAAATCCCAAGGAATCTAGTGAAAACTCCCATAATAAGTGAATTCAGCAAGGTCACAGTATACAAGATCAGTGTACAAAACTTAGTGGTATTTCTACATATTAACAAGTAACATTCAGAAACTAAAATGAAAAATACAATACTACTTATAATTAATCCAAAGGAAATGAAATACTTAGGTATACTATAAAACAAAATATACAGGTCTTATAGGCTGAAAATTATAAAATGCTGATAAAGGAAGTCAGAGAATACATAAGTAAATGGAGAGACATACTTTGTTCATGGATTGGAAGACTCAGCATATTTAAGATGCTTGTCTGGCTTTGGGATCAAGGTAATTCTGGCCTCATAGAAAGAGCTTGGAAGTTTTCCTTCCATTTCTATTTTTTGGAACAGTTTCAGGAGAATAGGTTTTCTTTCTTTCTTTCTTTCTTTCTTTCTTTCTTTCTTTCTTTCTTTCAATTTTATTTTATTTTTTCAGTGTTCCAAGAGAAATTGCTTATGCACCACACCCAGTGCTCCATGCAATACGTGCCTTCCTTAATACCCACCACCAGGCTCACCCATCCCCCCACACTCCTCCCTTCCAAAAACCTCAGTTTGTTTCTCAGAGTCCACAGTCTTTCATGGTTCATCTCCCCCTCCAATTTTCCCCAATTCACTTTTCCTTTACTTCTCCTAATGTCCTCCATGTTATTCCTTATGTTCCACAAATAAGTGAATGTCTAAACTGCTAAGAGCAATCTACACTTTCAGTGCCATCCCGATCAAAATCCCACTGGCACTTTTCAAAGTGCTGGAACAAACAATCCTAAAATATGTATGGAACCAGAAAAGACCCCGAATTGCTAAGGAAATGTTGAAAAAGAAAACAAAGGTGGGGTCATAACATTGCCTGATTTAAAGCTTTACTACAAAGCTGTGATCTTCAAGACAGCATGGTACTGGCACAAACACAGACACATAGACCAGTGGAACAGAGTAAAGAGTCCAGATATGGACCTGCAACTCTATGGTCAAATAATCTTCAACAAAACAAGAAAAAATATCCATGGAAAAAAGATAGTCTCTTCAACAAATGGTGTTGGGAAAATTAAACAGCTATGTATAGAAGAGTGAAACTTGAGCATTCTCTTACACCATACACAAAGACAAACTCAAAATGGATAAAAAACCTCAACGTGAGGCAGGAATCTATCAAAATCCTAGAGGAGAACATAGGCAGTAACCTCTTCAACATCTGCCATGGCAACTTCTTTCAAGACATGTTTCCAAAGGCAAAAGAAACAAAAGTGGAAATGAACTTTTGGGACTTCATCAAGATCAAAAGCTTCTGCACAGCAAAGGAAACAGTCAACAATACAAAGAAGCAACCCAAAGAATGAAAGAAGATATTTGCAAATGACACTACAGACAAAGGGCTGATATCCAAGATCTATAAAGAACTCAAACTCAACACCCAAAAAACGTCAAACGTCAAAAAATGGGCAGAAGACATGAACAGACGCTTCTCCAAAGAAGACATACAAATGGCTAACATGCACATGAAAAAATGCTCATCATCATTAGCCATCAGGGACATTCAAATCAAAACCACATTAAGATACCACTTTATACCAGTTTGAATGACCAAAATTATTAAGACAGGAAACAACAAGTGTTGGAGAGGATGTGGAGAAAGAGGAACCCTCTTACACCATTGGTGGGAATGCAAGTTGGTGCAGCCACTTTGGAAAACAGCGTGGAGGTTCCTTAAGAAATTAAAAATAGAGCTACCCTATGACCCTGTAATTGCACCACTGGGTATTTTCCCCAAAGATACAAATATAGTGGAAAGAAGGGCCATATATACCCCAATGTTCATAGCAGCCATGGCGACAATCACCAAATTGCAGAAAGAGCCATGATGCCCTTCAACAGATGAATGGATAAAGATGTGGTTCATATATACAATGGGATATTACACCTCCATCAAAAGGATGAATACCCAACTTTTGTATCAATATGGATGGGACTGGAGGAGATTATTAATTCTTCTTTAAATGTTTGGTAGGCCTCCACTGGAAGGCCATCTAATCCTGGACTCTTATTTGTTGGGGGATTTTTGAAACCTCTTTTTGAAATTTCTTTCCTGGTTATTGGTCTGTTTAGATTTTCTATTTCTTCTTGTTTTAATTTAGTAGTATATACGTTTCTAGGAATTCATCCATTTTTTCCAGGTTGCCTAATTTGTTGGCGTATAATTGCTCATAATATTATCTTATAATTGTTTGTATTTCTGTGGTGTTGATTGTGATCACTCCTCTTTAATACATGATTTTATTTATTTGGATCCTTCTTTTTTCTTTTTGGTAATTCTGGCTAGGGAGTTATCAATTCTTGTTAATTCTTTCAATGATCTAGCACTTAGTTTCATTGATTGGTTCTACTGTTGTTTGTTTGCTTTATTTCTAGATCATTGATTTAAGCTCTGATCTTTATTATTTCCCTTCTCCTGCTGAATTTAGGCTTTATTTGCTATTCTTTTTCCAGGTCCTTTAGGTGTAAGTTTAGGTTGGGTTTTTGAGACGTTTCTTGCTCCTTTTTCATTTGCTTCTGTGTATTTTAAAAATTATTCTTTAATTTCCTGGCTGACCCATTCATTCTTTAGTAGGATATTCTTTAACCTCCATGTATTTGTAGTTCTTCCAAGTTTTTTCTTGTGGTTGATTTCAAGTTTCATAGCACTGTGGTCTGAAAATATGCATTGTATGATCTCAATCTTTTCATACGGTTTAGTACTGTTTTGTGATCTAGTATGTAATCTATTCTGGAGAATGTTCCATGTGCACTTGGAAAGAATGTGTATTTTGTTGCTTTATGAGGAAATGCTCTGAATATATCTGTTAAATCCACCTGGTCCAGTATGTCATCCAAAGCCCTTGTTTCCTTATTGATCTTCTGCTTAGATAATCTGTCCATTGCTGTGAGTGGTGTGTTAAAGTCCCCTACTATTATTGTATTATTATCAGTAAGTTTTTTTAAGTTTGTTATTAATTGTTTTATATATTTTGCTGCCCCCAGTTAGGAGCATAAATATTTACAATTGTTAGATATTCTTGTTGGATAGACCCCTTTATTATGACACAGTGTCCTTCATCTCTTATTACAGTCTTTAGTTTAAAATTGAATTTATCTAAATAAGGATGGCTGCTCCAGCTTTCTTTTGATCTCACTGGCATGATAAATAGTTCTCCACCTCCTCATATTCAATCTGAAGGTGTCTTTGGATCTAACGTGAGTCTCTTATAAGCAGCATATTGATGGATATGTTCTTTTTTTTTTTTTTAAATCCTTTCTGATACTCTATACTCTGTATCTTTTGATTGGGGCATTGAGTCCTTTACATTCAGAGTAATTATTGAAAGATATGAATTTCCTGCCATTGTGTTACCTATAAAGTCCCTGCAGATTGTGTCCATTTTTGGTCTTTTTTTTTTTTTTTAAGATTTTGTTTATTTATTTGACACAGAAAGAGAAAGCACTAGGAAGGGGAGCAGCAGGCATAGGGAGAGGGAGAAGCAGGTTTCCCACTGAGCAGGGAACCTGATGTGGGCCTCAATCCCAGGACCCTGAGATCATGACCTGGGTTGAAAGCAGACATTTAACAGACTAAGCCAAGCAGGCACCCCTTCCCTACCCCCGATCTTCATTGCTTTTGGTATCTCTTTATGCTTAAATGGTCCCTTGTAATATTTCTTGAAGAGCTGGTTTAGTGTTCATGAATTCCTCTAGTTTTTGTTTGTCTTGGAAACGCTTTATCTCTCCTTCTATTCTGAATAACAGCCTTGCTAGGTAAAGTATGGCTGCATGTTTTTCTCATTTAGCACATTGAATATATCATGCCAATCCTTTCTGGCCTGCCAGGTCTTTGTGGACAGATCTGCTGCCAGCCTTATATGTCTACCCTTGTAGATTAAGGACCTCTTTGTCCCAGGCTGCTTTCAGGATTTCCTCTTTATCTTTGTAATTTGCAAGTTTCACTATAATGTCTTTGTGTTGACCTGTTTTTATTGATTTTTGAGGGGAGTTCTCTGTGCCTTTTGGACTTGAATACCTGTTTGCTCCACCAGATTGGGGAAGTACTCAGCTCTAATTTGTTCAAATAAACCTTCTGTCCCTTTTTCCCCACTCTTCTTCTTCTGGGATTCTTATAATTTGGACATTATTTCATTTTATGGAATTGCTGAGTTCCCTGAATCTATCTTTGTGATCTAATAGTTTTATTTCCCTTTAAGCCCAGCCAGTATCTTTATAATCATTGTTCTGAATTCTAGTTCAGACACCTTACTTATATTGTATTGATTAAATCCCTTGCTGTGAGTCCTTTTGGGATGAATTTCTCTGTCTTGTTGTTTTGTTTAAAAAAAAAAGAAGAAGAAAGAAAAAGAAAACGACAATAACAACAACAATAAAGGAAACTTCAGGAAGTGTTTCTGGTGTATGCTGTGTGCACTCTGCTGTTGAACTTTGGCTGCTCTTTCCTACTAGTCTGTCCTCTAAAGTCCTTCTTTAGAGTGGAGAGTGTTTGGATATTTAACCAGGTGTGATTTGCTGGTCTTGGAGCTAAAGTAACCTTAACAAAAAAGAATACAGTGGGAGAACTCCCTTTAACTGATATTAAAGCTTCCCATGTAGATAAGTAACCAAGACATTATGGTATTGGCAAAGAGATAGACAGAGGAATAGCACTGAATAGAGAGTTCAAAAATATATCTATACATATATACTCAACTGCTTTTGACAAGGGTGCATGTCAATGGAGGAAGGATTTGCCTGTTCAACAATTGTTGCTGGAGCAATTGGCATTCATAGGCTAAAAGAAACAAACAAAACACACAAGAACTCCTTAATTCTCACAACTTATATTAAAATTTTCTCAAAATGGATCATAGACTTAAAGGTATATGCAAACTATAAAACTTATAGAAAAAAAAACATGAGAAAATCTTCAGTATTGGACACAGAGTTCTTAAAGTTCTTAACTAACACCAAAAGTACAACGCATAAAAGGAAAAATTAATAAACTCACCTCATCAAAATTAAACACTTACTCTGTGAAAGTTCTGGTGAAGAGATGAAAAGATAAGCTAAACTGGAAGAAAATACTTGTAAAGCATATATCTTTTGTCTGACAAAGGACTAGCATCTAGATCCATATTAAGTACTCTTTTATTTTTTTCTTTGAAAGAGGAAGAGTAAGTGAGAGGGAGAGCAAGCATGAACAGGACGAGGGGGAGAACCCAATACAGGGCTCAATCCTAGGACCCTAGAATCATGACCTGAGCCGAAGACAGTAGCTTAAGTAACTGAGCCACCCAGCTGTCCCCATAGTAAATACTCTTAAACCTTAGTTATAAAAAGACAGTTCAGTTAGAAAATGGACAGCAAAAGATATGAAGGGAATTATCTAAGAGAATATACGGACACACATGAAGACAGGAAACACATGAAAACATGTTCAGTATTATTAGAAATAGAGGAAATGAAAAAGCATGCTAACACTCTGCAGCTATTAGAGTGACTAAAATTTTAAAAAATGGCAAATCTAAATATTGACAAGAATATGAAGAAACTGGGGTGTCTGGGTGACACATTTGATTCTTGGTTTCTGTTCAGGTTATGTTCCCAGCATTATGGGATTTTATCTCATGTCAGTTTCCATACTCAGCACAGAGTCTGCTTTAGATTTTCTCTCCCTCTCTCTCTGTCCTTCCGACCTGTGGACTCCCTCACTCTCTCTTTCTCTTTCAAATAAATAAATAGATCTTGACAAAAAAAAAAGACTATGAAGAAACTGGGTAACTCATACTTTGCCAGTAGGAACATAAAATGATACAGTCACTTTGGAAAATAGTTTGACAGTTTCTTATAAGTATAAACATGCGATTATCATACAACCTGGAAATTACATTCTTGACATTTGTCACAGAAAAATGAAGACTTGTATTCAGACTAAAACCTGTACACAAATATTCATAACTATTTTATATGTAGTAGTAAAAAACTGAAGTAGCCCAGATGTTTTCAATGAATGAGTGATTAAACAAACTGGGGAATATTGGTAAGCAGTATAAAGGAATAAACTATTGATACGTGCAAAGACTTGGATGAGTGTCCAGAGGATTGTGCTGAAAGAAAAATAAGGACAGTCCCAAGAGATTATCTATTAATTACTCATTTTATGTAACATTTGTGAAATTTTAAAATTTTACAAATGGAAGACGGATTAAAAATGGAAGATTGCCTGTAGTTAGTGACAGGGATGGGCAGAGGCAAGAGGGGCTTGGGTATGCTTATAAAAGGGCAGCAGGAGGGTGTTGGAACTGTTTAGTATCTTGACTGTTGTGGCAAATACCTAAATTTACACAAGTAATAAAATCATATAGAACACACATACACATACACACACAAAAAGGACTTAAAGCAAAACTAGAAAATCTGAATATAATCAGCAGATCATATTAATGTCTATACTTGGTAGTAATATTTTACTGTAATTTTGCAAAATGTTACCATTGGAGGAAACTGGAAAAACTACACAAGGAATATCTCTGTATTATTTTTTACAACTGCATGTGAATCTGTAATTATCTCATAAAAATTTCAATTAATAGGGACGCCTGGGTGGCTCAGTTGGTTAAGCAGCTGCCTTCAGCTCAGGTCATGATCCCAGCGTCCTGGGATCGAGTCTCACGTTGGGCTCCTTGTTCTGTGGGGAGCCTGCTTCTCCCTCTGCCTCTGCCTGCCACTCTGTCTGCCTGTGCTCGCTCTCTCTCTCTCTAAAAAAAAAAAAAGAAAAGAAAAAAGAAAAAAATTTCAATTAATAAAAAGAAAGAAAAAATGAAAAATAAATCAAAGGATGTCTGTTACAGTGATTGTTATATACCAAACAACCCTCTTTTATTTCAGGCAGCATTATTTCAGTCATGTAAACCCAGTCATCCCCAAGTGTTCTGTACCTCTGAGTTGAGAATCTCCCCAAGCGATAGGCAGCACCTACAGGGAATACCTGTGTGTGCCCTGTCCTAGGAAGGGTCAGAGTGCTCTTAGAGAGATTACCAGAACAAGAAGCTGAAAAAGGAAAGGAGGGTTGGAAATTTAATGGAATACAGAGGAAAAAAAAAATCTCTTCAATGCCTATTTTACTTTAGTCTTCTAAACCTTGGAAAAAAATATCCAAATTTAAAAAGAGCATACCAAAAATGGTTAGAATGAAAATAAAGATCCAAGATAAGACAGTAAATAGGAAAAGAGCATCTATTTATTTATTTTTAAAAAACTCAAAGTTTTAGCCTAAATAAGTACCATGCCATAACATTGAACAAATTTGGCAGTGTGATCAAGAAAACACTGTCAGTATCACCTGGGTGTCTCAATTGATTAAGCATCCAGTTCTTGATTTAGGCTCAGGTCACGATCTGATCATGATCATGGGATTGAGCCCCACATTGGGCTCCATGCTCAACCCCATGGAGTCTGCTTGAGATTCTCTCTTTCCTTTTCCCTCTGCCCCTCCCTACACTTGCACACTCAAATAAATAAATAAATAATAAATAAATAAAATCTTTTTAAAAAGGAAGAAAACATTGGCTGTAATTTCTTAAAATATCGGTTGAAGAAATGTCAGAAATAATGAGTTGGGCTAATGCTATCTGGGTGCCTTAAAAGGATAAGATGACAGATTTTAGAACTAGTACAACTTGGTGCAAAATTCTCAAGTGGATTATAAAATAAGATTATTGAACATTTATGGGACAAGAAAACTATGCCACATAACATGAGTGCATTAAGTGAAGGTGACATGGAGAAAAGAACTAGATTCAGATGACCTAGTCACATGCCCTCATCTGTCAATAAACAGCTGTGTGGATGTAGGCAAATCACTTGAGTTTTTTGAGCTGCACTATCTTTATTTGGGAAATGTTATAAAACTAGCTGTCCTTTCATGGGTAATTTAGAACCTATTCACAAAAAAAATCTGTTAGCTCTAAACATACCAAATTTACCTCAATTCTTTTATGCAGGTAGTCTGATGATAAAAGAGCTTTCATATATTTTATTTTTTTAAAGATTTTTATTTATTTGATAGACAGAGAGGCAGGCAGAGAGAGAGGGGGAAGCAGGCTCCCTGCCGAGCAGAAATCCCGATGTGCAGCTCGATCCCAGAACCCTGGGATCATGACCTGAGCTGAAGGGAGAGGCTTTAACCCACTGAGCCACCCAGGTGCCCCAGAACTTTCATTTATTAAATAACACATCTGTGCTGGGTATTTATGTGATTTTATAAAGCACACACTTCGGTCTTATGACAGATGGGTGTTATTAATCCCTTTTTACGAATGATGAAATCAAGGCTCGAAGTGAATCAGGTGACTCAGGATCACAGTGTGTCCTGATAACACAGAATCAGTTGACCAATTTCCCATGCTGTTATGATAGACAAGATGAATATATTTGAGATAGATAGCACTACCATGAGATAAGACTACAGTGAATGTTGTCTTACCTACTTATATAAACTTATATAAATATATATATGTATAAAATGTATATAGCGTATGTAAATATAATGTATTTATATACAGTAAATAACATTACCGTAATAATTCTTAGTTGCTTGGATAGTTATATCTAAACTGTGCTGATGATGAGTCTATGTTTATTTCATGGAAAATTTCTTCTGATGTTTCTTTAACCTCAGCCTATCAAACTTTTTTTTTTATATAAACAACTTGGTTAGAAGAATAGAAGAACTCATCAGATTTAAAAACAAAAACAAAAAAAGGAGAAGCATTCAGATGAATAATTTATTCATATATTCCTCTATTCAAGTGTCACATCCTAAACATGATTTAAGCTAATTTAATTCATTCAGAGTGTGATCAGTATTCAAAGAGTGAAATACATTAGAATTGAAAGCAAATTTCTGCACTTAGCATATAAACTATCTTGCTAGATAAGGAAAGGCCTTAACATTGAACAGGGTTGGGATTTGGGGAACTGGAACAGAGGATAAGAGTGAGTGTAACTGACTTTTGGATTGAAATTGGAAGCTTCCAAAATTGGAAGCTTCCAAAAAGGACTAGAAAGGGAATATCTAGAGTGATATCTACATATATTTTTTTCCTTAGTCACAAGATCTTGGATTAACAAAAATTTTCTTTAAAAAAAATAAACTGACCGATTCAGTTTATTGCAAGTTTATTTCAAGTGCAATAGAAACCAACCATGTAAAAATTCTAACATCAAAGGCTGATGTAAATTTTAGTTACAGTCACAGAAGAGGGTGTTCAGACCCAAGGAGGCAATATAATCTTGCAGTTTCTGCTTTAGCCAGACCATCTTGAGGATGGTAGGTTTCCTTCCTTCCTAACCATGTGGTTACTAACAAGAGGAAGTCCTTGGAAGGTGTCCAAGGAATTGAAAGTTTGAAAATCATGTCAAATGAGGAACAGCAGGGACAATGCGAAAAGAAAAGACTTAGGAATGACATGAAAGTTTCTTTTGACTATAAGAGTTGATGTTTGGAAAAAAAAAAAAAGAGTTGATGTTTGGAAAAGATAGTTGTTTAGTTCTGAAACTTTCAGAAAGCGAAACTGGAAGAAGAGGGTGGAACTATTAAAAAGCACTTTCTCTAGTGAGAGCCTTTCCAAAGGTGAATGGAGGCACTTCTAAAGGTCAAAAGCTTCCTGGGTTACTCATCCACAATTCAGTGAATGTGGGTTGAGAACCTTCTTGTACTATTTTGAATGCTTGAAATGTGTAAGTCAGGAAAACAGGCAAGAATCTTTGGTGTTTGCATTCTGAAAGGCATGAGGAAACTTTTAATGAGCCATGAAGCCAATCAATAAATTATGTAGTCTGTTGGAAAGTGAGAGAGTTGTGGGAAAAGAGTAAAATAAGACCCGAGGGATGAGAGGAGGTGGAAGGGGAATGAGGCAGACCTTAGTTAAGGATATGCTGTCAGAGCATATCAGCCTCATTGAAGAGGCACTTGAGCAAAGACTTTGGTGAAGGGTGGGAGGGAGTTCTCTGGGGGAAGAATATTCTAAGCAGAAGAAGGAAAAACAACAACAACAACAACAAAAACCCCCAAGCATCAGCTTGAGATGGGAGTATGCTGGCTAGGAAGTCTCCTCTGCAGGTTTGTTAAGCAGAGCTTGGCAGACCATCTGTGAGAGAAGCTGAAAAGACAATTTCTAGTTTTGGAGAGAGCTTGGACTCCATGACTTCTGAGGTTTCTTCCAACTTTTCATATTCCCTGAGCTTCTGATTATCTAATAGTCCAGAGTAATGAGTTTGATAGCCATGAGTAAGATGGATTCAAGAGCAGAAACATCAAATCAGGGTTACAAATAAATGGTGAAAGGGCAAGACAGGTAGTGTAAACATTTAAATGCTGATGATGTATTCACGTATTGCAAGAATATTGTGTAAATCATGCAAAGCATGTTTGCAGACATAATCTTGCCCGGGAGCCACCAGTTTGAGGCCTTTGCACTGGAGAAAGTGAAATCAGTTAAGAATATAATGATGTAGGGCGCCTGGGTGGCTCAGTGGGTTAAGCCTCTGCCTTTGGCTCAGGTCATGATCTCAGGGTCCTGGGGTCAAGTCCTGCATCAGGCTCTCTGCACAGCGGGGAGCCTGCTTCCCTCTCTCTCTCTCTGTCCGACTCTCTGCCTACTTGTGATCTCTGTCTGTCGAATAAAGAAAGAAAAATCTTAAAAAAAAAAAAGAGTATAATGATGTAAGCCACACATAAGGTTGTGGACAGAAAATCAAAGGAGACTAAAAAATAAAAGAAGAGATTTGAGTCTTTGGTGAGAATTCTTCCTTTGTCATGATTTGACAGAGAACCAAAAAGGAAGAAATAATCAAAGATTACTGTGTGGTTGTGACTCTAGGAGACCGCCTTTGCTCTTTCTTAAGCAAGACTCACATCGATTTTTTTTTTCCTGCCTATTATCAATGACCAGATATTTACTTGCCTTTTCATTGTCCTCTTATAGGTAATCACCTATAATTTAGGTACTTAGAGAAAATGTTAGCCAGTTCCACCTCTCTCAATTATGTTGAATCTATAATGTAATTATAGTCATAAAACTTTCGAACAGAGGCTCAGAATTAATTAACCGCAACAATTACAGAAACACAGATAAAACTTTCCCTCTTGATGTTTGACTGTCCTGTTTCCTTGTTGCAGGTGCCTTCATTTGCAAGATGCTGCCATTCGTCCAGTCTACTGCTCTCATGACAGAAATTCTCACCATGACATGCATTGCTGTGGAAAGGCACCAGGGACTTGTGCATCCTTTTAAAATGAAGTGGCAGTACACCAACAGAAGGGCTTTTACCATGCTAGGTGAGGATGTACCAGTGGCAGTATGGCCATTCTTTATTACAGAGCACACAGAATTTCTTCAAAGTGAACTGTGTCGATGAACCAGACAAATAGCTTCTTGTCTAGCTTGTAGGCATCACAGTGTAACTTCAGGATTTCAGATCTCTCCCCATTTACCTAGACCTTGGCTCCTTTTCTCCTTTAGGCCTACCCCCACATTTAAAATTTCGCATTTCAGAGTTAGTTCTTCAGTTCAAGTCTTAACGTTTTAAGCACTACTTTCAGCTAATTTAAGATAACCCTTCAGTCGCATTACCACATTAACATTTGTTAGATTTGTAAACTGTCATCCTCAGGTAAGAGGCCCTTCTTAGAGCAGGTATATTTTGATATGGGAAGGAAAGGTGCTTTTTAGAAAGGTAGAGAACCGGGGTGCTGCTCAGAGGTGACCCCAGTGGTGAGGCCACAATAGTAGAAGTTCAGAGGACTCATGAGAACCCTGGGTTTTGAGTGCTAGAGGTGCCTAATGAGCACAAATTCCATCCACTTCATAATTTTGCTCAGGCATTCCTGAATCCTCAGGTTTCTGTAACCATTCCTGAGTGAACAAGTCATGATGAGCAGGTACCTCCTGATAAGTGGCGAGCTCAAGGTGATGTCCTAAAGCCTAGCACAGTAAGATGGAAGAATTTCTCTATCTGATCATTATAACCAAAGCATTTAAAATCTTAATGTGCTTCCCAGTGGTTTGAATGTATGACAGTTCACCAATGAGAGGTCGAGGGAGCAACTAATGTGATAACCAAAGAGAAATTTTTACTAATATCTCACTTGCAAGGAATGAGTAAACGTTTATTTCTGCTGTAAGAATTAGCCAGCATAGGAGAGTAGAATTACAGAAAGAACTCCTGAAGGCTTTGCAATGCCAAACTCATTTTACATAGTTTGAAATGAACAGATAAATCAACAGGAAAAATATTCATTAGTTTTAGTTAGTTTCAAATGTATGGCATATCCTCCCTACAAGGAATTCAAAGGCTTCATTGCTTTTAATAATTGACATCTTTCTACCTTTGAAAAATCTGAAAGGTATGTGTGGGTGTGGAAAGTGGGTGAAAAAAGGAATATGTGGAGGAGGGAAGTTATTAAAAAAGGAAAGAAAAGTAGAGAGTCTAAGGATCTGAAGGCAAAGTCAATAACAGGCAGTCAAGACAATTTCTACTCGAACGAGTCATGGGAGACAGAAAGGATTTTAAACCAAGGAGTCTCATGTCCCTATGGGGCTTGCATGCAGTGTTGCCTGACATCTTTCTCTAGCTCTGTTACACTGGGAACCAGCCCTGTCCTCATGCCCAGTACCTCCCCTAGCTGAGACTGCCTTGCCCCCAGGACATCAGCAATGACCTGCTAGACTCACTTGCCCACAAGAGTTCACAGATTATACCAGTAATATAAATCTAACCTTGCCCCTACTATCCCAGAACAGGCAGTAGACACAGAAGGACTGTCAATGAATTAAGCCAATTAGACTCAATTCCTCCAGAATTTCTACTAAAGATTGGAGAAGTGATTGGACTTAAGATAATATGAGATAGTGATTGGACTAGAATAGAATAGATGTATGGCAATGTGGAGAGAGATTGATTTGTGAGTCTTAGAACCGTCTTAAATCTTTGACTCTCTATAGACAGTGCCAGCTCTTGTGTTTCTTTATAATAAGCCCCAGTTACAGTTTAAGTGAGTCTCAGTTTCCTGAAACCCAAGGCAATAATAGACTGTTTTCTACTCAATACAGAAAGCACAAGAAAAATTTGAGCTGAGAAATTGCTCTCAGAATTGCTGTTGAGTCTTGGTTCTGGCCTTATACTAGTCTGTTCGGATTCTCTTTTGTTCCTGGCTAAGGACACATCACTAAAGCAATTCCCTCAACAAAAACATGGTGGATGGGGAATTTGGAAAGAGCACCTTGTTTCTGATGTTTTAAGTGTTTGTTTTTGTAAATAAGGAAATAATACTCATGTTACGATGCTTGATCAACACCTACTGAGGGCCAGGAATTATCCTTGGACTCTTGTTTGGGGAAACAAAGGAACAAAACAAGTAAATTGCATTGCCTTTGCCCTCAATGAGCTTAGATGAAGTTGAGAAGAAATGACTAAGGGCAACAAATGACTAGAGGGTACATGGAGACAACAGGGAATTAGCGATCAGTTCTATCTGGAAATGATGACGACCTTCAAAGATACCCTAGAGAAAGTGACCTTTGAGTCGAGTCCTGGAAAATGAGTGGAATAAGGTGTCATCCGGGGTGACAGTGTCAGAGCACCTCAATGCATTCTGAGATACAGGGACTGAAAGCAAATCTGTACATTCCTCAGTAAAGGATGCTGTTTTGAAGAACATGGACAGAAATGTAAGAGGAGAGAGAGGCAAATGAGAGAACCCCAGGAACCAGGTTAAGGGTTTGGGTTTTATCTTGCAGTCACTGAAACACTATTCAGGAGTTTTATTGTTATTGTTTTAAGGAGTTTTAATTAAGCATTTAAAAATGCTTAATTTTTCAGGAAGACTATTCCACCAGCAATTTTGAAGATGGTGGAAGAGTGGTCATGAGAACGGGTAGACTCCTGCTCTGCTTGAGGGCAAATATGATTGCATATAAGGAGTCTTTATGCTCAGAGCATCTGCTTTATGCATAAGCAAAATGTGTTTTGCTTTGCTGTTGGAGCCATATTCTGATGATTGTAATGTTTTGGCAGGTGTGGTCTGGCTGGTGGCAGTCATCGTTGGATCGCCCATGTGGCATGTGCAACGTCTTGAGGTAGATTGGGACTGGGATTGATAGTCATATTATTGAAAGTTTTCTCAGCCTTCTCAGTGATAATCCTATTTCTTCCTGCAAATTTGTATAATCCCAATTATTTCACTGGAAATTTTTCAAGTGGAATAAAATAGTTTGTTTTAAGATCCTCCCTTCTCCCCAATTATCTAGCTCTCCCTTGATCTTATATTATTAAGATTTTAATGCTTAAAAGAAAATTAACCAGGGTCACATTCTACATTTTCCTGCAAGCTGAGCATGCCTTTCCTAGTGGCCTCCAGTGTCTTGTTACATTTGAAGCGTTCAATGGTTGCTCTAGATTTTTCTTTTATTTTTAAATCACATTAAAAAATTGTCATCAATATCTGCTTATTAGTTGATTCTCCTTCATAAGTCTTTTCTTATCCATCTCCCATACATTGACAAACTGAAATTTGAATTGGAGTGTGTGCCAGGATCATCTTATCTGACCTCTCTCCTTCCCTCACACCTTTATTTAATGGGCCCAGCATTGCATGGGGATTCACAGTGGAGGGAGCATGGTGCTGTTTTTGGTGACCCAGTCTCACCAATGGGGTATACATACTTCAACGTGTCCTGCATACGTGATCTAGCCCAGATAGTAGTGTTCAAAGGCAGTAGGGCATTGTTTACACACCCACTGAAATAATCTTTTAGACCATGTATCCTTTTTATACCTTTTTAAATGGACGGAAGCAAATGTGAAACTGGATTGGATGTTCAGTGTCCAATGGCAAGGATAACAAATGAGCTCTCAGGCAAGGGTACGTTGAAAACATGACTTGATTTTTTATGTAACCTGTGTATTGAATGAGCCGGACTCCATAGGTGAGAGCAGAAGGTAATTTTATTCTGTCCATTGCTGCCTGTAAAAATGTGACCTAAGGACCTCCCAATATTCTGATGCAATGCTGTGGATGAAGGCCTGGGTAGGCCCTGTTACTCTTCCAACCATTCAGAGAGCAACATTCCTCTGGACACTTTCAGTCACAACAAAAGTGTTAGTTCTGTGGTTAAATGCCCAGCCCAGTGTCACAACCACATAAATCCATACTTTCAATCAAAGCAGAACAACCCCTTCCCTCAGCTTAAGCTATTTTAGGTCTAGAATCCTAAAGTGTGGAAAAGGGACATAATCCGCATCATCTCCCCTTCCTTACTGTGCATTTCTCCCTTCCCGTTCAGTTGACTGCCTCTGGCTCTTTGGGAGCTGGTGAGAAGGGTGAGGAGAGGAAGGGGCAGGTGTACCCTGGTGTCAATGCCCTCTGCCCGTGACTATTGCTCATGATCAACTCTTCACTTGTGGGTTTTTCAAAGATAACATCACTGAGGCTTCTGACTGCTATTCCCTTCTCCAGCAGGCTGTTTATCATGCCCCTCTAGCTTCCACACACAACTGTATGTGGCCAGCTCTTTTCTCCAAGGCTGCCCTTATCCCAACAGGAATCCTGTACAAATGGAGTCCTCTCATAAGTGATCCAACCCAGTAGTTCATTTGTGGGGTCCATTCCTGGCCCATAGACACAAGGGTATTTGTCTGTTTCTTTAAATAAACTTATTTTATCATATGTTCTAAATATAGTTTAAATATGTAACTCATTTAGTTTGTAGAAAATGTATATGAAATTGGCAAAGCCAGTCCTCACTGTCACACCAATCAGCCAAGTCAGATTTGCTTTCTGTCAGGAAGAATTATGATTTCATTTTTCATACCAGATAAATCTATTAATATGCATCCCATGACCACCTTCTCACTTCTAAAATTCTACTAGAGAGAGTGTGTGTGAGCATGCACAAGGCCTGGATTTCTCACCTGGGTGAAACAAAGCACCCGGACGTCACCATTTCCACCCACTGAAGTTCTCTTTGCTTTGCTCTCACTGGGCTCTCTCTCAGGAGTGATGTATTTGACAATTTTCAGGGGATGGAAGCAACGAGGTGGTAAAATTAAAATTGTCATCACTTCTGCCCCTTCACTGTATGAAAAATGTAAATTCATAGCATCTCAACATCTGTCAAAACACTTTTTCCTAATGCCAAGCTTTACCCTGAATAAAAATGTGTTTAATACAGGGAAAAGCACAAAGCCCTGTCATGTATTTATGGTTTCTTGATCATGGTGGCTTCGCTGACATCAGTAATTCAAACCACCTCCTTTTTCAGTGCCTCATAGTAAGACTGTGGTTGGGTAAGAGATCTGGCTTATGTAGCTGGGGAGAAGAGGGATTAGAAACGAGAAACTGGGAATATAAAGAGAGCACAACACTTGGTTTCAGGCTTCTCCTAGGCAGTGGAATCTTAAAGATTTAATTTATTTACTTTAGAGAAAGCTAGAAAGCATGAGCGGGGAGAAGGAACAGAGGTAAAGGGAGAGAGAGAATCCTAAGCAGACTCCCCGCTGGGCACAGAGTCTGACAGGGGGGCTCGATCCCAGGACCCCGAGATCAGGATCTGAACCAAATAAGAGCCGGACACTTAAAGGCCTGAGCTACCCAGGCACCCTGAGGCAGCAGAATTTTAGAGAACTGTGCAGTTGCTAATAGAAGATCTGAAATTTGCTCCCTTCCATCTGCCTGTGCCCTCAGAAAGTCTGTGCTTGTTCCCAGGGCAACATGCACCTATTTGGAGACTGCTGGGGTAGTTTGTGCCTTAACATGTGCCAGTGTGTTGCCCCCATGGCTGTGCCTTTGTGGGCTCTTCCTCCATGGAGTCAGAATCAATTTTACTTTATATCCAGTTCCCAGGGAGTTTGGATCTTGAAATTATTATTCAGTAAGTGTATTCATCCCTCACTGTATTTGTAAACAACAACCTTGATCAGAGCTTGAATTTTCTTACCTTTGATGAGTATACCAGAAAGCTTGTTCCCCAATTCAACTGACTAACAATTGATGATAAAATTTGCAGGAATGAAGGCAAAAATATGTCTAAGACCTAGGTATTCTTCATCTGGAAAGCTCTAAAATGACCAAAATGGAAGTAGTTTTGCTAAATTCTCTTTTGTTCTTATTATCCAGTTAAATAACTCTTGAATATGCTTTTCTAAGTTTGTCCTTTATTAACATTTGCTATTATTATTAATACTGCTATTAATAATATTTTGAACTCATGAGTCTGTCAGAAATAATATTAATAAGAAGACATTGTCTTTCTGCAAGATATCTACCTCAATTGAGGTAGATATTATCAGGCTCAGAGCTGAGTCTGAATATTTGTAGATTGACAATAGTTTGAATCTCAATTTCTTATTCATCTCAGAATCTTAAAGCAATCAGTTACATTTCTAAAATCTTTGCAAACAACTTGATCATTCCAATCTGGAATAGCTATAACAAAATACAAGTTTTCAATACTATCAATTGAAAGACATCTGATGCCTTGCCAAAATTTGTCTCTTCAACAATTGAGGAAGCAAAATAATGTAACATTAAACTAGCTGGCATGCAAGTACAAAATATTTTTTTCATACAATACTTTGGTTGTTGTATTTGCGGTGTATTCTCCATCTGGAAAGCAACGTTCTTCATCTGGACTGTATGCATACATATTCTGGTCAAAGAGCATAGCTCTCTTTTACCAAATTGAAAAAAAGTGGGAGATTTAAAAAAAATAAAATAAAGAGGCTATTGACCTCAATTCCATTTTAAAATAGAAAAGAAATTATAAAACCATTAAGCACATAAGGAGTGAAGGAAAAATGACACATCACAACAAAAGAACAATCAAAAATATTTCTCATTTGGGGCGCCTGGGTGGCTCAGTGGGTTAAGCCACTGCCTTCGGCTCAGGTCATGATCTCCGAGTCCTGGGATCGAGCCCCGCATCGGGCTCTCTGCTCAGCGGGGAGCCTGCTTCCTCCTCTCTCTGCCTGCCTCTCTGCCTGCTTGTGATCTCTCTGTCAAATAAATAAATAAAATCTTAAAAAAAAAATATTTCTCATTTGAAATATGTCCCCACAGTAAATATGTAAAGATCTGAAAAATGCAGCATTACAATAGTAGTTGGCTGCTTTCTGTTCTTTTGATGCTGATTCTGGTTCCTCTAACTGAATTGTTCTTGTATTAAAGATTAAGTATGACTTCTTATATGAAAAAGAACATGTCTGCTGTTTGGAAGAGTGGGCCAGCCCTGCACACCAGAAAATCTATACCACCTTCATCCTTGTCATCCTCTTCCTCCTGCCTCTTTTGCTGATGCTTATCCTGTATAGTAAAATTGGCTATGAACTTTGGATAAAGAAAAGAGTGGGGGATTGCTCAGTGCTTCGAACTATTCATGGAAAAGAAATGTCAAAAATAACCAGGTCCGTTTAATGAAATATTCACCTCTGTTTAAAATATTTGTAATTAGTTGTGCTTGAAGGAGCAGGTGCTAGAAATCTCTCAATTCCTGGGAAATTTAGCCGAAGTGCCATTTGTAATTCATGTTTAGGGTTTGGGCTGACTTTAAACTTTGGAGATTTTAGGTATGGCAGGAGTTTAGAAAATTTGGAAAACTGTTACATTTTCATTTCCATGTCAGCATGACATGGGGTTAAGGGCTGTGGTCTTCTCTTCCCCACCACTCACCTGCTACATGGTGTGGACTAAGCCTCCTGCTTTCCTCCTATGTAGCAGGGAGCTTAATAAAAATCCATCCTCACTTCCTCCTACCCAAAAGTGATGCTCAAATGCATGAGATATATATGGAAATCCTTTGGTGGCCAGAGTATGCTATTTACTTTAAATTATTATTATTGGGGCGCCTGGGTGGCTCAGTGGGTTAAGCCGCTGCCTTCGGCTCAGGTCATGATCTCAGGGTCCTGGGATCGAGTCCCACATCGGGCTCTCTGCTCAGCAAGAAGCCTGCTTCCCCCTCTCTCTCTCTGCCTGCCTCTCCGTCTACTTGTGATCTCTCTCTGTCAAATAAATAAATAAAATCTTAAAAAAAATAAATTATTATTATTGATATAACACTAAAAGCTTTCTTTTCTGAGCATATTCACTAATAAAAAAATAAAACACAATTTGCTGATATAGCACTTGTAGTCCATATGTTTATTTTATAATCTACGTGGAATGGCTATTACAAACAAAAACAAAAACCTTCTAAGGAGTTTTGTTGTTTGGTGAAATTGTCTCATTTTTCAAGTGTGCAGCGACCTCTGGTGCCCAGTTTGTATGAAGCAATCCTCCCTGTCAGCGTCGATGCTGGACTATTGAGCACCTTGGGATTTACTGCTGATTTAGCTCTCCCACTTCCTCAGAAGAATGCTCTTCAGTATAAAGTGAATAAGAGCTTAATACTGAAGTTAAGCTGCACCCCTTACAGTTTAAATACCTTACTGGTCATCCGACTTTGCAAGTGACATAAACTTCTCTGTGCCTCAGTTTCTGCATCCATTAAATGGCTTACTGAGAAGATGAATGACATAATCCACACCAAGCATCTAGCCAAGTGCTTGGCCTATTATGAGCACACATCATAAGGATGTTTATAATATGAGAAATATAGGGAAGTGGGTAAAAGCAATGGGAAAAATGAGAAACAGCCCACAATTAACCTGTCATGAGCTTTATTAATATTTAAAAAATTATGGTGGAGAAGTTTAGGCTCAAACTTTAATAACTTTGATATCAATGTGACAAATTTTCCAAGAAGTTAACTAATACAATGTATCCTTATGGGTCCAGGAAGAAGAAGCGAGCTGTCATTATGATGGTGACAGTGGTGGCTCTCTTTGCTGTGTGCTGGGCACCTTTCCACATCATTCACATGATGATTGAATACAGTGAGTGCTTTTCATTCTCATTTGATAGAGGTTTTAGTTCATTTCCTGCTAGAATGGACAATGAATCATAGAAATTCATTGTTATTCCCTTGGGTAATCAAATATCAAACATTTAATGGGTTTCTTTCATGTTTTCAAGACCACCAGATCATTACATGGTAGATAATTATGTATGACTTTGACCAAATTTTTAATAATTACAGAAGATACAGAAACATGTTTGAGTTTCTTTCATGCCATGCCTCCCGTTCTCCATAAGCCATTCAGACACTGGAGAAGTGTGACATCCTATAAGTGTTTCTCCATTTCGATTAGAATGCTGACTTGAGCCACATAAATTTAATAACACCTAGGATTTCAGCCAGACCCTCACTGTATTACCTTTGATAATCTGAGACTTAACATAATTCTCAGGTGATGTGTTTCCATAACACAAGCGAACATGTGAATGGTAACTTCTGCTTCCAGTTTATACAAAGCTTAGAATAAAGTAGAAATGCAGTAAGCTCCCTAATATGTGCTGGGCGCCAGGCTGTGCTTGTGAGGCAAGATTCTCTATGAATGAGGACACATCACAGAGCTTATTTTTCTTCTGACATGAGATGGCTCTTCCCAGAATTGTCTTGGGACTTTTACACTTTTATCCAGTTGCCAAAGTGTAAGTGGTCAGTAAAGACGGATGATAAACAGAAATTCTATTTTCTGCTAGTTAGAACATAATGCATTCTAGACTATTAATTTTTATTTCAGGTAATTTTGAAAAGGAATATGACGATGTCACAATCAAGATGATTTTTGCCATAGTGCAAATAATTGGATTTTCCAATTCCATCTGTAATCCCATTGTTTATGCATTTCTGAACGAAAACTTCAAAAAAAATTTTTTATCTGCAGTTTGTTATTGCATAGTAAAAGAAACCTTATCTCCAGCACGAAGGCATGGAAATTCAGGAATTACAATGATGCAGAAGAAAGCAATGTTGTCCCGGAGACAGAATCCTGTGGAGGAGACCAAAGGAGAAGCATTCAGTGATGGCAACATTGAAGTCAAATTGTGTGAACAACCAAGGGAGAAAAAATATCTCAAATGACATCTTACCCTGTTCAACTCTGAACTTTCTGAGAATTCTGCTTTAGGCAGCAGACACTAATTATAACAAGGTCTTCATAATTAGTACCATTCATAGCTTAATCAGAAGAGAAAATTTTTATTTTTAATTAACACATAATGTATTATTTGCTTTAGGGGTACCGGTCTGTGAATCTTGAGTCTTACACAATTCACAGCACTCACCTTAGCACATACCCTCCCCAATGTCCATAACCCAGCCACCTTAACCGTCCCCCCCCACCCCAACCCTCCAGCAACCCTCAGTTTGTTTCCTGAGTTTAAGAGTCTCTTATGGTTTGTCTTCCTCCCAATCCCATCTGGTTTCATTTTTTCCCTCCCTACCTTCCACAACCCCTGCCCTGCCTCTCAAATTCCTCATATCAGGGAGATCATATGATAATTGCCTTTCTCTAATTGACTTACTTCGCTTAGCATAATACCTTCTAGTTCCATCCACGTCATTGTAAATGGCAAGATTTCGGGTCTTTTGATGGCTGCATAGCATTCCACTATATGTATGTGTGTATATATGTATATACATCTTCTTTATCCATTCATCTGCTGATGGACATCTAGGCTTTTTCCATAGTTTGGCTATTGTGAACACTGCTGCTATAAACATTCGGGTGCACATGCCCCTTAGGATCACTACATTTGTATCTTTGGGGTAAATACCCAGAAGTGCAATTGCTGGGTTGTAGGGTAGCTCTATTTTCAACTTTTTGAGGAAACTGCGTACTGTTTTCCAGAATGACTGCACCAGCTTGCATTCCTACCAGCAGTGTAGGAGGATTCCTCTTTAGAAGAGAAAATTATTTTGAACAAATGTTGAAGATTTTTTTTTATTCTTGGAATGATAAAAAGAAGTAAATCATTTTTTAATAAAAATATGACAGACATGAAAGCACAGTTTTGAAAAATTAGTAAACTATCCTTCTAGATCATGGATTTAAGAAAAAACTTGTACAGAAATTAATGTTCTTGGGTAGTAGTATTTCCCGCAATGCAGTCTATGTAATATGACTTTAAAAAAAAAAAGATTTATTTATTTTAGAGAGAGAGGTGGGGTGGGGCACAGAGGGAGAGAATCTCAAGTGGACTCTCCATTGGGCGAGGAGCCCAGTGGGGAACTCCATCTTAGGACCCATGAGATCATGACTTGATCCAAAAGCAAAAGTCAGGTGCTTAACCATCTGAGTCACCCAGGCACCCTTGTAATGTGACTTCTATGTATTGCTAAATTAGATGAGGAAATAACTTTAGAAATTACTCCTTCTTTCTTAAGTTAATAGTTGAATATAGTAATGTAATTTTCAGTGTACTGTTGGAGTTTGGTAACACATTCTTTTACTTCTGTTCAATAATCATAAAGTCAGAGAAGATGAAGAAGCTGCAAAAATGACAGAAGAATGAGATTAAGAGGCAGATGCCTGGGTTTGAGCTACTTACAGGTCTAGCAGCTACCATAGCCTTGGTGACCGGCAAGCCACTGAGCCACTTTAAGCCTCTGTATTTTCCCTTGTAAACTAGGGTGGTGCATCTTCTGCCTTGCAGGACCACTGCCAGCGCTTTGTACTAAGAAGCAACCTCAAGTTCTGAAGCATGTTCCAGGCCTCCCCATTCTGTTCCCTTTTGCTTCCCGAGAATGGCCCTCAACCCTATCAAGCTTTCCACCTCTTCCTGGTTGGTAGCTGGCTTCCCTCATCAAAAAAAGGAGATTTCTGTGATCCTCATGTATAGGTTGACTACAATATATATAAGCTAATCTATCTCAACTATTTCTATTTTTAAACCCATTATTTTACCAGAGGGATGAAAGACTGATTGTTATATAAAAGGACTTATAGATGTAGTTAGTAGATGAAAGAAAACTCCAAGACCATGAGATTTTACTGTGCCTGAGACTGACCCTCAGGAGAGCAAGGCCAGGAAGAACAACAGAGTTCCCCATCCGTATCTCTGACCTAAATCTCACTTCAGCTTAACCCCTTTTCTTTCCAGTCTTCTCTTATTACCTTCAAATGTCATGGAACTGGTGACCACATCCCAGGGCCTATCAATTTCCCTTTAACATCTGAGATTCCCAAAGTCCTTTCAGAGCCTCTTGGGTCAAGTGTTTCTTCTGCCTCCAGTTTTCTAGCACTTACTCTTTCTGTCAGGAAGGACAGAAAGGAAGTGAAGCTCAAGAATTCTCAGGGTATATTACTTGTGAAGCTTTAAGGTTTGGGAACCAGAGAATGCAGGCCATTGGGATCTTTCAAAATATAGATATTTAACTTTATAGGTGTGTCAATATAAGGTGAATAAAGAAACAAAAATGAAGCACTGCGTGGTATTAAGAAAAAATGGCAATATGACACAAAATTAACAAGGTCAAGAGAAGAAAACTGATGATTTGGTTTGGGCTAAAATGGACTTATTATGGGTTATGTGTGTGCACCTCCTGTTATAACTAGCTACTCTGTGGCAAAACAATAATTGTCATCAAATCATTAAGCCATTAAATATAAATCAGATTCTCTGATTTTGGATATCCTTATTTAATCAGTAAATATCCATCAGACTCTTCCTAAATTTGATGTACACATGTTCTTAATGTAACTTAATGATGAATGGATAAATCAACAGTGTTATTAAACATTTAATTATGAAGATTAGAGATTTTTTTAATTCCTAAACATTGCAGAGCTTGATCTAGGTATTAAATTATACTTTAAATAATTACTCTAAAATGACCAGACATTCTATGAAGGACTCTGCCCCCACATTGAATTAATACTATTCTAGAAACAAAAATAGAACACTTTTTTTAAATTGTCCTATAAACATGCAATCTTTTTACTCTGTTTTAAAGGTTTCGAAGAGAAAACTGATCTAATTCATTATTGAGAAACTGTTACAATTTGTCAAAGCAGCTCTCAGTCCAGTCTGGGCACTGAGTCCTGACTAAGCTGTAACACAGCTGACAAGCCCACAGAGAGTTCACCTTGGATTTGCAAAATCCAAGTTTTCCTTTTGCTTTCCTCTGACTTTGCAGCCCCCTTAGTCTCTTAGGCCCTTTGTCCTCCACCCAGGCACCTGTTTCCTCCCCCTGTTTTTTTCCTTTGCCTTGGATTGTCACTCATTTTATTCCATCTGATTTCCCCTTAACTTGTGTTTGAAGTGAGAATTGAAAAGGTGTCTTTTGGATCTGGGAGGTAGGGATGTGGAGGGGTCCAGAAAGCTAGTCATTAAAACCATTCATTAGCATTTGGTAAAATGTCTATGAAGTCAGTGAAAAGATATGCATTACTGTTCAGGCCTCTATGTCTTTTATTTCATTATGGATCATTATGCCAAAAAGAGCTGTGTCTTTTCTTCTTCTCTACCAAAACAAAAACAAAAGTAAAAAAAAAAAAATCACCTCTTTTATCATAGTTGCTATGGATCAGGACATCAGCATTCTGCATGCTAGTTTGACTAAAGACTAATTTCTAAGCCCAAATATGTTTTAAAAAGAAGAATGAAGTTGCAGGGCCCATACTATCTTGTTTGAAGACCTATTATAAATTACAATAATCAAAAGAGGGTGGCATTGGCTTAAGGATAAACATATAAGCAATTGCAAAAGAATAGATACCAGAAATGGACAACTTATTTTGACCAAGGTGGCAATATAATTTAATGCAACACACTTCAAACGTTGAAACAGACCCACCCATGAAAAAGTGTAGACTGCCTACACTCTTTTTCTTAGATGTTGCTCTCATTCACTTATTTAATAATATTTTTGGAGTTCCTGCTATGTGTCAGAACTAGACACCCTATTTCCATTTCAAAATCAAGAAAATCCTTTCTACTCTGAATCACATGAGGCTAAACAGTGTTGGCTGGCAAACGAGAGAACAGCGGGAAGAAAGTCATAAAATCAGGTGAATCTATATACTTAAAAAACATGCATAGCTTTACGGGCTTATATCTCAGGCCCTTTGCCCTCTTTTTCACTCAGATTTTTGTTTTCTAGAACTGAGATTATGATTCATCTATGAAAGTAAAAAATCAGAAAGAAACAAGATAAAATAACATAAAAATATTCCAATTTATATATTTAGAATCCTGAGAAGACAGGGCTTTGTGAAATACTGTGCCAATTCCACTGGTTTCTCGTCACCATGTCAGATTCCTGGGCTGTTTCTATGTTTACAAAACTGTGTTAACTCAGGAAAACCTAGATATGAAGAAACCATTTTTAAAATTTAATTTAAATTTTTTTTAAATTTTTAATTTTTTATTTTTTTTAGAGAGAGAGAGAGAGAGAATGTCTGTGAACACAGGCTATGGGGAGTGGCAGAGTGAGAGGGAGAAAAAGAATCTCAAGCAGGCTCCATGCTGAGCCTACAAGGCTCAATCTCATGACCCTGAAATCATGATGTGAGCCAAAATCAAGACTCAAATGCTTAACTGACTGAGCCAGGTGCCCTGATACCATTTCTAAAAGGAATCTTTGATGAGCTGGCAAAGGCAGTTTTTAAAAAAGGAGATTTCAATGAAAAAGAGCATCTGGGAAACCTATAATTATAGCTCCTCTTTATAGGAAGTAGACATTTTGAGTGTCAGTTTTTCTCTAGGCTCCACAGCCTGAATGGGTTCAAAAATAATTAAAGAATTTTTTATTTAAGATAGCAGATTGTGTAAACATATTTATTTTCCCTACTGAAATCCTACCAGAATGATAACAAAAGAGTAATGAAATGTATAAACCCACAGCATTGATGAAAAACAGAGGGTAGTCACCGTGGATGAGAATTTTCAATAAATTTCTTGAAAACAAAAATTAGATGTTGATTATGAACATCATAATCATGAAGAAAAACAGAGGAAGTTATAGGCTAGGATATACCCAGAGAAGACCAATGCAAGAAGAGGAAAATATTCTCTTTAGCAGAATCCTGAAGAGACTTGGGATATTTTAGATGGTATATTAGAGGGAGAGTGAGAGACAAAAATAGGTAAAAGGGGGAGGAATACCTTGATGATTTGTCTACATCCATCCCATTATTCATGATGTACAAAATGGCCATAACAAAAGCGTTTACTTTTCAGTACTTAACACTTCCTCCCCCACCCACAAACACACAGGTTTCCTTTTGAATGATTTTGGAGAACTACAGCAGTTGGTGTGACCATTGGCAGAAACCACAGGGTTCTGGAATACCAGAGGGTCCTAGTGTAATGAATCCACACCCCAATCACCCTAATCAAAGCCAGCCACTTGCCACCATCATCCAGTGTTCACGGAGCTCTTGGCCAGTTCTCATTTCTGCCTCCTTAAAGGATTGTTGAACATTTTAGAACACTCTGAAATATGAAGGAATGAGACTATGGTATAGATAGAATACTAACTCTAGAATAATCAAATAATTCAAGGTAACAAAAGAAAATCTAGAAATGAATTTAATTAGTGCTATTCTCACAGAAATGTAAGGAGATACCATCTTTATAAAACCATCAATGAAGCATGCTACAAAGGGAAAAAATTGGATTAATAAACTCTAAAAAATTAAAGATAGACTGCTAAATTTTAAAATAGATAATTTACTCATCTTTATTCCCCACACATTTAAGAGGAGCCCAGAAAATTCCCTTCACATATGTTTCCTAGATTATATTTGTATGGCAAACCTCTTGAGGCTATGTCTCATTCAAGGTGTTGTCTAGAGACAGATGGCACATTCAAATGGAGTAATGCGAGGTGACATTAATAAAAGGACAATTTACAAAGGAGTGAGCAGGGTGCAGAGAAACAGAAGGGCTGGTGCAGTACCAGCTGCTAATTATAGCAAGGCAGTGTTCCCATCCCTAGGCCTGAAGGGCAGACAAAAAGATTGGGAAAGATGAGCAGGCGGAAGAAGAGGAAGAATAGGAAGGGAAAAAGAAGAAATTGAGAGACAGTGAAAGATTTGTGTGTAGGGAGCCATCTATTGAAGCTGTAACTGTGGATGGAAGTGTGGGCCAGCCCATGCTACTCCTTATGGCAGGTGCCATGAACACAAATGCACCAAGCGGACTCATGCTCCCTCTGATCTGCAAGGGGTCTCCATTCCCCAAAACAGTCAAGAAGCAAAGGAGTCCCCTTGATCCGGGTATGGAGTAGAATGATGGAGGTAGGTGATTCTGTGTGGACAAACAGAAAATATCCAGTACATGAATGCCTGAACATCTTCAGTCACATGTACATACTTAAATGGTGGTTAGGTAGATATAAAAGTCTAAGTTCTCAGTTCATTTCTTTCACTACATCTAAATCTGTGATGTTTGTTTGATTTCAGTGTAGCTGTTTAAAATTCTGATGTCGGTTTGAGATATCTTCTTTCTCTTTGGCATCTCTTAAAATTTGCTCTTTGACTTAGATCCTATAAAATTTTATCACCATGTATTTAGATGTGTATTTTTTTTTTCCCCTTTGGTACTCTTTGAGTACTTTCAGTCTGAGGTTTTGCATCTTTATTTCTGGAAAGCTCTAGTTATTATTTATTCAAATATTTCCTTCCCTCCCTTTATTTTTGTGTTTTTTTTTTCATTCCAGAATTTCTATTCTATGGATTTGACACTGCTACTTCCACTGTCTGTTTTACTTAATTTTTCATTAATGATTTTTTTTCATTTCTTTAAAACTTCCTTGATGTCTTCTGGGAGAGTTTCTTAATTTAATATTCTTGCTCAATAATTTTTTCTTTTTCTCTCTCTACTCTGCCTTTTGATCTTGTCTTATGATATTTTTATTTCAAATTTTATATTTTTCATACACAGCATATCCACTTGATTTTTCATTGTAACTGTTTCTTTTCATAGTACCAGAATCCTCCTTAAGATTAAAAAAATTTAATCAAAGTATAAGTGAGCTCTGTAACATTTTTTGAAGAATATTTATTATGCTATTTTCAAATTTATTTATTTATTTATTTATTTGAGAGAGACAGAGAGAGAACATGTGTGAGTAGGGGGAGGGGCAGAGGGAGAAAGAGAAAGAATCTCAAGCAGATTTAATGCTGAGTGCTGAGCACAGAGCAATTATAAATGGGATCAACTCTTTAATTTCTCTTTCTTCTATCTTGCTGTTGGTGTATAGAAATGCAACTGACTTCTGTGCATTGATTTTATATCCAGACACTTTATTGAATTTCTGTGTGAGTTCTAGCAGTTTTGGAGTGGAGTCTTTTGGGTTTTCCTCATAAAGTATCATATCATCTGCAAAGAGTGATAGTTTGACTTCTTCTTTGCCAATTTGGATGCCTTTTATTTCTTTTTGTTGTCTGATTGCTGAGGCTAGGACTTCTAGTACTATGTTGAATAGCAGTGGTAATAGTGGACATCCCTGCCGTGTTCCTGACCTTAGGGGAGAAGCTCCCAGTTTTTCACCATTGAGAACGATATTCATTTTGGGTTTTTCACATGGCTTTGATCATATTGAGGTATGTGCCCTCTATCCCTACACCTTGAAGAGTTTTGATCAAGAAAGGATGCTGTACTTTGTCAAATTCTTTTTCAGCATCTATTGAGAGTATCATACGGTTCTTGTTCTTTCTTTTATTAATGTATTATATCACATTGATTGATTTGTGGACGTTGAACCAACCTTGCAACCCAGGAATAAATCCCACTTGGTCATGGTGAATAATCCTTTTAATGTATTGTTGGATCCTACTGGCTAGTATTTTGGTGAGACCTTTCGCATCCATGTTCACCAAGGATACTGGTATGTAATTCTCCTTTTTGAAGGGGTCTTTGTCTGGTTTTGGGATTAAGGTAATGCTAGTCTCATGAAATGAATTTGGAAGTTTTCCTTCCATTTATATTTTTTGGAACAGTTTCAGGAGAATAGGTATTAATTCTTCTTTAAATGTTTGGTAGAATTCCCCTGGGAAGCTGTCTGGTCCTGGGTTCTTGTCTGCTGAGAGATTTTTTATGAGTGCTTCAATCTCCTTACTGGTTATGGGTCTGTTCAGGTTTTCTATTTCTTCCTGGTTCAGTTTTGGTAGTTTATATGTCTCTAGGAATGCATCCATTTCTTCCAGATTGTCAAATTTGCTGGCATATAGTTGCTTATAATATATTCTTATAATTGTTTGTATTTCTTTGGTGTTGGTTGTGATCTCTCCTCTTCCATTCATGATTTTATTTATTTGGGTCTTTTCTCTTTTCTTTTTGATAAGTCTGGCCAGGGGTTTATCAATCTTATTAATTCTTTCGAAGAACCAGCTCCTAGTTTCATTGATTTGTTCTACTGTTCTTTTGGTTTCTATTTCATTGGTTTCTTCTCTGTTCTCCATGATTTCTCTTCTCCTGCTGGGTTTAGGCTTTCTTTGTTATTCTTTCTCCTGCTGCTTTAGGTGTAGGGTTATGTTGTGTACTTGAGACCTTTCTTGTTTCTTGAGAAATACTTGTATCACTATATACTTTCCTCTCAGGACCAACTTTGCTGTGTCCCAAAGATTTTGAACTGTTGTGTTTTCATTTTCATTTGTTTCCATGAATTTTTTTCAATTCTTTAATTTCCTGGTTGACCCAATCATTCTTCAGTAGGATGCTCTTTAGCCTCCATGTATTTGAGTTCTTTCCAGCTTTCCTCTTGTGATTGAATTCTAGCTTCAGAGCATTGTGGTTTAAAAATATGCAGGGAATGGTCTCAATCTTTTGGTACTGGTTGAGACTTGATTTGTGACCCAAGATGTGATCTATTCTGGAGAATGTTACATGTGCACTAGAGAAGAATGTGTAATCTGTTGCTTTGGTCTGGAATGTTCTGAATATATCTGTGATGTCCATCTGGTCCAGTGTGTCATTTAAAGCCTTTATTTCCTTGTTGATCTTTGGCTTGGATGATCTGTCCATTTCAGTGAGTGGGCTGTTGAAGTCCCCTACTATTATTGTATTATTGTCAATGTGTTTCTTTGATTTTATTATTAATTGGTTTATATAATTGGCTGCTCCCATGTTAGGGGCATAGATATTTAAAATTGTTAGATCTTCTTGTTGACAGACCCTTTGAGTATGATATAGTGTCCTTCCTCATCTCTTATTATAGTCCTTCATTTAAAATCTAATTTATCTGATATAAGGATTGCCATTCCAACTTTCTTTTGATGTCCATTAGCATAGTAAATTGTTTTCTACCCCCTCACTTTAAATCTGGAAGTGTCTTTGGGTTTCAAATGTGTTTCTTGTAGACAGCATATCAATGGGTCTTATTTTTTTTATCCATTCTGATATCCTTTGTCTTTTGATTGGGGCATTTAGCCCATTTACATTCAGGGCAACTATCGAGAGTTATGAATTTAGTGCCATTGTATTGCCTATAAGATGACTATTACTGTATACTGTCTCTGTTCCTTTCTGGTCTACTACTTTTAGGGTCTCTCTTTGCTTAGAGGACCCTTTCAATATTTCCTGTAGGGCTGGTTTGGCGTTTGCAAATTCTTTTAATTTTTGTTTGTCCTGGAAGCTTTTTGTCTCTCCTATCTTTTCAATAACAGCCTAGCTGGGTATAGCATTCTTGGCTGCATATTTTTCTTATTTAGTACTCTGAATATATCATGCCAGTTCTTTCTGGCCTGCCAAGTCTCTGTGGATACGTCTGCTACCAACCTAATATTTCTACCATTGTATGTTACAGACTTCTTGTCCTGAGGTGCTTTCAGGATTTTCTCTTTGTCACTAACACTTGTAAGTTTTACTATTAAATGACAGGGTGTGGACATATTTTATTGATTTTTAAAAATATTTTATTTATTTATTTGACAGACAGAGACAACAAGTAGATAGAGAGGCAGACAGAGAGAGAGAGGGAGGGGGAAGCAGGCTCTCCACCAAGCAGAGAGCCCGATGCGGGGCTCAATCCCAGAACGCCAAGATCATGACCTGAGCCGAAGGCAGAGGCCCCAACCCACTGAGCCACCCAGGCGCCCCTATTTTATTGATTTTGAGGGGCATTCTCTGTGCCTCCTGGATTTTGATGCTTGTTCCCTTTGCCATACTAGGGAAATTGTCTGCTATAATTTACTTCAATATACCTTCTGCCCCTCTCTTTCTTTCTTCTTCTAGGATCTCAATTATTCTAATATTTTTTCCTCTTATGGTATCAGTTACCTTTCAAATTCTCCCATTGTGGTCCAGTAGTTTTTTGTCTCTCTTTTGCTTAGCTTCTTTATTCTCCATCATTTGGTCTTCTTTATTGCTAATTCTTTCTTCTGCCTCACTTATCCTAGCAGTAAGAGCCTCTGTTTTATATTGCACCTCATTAATATCTTTTTTTATTTCAGCTTGGTTAGATTTTAGTTCCCTTATTTCTCCAGAAAGGGCTTTGATTTCTCCAGACAGGGTTTCTCTAATATCTTCCATGCCTTTTACGAGCCAGCTAGCACCTTGAGAATCATCGTTTTGAACTCTAATTCTGACATATTACCAATGTCCGTATTGATTAAGACCCTAGCCATTGTTATTGCCTCTTGTTCTTTTTTTTTGTGGTGAGTTTTTCCACCTTGTCATTTTATCCATGTAAGAATATATAAGCAAGAGAATAAAATACTAAAAGGGTACAAAGACCCCAGAAAAATGTATGCTAACCAAATCAGAAAAGATCTAAAACTGGGAGGAGAATAAAGGGGAAAAAAGAAATAAAAATAAAATACATACATATTTTATAATTATATATATGTATATATAATTTTATATATATATATATATATATATATATATATATATATATATATTTAGACTGGTGAATAGAACATAGCCACCCACTTGAATTTGGGTATATTTATGTTTCTTAGAAGAAACTACCTCTCAAAATGTTAAAGACATAAAAACTTATATGTATACAAAAATAAGGGTAAACATGATGAAGGGATGGAATATGACTGTAAAGATAAAAATTTAAAAAAAATTCTAAGAAAGGAATTTGTAAGATAATTTGTTTGGAAAAAGAAAAAAAAAGAGGAGGGAATGTGCTCAGGCTGGAGTCTAGAACAAACCCATGTGCTAGATTAGGGTATATTTTGATGTACTAGAAGAAATTGTACCCCAAAATTTTTTAGAAAAAAGAAAACCTATATGTACACATAAAATAAGGGTAAATACAATGAAGGGATAAAATCTGACTATAATAATGAAGGTTTAAAAGTTTTTTTTAGAAAGGTACTGTTAAGATAAACTAGTTTAAAAAAGTTAAAAGAGGAAAGAGGAAAAGTTAAAAAAAATAGAATAAGAAAAAAACAAAATTAAAAAAAAATTTAACTTTGCAAGACTAAAAAGATCAAGAGGAAAAAGCAATGAATTTTATGCTTTACTTTCCCCTAGCTCTGGAGTTCCACTGTTCTCCTTAATCCATGAGCTTGGTCTTGGCTGGATGTTCTTGCCGATCTTCTGGCGGAGGGGCCTGTTGCAGTGATTCTCAAATGTCTTTGCCCAAAGTGGAATTGCACCCTTGCCAGGGACCGGGCTAAGTAATCTGCTCGGGTTCGCTCTTGGAGCTTTTGTTCCCTGAACACTTTCTCTATTGCTTTGGAGGACAGGGATGAAGATGGCATCTTCCCAATCTCTGGCTTGGAGGAGCTGAGAGCTCAGGGCTCCACTGCTCAGTGTGCCCTCAGAGATAAGCAGTCAATCACTCCTGTCTCCCTGGTCTCCAGCTGCACTCCAAGCTCACCCAACCTTTGAGCATTTCTATCTCTGGTGCACGGCCCCATTTGGAATCTCCAAACAGCAGATTCCTGCCACACTGCTCCTCCTGGAGGAGGAAGGTGAGTCTCCCTGGAACTTCAAACTTGTGGGGTCCCTGTTCGAGGAGCAGTGGTCCAGCTGTGCCTTGGATCACGGTTTAAGGTAACCCCGATCTGAAAGCTCACTCCTTGGCTCTGTCTTTGCAGTCAGCTTCCCTGTGCCAATACCTGGCAGCTCTGTCACACTCAGACACCCTCAATCTTTCTGTAACCCCGTGGGGCCAGAGACCACAATGTCCCCGCGAGGGCTCCACCCTCACTTAGCCTCTGGAGCAATGTCCTTTAGTGGAGCAGACTTCTAAAAGTTCTGATTTTGTGTTCTGTTGCTGTGCCACTTGCTGGGAGCCGGCCCCTCCCCCCACAGGCTATCTTCCTGTCACTCGGATTCACTTCTCCCCACATCCTACCTTTCAGAAAGTGATCAATTTTCTGTTCCTATAATTGCTGCTCTTCTTCTCTTCTGTCTCCTGTTGAGTTTGTAGGTGTTCAGAATGGTTTGATACCTATCTAGCTGAACTCCTGGAATCCAATGTCATTTCAGTCTGCTACTTCATGCCATCTTGCCTTTCCTCCAAAATGCAGCCTTATTAAGTGTGAATTCTGAGACATTATAATAGAAGTTATATTATGATTTCTGCCTTGATGTTTATTGTTACTCAAGAAGACAGAATATGCACATGAAAAGACAATACTAGGGGCGCCTGGGCGGTTCAGTGGATTAAAGCCTCTGCCTTCAGCTCAGGTCATGATCCCAGGGTCCTGGGATCGGACCCTACATCAGGCTCTCTGCTCAGCAGGGAGCCTGTGTCCTCCTCTCTCTCTCTCTGCCTGCCTCTCTGCCTATTTGTGATCTCTGTCTGTCAAATAAATAAATAAATAAGAAAGAAAAGAAAAGACAATACTAGACAGCAAAAAATGTGTCAAAGAAGAGATTTAAATATTACTAAGGAAATTTAGAGAGGGTCCTGGAATATTCAAGGAGACAGTAAAATAACAAGACCTGAAATTTGAAATATTTAGACAAGTTGTGGGTTAGAATGGTCTGGAGGAAAAATAAATGTTTAGATTAAGGGAAGTAGTGCAAAGAAAGATTCCTGGAATCCTATCAAAAATCTGATAAGATTTGTTTTAGAGCAAACACATCTCCTGTGAGTAGTATTAGAATAGTGCTTGTAGGGTTAGATTATATGGAAATGGTCCAGAACAGCCAACTATGGGGAATGTGTCAATAAGGTATGATTGAAAGTGTTTCTGAGTAAGCAGGTGGGCCAGATTTAAGTTAGAATTCACAAGTTAGTGGTCAATCAAAGCAGCATGGTCTTATAAAATTTTCTAATCGTGCCAAAGAGACAATGGGGTTGTCTGGGAAATTCAGATCAGCAGAGAAGGTGAACACAAAAGGAACACTAAAATAAGAAAAGATAACTACTGTTCTATTTTTAATAACAGAAAAAAGTAAGAAGAAAGCAGAAGAAAACATAAGGAGGAAAAGAAATTACTTTCTTTGAGTAGATATGAAAGGTTCTCCCTCTGTCATCAGACACAGATAACAGGGGTGGCCACAGGAGGAGAGTGGGAAGTGTGTGCAATGTGGCACAGAAAACATTGATAGGGCAGACTTCTGTGAGTAGATGAGATTTCAGGTTGTCTGATATCATTGTTCTTGTTGAAAATTTGATGTGGCTGAGCCTCTGGACAAAACCTCCTCCTCATCACCTCCCTGAGTGGAAAAGGAAGAGGGTGTTTTTCTCTTTTGAGGATCTTACCTTGCTGATAATAAGGTCCTCTGAGACTAGAATCTCATGGAGACCTTCAACATTCTGTAGGAGAAATGTTCACTCTTAAGATTGCCCAAGAACTGATGAAAGTTTTGTGTTTCCATGGTTATAGATGACATCCTTATCCTTAGCTGGTCTTTCATCAGTACATGCCTGTGTCACAAGAGGGATGGGATAAGCATATATGGTTGAATCACATCCAAGAAGTTACTGCTTACTGAGGGGAGAGAAGCAGTTAAAGAATACCATATTTATTTATTTGCTTTAGCTAAATTAAAGTTAAAATTAATAAAATTAACTCTAACTACAGAGCCTCTATTTCACTAGGTTGGCAGGAAACTAGTTTAAACATTGAGTCACTGGTTATTCCATCTGCAAATATTAAATTTATTTATATTTTATTGTTGCAGAAATGTTTACCTTATTGTGAAGATTTAATTTAAAATGGCTACTCAAATAGAACTAAGATTTTCCAGGAACATGATTTTCTAAAACAAACTAACAAACAAGTACAACAACAACAACAAAAGACACATAATTAAATGAAAATAAAAGAGGCATACTATAAGCTTTCTTTTGGTAAAAAAGTATAGAGAGTTGGGCTTCATAATAAAAATAAAAGAATTTAGGTACATGAATAACTTAATATTAGAATAATTCAAGCAATTTTTTATCTCCAATAGCTATTTTGGGTTTTTTATCTGATGATTACCTTGCTTTCACAGATCATTGAGAGTATAAAACTCAAGACCTAAAACAAAAGTAGATATTCTTATTTTTCCCACTAGAATTATAGTACTACTTTTCTCATGCTATAAATCTTTATTGCCTCACATTTGGAAAAAATACAATGGGAAGTATAGTAAAGAGATAAAGCCATTTATATTTGGTATTAGAATGCAAGTAGATTTAAATTACAGTTGTGCTTGAGGTTGGAATTTATATCAATTTACCAAAACAGTGAAGTTTTCCTTTATATATACTCATTAATTTAGTATGTATTTAAGTGCCTATAGTGGTTATTTTCTCTAATATTGTTTTGTGGTATCTTTTTTTAATTTAATTTTTTTTCAGTGTTCCACACCCAGTCCTCCATGCAATATGTGCCCTCCTTAATACCCACCACCAGGCTCACCCAACCCCTTACCCTCCTCCCCTCTAAAACCCTCAGTTTGTTTCTCAGAGTCCACAGTCTCTCGTGGTTTGTCTCCCCCTCCGATTTCCCCCAACTCACTTCTCTCCAACTCTCAATGTCCTCCATGTTATTCCTCATGCTCCAAAAGTAAGTGAAACCATATGATAATTGACTGTCTCTGCTTGACTTATTTTACTCAGTGTAATCTCCTCCAGTCCCATCCATGTTGATGCAGAAGTTGTGTATTCATCCTTTTTGATGGAGGCATAAAATTCCACTGTATATACGGACCATACCTTTATTCATTCATCTGTTGACATGCCTATAATTTTTAAAATGCTAGGCATGAAACACAAATTAAATGATCACTCTGGGAGTTTATAGCCTATACTGGTATAAGAAAGGGATAAAAATTTCAGATAAAATGGGCAAGTTGAAGAGAACAATACATCAGCTACAGAAAAATCAGCTGGTTTGGAATCAGAGGAGGAGGAGGACTATACTGGAGAGGGCAGTGAATAGGAATCAGGAATAATCCATGATAGAACTGACCATAAAGTGAAAGGAAAAAGGCCTTAAATGACCAGAGATATTTTCTAAAACTATTAAATACTTTCTAACTCAGAAGCTGATTTGTGGGATATTGAGCTTCTATGACCTGAGAATTTCTCTAGATGTGATATGTGTGTGTGCGTGTGTGTGTGTTTGTGTTTGTGTGTGGCTGTGTGTTTATCTTCTAGGAATTTCAATTATTTTTCTATTACTGTTCAAGATTTTTCTGAAATATTTTCCCCTTATGTTTTATGCATGATTGTTTTATCTTCAAATTAAGACTGACACTCTTCCAATTGGGACTTCTGAAATCAACTCTTTCCTCCTTGCATCTTACTGTGTAGACTTTCTTATATTCTCTGTGATTATAACAAATATAATAAAGAAGTATATATAAATAATTATATAATACATAAGTAAATATAAATAATAAGATAATGTATCATGCTGTTGTAGGGATTAAGAAAACATTTATCTAAATGCACCAACACCATGATGCATATGAAAACATTCATTTCATTGATAGTAGTTTCCTTGCTTGCTCATTCTACCACTGAATTTTTTTTTAAGAAGTCACTTATTCCAATATATTATTTCTGGGAGCTGAAACACTTGACATAAATAACTTCTTTCTAGCTGAGAGGGGGAAGAAACTCTCTAACAAGGCATGTAGAGAGTTAGATTTGGTTCATTTTCATAACACTAAAAAAATTCTTTAATGCTTAGCAAAAAAAATTAAAAACTGCCTTTGCTTTTAAGATACCTAGATTTTTTTTTGCAATGCATTTCACATAGCATAAAATTTGCCATTTAAAAGTATGAAATTCAATATTTTCTAGTATTCATGAAGTTGTGCAACCATCACCACTGTCTAATTTCAGAATATTTTCATTACACCAAATCAAAACCTTGTACTCATTAGCAGTCACTCTCCACTATGCCATTTCCTAGTCTCTGGAAATCGCCAATCTACTTTCTGTCTCTATGGGTTTCCCTATTACTGGCACCCATTTGCCTATTCAACCTATTCTTAACAACAATAACGAATAACAAATAGAACAATTATAACAATGCACTGGAATAAAAGTTATGTGAATGTGGTCTCTCTCTAAAAATATCTTATTGTACTGTACTCATCCTTCTTCTTATGGTCATGTGGGATGATGACATGCCTCTGTGATGAGATGAAGTCAGGTAAATGACAAAGGTATTGTGAAGGGTTAGACTACTATTGACCTTCAGAAGGAAGATCATCTGTTGCCAGACCATTGTGGACCACAGGTGACTGAAACCATGGAAAGCAAAACTGCAGACAAAGAGGGGATGCTGTAGTGTTTATTATGTTGTTGTATGTACCAGTAGCCCATTCCTTTTTATGGGTGGATATACCACTTACCAATTCATCAGTTGATGAACATTTTTTTCTGCCTTTTGTCTATTATGAATAATGTTGCTATAAACATTCATGTGTGAATTTTTGTTTGATCATATATTTTCAGTTCTGCTGAATATATACCTAGGTTGGAATTGCTGGGTCATGAGCTAACTCTATGTTTAACTTTTTGAGGAACTGTCAAACTGCTTTTCACAGTAATTACACATTTTTTTCAACCAATATCAATGTTCAGGGATTCAGATTTCTCCACAATCTCACCACACTTGTTACTCTTTAAATTTTTTTATCATAAATGTCCCAGTAAGTATGAGGTGATATTTCATTGTGGTTTCAAGTTTGCTTTTCACTAATGATGTGTATATTTTCATGAGCTTATCATCCATTTGTATATCATCTTTAGAGAAATGTAGATTCAAATCCTTTGTCAATTTTTTAATTGGGTTATATAGGTTTTTATTGTTGAGTTGAAGGAGTTCTTTATATATTTGAAACTTACTCCTTATTAGATTTATGATTTGCAAATATTCTCACCTATTTTGTGGATTATCTTTTCACTTTATTAACAGTGTCTTTTGATATACAAAAAATTTAAATTTTTTTAAAATTTATTTTGTACAGAGAGATCACAAGTAGGCAGAGAGGCAGGCAGAGAGAGAGGGGGGAAGCAGGCTCCCTGCTGAGCAGAGAGCCCAAAAATTTAAATTTTGATGAAGTCCAATTTACCTCTATTTTCTTCAGCTGCTTGTGTTTCATGTCATATCTGAAAAAACATGCTTACTCCAAGGTAACAAAGATTTAGATGTATATTTTCTCCTGAGAATTTTAGAGTTTTAGCTACTACATTAGAACTTTCATCCATTTTGAGGTAGAAGTCCAAATTCATTCTTTTGCATATGGATATCCAGTTGTCCCAGTGCCATTTATTGAAAGACTAGTCATTCCTTTGTTGAATGGTTTTAGCACCTTTGTCAAAAACCAACTGACCAAGAATGTTTAGATTTATTTCTGGACCTTCAATTCTATTTCATTGATGTATATGTCAGTTTTTATGCCAGTACCACACTGTCTTGATTAATGTAACTTTATAATAAATTTTAACATCTGGAAGCATGAGTACTCCTAATATGTACTTTCTTTTCAATTTGTTTTGGGTATTCTGGTTCCCTTGCATTTGGATATGAATTTTAAGATTTTTAAAAAGCACTGTAAATTTTGATGGAGATTGCTCTGAATCCATACATCAATTTGAGGAGTACTGCAACCTCAACAACACTAAATCTTTTAGTCCATGAAGATGGGATGTCTTTCTATTTATTTGACTTCCTTAATTTATTTCAACAATGTTTTATAGTTTTTGTGTACAAGTCTTCTACTTTTACTAAGTTTATTCCTAAGTGTTTTATTATTTTTGATGTAATTACAAATGAAATTTTAAAGTTTCCTTTTCTCATTTCTCGTTGCTGCTTTGTACAAATACAACAGATTTTTGTATATTGAACACATACCAAGCAACCTTGTTCAACTGATTTATTCACTCTGATTGTTTTTATTGTGAATTCCTAAGATTTTCTATATATAAGATCATGTCTTCTGTAGATAGAAGTAATTTTACTTTTTCTTTTCCAGTGTGGATGCCTTTTATTTCTTTTTTTTCCCTCATGCCCTGACTAGAGCCTCTAGAACCTCTAGAATGTTGAATAGAAATAGTGAGAATGGATATCCTGAATTGTTCCTGATTTGGGGGACAGTTATCAGTATTTCTCTATAAAGTATGATATTAGTTGTGGGATTTTCATAAATGCCCTTTATCACGTGGGATAAGTTCTTTTCTATTATCTAATATCTATTGAGATGTTCATGTGGTTTTTGTCCTCTATTCCATTAGCATGAGGTATTGCATTTATTAATTTTCATATGTTGAATGAACATTCCATACCTAGGATAATAGAAACATAATAAACAAATAAATAACAAATAAAAGTACAAATAAGTAAACAAATTTAAAAAACAAAATAAAACAATTAAAAAATAGAAACATGATTCTTATACATCACTAAATTTGGTTTGCTAGGAAGATTTTTGCATCTATGTTCATAATGGATATTGGTGTATGATTTTTTTCTCTTGTGATTATTTTATCTGGTTTTGGTACCAGGGTAATACTGGCTTCATATAATGCATTGGCTACTTTTTCCCATTTTTCTGTTTTGTTTTGTTTTTGGAAGAGTTTGTGAATATATTACTCTCTCTTTAAACATTTAGTAGAACTCACCCATAAAGCCATCTGGGCCTGGGGTTTTTTGGTGGGATTTTTTTTATCACGAATTTAATCTCTTCATTTATTATTGGTTTATTCATATTTTAAATTTCTTCTTGAATCAGTTTCAGTAGTTTGTGTCTTTCTAGGTTTTTTGTTTTTGTTTTTGCTTTTGTTTTTTGAGGGAGAGAGAGAAAGAGAGCACAAGTAAGGGGTGGAGGGGCATAGGGAGAAGGAAAGAGAGACTCTTAAGTAGGCTCTATGCTCAGTGCAGAGCCCGACGTGGAGCTCAATCTTGCAACCCTGAGATCATGACCTTAGCCAAAATCAAGAGTCAGATTCTTAACTGACTGAGCCACCAAGGTGCCCCAGGTCTTAGAATTTTTAAGTTTCATCTAAGTTATTGAATTTTTTGGTGTATAATTTCTATAATATTCTCTATGATCCTTTCTATTTCTATAAAGTCACAGTAATATCCCACCTTCCATTCTACAACATAGACACATAGAACTAAATACAGTAATATTTTCTTCAGTTTCCCAGAATTAGGCAATAGTTCCCTAAAATCAGAAAACACATGTTTCTTGATTTTATTCTAAATTTTTAAAAAATGGGCCATAATTCTTCCTTCAAACTTTAAAATCATTCATATTTTCTATTATTAATCTTTATCGTTCTGTCATCCTGCATCTGTTAGGGTTCAATTACCGACAGCAGAACACACATAGACTCTACTCTTGTGTATTTAAATATATCAAGTCTTTTTTTTTTTTTTCTTTTTTAAGTTACCCAACATTGACAGGTGGGGAACTGGGAAGCCAGCTCCTGCTGCTGGCTCCAAGACCACACAGTTTCTGCCACTATCCATTCCATGAGAATGGACAACCCATGATCTGCTGTTTAACACTGGAGAATGAGGAACTGAGCCCTGGGACCTCTGCATTCACCGTCACAGAAAAGCCAAACGTTTCTGTGACTATCTTTACCAGCAGGATCCAGAGTTTTGCCCATACTAGTTTTATCATTATTTCATATTATTATTATTATTATATATCATATTATTTCAAGGTGATACTGTTGGGGACACACATAGGTTTCCTACTGCTTTTATTATAATTTATGTATAACTTAAGCCACTTAGAAATATAAACAAAGTTTAAGATAATTTTCTCCCATTAATTACAATATCCATCTCCAGTAGTATCTTTTTAATGTGTTCTTTGCTCCTTTCAGCTTTTACAATACTTTTAGAAACATCCTATTGTACTTTTCTTCACAAAACTCATGTTTGCATAGCTCCTAGCATTGACATTTTTGTTCTCTGAGTCAAGGTTTCCTCTCTACAGCATCATTACATATTTTTGAGATAAAAAGTACTTATGGGGGCACGTGGGTGGCTCAGTGGGTTAAGCCTCTGCCTTCCGCTCAGGTCATGATCCCATGGGATAGAGCCCTACATCGGGTCCTCTGCTCAGCAGGGAGCCTGCTTCTCCCTCTCTTTCTGCCTGCCTCTCTGCCTACTTGTGATCTCTCTCTCTGTCAAATAAATAAATAAAATAAATAAATAAATAAAATCTTTAAAAAAAAAGTACTTATGTTTTCCAAGTACTTGAAAGAACACATACATTTAAGATGTCTGAAACTATAATGGTATATAGCAACAAATACTTACTTGAAGTCATAAAGAGAAGAAACAAATTACATGATATGAGGGGATCATAATTAAAAAAAAAAACATAATCTTCACTCAAATCCGTGGGAAAAACAGCCAAGTGAGAATCCTGAATGAAGAGTAATTTGCAATAAGGTTTTCACTTTTGACTTAAATCCATTTGTATTACAGTGCAAAATAGGAGACTCTTGGATATGAAAAAACAATACTCCGGATTGAGATTCCCAGAACAGAGCTGTATGCCTTTTTCTTGCTGTCTTCATACTAGAATATTAGATACCAGAATATCTAATCTGCATTCACTACACATTCTTTCCGTATCTTACTAAACTTCATCAACCTATTCCAAGTTTAATTCAGTGAAATCTCTTAGCACTTCTCTTTTTCTACTATATATATATATATATATATATACACACATATATATATATGTATATATATATATTTAACTGGAGTAGTCTATATATATGTATATATATATCAACTATGTATATATAGTCGATATATATACATAATATACTTAGTCGATTATATATATAGTCGACTATATATAGACTACTCCAATTAAAAGTTTATAGTAGTCTATATATATATATATATATATATATATAGAGAGAGAGAGAGAGAGAGAGAGAAAGGACATAAATCATAAGCACTGAGCTCAGAAAACGAAAGTAATTTTAGAATTTTTTTCTATTGACACCAATGTTGGCTTTATTATAAACTGTGCTCAATGTTTTCTTACTGAGTGACATCTCAGCTTACTCCATTGAAGATAGTTGTCAGATGGCATATATTTAAATATGTCAGATTTCCAGAGAGATCAGTTATCACATTAGAAACTTTGAAAAATAGAAAAAGTCTAAAAGTTAATCATTTTTGGAGCCACTGGGTGATTGATCTGGTAACCATTTACATGTGTTATGACTAAATCCTCCTGAGAAAGTGGAGGCCAAAGCGAAGTGAGGTTAATAGAGGTAGAGCAGGACCAGATCTAAATCTAAAACCTGCACTTCTTCACTCACCAGGGTGCTCAGCAGTGGCACATAAGACGAATTTTTGGTGGCATTCAGTTGAACATTTTGAAACTTAAATGTCATGTATTTAATATGCCCTGGGAAAAAAATAATGATTATATCAAGCTTATAATTTCTCAAAGAAGAGTTTGGTGAGTCACAGAAAAAACTTTGAGGCCGAAATCCTGTGAGGCTGGTACTGAAGACGGGCTCACCACCTCCATTCCCACCTGCATGAAGTGGAGTTTCTGCACGCTGCAATCTGGGAGACAAGGATTACATTTCCTAGGTGCCTTTAGAGGTCAGGCTTCCCTGTGGTCTACCATCAGCCTGGGATCTAGGAGACACACCTATTACATTTATGTATCTACCTTCATAATTGTCACTCCTAATTATTTTAAGAGCATAAATCAAACTTAGAAGGCCCCACTTCTACTCCTCATGCTGCCTCTGTGGAAAAATCCAGCCATGGGTGCAGCTGGCTTTCTGTTACCACTGCAGCAGAGGCCCCTCAACTATCTTCCATCACTAACCTATTTCATTCCCATGTATCATATAGAGTTAGGGTTTGGTTGAAGACAACAGAACACTCTTTACTCAATTTATGTCAAAAAAAGTTATATAGGAGTTTTGTGGTGACTCCTAGTATTTTTGGAAGGGCTGGGAGAGCAAGCTCTAGACTGAGGTTACAGGAATTACTCTCATAAAGTGCAACTGACTTGACTAAAAGCCTTTTTCTCTGATACAATCTGGAAGAGGAGGAATCAAGAGACTACCCCTGTAATTGTTGACGTCAAGACCCCATCTTGTTTATCACGATTCACGCACTGCATGGATTGTGATTTGTTCATTTCAAATTAACTGTTTTTCTCTTTTATTTTTTTATCTCTTTCCTTTTCGCATTTTTTAAAAAATATTTTATTTTATTTATTTGTCAGAGAGAGACAGAGAGCACAAGCAGGGGGAGCAGCAGGCAGAGGTAGAATCAGACTCACCACTGAGCAAGAAGCCCGACAGGGGACTCCATCCCAGGACCCTGAGATCATGACCTGAGCCTAAGGCAGACTCTTAACTGACTGAGCCACCCCAGTGTCTCCCCTTTTCACATGTTTAAATAAAACAGTCTGTTGATAATGAAGATAGGCAGAGCTATCCTTCAAAAGTAAAGATAGCCTAAACTTACCAAGTGCATATCGTAAATACACTATGAAATGCTATAGTTTTAAAAAATTATATTTTTCCATTCTTTGCACCAAATCTGACCTCCATCTCTGAGGCACTTGTCTTTTTTTCCACATTGTTCTATAGGTGGCGCCATTGCTACACAGTGGCAGGTCAGCTGCGTAAAAATTGGCCTTCAAGAGGAGTCAGAAACAGGTTAATTTTAAGGATCATCTGCAACTCCAGCACAAGGTTGGGTCAGAGCTAAGTTTTTTCAGGTTTGGTCTGTGGTTAAATGTTGGGAATTGCCTTTACTGCCTGGAAAGTAAAGGTAAAAAAGAGTTGGCAGTATTAATTCACAAGTGGGTTTCTCAGCAAGACAGAGGGTATAGTGCCTTACCCTTTAGTGGGAAGCCCTTGACAGCCCAGCTCTTGCCTTGTTTTGCTTCTTTCAGAGCTCGCCTGGGCTGGTATGCAAATATGCCATTCTGCTCAAGAGACTGTCTTCACCTGTGGGAAGGTGGTGAGGAGTTGCCTGGGAGAAGAATGCTTACATGCTCAGGAAAGATTCACCCAACCATGACTCTGGTTCAGCTCTTTTGGGTGTAGTCCACTGTACTCGCAGCACTGTGGTCTGCTGTGTATTTCACAGAGCATAATTTGTACTTCACATGTACATTGTTGGGAGGTAGAGATTTTGGTTGGCTTATTTGATTCTACTTTTAAAAAAAGAAAAAAATATAGTCTGGAAGAATGATTTCCATATCTTAAAGCAAAAATTTCCTGAGCCCACCCACACAGATTACAATGCAATTAGGTTTGAGGCAAAACTTGAGGCTCTCTATTTCTAAATGCTCTGTGAAACACTCCAAGAATTTGGTGAGTCTTGGAAGCCTGGCCTGTAAAGAACGAGTAAAAAAACTGGTGTTAGAAACCAAAAAAAAAGATGGCTACACTCCCAGAGCTTGTGCTTTGATGTAAAAATCAATACATTTACAAAGCTGGAAATGAATAAAAAGATGGCTGAGGGTGAGAAGTGGAAATTTGGATTTCTGGAATCTAAATCCCCTTACTGCCTTCCGATGACACTTTGATCAAAATTCTTTTTCTCTCAAGTCCACTTTAATACATTGTAAGAGTAGAATTGTACTCACCTTCCAATGATATCTAATAATGGGATAGAACATATGTGTGGTTAAAAAATAATAATAATCTTTGTGCTGGCCTGGTTCTTTATGAGCTGGTCTCTGGTTTTTGGGCATGCTGCACACTTATATGTCTTGTTGTTGCAAACTTTCTACTACATAAAGTGTCAAGTGAATGGAGATGGCGGGGCAATCTAATACACTCCACTGTGCAATTTATTTATTTTTCCACTGTGCAATTTAAATTGACTAAGTGGGGGGCATCTGGGTGGCTCAGTCAGTTGAGCATCCGACCCTATTTTGGCTCAGGTCGTGATCTCTGGTTGTGATTCAAGCCCCACATCAGGTTCTGCGCTCAGTGGGGAGTCTGCTTGTCTCCTTCTCCCTCTTCTTTGGCCCCTCCCCCTACTTGCCCTCTCTCTCTCAAATAAGGAAATAAATCTTCTTAAAAAATAGAAAATAAATACACAAATATATAAATACACAAGCAAATAAACTAACAGAGAAATGTAGTCCCCAGCTTCAGGCATACTGATATGGAGTGGGAAAGAAAACGGGGACTATAAAAAGGTACATGTTGTTTCTAAGAGCATATTAAAATAACATGAGAAACCCAAGGTAGAAACTCAGTTCAAATAGTTCAACCTTGCGTTTAAAAAAAAAAGTCAGAGTCATATCCTTCTATTCTTTACTGACTATGGATATTATCTCTTTCTGTATTAATAGATTACATTTTATTATTATGTTTTATTATTAACTATTTTTGTTATACATTTTTGCATCACTATTTTAGAGATTACCTTAGAAATTCAAAATACAATCATGACTACATAAAAGTAGTAGAAGTAGTAGAAGTCCTAAGTACTACAAGGAGATTATAAGAGCTTAACTCCATTTATCCTCTTACCATTATTTTTGCTATTGTCTCATTTTTTTCCTTCTGCATAAATTATAAATTCTTGAATTTCTATTCCTGTGCTTCTGTTTTTTCATCTGGGCCATTATCTTTGACATGAAGAGCAATCTTTCGTATTTCTTCTATTGTAGGTCGACTAGCAACAACTCTTTCAGTTTCGGTTATATGAAAGGTCTTTATTTCTCCATTTTTGGAAGGATATTTTCACTCTGTATAGAGTTCTAGGTTAGAAGGTTTTGTTTTGTTTTGTTTTCTTCTCATTCAGTTCTTTAACAGTACCTTCTAGCAAATAGTTTTTAAGGATAATGTGGTTTTTTCCCACTGTTTTAAGGATTTTCTCTTTTTAGTTTTAGAGTAAGAGTTGAAGTTTCTTGGTATTTATCTTGCTTAGAATCCATGAACTTCTTGAATCTGTGGGTTATTTTTCACCAGATTTGAAAAGGTTTTGGCCATTACTTCTTCAGATAGTTCTTTTGTCCCAATTCCTCTCCTCTCCTTTTGGGACTCCACCTGTGTGCCTGTTAGGTAGCTTAATGATATATCATATCTCTTATACGTTGCATTTGGTTTCTTCCACTCTTGTTGGCTGCCTGTGCCTCCTAAATACTTTCTATTGACCCATTTTGAGTCTCTAAACCTTGTCTTGTGTGTTCAACCTGTTCTTAAGCTCATCAAAAATTTCTTAATTTCAAATTCTGTATTTTGCATTTCTAGAATGTTTGATTCTTTCTTACAGACTCTAATTCTCTATTCCAATCCGCTATCTTTTCATCTGTTTTCTCCATATTTACTTCGACTTTCTTTAACTTATTAATCCTGGGTACTTAAAGTCTTAATTCTTTACCACAACTTCTGGATTTTCTCTAAGTTTGTACTTACTGGCTACTTTATCTCACGTCCCCTTTGGAACCACTGTTTTATGTTTTTATAGTATTTTAGATTCTCGTTTCTTGTATCATTTACTTCTTCTGAGGTCTGTGCATCCAACAGTTCATCTGGGATTTTTAATAGTACTTCTTACTCTATCCTGTTTTTTATAACATTTATCCCTTATGAGGCCTGTATTGAAAGATATCTTTCAATTGTAGAGAATTCAGAGTTCTTTCTATTTGTAAGTTGTTGAAAAGTAACCCCCTGAGAATAGTATTTTGAGAAACTGTTTTGAGAACATTTCTGTGTTCCAGACACTGCACAGAAGCATGAAATACTATAATTTAAGGGTTGTTCATGCTTAATATATTCTGTAAATGCTACCTGCAGCTTATTAGTCCAGATTAACTTTATTTTTCTATGACCATATTTCTCTCTGTGCTTTATTATTTGTGGCAAGAAGAGCATTTATTTTAATGTTTACTTTCAAAAAGGGAAAGTGAAGCTTCTGATTTGCCCCGTCATGAAAAGGGTTCTCTATTTTGGAAACTATGGCTCACATAGAATTCTTTTCCTTTTCCAATTCATCAATTCCACTTCTCATGTCCCAAATATTATTCTTTTATTTAACTGCTTCATAACCATATGAGCTACACAAATATTATTTATGTATAGACTAATGCCAGAATGGTTTATTTAGCTATAAACTGATATTCCTCTAAAAAGTGAACATGTTACATGTGCTTTGTACTCAAAGGAGCCTCAAACATTTGAGACCCATTTAACTGTAGGGAAGGAAGGGAAATTAATTTAGGGGATTCAGTCCCTGAGCCCATTTTAGAATAGCATCTTACATTTTAAAGTAAAGTAGGCTCATTTTCTTAGTTTTTCAACATATTTTATTAAACCTTTACTATCAGGAATGATTAATAAAAGAATATGCCTTCACTATGCAGACATCCTTTCTTCTATTAGGGTCACCATGACCTAGAAGCATTCTTTCGAACTTCCAGGAGAAATGGCCCCAGATTATTTGCCCTTCATAGCCTTTTAGGGTACATATAATAATATAAGTTTGCTTTGATTATGAGTCCATTACCATATATATATGTGTGTGTGTGTGTGTGTGTGTGTGTGTGTGTATAAAATTTCAGTCAAACAAGATTTATAAACAAATTTTAAATAGATTTTCAGAAATTATTTGTTCATCTCCCTTGGGTAATAAAGGAATATTGATTTTGCTTTGCTTTGCTTTGCTTTGCTTTGCTCTTGAGAAAATATGGCATACCTTGTTTAACAATAGACAAAAGAGAGAGCGTGTTGAACCTCATGTGTTCCTTTGGAAGGAAAAATCAGAGACAGCAGTGTCAAGACAGCTTCATACCCATGTAGGGGATTTTTCTGAGGGTTTCCAGTAATATCCACCCACCTCCTTAAACTCTGGTTCTCTGCCTTGACATATAATTCTCAATACTACACACAATTTTCCTCTGATTAATATTTCAGTCCTTACATTCAGATTCACAGAATTTTAAATTAGCAACCTCTCGGCTATCATCTAATGGTGTGTATGGGGAAAACCTTTACTCTGTCCTACCTATTATCACTCCATTTACCTACCTTCTGACTACTACAAATAATTTATAACCTCCACATACAGTAATCTACACTCATGAGAATACTTCCCAGCACTGAAGCAGAGAATCATAAGGATATTGGAAAATCCATGAAAAAATTATTACTACTTTACATTGATAGGTCAGTTGAGACTTCCCACAAATATGATCCCACAATGTCTTTCTAGCATATCAGAAGCAGGGTCATTGTGGATTGAATTAAGTACTGCCCATTAAGTGTTTAGTGTGATGTCCTACATTCAGGAAACTCAAACAATTGTAGCTATTATTTATCATTAATAGTAAATGGCAGTGCTTTTTCCAGTTCAGTGTACACAGCCATCTCTCTCCTGACATTGGTGAGTTCCAGAATTCTTGTAAATGTAACGTAGACCATTACCAGAAAGCTGTCTTTTTCCCAAAAGATAGGACTAAGTTGAACAGAATCACTTAATTATATCATAGTTAAGCAAAGCCTTCACTCTCTCAAATATTTGATTTACCTTTGTCGAAACAAAGTTTTAAATTTGTCTTTTCAACTGAATGGCTTACTTTTCTGACAAAGGTGGAACTGGCTCCTAATTTCATGATCGTGTAGAAACATGCTAAGAGTGGATCATGGATGTGTAGCTCTTTGATGAACACGGTTCATGAAGAGCTCTCTATCAGCCTCTATAAACATCCATAGACAACCTGCTCAGGTTTGTGTATGAGTGTGTATAAGGTTACGAGGGGAGGTGACAAAGATAGCAGGTCATGCTTGTGTTATATCAGGAAAAATCCTATCTAATCTTCTCATGAACAGATTCAACTGAATGATTTATTATTTTTTACCAATTCTCTACTGTTAGAAGTTTCAGCTTTTTTTTTCCCACCACGATTTAGCAAGGCCCATCTCACTAGTTTTCTTTTTATCACAAGTCAAATATGCTTTAGAAATAGGAGTGGATATGTCATTTGTTTAGTTCAACGTGTAATTAAGTGGGTCACTTTAGCAGCATGCAGAGATGAGGAGGTAGGATTTTAGCCACACATTGGCAGCACACCTACACAATGCCAAAACTAGGTGGGTTGTACAATTTATTATCTATATTGGGACACTTCAGAAAATGAGAAGAGGCTCTGTTCATAAGGACAGCAGGAGAACAAACAGGAACTGAGACTGTCCCCAGTTAACTAGAATGTATGGTCACTCTGACTGCAACCCTTCTCAGATCTTGGAAAAATACTAGAAGACATGAGATGTCTTTTGCCTCCTTGTAAACTATCCCATAGATCTTTATGAGGCCTGGCCAAACTGTAGCTTAATAACTGATAAGCATTAGTTGGATAAGTAGAATCTATTACATAGATAATAAACCTTACAGAGGAGGACAGTGAATCTAACTGCAGATTGGGAACAAGGGAATGATGCCTGAGCATGTTCTCCGGGAACTGTATCAGAATGTCTGAGCCTGCCTGGGACTCAGCTTCTGCCAGGTGTCGCCATATCAGGGTCCAGATCACATTTCCTAGATATTCTGGGGTTGGTGCTCAATTACAGGCCTATCTATGCATCCATCAAGACTAATGTTGGAATTAGGTCTGTTAGGGTCATGCAGAAAAATGAAGGCTTTGAGAACCATGGCCTGAATGTGAAATAGAAGGGCTTATGGAAGTTGTGGAAGAGAAATCAGTCAGCAGAAAAGACCTCAGGAGAACTTGGATTTAAAAAATCAACATCCAGGTATACAGAAAAAGTTTTCAAACTGAAGGAGAGATTCTGCCTCGGATTACCATGTACATCCAAGAGACTAGTTTGAGCCTCAGAGGAGCCCAGCTCTAGGGGATGCTTTGGTTTAATGAGACCTGAGAGGCAGGATGAAGCAGAGATAGAAAGTTAAACATCTCGGCTAGATTGAAAGGAACATAGGTAGTCTGAGATTTAAATCTTCCATTCAAAGCTACCATGACAGAGGTGGCTGTATCAGGAAATGGTTCCTGGTATGTGTTAGGGCGTTTATTTCTGGACAGATAAAAAACCAGAGAGAATAGCATTAAGTAGACAGTGATAAAACCATGGGTTTTAGCACTGAATATTTTCATGTGTCTGCAAGTCTCTAGGAAGGCCCTCCTTTCTCTTTTTCAGCCCTGGGGAGCAAACAGCCCCAAAAGACTAAGGACCACAGAGATCTTGAGAGCACTGTATTTGTAAGTCTTACCCCAAGAACGAGAGGAAGATGCATTTAGGAAATGTCAAAGAATGACTGTAAAAACATTAACAAAGTTTCGGGGACTTTACTTTTCCCAGAAAATTCATAGAACCATGAGATCAGAAAACCAGAAAGGGGCCTGGAGACCAGTGATTCAGATCCCTTCCCCATGACCAATCAGGTTACCGAGACCCCACATTGTTAGGAAGTTGTCCAGAGCTGTCATACAACCAGACAGCGGGAGAACTGGGGTTAAATCTTGGTGCTCCTCACTCTGCTCAAGTCATTGGAGGGAGGGTTAGAAGGAAGAGTTTGGGGGGGAAAGACTCTGAAACCTAAAATGTGGGAGATAGATGAATTTTAAAAATGGTTTTTCAATTACAGAATGTGGAGTTAGAAGAAAGCATAGGAGTGCAAGAAGCAAACACGTAATTAGAAAGTAAGGGAGGCATTGTGGCTAGAAGGGGCAGGCATTAGAGAGGATTAGGGGGACAAAATTAAGGAAAATCTCTAAAGGCAACAAACAAAAATACCAATTAGGATCATTCTTGCTATACATCATGGTCACCTGGATTGTTTTTTGGACAATGATATTTTAGAGGAACTGCCAACAAAATTTTCTTTTGTGTTCTCTAAAAATATTTTGTAAATTAGTTGAAATGGTTTGTCATGGCATCCATAAACTGGGGGGTGGGGTTATGGCATGGATTCAGATCTAACCTCTGAACTTTATATACAAGTTGTTCAAAAACAAAATCTTTGGTTCGTGGACACAGATGGCATTTCATCCAAGCTGGTATACTGCTTACATATCTCACCAGTTGGCTATAATGACATATCTACAATGTTCGTGATCATTCCTGGAACACTCTTCTCCTTACTTACACTCTTCAAAACCTGGGATTAGCTTTTGTTAACCTCTGAGGGTCCATTACCCACCATGTGTCTGGAACATAGTGGGTGCTCAGCAGATATTTTTTGAGTCCACAAAGGATAGATGAGTGAATAGCCATCACTAATTACATGATCTAGTAAGGTTGAATTGTCTGGAACATCTCATTCAAAGAGAACTTGCTACTTATTATTGGGATAAGGAAAAGAAGGAAAACACATACTTAATTTTATACATATAACTTTACACATAAAAGAAGCCCTGATAAAATGTGATAACCATGCAATTACTGGAGCATGTCTAACCCCCACCCAAATAATTTTCTAAACATGTGAGCTTTTTTCATGACTCAACTCAAACACTTTGTGATAATCAAATACAGAAGTGAAGACCATGTAGTCTGTACTGAATCTATTCCTTTGACCTTATTTCAAATGAAAACTGCCTGAAGGAACTAAATTTTAATAAAACAAAATTTTAGAGAAAAATCTAAAAGAGAAGCACACTGACAATATAACTAAGGGATCAGGGTTTCTGTTTTCATATGTGGAAGTTTAAAGTCACAGCAGTCGAGCAGCCCGTATCACTAAGGAGCAACCAACCACAGCCCGGAAGTTCCCCAAATAACAGAGCTGTGGTTGGCCTCGAGCCAGCACAGACTGCCCTAAGCTGGCTCTGCCTGGAGGATCAGCCCCACAAATGAGAGTTGTAATGTCAGTTTCCACCAGAAAAGTAGCTGAAGACTGCTTTTGTTGTTGTTGTTGTTAAAGACACGTGTTGTTTTTGCCTGCATTGTTTTGACTGTTGAAAGAGTGGAATTAGGAGATATATCCTTCTCTTCCTAGTACAGCTAGTTCCTTTGCAAACAGGATGCATCTGAGAGGGAAGAAAATTTAGAGCATATGAAATAAATGGTAGTCAATCATGAAGGTCCCCCATAATGTTCACTGGGGGAGATGGGCACATCAGTTAACCACCAAGGATGTTTTTTGCAGGCATATTCAGTTACCTATGAAGAGTTAATCACTTTAAGAGAGCATAGAAACTGTCTTCTGGGTATTTTCAGATAGGTGTAGCAGAGCTGCAGAATAACTCAGGGTTTTTTTGTTTTTGTTTTTGTTTTTTTGGTTCTTGATTTTTGTTTGTTTTTAAAGATTTTTATTTATTTATTTGTTTATTTGAGAGAGAGGGATGAGAGAGAGAGAGCATGAGAGTGGGGAGGGCCATCAGGAGAAGCAGACTCCCCACTGAGCAGGGAGCCCCATGTGAGACTCAAACTTGGGACCCCAGGTTTATGACCTGAGCTGAAGGCAGTCGCTTATCCAACTGAGCCACCCAGGTGCCCTAACTCAGGTGTTCAAGCGGAATATAATTTCTTCCTTTTCAGAAATTGCTTGATCTTTCTCATGAGATGCTACATACCTGAGCTGTGGAGAAAAGCATTTGGTCCAACTTGGAAAACCACGTTTGATCTAACAGTATAAATACTCTCTTGAATAACACTCAGTTTTTCAGTAATTGCCTCCTTCCTCACCCCAGTGCTCTAGACAGGGAGACCCTAACAGATAGACTCCCCAACAGTGTGTGGTGGGAAGTGGGGAGCCTGCATAGCCTCATAGCAACAGAGAAGAGGGAGTGTCAGGGATCCCCACATCAGTCCCTGCAACCCTCTCACCTTTTCTGTCGCCATACAGTGTTCCTTCCACCTGATTACTGTACAACCTCTGGCGTAGAAAGCTGAATTTTTGGGCAAATGAACTCAGCTCTCTCAGGGCTCCTCTTTCCTCACTTGGACCTACTTTTGCTCTGACTGGCTCAATTTCTATTCCTGAGGTTGGGCTCCAAATCAACTTGTGGCCTTAGATCCAGGGTCATTTGCCTGTGTGACTGTGACATTCCTCCTTCACCTATGCTGATCGGCCTGGATGACTGGCTACTGTCCGCGTCCCTCCTGAGAGAACGCAAGATGATTTTAACACATTCATGCCACAAAGAGTTTAATGGGGCCTCTAGAACCTTGACTCTGGCCAATTGGCAATCAATTGGGGATCCCAAGTCTCTGTTGGTGGTGGTGGCAGCAGCAAGAGCAGCAACAGTGTGTGTGTGTGTGTGTGTGTGTGTGTGTATGCACGCATGCACGTGTATTGTGCATTGCCTTAAAATTATTTAGCATGCCGTCTACATTCAGAACTCCTGCTCAGAGATAGGACTTCCAGAAATGGCGTTACTCTACCTGTTTTGTCTCTGATGCCCATTTTCCTCACACAAGCCATCCAAACAGTAAGAGGCAGACCCTCCCATTCTTCTTTCTCTCAGGTAAGGAATTTCCTTATGAAAGAACTTAAGGATTATATCTACCAGGCCAGGTTTTTGATATATTTAATAAATAAGCTAGACTAAGTTTGGATTTTTTTTTTTTAATATTTTGATAAAGACTGTGCATTACTACTCTTGTCTTGCTGTAGTCTAGAGAAGGCTACCTCTAAGAGGCAAGGTTAATGGTAGACCTCCTACTCTTGGAGGGCTCTGCCCTCTCCTTTCCTACAGGGACCTCAGGACTTAGCCTAGGGACTTCGAAGGAGCAGGATTCATAGGAGGAAATGAAACACAGAAGTCTATTTTCCTCAAAATACTATCCCTGCTTTAGGAGTGGGAGATGGCTGCTGGGTCTGTTCTGTTCCTCCCTTCATTCTCCAGGCTCAGCTGTGCCCTCTAACAGCCCAGATACCATCCCCTCTTCTTTCTCTGGCTTCCTCAGGGGCCCAGGCAGCCTCCTTAGTCCTGACCTCAACATTAATGTGAAGAGTGAGGAGAAAAGCATGTCAGTGGGAAATATAAATGATCACACAGTTTTCCAGAGATAAACCTCAGAACCATCTTAACTGTGATTAACAAGGAGAAAATGTTTACACACAGCATTGTTTTTGAGAAGCTCTTCTTTCAAATTCATGATTTTTCTTGCCTATGAGGGAAAACAGAAAACAGTCTTCCCATACTTCTCTTACCTCTGTCATCAAACCAGGAACATGATATTGTAAACTCATTTCTTACTTATGTTCAGAAATGCCAGTGTTTTTGACAGAGATGTGTGGTATATGAAGAACAATTACACTTCTCCCAAGTGAATGGGATCAGGACATCATGAGTCTGTCAGAGGAGATATTATTTGAGACAGAGTCCTCATTTATATATATTGTGACTAGTTGGAAACTCAGGATTGAGGCAAAAATAACATTTTAATTTCACACTGCTAAAACCCAAACAGTCCCTGCCAGGTCCAGCTCATACCAATAGAGGATTTTATTTTTTGTTTTATAGAATTTTATAGTCTTCTAGTTTGCAGGCTCCTATGATGCATTAAAGACTGAGAAACAGTTCCAACGAATCAGAACCATCTTGCATTTTAAAAGGTGGTTGTGAAAAATAACTTTTAGGGATTCCTATGTGGTTCAGATCATGATCCCAGAGTCCTGGGATAGAGTCCCATGTCAGGCTCCTTGCTCAGTGGGGAGCCTGTTTCTCTCCCTCTGCCTGATGCTCCCCCTGCTTATGTGCTCTCTCTCTCTGACAAATAAATAAGTAAAATCTTAAAAAAAAAAAAAACAAAACCTTTAAAGAATGTTTAGCAAGGAGGAGGAGGAGGAATCTTTTTTCCTTTCTTTCTTTTTTTTAAGTAGGCTCCATACCCAAATTGGGGCTTAAACTCATGACCCCGAGATCAAGAGTTTCATGCTCTACCGACTGAGCTATGCAGGAGCCCCTGCTTTTTTTGTTTTTTGTTTTTTGTTTTTTAATATGGACTTGTCCTTTGGTGTACAGAATTTAGGTAAGGGGTGGACAAATTTGCAGAAGAAGCCCAAAAACCTTCTGGAAAGGAAGGAAAGAAACACCTCCCCAACCTACAGTCCTTACCATTTAAGGTTAAGAAAACAGGGCCTGGTGGAATGATGTGGCCCTGGCTTGAACCTGAAGGCACAAAAGAACATCTTTAAGTCCTTAAGGAATGATCCAAGCTGATGACCCAAAGCTCTTGACCTGGGGCTGATTCTTGCATAAGGGTTGTTCAAGATAGGAAGACCCTCCACTAGATTATAGTGCTTGAGGACAGTGATTGAGCTTGTAGGTATAATCTTGGAGCCTAGCTGGGCACCATCAAGGCTTGGATAGGGATCGGGGCCAGCAAGGAAATCTTGCACAAATGCAATCACAGCCACCAATGCATACAGGATCCAAGTAGCCATGCAGCAGTCACTGCCTGGTACTTGGACATGAAGCTCCTTCTAGAGGGCATAAGTCCTGAGAGCAAATGAAAGGAGCCTTGATGAACTGTGCACAACCAAGAGGTGTGAACATATTTGTATCCTGAGTTGGTGAATGAGTACACCCAGGTTACAAATTAAATCATAATCAAGATTCAGTGAACTACTATGCTCCTCCTGCTAGTCTAGGTGCTTAGGAGGAGAAAGCAGTTTAGACCACAGTACCTGTCCAGAAGGAGTTACTGATGAATGTGAGAGAGGCAGTTGCAGTCTGAGAATAAGGAGGAGTGTTGAAAACATCAACTGTACGCAAATAACAATATATATCTAGTATTTACTAGTTACCAGATCCCGCTCTTAGTGCTTCACATCCAGTAACTCGTTTAAATGTTTCAATAACCCCATTATTTCCATTTCACAGGTGAAGACACTAAACACAGAATTTTAATAATTTGCCACAGGCCAATGTACACAATAGCAAAACTTAGGTAGTGTAGATAAATGCACAAGATTCCTTTTACATCGAGAATCAAAGTGGAAGTTACATTTTACTGAGAAGCGGACAAAATAAAGGAATGCATTAAGCGTATATGTGTTGTTTAAGAAAGGTCGGTCGATTTCTTTAAACTACCCTTTGTGAGTTGTAAGATAAAGAACTTTTATAGAAACCTTCAAGATATTGAGCACCGTGTTCTTCTTAGAGGATAACCAAAGGACTTTAATTTCATTTTCATACATCTAGCTTCTTATCAATCTTTTCATTTTATCTTCATGTCTATATTCATTCAGCAAATATTTAATGAGCACTGAAGATTTAACAAGGAATAAGATATATTCCTTGCCTTCAAGGAACTTACAGAGAAGTAGGGATGATAAATAATCAAGCAAAATAATCAGAATAGCGTGAAAAGTGCTGTGCTACAAGGAAAAATGCAGACAGCTGTGGGCATCAAGATGGGGAATGGCTACTTCTTGGTGTGAGTCAGGAAGGGGAGCATAAGGAGGGGTTTTTTGAGCTGATGCGAGGAAGGGTATTGTGTGGAGGACAAAGGAAGCAGCACATTTAAAGTCCTGGTGAGAGAAAGCATTTTAGAAAATGAAGGCCATTTGGTATGTCTGGAAAAATTAATTTTGTGTGAGAAATGGCTTGGTAGGCATGGTATTTGATGAGACCAGAGACAAATTTGAGTTGGATCATGAGGTCCCTTATAGCAATTTAAGACTTACTGATTCTATTGTGAGGACAATAGGAAACTGTGGAAAGGCTTAAAGCAGGGATGTAACAAAATCAGATCTGTATTGAAGAACAAAAATCCTATTTTCAGCATAGACAGGTTTGGGGTTTGCTGATGCTGGGGGTGATCTGGTCAATAACCGAGGCAGTAAGTCAGGTGAGAGATAATAATAGCCTGACCCTTTCAAATAGTGGTTAAGACAAAAAGATACAGACTGATTCAAGAGATGTTAAAGAAGGAAAACCAATTAATAACTGATTGGAAGTAATGGGCAAAGAAGGAAAAAGGAGCCAGGAAGGATTTCCACATTTCTGATTTGCTCAGCTGGGTGGACAGTGATGTTACCTATGCCTTAAGGAATAAAATGAACTTGAGCTTTTTGGGAAACCACCATGTAAATATATCTGGTGGGCTGTGACGCCCTTTCCTTCAGGGCTGGGGGCCAGGGTGGGCAGTGTCTCACTTGCCACGATGAATATGGGTATTGTCAACCAAGAGATAGGAACAAAAGCCAGGGCCAGAGGTAGGAGACAGGAAAGAGGGATGATGAGTCATAGAGAAAATATTCTGTAGAGGAGAAAAGATGCAGAATCGGACGGGTGAGGAAAACTGAGTTTTAAGCGCTGATCCCCGAGAATGCCCTAGGAGATTTTGGCAATTATGATGAAAGCAGATTCTCATCCAGGCGGGTTGAGACGTGAATGGAGACGTGAATTGGTGAGGAAGTGGACGCTAAAAGCAAGAAACTGTTGCTAGAAATTTGGGAATTTAGGGGAGACTAAGTTTTTTTTTTTTTTTTCCCCAATAAGAAAGATTAAAGACTTAAACCCAAAAGAAATTGGGACTTTGTTAAGCAATCCAAACTCTTACTTTGAGGTCTTTCTTGGCTTCTACTTCCACAGCAAAAATTTTGCTGATTTAAGGACAGTGGTGAAAAAAGTACTGAAGCCTTGATTGAGAGGATTACAGTAAGTTAATTATCTCCCACTCTAATCTCTTCCTTCTTGGACTTGGGATACAGGGAAAATAAGTCTTGTGAAGAAAAGAAGAATTCAGAAGAATGTGATATTTTTAATCTTTAGTTTCTTACTGATTGAAAAATCTTTCCCCCATCTTGCACAATCCACTTTAGTTTAATGAAATATATTAAGTGATGACTTGGTAAAAAGCAGAAATCATGATTAATATTGACAAGAAAGAGTTTGAGTAAACATGGATAATTGCATTCATGTGCAGATATGTTATGGACTGTTTAAAGTATAAAAAATATATTTTTTTAAGATTTTATTTATTTGTCAGAGAGAGAGAGCACAAGCAGTCAGAGTGGCAGGCAGAGGCAGAGAGAGAAGAAGCAGGCTCCCCGCTAAGCAAGGAGTCTAGTGCGGGACAGAATCACACCACCTTGGGATCATGACCTGAGCCAAAGGCAGCTGCTCAACCGACTGAGCCACCCAGGTGTCCCTAAAAATTAATTTTAACTAAAATAAAGTTTTACAAATGTATTTAATCCTAGCTTATAAACACTATGCAATCTTTCAGAGATATTTTTGCTGCATTATCTACAAAGACATATAATCAATGCCCCTTTTTCTTTTTCTCCCGCAAACTGATTTCTTATTTAAGTAACTACTTCCTCTTTTAAAGGGCTACACAGAATAGTCTCCTAAATCTGGTCTGAGGACTATTTTTTTTCATTTAAGAATTCCTCCTCCTAACAGACCCTCACCACATTTTCTCTGTAAGGGAGCTTACTTTTCTCCCGCAGCAAATCCACTCATGTCTGGATTAAGCCAGCCTTGAGTAACTGCCCCATATGTTCACAAGAAACCAAGCACCCTGTCCCAGCTGTCTTTGGCTTTGGATATCTTTATTTTATACTCTCAAAGACAGATGTATACTCAAAGGCCTTCCTTTCTTTATGAACTTGATTTAATGATCTAAAACTTGTTTTTCTTCTTATGGTCAAGAGTTTACACAACCCACTTAGATTCTTTATACTCGTTTATGCTCTTTTGCTTTATGAGTTTACACAACCCACTTAGACTCTTTATACTCGTTTATGCTCTTTTGCTTTATGTATGTAGTGACAAAATTAAGTAATTAATTCAATAACTATTTTTTAAATGTATGCCAGGGTCTGTGATAAACCTCAAGAACACAAAGGTGAATAAAGATGGTTTTACGATCAAATGGAAGAAGGAAGGCGTTTCAAGAAGGAAATTTGCCAAATATGTTAAAGGTGCTATCATGAACTTATGTCTATGGTGACGTGGATCCACAAGAAAAAAGCAATCTTTCTGTTGAGGGTCTGGGGGCAATTGAAGAAAATAATCAGTACCAACTGAATTATAGCTCCCAGGTCCTCACTGTCTCTCTAAAACAAAATTATGTATCCACGCCACTTTCCATGAGACATTACAGTTGACCCTTGAACAACGTGGGGGTTAGGGGCACGCGCCACACCATGTAGTCAAAAATCCATGGATAGCTTTTGATGTCACCAAAGCTTAACCACTCCTAACCTACTGTTGACCAATAACATAAACAGTCAGTTAACACATATTTTGTATGTTATATGTACTATATTCTTATAGTAAAGTAAGTTAGAGAAAAGAAATTGTTATTAAGAAAATCATAAGGAAGAGTGCACCCGGGTGGCTCAGTGGGTTAAGCCTCTGTCTTTGGCTCAGGTCATGATATCAGGGTTCTGGGATCAAGTCCTGCATTGGGCTCTCTGCTGGGCAAGGAGCCTGCTTCCTCTTCTCTCTCCCTCTGCCTGCCTCTCTGCCTACTTGTGATCTCTCTCTGTCAAATAAATAAAATCCTTTAAAAAATATTTCTAAGAAAATCATAAGGAAGAGAAAATACACTTATAATACTGTGTTATAAGAAATCCACACATAAATGGACCCATGAGGTTCAAACTCGTGTTGTTCAAGGGCCAATGGTGCTGTGACTCTGGCTGTTGAATGGGGAGAGTATACTTTTCCACTCCGTTGATTCTGTGCTTTGCCATGTACCTTGCACCAAGCAGTGGAATGTTAAAAATCTTTAAACTTATTTTAGTGATTGACTGCTTTTCCAAACCTGTCATTCACCAGGAGAAAAATAGGCCCAGAGTAGTCACAGGTCCCATAATCAGAGACACAAGAAGAAGCTGTAAATCTGATCCATAGTCTGACACAGGGCTCTTCTCCCATTCATCTGTAAGACAGCATGAGATAAATGATTATGGCAGTAATCCACCAAAACTTGGGGATTATTTATTACCTAGCATAGGGCAAGGTAATACTGAAACTTCAGTAATACCATGATCCTTGATCAAAGCAAGGAAGGCATATGTGTCAGGAGGATGGACTATAAAGGGTATTCCAAGCAGGAGGAACAGCATGGGAAGGTTCCTCCTGGTCCACAAAAGTCTTGCTATGCACTGCAAGTTGTTCAATAGATGGTAATACAGGGCACAAGTAGGGCATAGAATTAGATTGAGATAATCAAGAACAGAGTGTCATAGAAGAGTTTGTTATAGTGCTTTAAGGAATTAGCCTTTACACTGTAGATATTAAGAAACCACTAGAGAGGCACCTGGGTGGCTCAGTCAGTTAAGCATCTGCCTTCGGCTCAGGGCATGATTCCAGGGTCCTGGGATCAAGCCCCATATCAGGTTTCCTGCTCTGTAGGGAGTCTGCTTCTCCCTCTCCCTGCCACTCCCCCTGCTTGTACTCTCTCTCGGTGTGTCAAATAAATAAACAAAAATCTTTCTTAAAATTTTAAAAAAAGAAACCACTGGAATAAGGACACCTGGATGACTTAGTTGGTTAAACGTCTGGCTTTGGCTTGGGTTGTGATCCCAGGGTTCTGGAATCGAGTCCCACCTCAGGCTCCTTGTTCAGCAGAGAGCCTTCTTCTCCCTCTGCTTGCTGTTCCCTCTGCTTGTGCTCTCCCTCTCTCTCTCTCTGACAAATAAAATCTAAAAAAAAAAAAAAAGAAAGAAAGAAACCACTAGAATAGTTTAAGCAGATAAGAGATATAGTTAGCTCTGCATTTTAAAAAGAATTTAAAGCAATGTGGGAACAGTGTGGAGCCAGGCCAGAGCCAAGGAGATTAAGGATACAGTGAGCACTACTGAGGACAGAGACGAGGATGCAGGCTCTAGAGAGCTTATGGAATTGAGAGCATCGTCATTTTTTCCACAACATCAATCTTCTACAATACTTTTCGAAGTGAGCTCTGGGGAAGTTCTCAAAAAATCAAATCTACTGACAGCCAATAGGAAAAAAAAAAAAAAAGCAGTGCTCTGAATAATCAATTCATTGAAAATCAAATAGCCAAAGCACATTCATTTAAAGCCAATTGGCTAAATAATTCTTTCCTCCCTAAATGATAACATGAAGTGAGAATAGGATGGCATGAAGATACAGAAGAGGGAGAGGCAAGGCCAGATGTTGTGGCAGGCATAGGGGTTGGAGCGGGGGAATGTGAGTGGCAGAGTCCAAGGCGTGGAGAGAGTCAGGGACAGGAGTAGGGAAGCCACAAAAAAGAGAAAATCTTGAGGAAAACCATCCTTAATGGTTCAGCAAATGATCTTTTGGCAACAGGTTTTCATTGATTTTTGGTGACTTGCTATTCATCAGTTGGAGAGCCCCTTAGGGAGCAAATAGCACATTCATGGGGTAGAACTGGAAAGACTTCAGTGGGAGAACAACTTAGAGAGGAGTGGGCAGAGTGAAAGCCAGCGAGGTCTGATGAACACCAAGGGGCAAGCGGCGGTGAAAATACTTTCCACTCTGTCCTGCAGAGGAAGAGTGTTGCTGGAGAGGAACGCCACTGCTGATCATCCTTCCAAGACTGCACTCCCTGTGCTCCCTCCTGAAAGTGTGCTCTATGGGGTTTGATATGCCTGCAACGGGGTGTGGTGGGGAAGAGGTCCGTGTGTGCCCTGTGTGTGTGTGTGTGTGTGTGTGTATGTGCACAGGGAGATGAAGGAAGGGGCCTTGGACTGCAACCTCTGCATCAGTTAGGACAGCTCCATTATTTGTCTATGTTACATATTAGAGTTTCTTACAATAACAACAAAATGAAAAAAAAAAAAAAAAAAGACTTCCTGGAGATAGACCTTCTATTATGTCCATACTAGAAAATGGAAAGCAAAAAGAAAGGGTCTCTGCTCCAAGTAGAACACAGTGAAGGCAAGGAGAGAAAACATCAAAGTAAATCATCAAGGTAAAGCATCAAGGTAAATAACTGTACGAACTAATATATACTGAATGCTAAATGATACCAATAGGTAATTAAAGCCACAGAATTCAGAAAGGCAGGATTAAAGTTAGGGAGTGTGACTCTCTGTAGTTTATCTTTTAGATTTTGTGAATCATGTGGATGAAAATGTTTCCCTCTTTTCATTTCAGAGCAAAATTTGTGGTCCATCCTCATATGCTACGTTGAACCTTATTGCAGACATTTTATGAATATAAACTTTATCCCTGGCTCCATTTTATAATGTGGTCTTTGTTTTCTCTTGCTCTGGTTTTTCTTACATAAAGGATAATTTAATTATTTTCATGTTTCGGAATCAGAAAAGTATGACTCAAATTCCAATGCTACCATTTATTAGTTGAATGACCTCAGATAAATTATCTAAGTGTTCGGATTTTGGTCACTTGTAAAAGTTTAACCTAATGTAATTTTGTGAGAATGTATATTCTTAGCACACAGTACAATAGGTGTAGGTTAATCTGAAACCCCTAGTGGTGGTTTTCTCAATCGTGACTTTCGTCTTTGAGATTCAGCTAAAGGCACAGATTGAGGACAGGGGTAATAATTGTCCCCACATTCAAAGATTAACTGCTGGAGGTCTCGATGAGGGCAGTACAACTCCTCACTGGGGAATTTCCAGAAATTTGAGGGGGTAATTTTGGCTGTCAAGGGGGGTAGGACTGCTGCCTCTGCCAGTTAGTGGGAGGAGGTGGGTATGCTTGACATCCCGCAGTGCACAGGGCAGTGGCACACAGAGAAGAATTGTCCCGCTCCTCCCACAACCTTCCAGTATTTCACTGGATATTCTTAAACCCAGAATTTAACTCCATTGCACATGTAAACACCTGCAAACTCTGGCACCATTTTAACAAAGCCTGATTTTGAAGGAATGTAACTACTGAGCAAAGAAAGGGAAGATTGCATCTTGCCTTGTTTGGAAATTAACCAAAAGTCCTTCACAGTTTTTGGAAGGCTATACAGGAAGCCTCCCAATGAAAATCGCAAATGTGCCCAAAGGGCATTTGGCTCTGCCTGTCTTACAGGGCACTCCTATCTATCAGTTATAGGAACCTCTGAAACTTTGTGCCTTTCCCCTACCTGTATCTTCTGGCCACAGTATGCAAGAGAAGGAAGGAAGACATGAATGTCGCAGAGTTGGAAAGGCAGTAGGAAGAACAACTCTTCCCTTTTCCTCACTGAAGTTTCCAAGTCACAGGGCAAAATTGACACTGTGAAATTATTGTATTGACTCTTAAGAGTCTAAAATTGAACTTCTGTATTGGATTGGACTAGGAAGTTTTAAAGCCTGAAAACAAGTTGTAATTACTAGAAAGAAGCATAACTGAAAACTCTGGAGCCTGTCTAAGATGATTTCAAGGGCTACGTCCCACAGTGAAGATGCCTAAAGGCTGGGGTGAGAGAAAAACTGCAGTCAATTCCTGACTGTTCTCCCTTTGAGATAAACCCATTCAATTCATCAGTTGATAAGGTATCTAAACCTTAGCACTACCCCTGTCAGGGTCGTGTTCTAAACAGGTGAGCTGGCAGATGCTGTAAGCTAGACTCCTCCGGCAACACTGTGTGAGACACACTTTAGCCTTCAGGTGCTGGGCCATGCCAGTCTTCTCCTTCCAGTCTCTTTTCCACACCATGCAGGGGAAGTTCTATAAAATCAAGTCAAAGAAAAATTGAACTTTTATGGACTCTCAAATAGATAACCAATAAGGAGATAGAATTATGGGGCGGGGTGGGGGTTGAATAAAACTAGACAAAGGCAAATGCTATTCCTTTAAAAATCCCTTTTTCTCCCCAAAACTTCTGCTCCTTCAGATAGCTACACTATGTTGCTGGAAGACCAAGAAGGGCCTGAGATAGGATCAGGGAAATGGAGCCACAGAATGAGTAACCAGGAGCTATCTCCATGCTTACAAGTCATGGAAGCTACATCATTAGGATTAGCATGAAAATAATGATTTTGGATCTACTCCAGCCAGTAATCAAGCAAGGTTGTTTGTTTAGTGTATACCCTAACCATGTACTTTCCAAGAAGCTGGTGTATTTGTAAGCAGCAGAATAAAGATTTGAAAGTTAAGACCCTGCCAAATCCTTTCTTTAGATCATGACAACCAAATAACCCCAGAGCAGCCCATGCTAATAGCTTTGTTCTGTATCCTATGAGAACTTCAAACATTTTCTCCCCAAAGGAAATTGGTTTCTAGCATTATTCAATTACGATTTTTAATAATTTGGGTGAGTAATTTGACATTTCAACTATGGAACTGGGTTTAAGAAATACTCATAACAAGAGAAAAAACAATCTCATTTTCTGCGACCTAGAGAATGCCACATGTTTGCATACTTATTAAGTAGCAAGTTTTTTGTTCTTATACAAATTATAGTAAATATGTTTTGGGGACATTTTAATTCTTATAAATTCTGCTAAGTTTAAGAAACAAAAGTGTATACATATTAAAATTCTGTGAGTTATTGTTAGATTATTGACAATTAGATTATAGATTATAGTTAGATTTTAATTGTTACCTGAAGAACTAATTCCTAAGAAAGATTATTTAGACTTGAAAATTCCCTAGTACAAGATCTATGTTGATTTTTAACTGTGTTCAAAGGGCATTCTACCTGATTTTCCTAAAGCTTCAATACCATTTTTTTCCCTTTCTATACTCGGCCTGGGGAGTATCATAGAACAAAACAGGAAGAAAGGAAAAATATTAATTAATCACCTTTAGTCAGCCATGGAGCTAAGAGTTTACTTGTTGAGAAATTGTATATTACATTTTAGAGTCTCTTCCTAATGAGAATTCTGAGGACGACCTTCTCAGCCTTTTTGCTGAGCGTTGATCTTTTAGATAACCGATGGAGCTGATCATGCTTCCCTTTCGATGTTTTTTTATTTTTTCCCCACAAAAAAAATTAAAGCCAAAATTGAGTTCTCTGTTTTACAAATATTAAGAATTTCATGGAGTACATTTGCAGATTAGCCTTATTTCTGGCTTCAATCCATGCTACTGCCTTCTTATCTCTTTACATCAGTTCTAATTTATGTTATCTTTTTGCTTTGTATATCTGTTGAATACTTAATTCCTTATAAGTATTCTGGAAAAAGAAGGTATCAGGCATTCGTACATGTAAAGCTCATAGATTACTGCCTAGCAATATGTATCATATACAGCTACTTACTCATCAGTAGTAGGCATTATTCAGGGAGAGAAAGCCCAGAAGGAAATACAATTATTCTGTTGTCCTGGAATACTTCTAAGGCTCTAAATCTATGGAGAATGGGTTATAGGTACCCTCACTTTCTAAATAAAGCTGCAAGATGTATTTCTATGGATCCACTCAGAGGTGGCTAACTCTGTCCTTTGTTTTTTTTTTTTTTTTTTAAAGATTTTATTTGTTTATTGGACAGAGAGAGATCACAAGTAGGCAGAGAGGCAGGCAGAGAGAGAGAGGAGGAAGCAGGCTCCCCACCAAGGAAAGAGCCCGATGTGGGGCTCGATCCCAGGACCTTGGGATCATGACCTGAGTCGAAGGCAGAGGCTTTAACCCTCTGAGCCACCCAGGCGCCCCTAACTCCATCCTTTGTATGTTCACTCTGACTTCTAGTTCTTTGGGAGAATTCAAGGAAGAGGTTACACAAGGGTAGAGAACATACAGATTTTTCTTTCCATCCTTGCCTTAAGCCTATGGGATTTCCCAAAGAAGAATCCTCTAAATTCTCAAAATCTGATAACCATCTCTATTCAAGCAAAGAAGGAGTGCAGTGGAAGAGCTTTTAAGAGAAAGTGGGTGAAAAGAAAGAAAAAAAGAAAGAAATGGGTGTTCCCTAGGGTTAGGAAATGTGAACACAGAACGGGTCCCTTCTTCTATCTCAAGAACTCTGAAGTCAGGAGGCTGGAGGGAATAGCTTATAATGTCAAGGCAAGGAGACAGGGAAGTAAGGAAGGCAACCCTACTTAGAGAAAATGTTCTGGCAAGAATGTAGAGGAGTTTCGGATTGGCTAAGTAGGTACCGTTAAAGGTAGTTAAACTCAAGCTTCTTGAAACTGTTACTCTCAGTGGTGATCTCCTGCAAAGGCGGGATTACTCCAGGGGTAAACCACTAGAGATGGGAGCAGAGGAGGTGTCATCTGGGTCAGTCAGGGAGTTTACTACCTGACTGCAGTTCAGAGGTTGCCAGGGATCCCACATATATGCCTAGGAAATACCGGTATTTGATTACCTGTATCATTGGAGGACATGAAATGCAGTCTGTACAGATCAGCACCAGTAAAATTTAAAAACCTTGGTCCTTTTATCCATTTTTTATTTATTTTTTTAAAAATTTTATTTATTTTTTAAATTTCTTTTCAGTGTTCCAGAGTTCATTGTGTATGTACCACACCCAGTGCTCCATGCAATACGTGCCCTCCACAATACCCACCACAAGGCTCACCCTACCTCCCACTCCTCCCCCCTCCAAAACCCTCAGTTATTTCCTCAGAGTCTATAGTCTCTCATGGTTCATCCCCCCCTCCAATTTATCCTCACTCACATCTCCTCTCCATTTCCCCGTGTCCTCCGTGTTATTTCTTATGCTCCACAAGTAAGTGAAACCATATGACAATTGACTCTCTGCTTCACTTATTTCACTTAGCATAATCTCTTCCAGTCCCATCCATGTTGATACAAAAGTTGGGTATTCATTCTTTCTGATGGAGGCACAATACTCCATAGTATATATGTACCACATCTTCTTTATCCATTCGTCCGTTGAAGCGCATCTTGGTTCTTTCCACAGTTTGGTGACTGTGGCCATTGCTGCTATGAACATTGGGATACAGATGGCCCTTCTTTTCACTACATCTGTATCTTTGGGGTAAATACCCAGTAGTGCAATTGCAGGGTCATAGATAAGAACAGCACTTCTCCAATGAAGACATACAAATGACTAACAGACACATGAGAAAATGTTCATCATTGCTGGCCATCAGGGAGATTCAAATCAAAACCACATTGAGATACCACCTTAAACCAGTTTGAATGGCCAAAATTAACAAGACAGCAAACAACATGTGTTGGAGAGGATGTGGAGAAAGGGGAACCCTCTTACACTGTTGGTGGGAATGCAAGTTGGTGCAGCCACTTTGGAAAACAGTGTGGAGATTCCTTAAGAAATTAAAAATAGAGCTTCCCTTTTATCCATTTTTTAAATTGAAGTATAAGTGATACACAACATTACTAGTACAGCATAATGATTTGATTTTTGTATATATTGCAAAAGGTTCACCACAATAAGTCTAGTCAAACTCCCTTCACGATATGTATTTATAGAATTTATTTTTCTTACGATGAGAATTTTTAAGATTTATTCTCTCAGGAACTTTCAAATATGAAATGCAGTATTACTAACTGCAGTCTCTATACTGTACATTATCATAACTTACTTAAATTAGAACTGGAAATTTATACCTTTTGACTCCCCTCATGCATTTTTCCTCCAAACAATCCCTGCCTCTGGTAACTATCAATCTGTTCTCTGTATCTATAAACTTGGTTGGTTTTTTTAAAAAGATTTTATTTATTTATTTGATAGACAGAGATTACAAGTAATCAGAGAGGCAGGCAGCGAGGAGGAAGCAGGTTCTCCACTGAGCAGAGAGGCCGATGTGGGGCTTGATCCCAGGACCCTGAGATCATGACCTGAGCCGAAGGCAGAGGCTTTAACCCACTGAGGCACCCAGGCGCCCCTATAAACTTGGTTTTATTGCTTGTGTTTGATTTTAGATTCCCCATACAAGTGAGATCGTACAGTATTTGTCTTACTCTGTCTGACTTATTTCACTTGAGGCATAATGCCCTCAAGTGTCATCCATGTCATCACAAATGGCAATATTTCATTTTTAATGGTTGAATAATATTCCACTGTATGCATGTAATATTTATAATCTTTATCTATTCATCCATTGATAAACACAGGCTGTTTCCATATCATGGCAATTGTGAATAATGCTACAATGAACATGAGGGTGCATATATCTTTTCAAGTTAGTATTTTCCTTTTCTTCAGATAAATACCCAGAAGTAGAACTGCTGGGTCATATGGTAATTCTATTTTTATTTTTATTTTTATTTTTTTAAAGATTTTATTTATTTATTTGACAGACAGAGATCACAGGTAGGCAGAGAGGCAAGCAGAAAGAGAGGAAGGGAAGCAGGCTCCGTGCTGAGCAGAGAGCCTGATGCGGGGCTCAATCCTGAGCGGAAGGCAGAGGCTTTAACCCACTGAGTCACCCAGGTGCCCCTGTAATTCTATTTTTAAATTTTTGAGCAACATCTATACTGTTTTCCTTAATGGCTGCACCAATTTCCATTCACACCAATAGTGTACAAGGGTTCCTTTTTCTCCACATTGTGGGTGTTGAATCATCCTCGAATCTGAAATACATCTCACTTGATCATGGAGAATGAGGGTTGCTGGAGGGGAGGAGGATGGGAGGGATTGAGTGGCTGAGTGATGGAGATTGGGGAGGGTATGTGCTATGGTGAGTGCTGTGAATTGTGTAAGACTGATGATTCACAGACCTGTACCCCTGAAACAAATAATACATTATATGTTAATAAAAAATGTATCGTTCAATTTGGTTTGCTAATATTTGTTGAGAATTTCTGCATCTATTTTCATCAGAGATACTGACCTGTAATTTTGTGGTATCTTTTTCTGGTTTTCTCTTTGTCTCTAATTTTCTGTAATTTGAATATGATATGCCTATGTATAGTTTGTTTTTGTTTGGTATTTATTCTGCTTGATGTTCTCAGAGCTTCCTGGATCTATGGCTATGTGTCTGTCATTAATTTTGGAAAATTCCTGGCTATTATTGCTTTAAAAATCTCTTCTGCTTTTTTCTGACAGGGCATTTATACATATGTTACACCTTTAGAAATTGTTCCACAGTTCTTGAATGTCCTGGTTTTTGTTTTCATTCTTTTTTCTCTGTATTTCAGTTTGGAAGTTTCAACTGACATATCTTAAACTTCACTGATTCTTCCTTTGGTCATGTGCCCATCTGCTGATAAGCCCATTAAATGCATTCTTTATTTCAATTATAGTTTTTTTTCTCCAGCACTTCTTTAGGTCTTTCTTAGAGTTTCCATCTCTCTGCTTACATTAACCATATGTTCTTCTATGTTGTCTATGTTTTCCATTAGAGCTCTTAACATATTAATAATTAATTATTTTAAATCCCCTGTGTTATATCTGCGTCTGGTTCTGAAGATTGCTTTGTCCCTTGAAACTGCGTTTCTTTTTGCCATTTAGCATACCTTGCCATTTTTTGTTGAAAGCCAGACATAATGTATAGGGTAATAACTGATCTAAAGAACTTTTTTGTGGGGAGCCTGGGTGGCTCAGTGGGTTAAGCCTCTGCCTTCGGCTCAGGTCATGATCTTGAGGTCCTGGGATTGAGCCCTGCATTGGGCTCTCTGCTCAGCAGAGAGCCTGCTTCCCCCTCTCTTTCTCTGCCTGCCTCTCTGCGTACTTGTGATCGCTCTCTCTCTCTGTCAAACAAATAAATAAAATCTTAAAAAAAAAAAGAACTTTTTTGTGTGGTTTCATGTTAATATGGCTAGAAATTGAATTATGTTTATTGTTTGTTTGGAGCTATAGATATCAGAAACTTTAAATTCCTCTAGCATTCTTGTTTTTGTCCCCCTGTTGTGTCTTTGAGTATTCCTAGAAATTCTTTATTAAATAGTCTGAGGCTTGAAGCTCTTTTAGCTGTAATCCACTGTTATTATTCGGAAGTCTTATTGCTTTGATGGTAAGATATTAAAAGGGAAAGCATTCTATAATCTTATGATTAAATCTCTGTCTGTTAGTGGGCCAGCACCCCAGGCTATGACCTTTACAAGTATTCCATATATATATATATATATATATATATATATATATATATATATTTTTTTTTTTTTTTTTTTTTTTTTTTTTTTTTTTCTTTTTAGGTGAGACAAGATGGCTGGAGGGAACTGAAGTTAGTTACTGTTCTTTGAGCTGGTGGGATGAGGCTTTGGTAAAGCTTTTTCACCTGGATAGTAGCTCTTTCTTATGGAAAATTCTCTGAGCATCTTTCAAAATGGTTACTTTTCCTTTCCCTCTGTCAGATACATACTGAGATCTTTCCTAACTCTTCACTGTGAAGACTTGGTGGGATTTCTGGAAGAAAACCCTAGGATAATCAAGTGCTTATCTCATCACATTCACAGGGTCCATCCATACTGAAAGGAAAGGAAACTGTACAAGGGCAAAACTTACTGAGGATAATATTATCCTATCATGGTGACATTTTGGCAAGCTAAATTGATAGCAAGAATTCTACATTAATTAAAGCGCACAATGAATGGTTCATCTTTCTATCTCTCCACTGGAGTAGTAGCCAGAAATCCTTAAGTTATAAGTAAATTGTCTTTCGGAGTATCAGTTTTTGCTTCAGTAACATTCTTAACCTAACACAATTGTGTAAGCATTTGTATCTCTAGTTTTTATTACAGTAACAACTACATATTACTTGCAAATAGTAGTTGTATCTAAATTATCACAGTAGCTTTGAATTTCTCTGTGTTAGAATGACCTCAAACCCTGTCAGCAGGAGAGAAAATTGGGGGTTCTTTAAAGCACAAGGAGTGATGGATGAGTTCACATTGTAAATGGAAAAACCTGTACCTACATATTAATGGTTTCAAAAGCAGAATATAATATTGAGGCAATGGAATTGAACTTCAGCTTCCTCCTAACAAAACCAATGTTGTCTTTCAGATCCCAAGTGCATTGAATGGATCAAGGGATCAAAGCTATTATTAGAAAAGAGAAAATTATTTGGGGGCTGATAGAAAGTTATATCTTTATAGAAACAGATTATCTGAAAGAATATTCAGGAAATGGTAGCAAGAAGTTTCTTAATAAATCATGTAGTTAGTAGTGAGAGTGGGCGAGAGAAGCTAGTTTTACAGGCTACTAAAAGACATAAAGGTAAAAACTATAGTATTAGCAACGCAATTGGATAAAGAGTTACAAATTGATCGAAGCCCTAAAACATATTGTAAATTTTTTTTTGAAGGGAGTTAAAAGATACATGTCTGGAAAAAAGTAACTTGTGAATTGGTATTATTGACCAGCTATTTGGAAGTAAAAGCTATTATATCCTCTCCTTATGTAACGTACTAATATAAATTCTAACTTTATTTAGTTTATTACTACTATGTAATAACAGAGGCAATACTCATTACCATTCAGGACACAGCTCTCGAATGTCTGAGAATGTTACCTGTTGATTTGTTAATAGCCATCGGTTCATGTTTCTCATATAGATGGTGGTAACCTATCAAAAGCCTTATGTTTTGTTTCTTTCTTCTTTCCTGCAGACCAGTGTAAGCCTGGACAAGCTCTTCTACTTTGGAGGCTATTTCTTTCAGGGGTGGTGGAAAGTATATATTCCAAGGTGAGTTTTGCAGAGAGAACAGAAGTGTCATTTGCCTTCCGCCCCAAGCCATATCCATCAACAAAGCTTTATCAGTAGTAAAGGTTTTATTTTTATTTCATCTGCCTGACTTCTACAATTTTCTTCTAACCGCTACTAAACTTGGGCTGGGTAAAGCACTATTATTTTACACCTCTCAAAGACCAACAATTGTTTGTTGAAAAAAATTACGTTTGAGTTATTTATATTATTTTATTCATTCCTTTCTATTAACTTTAGTGACCAATGTTAATAGCCCCATTTTATAAAAGAAAATGTTGAAGTTGAAGGGGTTTAAATAATTCTAAAGATCACATAAGTAGTGTAAAAAATAAAGTAGGTGAACAAAAATAAAAATAAAAAATAAAGTAGGTGAATAAAAAATAAAATTAGGTGAACATAGAAACCATTATTATCAAATCTCTGAAGGGAGAAAGTTGTTTGAGTTTAAAAGCAGTAGAAATAGGTACACTTTCACCATTCTTATTCAACATTGTCCTGGATGGTCTAGCAACTACGATTAGGTCAGAGAAAGAAAGAAAAGGCATATAATGTGGAAAAGGAAAAAATAAAATTTTCCCTATTTACAGAGACATTATTGCATTATTGTCTATAAACACAATCTCCGGGAATCCACCAAAAAAAAAAAAAAATCCTAGAACTAATATATAAATTCAGCAAGGTTACAGATATAAGATCAACACACAAAAATCAACCATATATCTGTACACAAACAATTACACATGTTGAAGTCAAAATTAGGAATGCAATGCCATTTAAAATTACTCCAAAAAAATGAAATGCTTAGGTGTATTCTTAAAAGGACATTTCAAGGGACACCTGGGTGACTCAGTTAGTGTCTACTTTCAGCTCAGGTCATGATTTCAGGGGTCCTGGGATTGAGTCCTGCATTGGTATCTTTGCTCAGTGGGGAATCTGTTTGTCCCTCTCCCTTTGTGCTCTTTCTCACTCTTTTCTCTCTCAAGTAAATAAATGAAATCTTTTGAAAAATGTATTTAAAAAGGACATTTTAGGATCCATATGATGAAATTATAAATGACTTATGAAAAAAATTAAAAGCAAACCTAGATAAGATTGACCTATTCTGTTCATGGACTGGGAAATTCAACATAGTAAAGGTATAAATTCCTCCAAGTTGATCTATAGGTTCAATGCAATTACTATTCAAATCCTAGCAAGCTTTTTTTTTTTTTTTTGTAAACATAGACAAGCTTATTCCAAAATTTATATTAATAGGTACAGGCCTTAGAATAGCTAAGACAACCTTGAAAAAGAAGAATAAAGTGGGACAAGGCTTGTTGTTAATATGTGGCTATAGTAATCAAGGCAAAGCGGTATTAGCAGAGGAATAGATACTTAAAACAGTGGAGCAGGGTAGGGAACCTAGAAAGAGACCCTTATAAAAATGCTCAAATAGTTTTTGACAGAGATACAAAAATAATCCAGTGGAGGAAGGATAACTTTTCAATAAATTCTGGTAGAGCAACTGAAAATTCATAAGCAGAAATTTGAACTTCAACTCAAACCTCACATCTTATACAAAAATTAACTCAAAATGACTTGTCAACTTAAATGTAAACATAAACCATAAAATGTTCATAACATGTATTATGTTTTACAATGTTTATTAAAAATTTTTATAAAAAACAGTGAGAATCTTCTTCAGGACCTAGGGCTAGGCAAATAGTTCTTATGACTGACACCAATGCACAATGCATAAGAGGAAAAAATTGATAAACTGAACTTCATCAAAATTAAAAATTTCTTCTTTGGAAAACACCAAGTGAAGAAGATGGAAAAAAAGCTATAGAATGGGAGAAAAAATTTGTAAACCATGTATCTGATAAAGGATTAGTATTTAGAAAAACAAAGCACTCTCAAAGTTCAACATTAAAAAATTCAATTAGAAAATAGACAAAAGACATAAAAAGAAATTTTATCAAAGAGAATATACAGATGGCAAATGAAAAGATGTTCAATATAATTAGCCATTGGAGAAATGCAAATTAAAAATACAACAAGATATCATTACCTGTCTGTCACAATTTCTGAAATACAAAAAATAGTGTTAACACCAAATGTAGAAGACAATGCAGAGAACATGAATGAGTTCTGCATCACTGCTAGGAATGTAAAATGGCACGGTCACTCTGGAAAACAAGTTGGCAGTTTGAACTAGAACTAAATATGTTTGACTCTTAGGATGACTACTATTAAAGAAGAAAAAAGCAGAAAACAACAAGTGCTGGTGAGGATACGGAGAAATTGGAACCCATATGGGAATGTGAAATGGTGGCAAACAATGTGATGGTTCCTCAAAAAATTAAACACTGAATTATCATATGATCCAGAAATTTCATTTCTGGGTATATACCCAAAAGAATTCAAATCAAGAACTTAAAGAGATATTTGTGTACCAACATTCAGACCAATGGTATCCACAAGAGTCAAAATGTGGAGGGAATGCAAACATCCATCTATGGACAAATGGATAAACAAAACAATATGTATGTATAATGGTATACTATTCAGCCTTGAATGGAATTCTGACACATGTTATAACGTGGATAAACCTTGAAATGATGCTAAATTAAATACACTAGATACAAAAGAACAAATATTTTATTATTCCACTTATAGGAGGTATCTAGAATGGTCATTTTATAGACAAAAAGTAGAATAGTGGTCATACAGTGTGGGCTGGGGAGGAGGAGTCATGGGGAGTTATTGGTTAATGGGTAATGAGTTTTAGTTTTAGATGAGGAAAATGCTCTGGAAATTGTTAATGGGACAAAACAATGTGAACATACTTAATGCCACTGAATTGTACACTTAAAAATGGTTTTAAAATGCAAATTTCATGTTCTGTATCTTTCATCACACACATACATACAAACTGAATTAAATGTGCAACTACCGTTTGATCTAATAACTACACTCTTGGATATTTATCTTAAAGAAACAAGAAATTGTATTTAAACAAAATGCTGTATACACATATACACATATACACATATACATATATACATGTTCATAGCCACTTTATTTGTAATAGTCAAAACCTGTAATCTGTCCAGATACCCTTACAGGGTGACTGGCTATGGCACATACTAACTGTGGTGCATACTAACCATGGACTATCACTCAGCAATAAAAAGGAATTGCCCTCTGAAACAGAACCATTTTGAAGGATCTTTAGGGAAGTATGTTGAGCAAAAGAAAGCCACTTCTAAAAGGTTACATGTTCTATGCTTCAATTTATGTAGCATTTTTAAAGAAGATTTTATTTGTTTATTTGAGAGAGAGCACAAGAAGAGGGGAGGGGCAGAAGGAGACAGGTAAACAGAATCCCCGCTGAGCAGGGAGTCCCATGCAGGGCTCTATCCCAGGACCCTGGGGTCATGACCTAAGCTGAAGGTACCTAAGCCACCGAGGTGCCCCCATTCATATAGTATTTTTGAGAAAATTTTAGAAATGAAAAAGAGATTTGTGGTTTTCAGAGGTTAGAAGTAGGGAAAGAAGGGAGGCAGAAGGCATGTGGACATGGGAAGGGAAACACAAGGGGTTTTTGAGGTGATGAAACTGTTCTGTACATTGACTGGACACAGGTGCCTACACATGTGAGAAAATTAGTAGAAGTAAATAGACAATGAGTACAAATGAGTACAAATAGAACTGGGAAAGCTGAATAAAAGCAATGCATTGTATCAATAACATGGTTGCAATATTAGACTATCTTTTGCAAACAGATTTTTTTTGTTTTATTTTGCTCATTTGTTACCATTGAAGAGAAACCTCAGAATTTCTTGGGATCTCTCTGTATTATTTCTTACATCTGCATGTGAGACTACAGAAATATTAATAAAATTTAAATAAAAAAGGAAGCAAGAATTGGCATTACACACAAAAGATCAGATGAATAAGAGTATATAAATGTTTAAAAATCTGTGCATAAAAAATGAAAACATGACCAAAACTATAATATGAAAAAAATAGTTTCAATAGCAAATACAGCAAAAGGTTAGTATCTACAGTATATAATGAACCTATACCCAGGAAACCTCCAATAGCTAAATGAAGAAAGGATGTGAATAAAAAGTTCACTTTAGTAGTGGTGATCTGACTGTATTATCTGTGGACCTCTGGAAGTCCCCAAGGTACTCTATGCTGACATTGTACAAAAGTCATGGTGGGTAAACTGTTGGTGCCTGAACATGCAGCAAGACAATGGCACCAAAGTCATCATCATTGCATTTTCCACTGCTATGTACAGAACAAAACAAAAAGGCCAATTTTACTGAAGAATGTCCTCAATGAAGCAGCAAATGTAGATTTTATTAAACCTTAATCCTTCAGGACAACTATTTTTAATTTTCTGTGTGACAATATGGGAAGTATGAGCAAAGTATTTTTGGTGAGTACCAAAATACAAGAGCATCTCAAGAAAGCACTTTGTCATTGTTTAAATTGCAAGATGACCTAGCCATTTTTTTTCATGAAACATTTTTACTTGAAAGAAATGACAGGCAAATTATGACTATTCAGACTTAGGTATTTGACAGACATTTTTTTTTTTAATTGAAGGAAGTAAGCCTGTCACTTGCCAATGTTAAAATCTGAGCTTTCAAGTGAAATTTATAATATTGGAATATTGGCATCAAGACTTTTCTGATGATATTTGGATTAACAAGTTTGAGTTTTGACATTTTATAATGAAATAGAACATTTGGAAGATTTGCATTACTCAGTGAACTAACATTTTTTAAATGGCTAAGACAGGATATTTTAAAATCATGGGTAAAAGAATCTATTCAAAAGCTGGAAATACCAGTGGGTTTTAATGAAAAGAACACTAAAGTTTCATTGATATGTTTTCAGATTATTTTTTGGAAGTAATCCTTAAGAAACAACCACTTGTTGAGTTCTGGTGTATCATTTAAAAAGAACAGCTACATTTTTTTCAGGAAAGTCTATTAAAATAGACTTCCTTTTTTTTTAAGATTTTATTTATTTATTTGACACAGAGAGAGAGAGAGAGAGAGAACAAGCAGGGGGAGGGCAGAGAGAGAGAGCGGGAGAAGCAGACTTCCCACTGAGCAGGGAGCCCAATGAGGGACCCTGGGATCATGAACTGAGCCAAAGGCAAATGCTTAACTGACTGAACCACCCAGATGACCCTACAATATTTCTTCTTTACCAACTACACTTGACCCCTGAACTGAGAGTTAGGGACTCTGACCCTCAGTGAAGTCCTAAATCCACCTATAACTTTTGACTCCCCCCAAATGTAACTAATAATAGCATACTACCGACTGAAAGCTTTACTGGTAACATAAACAATCAATTAACACATATTTTTTATGTTATGTTCATTATATGCTGTGTTCTTACAATAAAGGAGGCTGTGAAAAAGAAAATAATATAAAGAGCATCACCCCCAAAAAAGAAAATACATTTAGAGTACTGTACTGTAGAAAATCTGTGTATAAATAGACCCACACAGTTCAAGCCTGTAATGTTCAAAGGTCAACTGTAGTTGGTAAAGAAGGGATACATATTGGTGAGAGACTGGATTTTCTGCATATAATTCAACTAAAGCAACATACTGTGACTGCCAACATACCTAAGCAAGTATGAGAATTTAGTTGTTTTCTAATCAGTCTGACATTAAAAATATTTGTAAAAATGTAAAATAATGCCACTCTTCTAAAAAAATTTTGTTTTGGAAATTACTATTTTTCATTAAAATGTTATATGTGATAATATGTAATAGATTTATTTATTTTTTTATCTTTTTTATGATTTTTAAAATCATTTTTTAAATTTATTTTCAACATAACAGTATTCATTGTTTTTGTACCACACCCAGTGCTCCATGCAATCCGTGCCCTCTCTGATACCCACCACCTAGTTCCCCCAACCTCCCACCCACCCACCTCTTCAAACCCTTCAGATTGTTTTTCAGAGTCCATAGTCTCTCATGGTTCACCTCCCCTTCCAATTTCCCCCAACTCCCTTCTCCTAACTCCCCATGTCCCCCATGCTATTTGTTATGCTCCACAAATAAGTGAATCCATATGATAATTGACTCTCTCTGCTTGACTTATTTCACTCAGCATAATCTCTTCCAGTCCCATCCATGTTGCTGCAAAAGTTGGGTATTCATCCTTTCTGATGGAGGCATAATACTCCATAGTGTATATGGACCACATCTTCCTTATCCATTCGTCCGTTGAAGGGCATCTTGGTTCTTTCCACAGTTTGGTGACCGTGGCCATTGCTGGTATAAACATTGGGGTAGAGATGGCCCTTCTTTTCACCACATCTGTATCTTTCAGGTAAATACCCAGTAGTACAATTGCAGGGTCATAGAGAAGTTCTATTTTTAATTTCTTGAGGAATCTCCACACTGTTCTCCAAAGAGGCTGCACCAACTTGCATTCCCACCAACAGTGTAAGAGGGTTCCCCTTTCTCCACATCCCCTCCAACACATGTTGTTTCCTGTCTTGCTAATTTTGGCCATTCTAACTGGTGTAAGGTGATATCTCAATGTAGTTTTAATTTGAATCTCCCTGATGGCTAATGATGATGAACATTTTTTCATGTGTCTGATAGCCATTTGTATGTCTTCAATGGAGAAGTGTCTGTTCATATCTTCTGCCCATTTTATGATATGATGGTCTGTTTTGTGTGTGTTGAGTTTGAGGAGTTCTTTATAGATCCTGGAAATCAATCTTTTGTCTGTCATTTGCAAATATCTTCTCCCATTCCGTGGGTTGCCTCTTTGTTCTCTTGACTGTTTCCTTTGCTGTGCAGAAGCTTTTGATTTTGATGAAGTCCCAAAAGTTTATTTTGGCTTTTGTTTCCTTTGCCTTTGGAGACATATCTTGAAAGAAGTTGCTGTGGCTGATATCAAAGAGATTACTGCCTATGTTCTCCTCTAGGATTCTGATGGATTCCTGTCTCACGTTGAGGTCTTTTATCCATTTTGAGTTTATCTTTGTGTACGGTGTAAGAGAATGGTTGAGTTTATCTTTGTGTACGGTGTAAGAGAATGGTTGAGTCTCATTCATCTACATATAGCTGCCCAGTTTTCCTAGCACCATTTATTGAAGAGACTGTCTTTTTTCCACTGTATATTTTTTCCTGTTTTGTCGAAGATTAACTGACCATAGAGTTGAGGGTCCATATCTGGGCTCTCTACTCTGTTCCACTGGTCCATGTGTCTGTTTTTATGCCAGTACCATGCTGTCTTGGTGATCACAGCTTTGTAGTAAAGCTTGAAATCAGGTAACCTGATGCCCCCAGTTTTATTTTTGTTTTTCAAGATTTCCTTAGCGATTCAGGGTCTCTCTGGTTCCATACAAATTTTTGGATTATTTGCTCCAGCTCTTTGAAGAATACCGGTGGAATTTTGATTGGAATGGCATTAAAAGTATAGATTGCTCTAGGCAGTATAGACATTTTAACAATGTTTATTCTTCTGATCCAAGAGCATGGAATGGTCTTCCATCTTTTTGTGTCTTCTTCAATTTCTTTCATGAGTGTTCTGTAGTTCCTTGAGCACAGATCCTTTACCTCTTTAGTTAGGTTTATTCCCAGGTATCTTATGGTTCTTGGTGCTATAGTAAATGGAATCGATTCTCTAATTTCCCTTTCTGTATTTTCACTGTTAGTGTATAAGAAAGCCACTGATTTCTGCACATTGACTTTGTATCCTGCCACGTTACTGAATTGCTGTATGAGTTCCAGCATTACCCTGATCCCCAAACCAGGTAAAGACCCTACCAAAAAGGAGAATTTCAGACCAATATCACTGATGAATATGGATGCTAAGATTCTCAACAAGATCCTAGCAAACAGGACCCAACAGCACATTAAAAAGATTATCCATCATGACCAGGTGGGATTCATTCCTGGGCTACAAGGATGGTTCAACATTCGCAAATCAATCAATGTGATAGAGCAAATTAATAAGAGAAGAGAGAAGAACCACGTGGTCCTCTCAGTTGATGCAGAAAAAGCATTTGACAAAATCCAGTATCCGTTCCTGATTAAAACGCTTCAAAGTATAGGGATAGAGGGAACATTCCTGAACTTCATCAAATCTCTCTATGAAAAACCCACAGCAAATATCATCCTCAATGGGAAAAAGCTTGCAGCCTTCCCGTTGAGATCAGGAACATGACAAGGATGCCCACTCTCACCACTCCTGTTCAACATAGTATTAGAAGTCCTAGCAACAGCAATCAGACAACAAAGAGAAATAAAAGGTATCCAAATTGGCAATGAAGAAGTCAAACTCTCTCTCTTCACAGATGACATGATTCTTTATATGGAAAATCCAAAAGACTCCACCCCCAAGCTAATAGATTTATGTTTACAGTGAATTAATAAGTATATGTTTAAAAACTTCTCAGTTTTAATTTCCAATATGGTAAGATGTCAAAGGATATGACCCATGTAAACAAAAACTCTATGTTCCTTAGTATTTTTTTTATTAATTTTATTTTTTATAAACATATAATATATTTTTATCCCCAGGGGTACAGGTCTGTGAATTGCCAGGTTTACACACTTCACAGCACTCACCATAGCACATACCCTCCCCAGTGTCCATAATCCCATCCATCTTCCAACTCCCCTCCCCCCATCAACCTTCAGTTTGTTTGGTGAGATTCAGAGTCACTTATGTTTTGTCTCCCTCCCAATTCCACCTTGTTTCATTTACTCTTCTCCTACCCCCTTAACCCCCCGTGTTGCATCTCCTATCCCTCATATCAAGGAGATCATATGATAGCTGTCTTTCTCCAGTTGACTTATTTCGCTAAGCATGATACCCTCTACTTCCATCCATGTCGTCGCAAATGACAAGATTTCATTTCTTTTGATGGCTGCATAGTATTCCATTGTGTATATATACCACATCTTCTTTATCCATTCGTCTGTTGATGGACATCTAGGTTCTTTCCATAGTTTGGCTATTGTAGACATTGCTGCTATAAACATTTGGGTGCACGTGCCCCTTCGGATCACTACGTTTGTATCTTTAGGGTAAATACCCAGCAGTGCAATTGCTGGGTCATAGGGTAGTTCTATCTTCAACATTTTGAGGAACCTCCATGCTGTTTTCCAGAGTGGTTGCAACAGCTTGCATTCCCACCAACAGTGTAGGAGGGTTCCCCTTTCTCCGCATCCTCGCCAGCATCTGTCATTTCCTGACTTGTTCATTTTAGCCATTCCGACTGGTGTGAGGTGATATCTCATGGTGGTTTTGATTTGTATTTCCCTGATGCCGAGTGATGTGGAGCACTTTTTCATGTGTCTGTTGGCCATCTGGATGTCTTCTTTGCAGAAATGTCTGTTCCTGTCCTCTGCCCATTTCTTGATTGGATTATTTGTTCTCTGGGTGTTGAGTTTGCTAAGTTCTTTATAGATTTTGGACACTAGCCCTTTATCTGATATGTCATTGGCAAATATCTTCTCCCATTCTGTCAGTTGTCTTTTGGTTTTGTTCACTGTTTCCTTTGCTGTGCAAAAGCTTTTGATCTTGATAAAATCCCAATAGTTCATTTTTGCCCTTGCTTCACTTGCTTCCCTTGCTTTTGGTGATGTTCCTAGGAAGATGTTGCTGCGACTGAGGTCGAAGAGGTTGTTGCCTGTGTTCTCCTCGAGGATTTTGATGGATTCCTTTCTCACATTGAGATCCTTCATCCATTTTGAGTCTATTTTCGTGTGTGGTGTAAGGAAATGATCCAATTTCATTTTTCTGCATGTGGCTGTCCAATTTTCCCAACACCATTTATTGAAGAGGCTGTCTTTTTTCCATTGGACATTCTTTCCTGCTTTGTCGAAGATGAGTTGACCATAGAGTTGAGGGTCTATTTCTGGGCTCTCTATTCTGTTCCATTGATCTATGTGTCTGTTTTTGTGCCAGTACCATGCTGTCTTGATGATGACAGCTTTGTAATAGAGCTTGAAGTCCGGAATTGTGATGCCACCAACTTTGGCTTTCTTTTTCAATATTCCTTTGGCTATTCGAGGTCTTTTCTGGTTCCATATACATTTTAGGATTATTTGTTCCATTTCTTTGAAAAAAATGGATGGTACTTTGATAGGAATTGCATTAAATGTGTAGATTGCTTTAGGTAGCATAGACATTTTCACAATATTTATTCTTCCAATCCAGGAGCATGGAACATTTTTCCATTTCTTTGTGTCTTCCTCAATTTCTTTCATGAGTACTTTATAGTTTTCTGTGTATAGATTCTTAGTCTCTTTGGTTAGGTTTATTCCTAGGTATCTTATAGTTTTGGGTGCAATTGTAAATGGGATGGACTCCTTAATTGCTCTTTCTTCTGTCTTGTTGTTGGTGTAGAGAAATGCAACTGATTTCTGTGCATTGATTTTATATCCTGACACTTTACTGAATTCCTGTACAAGTTCTAGCAGTTTTGGAGTGGAGTCTTTTGGGTTTTCCACATATAGTATCATATCATCTGTGAAGAGTGACAGTTTGACTTCTTCTTTGCCGATTTGGATGCCTTTAATTTCCTTTTGTTGTCTGATTGCTGAGGCTAGGACTTCTAGTACTATGTTGAATAGCAGTGGTGATAACGGACATCCCTGCCGTGTTCCTGACCTTAGCGGAAAAGCTTTCAGTTTTTCTCCATTGAGAATGATATTTGCGGTGGGTTTTTCATAGATGGCTTTGATAATATTGAGGTATGTGCCCTCTATCCCTACACTTTGAAGAGTTTTGATCAGGAAGGGATGCTGTACTTTGTCAAATGCTTTTTCAGCATCTATGGAGAGTATCATATGGTTCTTGTTCTTTCTTTTATTAATGTGTTGTATCACATTGATTGATTTGCAGATGTTGAACCAGCCTTGCAGCCCTGGAATAAATCCCACTTGGTCGTGGTGAATAATCCTTTTAATGTACTGTTGAATCCTATTGGCTAGTATTTTGGCGAGAATTTTTGCTTCTGTGTTCATCAAGGATATTGGTCTGTAGTTCTCTTTTTTGATGGGATCCTTGTCTGGTTTTGGGATCAAGGTGATGCTGGCCTCATAAAATGAGTTTGGAAGTTTTCCTTCCATTTCTATTTTTTGGAACAGTTTCAGGAGAATAGGAATTAGTTCTTCTTTAAATGTTTGGTAGAATTCCCCCAGGAAGCCATCTGGCCCTGGGCTTTTGTTTGTTTGGAGATTTTTGATGACTGTTTCAATCTCCTTACTGCTTATGGGTCTGTTGAGGCTTTCTATTTCTTCCTGGTTCAGTTGTGGTAGTTTATATGTCTCTAGGAATGCATCCATTTCTTCCAGATTGTCAAATTTGTTGGCGTAGAGTTGCTCATAGTATGTTCTTATAATTGTCTGTATTTCCTTGGTGTTCGTTGTGATCTCTCCTCTTTCATTCATGATTTTATTTATTTGGGTCCTCTCTCTTTTCTTTTTGATAAGTCTGGCCAGGGGTTTATCAATCTTATTAATTCTTTCAAAGAACCAGCTCCTAGTTTCGTTGATTTGTTCTATTGTTTTTTTGGTTTCTATTTCATTGATTTCTGCTCTGATCTTTATGATTTCTCTTCTCCTGCTGGGTTTAGGGTTTCTTTCTTGTTCTTTCTCCAGCTCCTTTAGGTGTAGGGTTAGGTTGTGTACCTGAGACCTTTCTTGTTTCTTGTACCGCTATATATTTTCCTCTCAGGACTGCCTTTGCTGTGTCCCACAGATTCTGAACCGTTGTGTTTTCATTATCATTTGTTTCCATATATTTTTTCAATTCTTCTTTAATTTCCTGGTTGACCCATTCATTCTTTAGAAGGATGCTGTTTAGTCTCCATGTATTTGGGTTCTTTCCAAATTTCCTCTTGTTATTGAGTTCTAGCTTCAGAGCATTGTGGTCTGAAAATATGCAGGGAATGATCCCAATCTTTTGATACCGGTTGAGACTTGATTTAGGACCAAGAATGTGATCTATTCTGGAGAATGTTCCATGTGCACTAGAGAAGAATGTGTATTCTGTTGCTTTGGGATGAAATGTTCTGAATATATCTGTGATGTCCATCTGGTCCAGTGTGTCATTTAAGGCCTTGATTTCCTTGTTGATCTTTTGCTTGGATGATCTGTCCATTTCAGTGAGGGGAGTGTTAAAATCCCCTACTATTATTGTATTCTTGTCGATGTGTTTCTTTGATTTTGTTATTAATTGGTTTATATAGTTGGCTGCTCCCACGTTAGGGGCATAGATATTTAAAATTGTTAGATCTTCTTGTTGGGCAGTTCCTTTGAGTATGATATAGTGTCCTTCCTCATCTCTTATTATAGTCTTTGGCTTAAAATCTAATTGATCTGATATAAGGATTGCCACTCCTGCTTTCTTCTGATGTCCATTAGCATGGTAAATTCTTTTCCACCCCCTCACTTTAAACCTGGAGGTGTCTTCGGGTTTAAGATGAGTTTCTTGTAGGCAACATATAGATGGGTTTTGTTTTTTTATCCATTCTGATACCCTGTGTCTTTTGATTGGGGCATTTAGCCCATTAACATTCAGGGTAACTATTGAGAGATATGAATTTAGTGCCATTGTATTGTCTGTAAGGTGACTGTTATTGTATATTGTCTCTGTTTCTTTCTGATCTACTACTTTTAGGGTCTCTCTTTGCTTAGAGGACCCCTTTCAATATTTTCTGTAGAGCTGGTTTGGTATTTGCAAATTCTTTCAGTTTTTGTTTGTCCTGGAAGTTTTTAATCTCTCCTTCTATTTTCAATGATAGCCTAGCTGGATATAGTATTCTTGGCTGCATGTTTTTCTCATTTAGTACTCTGAATATATCATGCCAGCTCTTTCTGGCCTGCCAGGTCTCTGTGGATAAGTCTGCTGCCAATCTAAGATTTTTACCATTGTACGTTACAGACTTCTTTTCCCGGGCTGCTTTCAGGATCTTTTCTTTGTCACTAAGACTTGTAAATTTTACTATTAGGTGACGGGGTGTGGACCTATTCTTATTGATTTTGAGGGGGGTTCTCTGAACCTCCTGGATTTTGATGCCTGTTCCCTTTGCCATATTGGGGAAATTCTCTCCAATAATTCTCTCCAATATACCTCCTGCTCCCCTCTCTGTTTCCTCTTCTTCTGGAATCCCAATTATTTTAATGTTGTTTCGTCTTATGGTGTCACTTATCTCTTGAATTCTCCCCTCGTGGTCCAGTAGCTGTTTGTCCCTCTTTTGCTCAGCTTCTTTATTCTCTGTCATTTGGTCTTCTATATCGCTAATTCTTTCTTCTGCCTCATTTATCCTAGCAGTGAGAGCCTCCATTTTTGTTTGCACCTCATTAATAGCTTTTTTGATTTCAATTTGGTTAGATTTTAGTTCTTTTATTTCTCCAAAAGGGCTTTTATATCTCCCGAGAGGGTTTCTCTAATATCTTCCATGCCTTTTTCGAGCCCAGCTAGAACCTTGAGAATCGTCATTCTGAACTCTGGATCTGACATATTACCAATGTCTGTATTGATTAGGTCCCTAGCCTTTGGTACTGCCTCTTGTTCTTTTTTTTGTGGTGAATTTTTCCGCCTTGTCATTTTGTCTAGATAAGGGTATATGAAGGAGCAAGTAAAATACTAAAAGGGTGGCAACAACCCCAGGAAAATATGCTTTAGCCAAATCAGAAGAGATCTCAAATCATGGGGGGGGGAGAAAGGGGATAAAAAGAAAGAAAAAAAATTTAAAAAAGAAAACCAATAAAGAAAAAGTATAAAAAGGAAATATATATATATATATATATATATATATATATATATATATTAGATAAACTAGTTAAAATGTTAAAAAAGAAAAGGGTAAAAGTTAAAAAAAATTAGCAGAAGAAGAAAAAAATTGAAAAAGAAAAGAAAAAAATTAATTTAACTGCAAGGCTAAAGAATCATGGGGAGAAAGCCATGAGTTCCGTGCTTTGCTTTCTCCTCCTCTGGAATTCCGCCGCTCTCCTTGGTATTGAAACTACACTCCTTGGTAGGTGAACTTGGTCCTGGCTGGGTTTCTCGTTGATCTTCTGGGGGAGGGGCCTGGTGTAGTGATTCTCAAGCGTCTTTGCCCCAGGCGGAGTTGCACCGCCCTTACCCGGGGCCGGGCTGAGTAATCCACTCGGGTTTGCTTTCGGGAGCTTTCGTTCCCTGAGCGCTTTCCATAGAGTTCCGGAGGGCGGGAATGAAGATGGCGGCCTCCCGGTCTCCGGCCCGGAGGAGCCGAGAGCCCGGGGCCCCACTCCTCAGTGCGCCCCCAGAGAACAGCGCCCAATGACTCCCGCCACCCTGGCCTCCGGCCGCGCTCCGAACTGATCGAGCCTGCGACCGGTTCAAGGTAACCCCAAGCTGAGAGTCACTCCTCGGCTCTGTCTCTGTAGCCGGCTTCCCCGTTCTAATACCTGTGAGCTCTGCGACACTCAGACACCCCCGATCCTTCTGTGACCCTGCGGGATCTGAGGCCACGCTGACCCCGCATGGGCTTCACCCCGGTTAAGCCTCTGGAGCGTTGTCCCTCAGCGGAACAGACTTTTAAAAGTCCCAATTTTGTGCTCCGTTGCTCCGCCGCTCGCCGGGAGCCAGCCCCTCCCACCGCGGTCTATCTTCCCGTCGCTTTGGATTCACTTCTCCGCCAGTCCTACCTTGCAGAAAGTGGTTGATTTTCTGTTTCTAGAGTTGCTGTTCTTCTTCTCTTCGATCTCCCGTTGGATTTGTAGGTGTTTGTAATCTTTAGATAAGCTATCTAGCTGATCTCCGGCTACCTGAAGTAGTCTCAGCCTGCTACTTCTCTGCCATCTTGACCCCCTCCTGTTCCTTAGTATTTTTAAGAGGTCAGAGTGTCCTGGAACTAACAAGTTGAGCATTGTTGTATTATAGGAAATATAATTGTTTAGAATAATAATGGAAAAGTGTTTGATCTTATTTGCAAAAAAGAAATGCAAGCTAAGACAATAATAATTTTTCCTTTAGAAAGAGCAAAGTTTTAAATGCTAATGCTCAAGGTAGTTAAATTATACAAGTTAGAATAGATGTATTCAGAGATCACTGGCCAGAATGTTCAACACTTTTTTGGAGGGTGGGGATAAATTAAAAGCATCAAAAGCCTTCAAGATGTTTAACTTGGTGTTTAACTTTTAAAGATTAAAGAAGGAAATCTATCGTAAGGGGAAAAGAGCACTATGCATGGAGACGCTCGTTGACATTGACTTGTACATTCGTAAGGGTCATGAAAATTTTAAAACAATCTAAATACTGGAAAGAAAGACAGTGGCTTAGGAAACAAGAATATTGCCATGAAGTAAAGTTTTATGCAGCTCTTTGAATCATATCTCAAATAATTTGAGCCAACATAGAACTATTTGTGTTACAACTTAAATTCAAAAATGAGGTATATGAGTTTGAATACAGTAGAATTAAAAATACACATGTAACTATGAGTTTTAAAAGACCAGATAGATGTACACTGTGATATTTGTTGTTTTTCTATCTTCCTGTATTTCCCCTTACATTTTATAATAGCTGTATTTTTGTTTATAATTGATTTAAAGATAAACTTTATGTAAAAATATACAGTGTTTCCCTGCAGCTCCCTGTCAGTCCGTCTTTCCTTTATCTCTCCTTCGGTACTGAGCAATCTTCCTTTGGAGACAGTTCAGTGTGGGCAAAAGTCCACAAGAAATGTCCTTTGATTTACACGTAAGGTGTCTCGATTCCAATTTGCCCCCAAAGTCCGTTTTATATATATATATATATATATATATATATATATATATTTAACACAATTATTAGTGGTATCTCCTTTTGTTTTTTGAAAAAGTTTTCTGGTTTTGACAATAAATTATGGTCTTTAATAGGTATCATGCAGATCCAAATCTAATCTCTTATCATTTTCTTGCTTGAATCCTCTAAGGTAACTTATCTTAGGTCCTTTTTCAACTGCTCATAGCTCCCTAACATTGAAGACCATATTTCCTTATGGTTCTCTTGGATTCTGTTCTTTCAAACTCAGAGTCTCAGGATGATCATCTTTCTTTAGCTTCTCAATCTCTGCACACCTCAAGAGGACAGAGAGTCTCTGGGCTGTTTTTCAGGACAGTTGGCAGAAGCTTCTAACTAAAGCTCCTGGCAGTCAGAGAACATCTTAAGTTGAGATTCATTTGAATCCAGTCCAGGAACAGCACATTTGTGTGTGTGTATTTCTTGAACTATCTATTCAGTAACTCGATCTCTTAACTCTCACTAAACTGACAGCTAAGGCCATTTTTATAAACTTGTTCTTGTTTGTTAGAAGAAGAGTGGGGAGACAGTCCTAAGTGTTAAATGCAAAAGGTTAAGTTTCCATCTTTATTAGGGTTCTCCAAAGAAATAGAGCCAATAGGAAAGTGTATATATAGATACACACATGCACATGCATATATATATATATAAATATATGCTTTTACACTGGCATCTCCTCATAGAAGGCAGATGTGATTTAAAAAAAAAAAAGACTTTATATTCATTGTTTTTATGCAAAGTACAAGATCTGTAAGGCACAGAGCCATTGTGTATCTGCCTCAGGACAGATTTGTAGTATCTAAAATTCTCTATGAAGAGTACCTCTTTATTTTTAATTTGTTTTAATTAAAAAAAAAAAAAACTTCCCTTCAATGTTTGAAGTGAGAAAGAAGCAAAATGGGTTAGGACATTCCCTTCCCTGTCAACTCTTTGAAAGGCCATCTGATGAGTCCTGTAGGGGGAAAAAAAGGCCACCTTTCTGATCTGCTCCAATCCTTTTCAGAATCATTTTCTCTGGGGGCCAGATCTACTGGGAGAGAGGAATGGAGCAAGTACTGGAATTACCTAAATATCATTTGGAATATCATATTTTACAAGAATATCATATCATATTTTATAGGAAATAAAAGAGCTAGAAAAACCTTTAGGTTTGTCTTTGTCTCTTGATTTCTGAAATGAATTAAAATATGCTTTGGTTCAAAATATGCTTTGGGAGGCATCCAAAATTTCAGTAGGTGTGCTAAATATCATTGAATGGTGATGAAATAAATATTGCTTCATATCCCTGGCAAAATAATCTTCAAGTAAGGTCATAAGTAATGATCTCAGTAATGGACTTGATGCCCCTTTATATATATAAATATATATAAACATATATAAATACACACATATATGATATCATATACATATATGATAAGGAGCAAACTGAGACATACTTCCTTCTGACCCAAAAATATTAATAATAGGAAATTTTACCTTGTATTGAAACATATCAAGCTACATAGAAGCATAAAATTTAAGACAAAGAAGGAATTATTAGCAAATTCATTAGATGCAATTTGCATATTGCATATTCAAAAAATTATTTTGAAGTGACACTGTGAGTCTTCCAAGGTAACACTTTTCAGAAAATGGTAAAATCTCCAACCTCTGTCTGGTTCTGGCTCTGGCTCTGGCTCTCTTTCCCTCTTTGTCTGAATGCTTGTCCTTGGAACACATCTGTCATTCTGTGAGGAAGCTAAGCTGCCACAGACAGAGGCCATGTGTAGCTGTACACACCCACCCCACAACTGCCAGATGTGTGCGTGAGCAGGTCTTCAGATGACTTGAGCCCCCAGCCTTGAAGTCACCCCAGCTTCAAAGCTGTAAAAAGTTGATCAGATACAAGTTGTGCCCACTGAGCCTTGTCCAAATACAAGTGACCAAATACGTGTTGTTATTGTTTTAAGCCAATGTGTTTTGGGGTTGTTCACTACACAGAAAAAATAAAAAGTGGGGGTAAGATACTACCTAACTCTAAATTCAAGCTAAGAGCTTTTTTACCTATTGTTATAATAGATGGCATATATTTTTTGTTATTTTTCCCTTTTTGTATGTTCTTTCTCTCTGTCACACACACACTCTCTTTTCCTCTTACACACACAAACACACATACACACACAGGTTCTAATATCTTAATTAATTACAGCCTGCATCTAAACAAAATCCTGAAATCAACCAATAAGAATTACCTGAATATAATCTGTTCTGGTAACAGGTGGTCCAACAGTATGAATGTGCTTCCCAGCTCAAGCTATATATTGATGACTTATAGCAAAAGAACCCATCTGGAGATGACATAGATGATTGTAAATGATGGTGGACTTAACAGAAGAGAGAGATGATGTTTCCAGCAAACATTAGCATCCTGTTATGACTCACTGCGTCCTCAAGCATGAGAAAGGCGCAATGTCTATTCCCTTATCTTTACAACATTGGAGGCATTTTGTCCCTACTTTGCAACACTGAAAGAACGGATGACTAAGCAAGAAGAGTTGAAGGTCGTGCTGCCTCTTCTGAATACATTCAGAAAATCTCTGGTGATGATACATAACTATTCAATCATCCCTGTTTTTCTTCGATTGTCCTCAATTTAAACACAAGTATTTGTCCTTCTGTGCCAGGCAGTGTGCTAGGCACTTGGACTACCATCCTAAACAGGGCACAATCCCTGACCACAGGACTCTTGCATCTAGAGGAGAAAGACACATATATGGACAATTTCAGAACAGAAAGATAAAGACTATAATGGAGTTGAATATAGAGGTCTGTGAGTTCCTAGAGAGCAGGCACTAAGCCAGTTGAAGAGGGCTCCTTTCCATGAGGACTTTCTGGAGAAAGATCAAATCCCAGCCTGAAGGAAGAATAGAAAAGGAAGGAGAGAAGGATATGCGCATCATGTTGGGTGCAGGGCAGGATAGGGACAGGCTAGAAGTGATATTTTTTATGCAGAGAGTATATGGTATCTCTATAATCAAAAGCAAGACATTGCAGTACTTTCAGGGAATGGAAGGCCCTTTTTATTCCTTGTTTGGTTGGTCATCTGTGTTTTTAACAATAGAATGAGGAGTGCTAAGAGATGAAACTAGATATGAGAGCCACTGTTTGATCATGGAGTATACAGGTGTTTCAACTTGGAGGCCAACTTGGAGTGTAGAAATTTAAGTCAGGGAGTAATATAATCACATTTGTGTTTTAAAAAACAACAACAATACTGGTTGCACCAGGAGAGCAGGATAGGAAGGGCTGGATTCAAATGGAGAGAGTTATTGGAATTACTGGTTACATGCTGGTTACCACCTCTGGTTATTCCCTTGGTGCAGCTTCTCCTCAGTAAGGATCCTTACTCCTGGAGTAAGGATGATGGTGGCTTATATGTTCAGTGTCCTCCCACTTCCCCTTTGCCTGCGTCCTGTGATATCATGCCACCCTTGGGGTGCTTGTGAAGCCCAGAACTTTTCCAAACACTCCAGCAACTGACATAGCAACTCAACTATTCATTTCTCCCTTCCACCTTTTATTTAAGTCTGCTTTCTGCTATTATGGTATTATTATGATAAGGAATGAAAAATAATTACCACAGTGGTACTAACAACTAATTATGACATAAAGTTCAGATAATAATACTGTGGTAATATCTGAACATCCCTCAAACTCCTCTATACATACATTGTCTCTTCAGTTAAAAGGGACGACTGTAAATAATATAAAACAGAATAGACATTTTGATGGTAAATAAAGGGCAAGAATGGGATAATTTGTGTAATGTTTGATGTTTTAAAGTTAATATATATTATTTCTAAATCCTAAAATATCATACATAGAATCATTTTCCTCTGTGATCCTATCTGCTTAGTATTTTGCCAAACAAATCTGAGGATATCAAAACTGATTATACCATACCTTTGAAGCAAATTTATAATACTTTTATTTAAATAACTCATTAAATTTCAGAAATGGCCACCATTTTCACCTCCACCTCACATTTGTTGCTTAATTTTGTAGCACCCTACCATTTTGACTTTGGGTTTAACCATGTAACTTGATTTGGCCAGTGGTGGCAAACTGGAGGCAAATGAAGACTTGAAAAGCACTTGCACAATTTAGCTTCCTCTGTCTTGCACCTCTGCCTTTGCAATGAGAACTACTTAGACAAGTCTGCTGGAAGATGAAAGACCTGTGGAGGGAAGCCTAGTCACGGTGGTTGTCACAGCTGAAGCCGGTGTAGACCAGTAGACAGCCAGCTGGCCCTGAACATCTGAGGAAACCAAGCCATGATCAAGACAGCCATCCAGTCAACTCCCATCTTCTTCTAGTCTCTTGAACAATTATGTTTATTATAGAATGCCACTGAGATTTTGCAGTTGGTACACAGCATTATCAAGGTAATAGATAACTGACACAGAAAAAATGAAAAATTTCCTCTAGCACGGTTCTCAAAATTTGTTGTTTCTTTTAAAATTATTGCTGATTTAGGGGCGCCTGGGTGGCTCAGTTGGTTAAGCGACTGCCTTCGGCTCAGGTCATGATCCTGGAGTCCCGGGATCGAGTCCCGCATTGGGCTCCCAGCTCCACGGGGAGTCTGCTTCTCCCTCTGACCTTCTCCTCGCTCATGCTCTCTCTCACTGTCTCTCTCTCTCTCTCAAATAAATAAATAAAATATTTAAAATAAATAAATAAATAAAATTATTGCTAATTTAAAAAAGTCTTTTTCAACTTCATACTTCTTTATTGATAATGTCATTATTTGTTAGATTGACAACTGACCTTGGTGATATAACTTCTTAAAATTGTTGTCAAGTTTGGGGAAAGTTCTACCAAATTGCGTTAATATTTGTCACAGATATAATTGCTGTTTGTATTAATACTGCTATATTGGGGGCGCCTGGGTGGCTCAGTGGGTTAAAGCCTCTGCCTTCGGCTCAGGTCGTGATCTCGGGGCCCTGGGATCGAGCCCCGCATCAGGCTCTCTGCTCCCAGGAGCCTGTTTCCCCCTCTCTCTCTCCCTGCCTGCCTCTCTGCCCACTTCTGGTCTTTGTCTGTCAAATAAATAAATAAAATCTTTAAAAAAAAAATACTGCTATATTGGTTTGTGTCCTACAAACACAGGAATTCTGGAAAGAGCTATTTTGCATGATTTTTATCAAAATCAGGCAAAAAGCATATGGCACAGTGGCATTTGTATTTACTGCATTACTTAATATATTCCTGACAGAGGGTACCTTCTATTTTGAATAGTGCACTATGGGATCTGAATCCTCTAATTAGAATTTTACACAGCTGATTGGAAGAGTTTAATGCAAATTATCTTCTAGCTTTGTACACTTCAGATCTTGATTTTCCCCCTGTTTCCATGTACTTCTGATGTCAGTCTCTGTGGGACATATTCATATTTTCCCATGACCTTTGGCCGGGCTCTGCATTTTGTAACACCTGGTGAGTTGCCACATGGGGCAGTAGGAATATTCCTGACAGCCATTTCTAGGTGGGGATAGCAAGTAAAATTTAATCATATGTGACAAAATGATTCTGAAACACATACGTATATCTTTCTATACTCAAATTAAATGTATCACCAACTAAATATCCCTATAGCTGAATCCCAAAAATGTCTATGGCCACTCCAAATACCATACAATGAGGGGAATTACAAAAGAGGAAGACAGACAGCAAAAATATCTTACATTTGCAAAATTTTTGAGAAGCCATGACTAAGTAAACACATTTCTAAAGCTCCTCCTCCCAGAGCTTTGAAAGGAGATCATTCACATGAAGAGGTCTAAAGCTTAAGCTTTATTAGCTTTGTGTTAAATCAGCCTCTGTAGGTTGAAGCTGCTAAGATGTCCCTCCTTTATAATTAAGGGAGATTTAAGAAGTTTAAGTCATTTGTTCCAGGACACAAATGTAGCAAGGGGCAAACTAAGACTCAGACCCAAACTGCCTAAATTCAGGGTGCAAAGATTTTAACCACCCTGTCACCTTGACTCCTGCTACAGGAAAATGTTTAACACGATCTGAGCTATAGTTAATGATAGTGAGGAAAAAAACAAGAGATATTTGGAAGCAATCTTTGACTAAGTTGTTACTAACTGGTTAAATTGGTGTGGAAGACCTGAAGTTCAGCTAGGAGGGTCTGCAGGTAGGGATTAACCACCCACTATGGGGAGAGAAGAAATACAGATATTAGAAGGCCAGCTGGGCCTAGAAGTCAGATGGGAAGATAATTGACCCTGGAGTGGGAGTCTTTTTAAGTAGCTGAGAAGGAAGGACAGGAATGTGAACTGGAGGAAACAGGGACTCAGGGGTGGGTTGAGTGGATAAAGAGATTTCAGACTTTGGTGATCCAGTAGTAAGGCCCTAAGTACTTCATAGTGGTGAGCTAAATCTGTTCTAAATTTGAAATGAAAGTTTACGGAGTTAAGAAGGAACTGGTTTTGAGGTTGTGAAGAAGAAAGTATCAGGGAGAAGATGAAATGAAAAATTCAAGCAAAAAATGAAGAACTACCCAGAAGATAAGAAAGAAATTGATTTCCTCTTGTTTAAAACTTCCTATCATTTGAAAGTTATTATTAAATCCCTCACAATTCTCCATTAACCCAAAATAGACCTTCAGGCCTTCATCAAAGGGTCTTTCTAACCTTATAATTACTTTTGACTTCTGAATACTTGGGTTTCTTATTTTCAGTTACAGTATCTCCAAATGAGTCTATTGCACAACCTTCTAATAAAGTTCTGGCTAAGGTCAGAATCAGAGAGAACCTCACGTCTACTGGTTAACCACAGCAGTGTGTTTATTTACATCTATAATACTGTGGTGTTTCATGGCCCCTCTCGCATCAATGCCAATTTCACAATACACAAGAATGTAGGGGTAAGTTGGTTAGGATCTTCAAAATCAATACCGCCATGATTTCCCTTCCAGAGTTCATGGTTGTACGTCATATTTTTGACATGAGTTCTAAACCACATAAACTTGTTCCAAGCAGACAAGGGCCAAAGGCACTCTAGCTCTGTTGTGACAAATGGACTGCGGACTTTAATCTTTTGAAATACTTTGCAATGAAGAGCTGTAAATAGATCCCTGTCTTTTCTTCACTCAACTTTCTACTTAGACCGCAGTACTGCATCTTCGTCTTCTCCTTGGTCAAAGAGACTCCAAGCTAAAAGGGAATTGAATACCAGAGGAAGTGTAAATTACCCGCTCTGTCCCTTGGCTCACTTACTGATCTAATGAGTTCCATCTTTTGAAGTCATAGAGAGTGAAGGCCAAAGCTTTCACTTCTGAAATGTCAAGAAATAATTAAAATCATAACACAAGTGACACCAAAGGAAACTCATGATGTTCTTGGTATCCTGAGGGAGAATTTCAGTGCATATCTCAGCCTTAAGTGTATAGTTTTGCTGAAAACACAGCAGTGAAATTGTCAGTGATTTGGAAAACTCAAATCAAATAGCCTTTGAGGGAAAATGGCTTTTTAATAATTTCAATGCAATTTGATTGGTTCCATTATATACAGAAGCCTAATTAATGCTGCTTTGAACCACTGAAAAGAAAGGTGACCTTGAAGAGACTATTTTCACTATCTAATAAGAATAGAATAAACCGAATGTATTGTTATTGAACTGCTTTGAAGGCAGAAAAAAAATTAAAACTTTTCTGTTTTTATACAAAACTTGCTATTACAAAATACCTATTAAAACCACAGTTTACAGTTTGTTCATAAACAATTTTTTATCAGTACAATAAGCCTATTTAATAAGTAGGGTATTATTATCATATTACAGCTACAGTTTATATATGCGGAAACAGGATTTGTGATATCAAGTTCACTTATAGAAACACACAGAGCTAGTAAGAAGTAAAGTCCACACTTGAACTCAGGTTTCTGTCTTTTAAGCCAGTGATCTCCTCATTGACATCACCATCACACTCCCTCTACAGTCAGCCTTAACCTTGTCATGTTTCTGGACATAAGAGAGGAAGCTACTGACAAGATCTTTCAGAGCTCCTTCTAGGTGTGCAGGCCCCAGGAAAATAATTTTTGTGGAAACCCTGTTTATATTAACATTTCAATAAAAAATTAATTATCAGATAAATGGCTACATGGGAGTATAGTATAGTGTTTTATTGATGGAGATTTAGAATAATGGGTAGAGACAAAGGACTTATGTATTTGTTTATTGTGTACTCAGTTCAGTAAAGATTCTTTGAAAGGATAACGAAGAGGTGGTATATGCATATGTGTGTGTCTCTACCTATATATAGTGGAATATTACTCAGCCATCAAAAAGAATGAAATCTTATCATTTGCAACAATGTGATGGAACTAGAGGGTATTATGCTAAGCAAAATAAGTCAGTCAGAGAAAGACAAATACCATATAATTTCACTCATTTGTGGAAGTTAAGAAACAAAACAGATGAACACAGGGAAAGGAAAGGAAAAATAAGAGAAAAAGAGAGAGAGAGAGAGAGGAGAGACAAACCATGAGACTCTAACTACAGTAAAGGAACTGAGAGTTGCTGTAGGGGAGGAAGGTAGGAGGATGGGATAACTGGGTGATGGGCATTAAGGAGGGCACTTGACTGAATGAGAACTTGGGTGTTGCATGCAACTGATGAATCATTAAATTCTACCCCAAAACTAATAATAAACTATATGTTAACTAAATTGAATTAAAATTTTTAAAAAATAAAGATTCTTTGTGGTGTCCAAACACCACCTCTTCCTGTTCAGATCCAGAAATCGTCTTCTCATTTCTTTATTGACATATGCAGCTTCTGGGTAATTTCATATCTCTCACCACAAGCAAATGGAAGCAATGCTGTTATAACTGAAAATACTACGGGTTTAGAATCTGCTTATGTGGAAACAAATATAGCTCTTCTTGCCTCTTCAATTGTCTGATAACATTTATTAAAAGCTGGTTACATCATTACGTTTGACACTGTGTGATCCATCATGCTACCCACAAAATGCTTGTTTCCAATGACTGCACAGAAAGTCTGTGCTTAATTGAAGGAGCCCACAAATGCCAGTTTTCCTCCAGGTATTTAGGAAAATGGGGACAATTCATTTTATGGTGACATTAAATTTGCCAGCTAGAACTTTATGCCTGAAGTATAGAACAACTCATCTTCTAAGTATATCTTCTCTTGAACTCATTAGTCTATAATCATTGTATTCTTAGAATGTTCTCTCTTTCTATGTCACCTGCACAATTGTCTTCCACATACTGTTGTCAATGAGAAGAATAGGCAGGAGTCCAGTGAATGAAATGAGAAGGATGGTCCCATTGTTCAAGGACTGTCTACCTTTATCTGGCATGGTTTGAGACACACCTGAGAACATAATCACAATATCAGTCAGAGATGAGAGAGAACATGGAATGAAAAGCCTACTGGTATCATGGTGCATTTGTCTTGAACACTTTCAGCCAGATATGTGTGGCCTGGTGTGGTACACTGACCAATATATGGCAAGGAGCCTGCAGAGGGGGTGGGCCTAGGCACCAGAGAGGGTACACAGGCTAAAGTATATCTTCTGCCATGCCCACCACCTTTGAGTTTTACAGAAGAGAGGTGACACCCTGGTTGAAAGATGGACAAATAAATGCCATGCCACAGTCCATACCTGCAGTTTGAGGCCAAGGGTCAGCAGTAGAACAGAGTCTTGAAATTGTCATGTGTCTGACCTGTATGAGAGTCCCATCAATTCACTGTGTTACCACAAAGCTGATGGCCTCTAACATATGATCCCATTAAAAAAATATACTAGGCAGCAGAACAAAATATTTGACTGTCCACCCTCCTGGAACTAGGGCCTGGTCAGGAAGACTAGGGACAACACCACAGCAGAAGTCCCGGAGCTCCAGAGGACATGATACACTCTTATGTGTGGGATAGAGTATCAGACAGTGTTCTGGTGGGGAGAAAAAGAAACCAGGGTCACACAAGTCCTGATATTTTAGAGCACCCTGCCCAGGTAGTTCTGTTGGCTTCAGCTGGTCTCAGGCACCAGAAGGGTCTTAGAAAGTGAGGAAGAAGGAAAACATTCCAAAGCTCAGTGGACTGAGTGCAAAACTAAGACCTGGACAAGACCCTTTCTTTGCCCAGGTCTCTGAGTGTACTGGTCCCTCCATTCACTGCTTCTTGGTTAGCAAGATAATCAAAAGATCCAAAAATACACTGTATGAATTATCATCCATTTACCCTACAAAAGATCTACTTCCACCAGTTTTTACCGACCGCCCTGCCCCAGAGGCTGACTGGAAAGGAATACATGTTCAGGGTACCTGTACCCTCTGACTTCCAGCTATGTTTGATGAATGGGGAGCCCTTGCCAGAGATGAGCAGAAAGCAGACAAATGCAGTTAGAGAACTTCTTTCTCAGATCCTTCCTTGTGAGGCCATTTTGGCTGTGTCCATCCACCAAAGGCCACTGCTCCTTTCAGGTAGACATCTCCACACTAGCCTCTCCAGGTTCTGATCACCATCTTTCCATGGGACCAATTTGGCTGCTTCTAGCCTCAGAATATCGCACTATCCCTGGGGTGGCTTCAAGCCTCCTTATAATTAACCTTTTTAGAATTAGCCTTTACTGTGCACATGCAAATGCAAAGCTTTGTTAAAAGATACAGAGATTAGAGAGAAAGTCGACAACCGAGAGGCTCTTATTCAGGGGCCCACTGCCAATGTGAACTGCCTGCCAGCCTCATGAATAAGCTAACTTCATTCAATTGGTTACGGGGTCCACACTTTAAGTTTCAGATGAATGGAGTCTTCCAGTTATGAGCAAGGAACACGCCACCCTGCCTGTTTGTGAAGGAAGGAGGAGTCATTTCCTGGTCCTCTGCAGACAGTGTTATGGTTTGGCATAGGGTTGCAGCCAGTCATCATGGTTGGTTCCTCCATCTTTTAACTAAGGAAGTCAGACTAGAGGATCTCTGAATCAGTCTAACAATAGAGTTTGGAATTTGGAGAATGTTCCAGAGGTGGTAGTGCCTCTCCCCAGGTCTACCTCTAATATTTGCAGGTCTCAGAGCAAGAGCACAAACTGGAGGTCAATTTACTATAACTCTAAATATTTAGAAGTTACAAATAATAGTTACAGCCAAATATAGTGAATTCTATATTTCTACCCTAACAAATATGTCTTTATCACAACAAAATGAAAAATATGCATAAAGGTATAGTTTTTTTGACAAAATATCAAAGATATTTGAATTTATGCATAATTGCTCATATATGAGTCTTACTTTGACAATATGAAGATGAGTAACAAAATACATGTTATTTATAAATAATTTTTATTAATTCCAAAATTTTTGCCTTTGTTTCAGTAAAGCTACTAATAATGTTATAGTTGTCAAAATTTCTCCATAAGTTGTGTTCTACAAATTAACTTTAGATTAAAAAATAAGTATAATTCTACTCAATGTATACATTTTAATGCCTTTTATATAAATATAAATTATACTAAATGTAAAAAATTTAAACATTAAAATTATTTTTCATAAATGTTTTAATTTTCTTTTAAATATTCATAACCATGAAAATTAAAATGCAAAGTAAAATTAATGACTATCAAATACTCATATCAAAATTATTTAAATCAGGATTAACTTTTTATTTGATTTATAGATATACTGAAATTATATTGTACTAATAGACCAAATGTGTATATATATATATATATATGTATATGTATATGTAGACCAATTTATATATATCTTATATATATAATAGACCAAATATTATATATATATAATATAAAATATATTTTGTATTAATAGACCAAGTCTTGAAACTGCCAAAAGTCATCTAACTTCTACACATAGGAGCACCTTTTAGAATTAAGATGATGCTTAGTGTCTAAGACGACACTTAGACCGTCTTTAGAATTAAAATGACTTTTGTTAAGTGCAATGACTATAAGATTGTTAGGATGCTATCTTGCCTTTTCTAGCTGTTTGCTATTCCCTCTATTCTCCCCAACATGGAAGGAGTGAGCCAGAGGCCCCAAATCCTTCTCTGTTCTCATAAGAGGAATAGTTTTATCTAGCAGAATTCCCTAAAATTTTCCCAAGACATTCCGGCCTGATGACAAAGGAAGGTCCCCAGCCAGATAAAGAGAACCTAAACTGATCTCATAGATGAGAATAGATTATCTGAGGCCTCTCTGCTTCAGGAAAATATTTCTAAACATCCAAACAAATGAAAAAGTCTCTGAAAAATGGTGCAGTAACCAATGTCTGAGTAGGAGCAGATCTACTCGCCCCAAACACAGCTTGTGAATATTATTCAGCATTTGTATTATCAGTGGCCAGGCTCTGAGAGCTCTTGATGTAAAATAAGATGAAGTTAACTGATGGAGCTAAACTGGCTTTCAGAGTTCTTTAATTTCAGAATTAAAAGTAAAACAGAGAGTTAGTGACCTGGCTAATGTCCCAGCATTGGATTCTGCCATAGACAAAGATTGCAAAGCCTCAGAGGAAGTATGATGTGGTGGGAAGATCATGTATCATGTGATTGGGCAAACCTTGGCTCCAATTCCAGACTGCCACATCCAAGATTATATTGGAAAATCTCTCTCTTTTTTCCTAAGATTTTATTTATTTATTTATTTGACAGACAGAGATCACAAGTAGGCAGAGAGTCAGGCAGAGAGAGAGAAGGAAGCAGGCTCCCTGCTGAGCAGAAAGCCCGATGTGGGGCTCCATCCTAGGACCCTGAGATCATGACCTGAGCCGAAGGCAGAGGCTTTAACCCACTGAGCCACCCAGGTGCCCCTATATTGGGAAATCTCTTAACATAACTAAGCCCCTGTTAACAATTTTCACATCGTTCAGAGTGAAGCATAATACCTGTTTGTGGATTGAGTAAAATAGTGTGTAAAGAGCACATAAGACAGACACTTCTCCAATGAAGACATACAAATGGCTCACAGACACATGAAAAAATGTTCATCATCATTAGCCATCAGGGAAATTCAAATCAAAACTACATTACACCAGTTAGAATGGCAAAAATTAACAAGGCAAGAAACAACAAATGTTGGAGAGGATGTGGAGAAGGGGGAACCCTCTTACACTGTTGGTGGGAATGTAAGTTGGTGCAGCCACTCTGGAAAACAGTGTGGAAATTCCTTAAAAAATTAAAAATAGAACTACCTTATGACCCAGCAATTGCACTACTGGGTATTTACCCCAAAGATAAAGATGTAGTGAAAAGAAGGGCCATCTGTATCCTCAATGTTCATAGTAGCAATGTCCACAATAGTCAAACTGTGGAAAGAGCTGAGGTGCTCTTCAAAAGACAAGTGGATAAAGAAGATGTAGGGTCCATCTATACGATGGATATTACTCAGCTATCAGAAAGGATGAATACCCAACTTTTGCATCAACATGGATGGGACTGGAGGAGATTATGTTGAGTGAAATAGGTCAATCAGAGAAAGTCAATTACCATATGGTTTCACTTACTTGTGGAACATAGGGAATAGCATGGAAGACATTAGGACAAGGAAGGGAAAAGTGAAGGGGGGGTGGAAATCAGAGGGGGAGATGAACCATGAAGGACTGTGGACTCCAATAAACAAACTGAGAGTTTTAGAGGGGAGAGGGGTGGGGAGATAGGTGAGCTTGGTGGTGGGTATAAAGGAGGGCACTTATTGCAAGGAGCAATGGGTGCTATATGTAAACAATGAATCTTGGAACACCGTATCAAAAACTAATAATGTGCTGTATGGTGACTAACATGACATACTAAAAAAAATAGCATATAGCAGATTATAACAGATACCGTGAACATACATTTTCTTTTTCTGTCTCCAGTCCAGCATTCTCTTAACTATATACACTTATATAAGATCCCATTAAGGGTAGTGAATAAAGGAGAATGTATAGTGTTAAATATATTCTTTAAATCTCTGACCTAGAAAGTTCTTACTTTCAAAGCAATAGGCAGCAGTGACTCATTACTACAGCACTCAAAAATGAAGGAAGGATGGGGGTGGGGGGTTCCTATCAAAGCAAAACATAGAATACAGATGAATAAAAATACACGTATACATGTTTTATACACACATATTAAAGTATCTGCCTATAGGTCTAACTAGATAAGAGAGTTCAATCATAACTGATTCTACTCTCTTCTGACTCATAAGCAGCATTAAGTAACTTCCTGTACTCTACTGAAATGAGTTCTCTTTCTGCCCACCCCAGCAACCTGCAGCCTGAGAACCTGGCTCTACTTCAGAAGTTGAGTCACTGCCTTTATTTTAAAGGCTGTTTCTGCCAACAGATTCTCCATCCAATTTCAGAAAAGATTCACAAAGTGTGATTGCCTTTTGATACTTTAAGCAGTAGCTTGATTTCCTTGGTGCAGGTATACTGCCATTAGACATTTAAGGTTGATCTCAAAAAGGTAGAAAGGTAAGTTTGAGATGTTATATAATCAAAAAACTAAGTACAATATCCAAACTTAAAGAAAAATGCCAACATTTAAACATCTCTCACAGCTGAATTCAACTGCAATTTCTGATGTGCAGAAGGAAGTGATGATTCATCTCAGTTCATAATGGGTCCCCAAAGTGCTAAATTTTTCTTGCTTTACTTAATTAGAAACACCAAAGGGACCTGAGCAATGTGGTTTAACAGTGTGGAGAATCAATTTTTTTAGTTTAATCCTATCAGTAAAACTATATGACCCTTTACTAATGTAATGGATTAAAAACTGAAAGGAAAGATCATTTTTAAATTTTAAAAAAAATTATAGTTTTATATGGGATTAACCAATAGATAGATACATTGACAATAAAGCTTTGACTTATCACATAGGGTGCCTGGGTGGCTCAGTAGGTTAAGCCTCTGCCTTCGGCTCAGGTCATGATCTCAGGATCCTGGGATTGAGTCCCACATCCAGCTCTCTGCTCGGCAGGGAGTCTGCTTCCTCCTCTCTCTCTGCCTACTTGTAATCTTTCTCTCTGTGTGTCAAATAAATAAATAAAATCTTTAAAAAAAAAAACGAAAACTGACTTATCACACAAAGAAAAGGTAATTGTGGTGAATACATTCAGTTTCAATATTTTATAGAACACCAAAAAAGAATTTCTATGTTAAAAATGGGACAGGTAACACAGATTTATAGAAAGAAAGAACATAAGAAATTCCTTGTGATGTGTATGGTTGTACTGAATGTTCCTTGTCTACTCCTACAGCTGTGAAGACTGTGGTTTGGAGCATGTTTCAATTATGTTCACACAAGCCCAACTTTCCCGTCTTGCTTTGAGCCATGTCATGTGTCTCATGGTGTGACATGGGAAGTTCATGGGAACCCACTTGGCATTCACACATGTATTCTGGAAGTCTGGAGAATTAATACCCATGGAGCATGGTTGAAGAGTGAAGGATGGAGCTGAAAGAAATGCTTTACCCTGACACACAGTTCATAAGGCTCCTCAGAAGTTCCTACCGAGTAGAACATCAGTTCACCATAACAACACCAACACATCTTTATATTAATTTTCTCTCCTTCCCTGATTGAGTTCGTGTATTAGTTACCTATTTCCATGTGACAAACTGACTCAAATCTTAGTGATTTAAAACAACCAGTATTTATTCTCACAATTTCCACGGTCAACAAATCAGAAGCAGCTTCAGTGGGGTGATTATAGATCAGTCTCTCATGAGCATGTAACTCAAATGTCAGGTAGGGCCACTTTCATCAGAAGGCTTGATTGGGGCTGGAGGATCCACCTCTGAAATTACTCCTATGGTTGTGAGCAGGAGCACTGAGTTACTCACCATGTGGACTGCTGCTCACCTCATGGCAGCTGGCTTTCCACAGAATGAGTGATCCAAGACAGAAGCCAAGGGAGAATACATACAGGAAGCTACATGTCTTCTGTGACCTAGTTTTAGAAGGGCCATACTACCGCTTCTGCTGTGTGCTCTGTGACATAGACTAACTCTGGTGCAGTGCGGGAGGAGACAACACAAGAGTATGAATACCAACAGGTAGGAACAATGGGCTTTTATGGAGATTGGCTATCATACCTCTTCTATCCTTCATTTATAATCCCTGGAATAACTTCCAATAAAATACTTGAAAAAACCTTTATTTCAGGCTTTGTTTTGGGGCAGAAGCTAGGCTAAGACAATGAATAACTTCCTCTATTTAATTTTTTTTTAATGAGTAGATCAGTATGTACATACAGAAAGATTTCTAAAACATTATTAAGTGCAAAAAAGAAAAATGTAGAACACTTCTGGTATATGTCTATGACTGAGAGAATATTTTTAAAAACTAAGTAATAGTTAATAGTGACAGAAGTTTTGGAAAGAAAGGTTTATTAATTTTAATTTTATTATTCTCAGTATTATTTGAATTTTTGATAATTTGACTTTTTGGGGTGATTAAATTGTGGCTGATTTTCAATTTCTCTATAATTTTATGAATTAAAAGCATAATAGTACTTTCGAAAATAGTAACAGTCAGAGAAAATCTTTTCTGTCAGAAACTACAGAAAATATTTAGGAGAAGGCTCAATTCAGACAGTACTTTAAATAGTACTGTATTTAGTCTCTCCAGGCAGTGAGCTATAGTGTTAGCCTAATTATTTCACCCCAAAAGAAAAATGGAGAGGCATTCCACTTCTATGATAAACCCATGCCCAAAGACACAGCACATTTCTTGTTGTGCTAGCTGTACATTATCTTAACATCATATTAAAACTGGGAATACATGGAAGAATCATCTAGAACCATGCCCCAGAATTTTGCTCTTGTCCACTATTACTTTTCATATGTTTCAAACTAAAATCAAATCCACTAACAATACAGTGCCAAGATAATGAGAATTCCAGTATAAAGCAATTGACAATGGGTTTCTATTATTATCTCAAAGAACAGTTCAAAATCTTTACCTTGGAAACAACAGGCAACATTGGCTGGTAAAGCAAGTGATAAAGGAGAGTGGCTCCCTACATCCTCAGTATCTTCCTAGTCAACCTTCCCCAGTTAGAGCAGGAGAAACCGAGGCCAAATAACCAGAAGATTCCAGGAATCAGTAGGCCTCTCCTCATTAGATTGTCCTGGTGGCTGCCCCAGATGATGCTCAATTGCAGCTGAGACCAGGATGGATTTGGATTAAGCCTCTACATCTCTCTTGCCAACTAGATACATAGCTCCAGCAAGCAATTCACAAATTTTGCATAATGTGATCTCACATTTTAATCTTTTTAAAAATTTCACCGAATTATAGCAAGATTTTATATCATAAGCAAAGACACCTTTTATAGGCCAGATGATCTCTTAGTAGTGGTAACTTTTGTTACTACATAAGAATTTAAATTACTATACTAAAGAATTTGAATCATCTACCTCATTTGACTATAGTTGTAAGGAACGGAGGAGACAGACCAAAACACCTAAACTTACCAAAATCTTTTTTTCCTAAAGATGAAAAAAGTGAACTTTAGACAATAGACATTTTTTTCCTGAAGATAGGCACATTTCTCAGTAATCAAGTTAATCTCCTACAATTTTAATTGTGAATCCAAGTGTCCTTGCCTAGTCTTCCATGTTTTCAATGAGAAATACAGGTGGTTAAGACATTGTGTCCTTTGGGTGCTCTGGGCCATGACCACAGTGCTGTTCCCATTTTGACACATATGGACACTGGCAAGGCTTATTATTGTTATCAGTATTGGAGTCTGCTAATATCTGGAGTGCTAAGTGGCATCACTTTCCACTCCTCTGGTGTGAATCTCATTAATGTGACAAATTTCAGAGTCTGATGCGAATACATAAAAAAAAAAAAGTTGAAAGTTGTTGTTGTTGTTGTTATTGTTTTTTCATAGACGGCTTAACTTCCCTACAAGTTTTGTCCCCTCAAAAAAGTCTTGACGGAGGAGGGGAATTAGATGGTGATCAAAAGGTACAAACTTCCGGTTATGAGATAAAGGAGTTCTATATAATATACAGCATGGTGACTATAATTAATAGTACTGTACTGTATATTTGTAAGTTGCTAAGAGAGTAGATCTTAAAAGTTCTCTATCATAAGGAAAAAAAATTGTAATTATGTGAAGTAATGAATGGTAACTACATTTATTGTTGCGATCATTTCCGTGTGTGTGTGTGTGTGTGTGTGTGTGTAGATAGATAGATAGATATGTATATATATACATTATGTTGTATCCCTTAAATCTCACAATGTTATATGTCAACTATGTCTCAATAAAACCAGAAAAAAATAATGAGTTCACCATGTTCCTCTGAATGACCCTCTAAAAGAAGCTATGTCTATTTAGAGTGATGTAAATTGCTTGAATTTTCACTTTTGCCTTCGTATGGCAAGCTTGAATATATAGTGATTGGATTTAGGAAAACATAGAACACAGTGGATGGCATGACGAAGGTTAAGTAAGTGTGGCTAAAAATATCCTTGCCAGAAACAGAAAGATCAGTAACTGTGAAATCTATGCAAGCACAATTCCTTTTACTCATATACTCCTAATTCCTTTTAATCAAATAAGACCAAGAAGTAATTATTAATATAATGTGCAAATTTATATAACAAGTTTTCTCAATTTTATAAAGTCTTGAACCACAGAGAGAGGGAATCTTCCTCTTTTGCTATCCCCTCTCATTCTTTTGGCGGAGAGAAACACTGCAGTTTTCTTGTCAAACTGCATGTATTCTAGTCTTGACTTAGTTAATTATTTTCATGATCACCATAAAATATAACCTTAAAATTTCTTCCATAATTTCAAGCTTCTTGTTCCGGAATTAAAACTGGAAAGAAATTGTTATGTGAGTTCTCTACATTGTTCATGATTTAAAGTTCTCTTCAGAAAAGTTTCCAAGAGACTCTTGTATCTCCAAAAATGTGGTAACTCACAAACTGTACATACTAGCTTTAACTGAATGTTCTTTTTTGGACATGGAAAGTAACTGAAATATTTACACCCTGGTTTTATCTAGGGAAATAAAAAAACTAATATTTGGAAGCTGACTTGAGAATATCAATATAAATATAAATAATAAAAATAAAATAAAACATTATTTTCTTTGCCATATTCCAAAAGTTTCACCTTGAAGGAGATTCAGCTTTGAAGTTAATTAGTGCTTTGACAAGCCTATTTGGAGTTTCCAGGGCTGTAGTTTGGTTGGCATCAAGATGGATTGGGAGAGATGGCAGAAAACTCTACTGTTCTGCTTAGAAGAGGAAGAGATTTGACACTTCACAGGGAATGGGTGGCTAGAGAGAGACCCAAAGGCTGGAAATGGGAAAGAGAGACAGAAAAATTTAATATTATTCTGAGTAAAATATCATGTGTTGTGTAATGCAAGTTTTCCCTTAGTCTTCTGTACACAATCATTAGTTAATTTATACTGGTCACTCATGCTTTGTAGAGAAGAATTCCTAGTAGGGGAAACTGAAGAAGTACTGAATCCAGTTTCAAGGCTGGTATGAGGTGAAAACAGGTGTCCACTGAAGATATTACATATGAGATGAGAAAAGATTTCAATGATATGATTTTCGAGCTAGAGAATCACTTCCTTTTCTAAGACCCCACATATCCCATAATTTGTATAGATAGAACAGAATCTTAGATTTTTCTAAGAGAAAATATAATATTTTAAAGATAATGGTCGAACTTGTGTGTGCCACCACTAGATTGTCAGGGAACAGGAATTAAAGACACGAATATATAAGCATGGGGCTTGGAGTGCCTTAAACACCTGGAATTAGAAGTTATGTAAACCAGTGATTTTCATTTAGGTTGGTTTGGTTTGGATTTTCATCCCTTACAATGGGAAATCTCTTGCCTTTGATGCAGAGAACAATTCTGGTTATCATCAGAAGGTCAGTGAGGACAAAGAGAGTCATAGGGATGATAGATGAAGAACAGGTACAGTTAAAAGAAAATAATCTGGTAGCTGAAAGCATTTGCCATTCTACTTGCCTTGAACGGATCAATTTCCAAGCTCTAGTTTGAACACTAGCATTGGCCTCAGAGAAAGAAATCCAAGGGCTTCTCAATGAGAGAAGCATTATATCAAACTTTAGCTGTACCTTGAGTATTGAGGAGTTAGCCAGCTGCCAATGTGGATATGGAAGAGAAAGTTCTCTGTAGCCGGGTCAACTTGGATGGGGAGGAAAGAAGAAAGTATTGTGCAGAGGGGTACACAATAAACTATAAAGGTTACTCACGGCTAAAGATCTGGCCCTTAGTCCTGAACTAGCATTGACCTCTCTTCCTTGGCCATGCTTCTGTAAATTTTTCCCACTTAACTGCACGTATTTATTTATGACCCTGGTTAAAGCCACCTCTTCTATTCTTGATCCTACTAGCTCATTCTTCTTTCATATCTTCCTTGGGGTTGCCTGAATCTGTCCCCCATTGGGCTAATTATGCCTCAATCTCTTAGCTGTGTTTGTGGTTATACATCTAGACTCCTGCCACCTGCTCTCTTCTTATATGGTATTTTATCCTTTGAGTTTTATTAGGGCACCAACTGTGCCCATTTGGGGCTTTTGATCCCATTCACTAAACTGTGAGAGTCATATGGAGGCTTATGTAGCACTAACTGAATGGTCCAGTCGAGGGGAAAATATAAGGGCAGAAAGAAGACACAGCTTGGAAGAGAGTCGGAAAACAGAATGAAAAATTATTAATAATGTTGACTTTCACTTTTTCAACCTTAAAAAAATCCTTGTTGTGCTTTATTTTATCTCCCAAAATTAGTGGAAGATTTCCAGTCATGATTCACCAGTAGTTCAAGATGAGCTGCCATGCTGATTTCTGCTCTTCCATCTGGCCCATCAGGAGGTCCCTTCTCATATTTTGGTTTGAATATCATTTTGTCACTGGAGCTCTCTCTGACTACAGTGGTCCTTTTTATTCACAGAAGATATGTCTCAAGACCCTCAGTGGATTCCTGAAGCTTCAGATAGTACCAAACCTCATACATGTTTTTTCCTTTACATACATCCTTATGATAAAATTTAATTTATAAATTTGGCAAAGTAAGAAATTAATAATAATAACTAAAATAAAATTTAATAATTATAACAATATAACTGTAATAAAAGTTATGTGAATGTGGCTTCTCTGTCTTGATATTTTATATCACTCATCTTCTTGTAATGATATGAGATGAAAAAATCCCTGATGATGAAGTGAGGTGAATGACATAGGCATTGTGACATAATGTTAAGCTACTACTGACCATCTGACCATACATCAGAAGGAGGATTATCTGCTTCTGGTCCATGGTTAATTGGAGTTTGGAGGATGAAAATGAAACCTTGGAAAGTAAAACCATGGATAAGGGGGAACTACTATGCCAAATTCCACATCTCCATCACTTCTAGGCTTTATGTTTCTGCATATCATTTACCACCATCTGACAGAGTCTATGTCTCACTTGTCTGTTAATGTTTCATTCCTCTCTGGTTAATCTTCTGTCCCACCAGGGCATAACATTAGGTACTCAATAGATATTGGCTGAGTGAGTCAATGAATGAATGACAAAAAATAAATCAATATTTCTATTATATAACCTTCCCCCTTCCCTCAAAAAGAGCAGTTTGGTTAATAGTGCTATTCTCTGTAGGCAGTTTCAAAGACAGCCATTCCCCCACTCATTTGTGTGTATCATGGTTTTATCTTACATGTTTCAAGACATTTAAGTATTAAAAATAAACAAAGCTGATGAAAAAAGAACTGGGTGGTGCAGTGAGTTAAGCACCCTATTCTTGGCTTGGGCTCAAGATTGAGCCCTGCATCAGGCTCTGCGCTCAGCACAGAGTCTGCTCGAGACTGTCTCTCCCTCTGCCCTTCTCCCCCGCTCAAATTAATAAATAAATCTAAAAAAAAACACCCAAAACTGATGAGATCTAAGGTTTTCAAAAAATTAAATGTAAGCAAAAAATTTAAAAATACATAATGATTATAAAAGATCTGGGGAAAATCACATTTGGGGAATATATTAGTCAAAACAAACAATTTTAAACACGTTATTAAAAACTGAAACTGGATGACAAATTTTCATTACTGTTATTAATCTGCTACAAAATCTTTAGATAATAGATATTATAATTCAAGGCCAAGAGCAGCTTTCTTTTAGCCAAGAAATGCTCTAACATCATCGACATAATGCCAGTTGGAAAAGTTCTAAGACAATCACAGTGACATTCAGCAGCCTCTGATTGCTCACAAAGTGTGTGGTATGTCAGAGATACTCACCATTTTTCTGATAAAATATTAATGATATATAAGCCAAGGCATCGAGCAAAGGGAAAGTTCAGTATTAAAAGGGGACAAATTGGACCACCCTGCCCTAAGCATGTGGGGTGTGGGTCATGTGGGGTGGGTGTCTTCATGATAATCACCTGTGACCAACAAAGAATAACCAGACCCTAAAAAGGAAGTAAGCCACTGAAGATGTTATCAACAGAGATGCTAAAAGATTTCAGTGTAATCAATAGAGATGCTAAAAGTTCCCTGGTTAGCCTTCTATAAAAGATCAACCCTAAAGGCCCTTGTTGGCAACCCTGTTGGACCCCTCTCACTACTGAGAGCTTTTTTCTCTGTATCCTTGCTTAGTAAACATATATTGCTTTACTTGCTAAATAAATAAATAAATAAATAAATGGGAAATTTCATTAAAATATCATTTTTTAAGATTTATTTATTTATTTTAGAAAGAGAGAGCAAGGGCACAGGGGGAGGTGCAGAGGGAGAGGGAGAGAGAATCTCAAGCAGACTTCATGCTAAGCACAGAGTCAAGGGTCTCCATCCCATGACCTGAGCCAAAACCATGAGTTAGGTGCTTGATCAACTGTGCAACCCAGGCTCCTTCATTAAAGTATCATTTTAATCAATGGACACATGAAACTTTACTTTGTTGTATTAAAATTAGTTTAGGGAATATGTTTTGCCAACAATATACCTATGAATGTATTAAATCAATTTGAGATTTTGAAATATGATTTTCTAAAATACATCCAAGAGATTTTTTCTTTCACAAAAGGAATATTTACGATCATCCACAAAAGACTAGTTTTCAACAATTTGAAACTGATACTGAGAATTCCAGAAGTTGAAATGGTTGACTACAGGTTTAGTTCTGATAATAATGAGGGGAAGATGTCAGATAAACCAGAGGCGACATCCACAAATATCCCGCTTCCTTTTTACTGCTGAATAGCACTGCATGCTATTTACCTATCTCGGAGGCTTCCAAGAATTCAAAATACCCTGGCAATATGTGTGGCAGTGTCCTGCTTCTGTCTATTTACTTCCTTTGTCTCAACCTTGCTCTACTCTCCCATCACCTCTCTTTCTTATTTCACTGGAATCATATACTTCCAAAAGCACTCCATAATAAATAGACACAACCCTTTTATGTATACACAACCCTTCACACATACACACACATACACATCTTACATTATGCTTATGTATATACATTTTATGTTGTATCTATATATGGTGCATCTATAAACATCAGTACCAATAAACTAATTTATAGACCCTAATAACTAACATTGGCAGAAGCTAAAAAATGAAATCTAAAATCAACATATGTTGCCATTTTACTTGCCAACTATACCTTTAAAAAGCTGGAAAAAATAAAACACATATTTCGGAACTGAAAAACAAGTAAAAGATGATAGGTAGGTAGAGATATGATAGGTCTATGTAGGATTTTTAAATTATGTACAATTTATCAACTCCAAATCATTGAAGATATGTTACTAACATGCTAGGACATAAAAATATGTGATACATTATAATCTGCTTGAAAATATTATTTTTTGAAAATTTTGCTAGGGAGTTTAAGTTTCCTTTATCTTACTCATTTGGTTAATGGGATTTTTTTCTTCATTTCTTCTGAATGTTTCCCTATCTCCTGAAAATTGTAGAAATTGATGTTTTACTCAATCTACTTGTAAGGAGGTTTTAGCATATGGTTTGTGAAAGGGAGAATCACAGAAGGGCAGTTCATATAGAGAGTGTTTGTTTTTCTGAGGCAACATTCAAGGTGAATTTAAGCTCAGCCTAGGTTGAACACAATTTCACATGTCATTGGCACTGTGTGATGAAACTGTACCTCGAATAATATCCTCACTCTTCAAAGGGAGTGTAGATATATTCTCCTATTTAACCTTCAGGCTCATTTCTCATGTCAGGTTTTTATAAAATTGCCTGCATGTTAATTGCCCAAATTAGAGGGTAAGAAAAGAGCAGTCATAATAAAAGATTTCCCACAAAATCATCATCTAGTCTTATTTTTTTCATACATCAGAATAGGGGCTTGGCAGTTTTGTCCAAGTCTCCAGATTTCTAGAACTGTCCGTGATACATCAACTAGTTTAAGTATAGCTGAGGTGGTTTGTGTATGTTCATTTCTTGTCATCAAAATGTCTTCTGTTACTTTGAAAATCCTTGTAAACTTTTTTGAGTGTTCTGCACTGTGGCCAATTTTGAAAGACCTTTTCTTTTTAAATGCCTTTATTTAGAGGAAACATAAATAGAATAACCATCAAAATCCTGTCTCTGCAAATGGTTGAATTCAGAGTTAGTGAAGTATATCATCCAGAAAGTGATGCTATGATGTGGATGAAATGAAATGTAATGAAAGCAATCTTTATGCAATGAGAAAAATCTAGCCCCAAGGACATGATATAAATGCTTACTAGTTAAGTCTTTAAACTATGAGTCATGAGCCATGATTAGTGAAGTATTCCTTCTCAGCTTTCAGTAACCATGAAGGTAATTTTTATAAAAGTAGTTTTTTACCCTACCCATAGTGATAGCTAGAAAAGATAAACTCCCACACAAGGCAGTGGTGGGGGCAGTGAGGGAGGAGGTTACGATCTGCGTGGGAAGCTGTAGGTTGTCAGGGACACTTTATAGTCCAAGATGAGGCTCCTACTCATCTAGCTTGAGCAGTTAGCAGCCACTTTTTAGTTGTTTAGTTGGCCCTGCTCTCTCTCTCCCACCACCCTACCATCAAATCCAACACTTATGTTCAAAAACCAGCTTGCAGTTCTTATTAGAACACTTGAGCTTGTATCAACTTGCACCAGCCAATGGAATCAATTATTAAGATCTTATTAACACATATTTTATCATTCAAGCCATATGTTTCTGTAAATATCTCATTGAGTTGTTCCATTTAAAAATAAAGATGGTGTATCCCTCAAGATAGTGTGTGTGTGTGTGTGTGTGTGTGTGTGTGTGTGTGTCTTTCAATATATTAAATTCAGCATTTCATTCAAAGTTATCCAAAGCCTTGGGTCATACTGTTCCTAGTTTTCACCAAACAAATAATTCCTAATTTCTATCTTGGCATTGCTCAGCCTGATACTGGGGCTCAAAATTATATTAGAAAAGAATATAGTCCCCCTGCAGAAGCACTTACCAACAAGAAATTGATATTCTGCATTTATTTTTCTCTTAATACTGAAGTCTTCACAAAACGTTTTACATTAGCTTTTCTTTTTACCACAGACCAATCGCAAACGTCCACATTATATATTTTGTGTAAATGTATAAGTGTGTCTATGTCTCTCTCTATACTCATGTGCATACACTCATATAGACAAAAGCATATGTGATGAAAAATAAAACAGAAGTCACAGCAGCACATTTTCACAAGTTGTTTGTCAATTTCATAATCCTACCACCACCTGAAAAGGTGTTTAATGGTGTTCAGATTAACAATCCTAATCTGAAAATCTACAGATCCACGGTGGCCATGAAGAGCTTGAAATGTTGATGAAGCCACGCCTCCTTGTCACTTTAGAGGCCCTTGTATGCCTCATTAACACAGGGCAAGGAAACAGAGTGCTCTGCTTGCTTTCCCAGCATCTACCGCCTGTTGCCACACCCTGAGGAAGAACTTCCTCTTTTTCCACAATTTTAGCAGGAGCTTTTGTGGTCTATTTTCCAGAAATTAACTCCCCTTCCAGTTATCACTCTGATTATTTTTGAGAGCCCCAGGGAACCATATCCCATATTCTCCAAAGCAAAGGCCTCAGGTTTTCAGATTCCAGTAGACATGCCTGCAGTCACTCAGCAGCTGTGGCAGAGTTGACTCTCACAAGTTTGTGGTCTTCTGAGAAGAACAGTCCTCCAGTGGAACTCCTCTGGTGTTCCCTTGATGGCCTTGAGGAGTATCACTACCCTATCTAATCCCCATACCACAACTAGGACGGGGATATAATTTTTCTTAAGAATTTCCCGAAGAGTTGAAGGTAATGGATACGTAACTCAGAAAGTACCTTACAACTGTGATTAGAGACCTGAAGATGGCTTCTTAGGACTCTGTGTAGCCAGCGGTAAGGGACAATATAACTCCCGACTCATAGGAAGCCTCAGATATTCATACCTCAGGGGTCACTGAGGAGAAATGTTCTCTTCTGTCCAAGCTGATTAGCAGAATGTCCGAGATGATCTAGCAACTTTGTAGGTAGCCTCTTCAATCCTCACAACAACCCTATCATAATGATAATTACTACCACCACCATAATAATCCTTTTTACAGATGAGGAAAATAAGATCCAGAGAGGTTAAAAGTCATCTTGCTCAAGATCACAAAGCCAGGATTTGAAAAGCATCTGACTCCCTCACTTCAGGGATCTAGAGACAACTAAAACTGGTGGTGATCAGAGCACTAAGTTCAAACCCTCAACTTAATGAAATTCTGACAGCTTCTTGAGTAAAGAAGACAGGCGGGAACCTTGCCATGAGGAAGAAGTCAGGTGAGAGAAAGCAGCAACCATATTCTGAAGGTTAGGAGGAACACCTGACTGAAATGGCACCTCCCATTGCAGACCTCCAAGCTACAGCAGTGTTAAGGTTGATGCTCTCTGAGTCAAGAGGAAAAGACATTCTTCCAGCCGCACAACTGCCCCAGCTCTCCCACCTTGAGGCAGGAATCCCAGCAGATCCTAATACTGCACCCCCACTATCATGTGCAGTGGGAAGGAAGAGAAAGACATATTATTTCCACTGTCCTTTAAAAAGCTTCCTTCCGGGTGCCTGGGTGGCTCAGTGGGTTAAACCTCTGCCTTTGGCTCAGGTCATGATCTCAGGGTCCTGAGATCGAGTCCTGCATCGGGCTCTCTGCTTGGCAAGGAGCCTGCTTCCTCCTCTCTCTCTCTCTGCCTGCCTTTCTGCCTACTTGTGATCTCTCTGTGTCAAATAAATAAATAAAATCTTAAAAATAAAAAAAAAAGCTTCCTTCCCATTCTAAAGAAAGCCCAGTCTTACAAGTAAGCATACCATATTGTTAAGCCATGATTAAGCCATGATTCAGCTGATGGCTTCGTGGCTTGGTCTACAAAGGTAAGTACATATATGACTCTTGAACAGTATGGGTTTGAACTGTGTGGGTTCACTTATATGTGGATCTTTCTCAATAAATACAATATAGCATTGTCAATGTATTTACTCTTCCTTATGATTTTCTTAATGTTTTCTTTTCTCTAGCTTATTTTATAGTAAGAATACAGTATATAATACACATACAAAATACGTGATAATTAACTATTTGCTATTCGTAAGGCTTCTGGTCAACAGTAGGTTATTAGTAACTAAATTTTGGGCAGGGGTCAAAAGTTATATGTGGATTTTAAACTGCATGGGGACTTGGTGCCCTTAACCCTCACTGTGCTCAAGGGTCAGCATGCATATATATGTGTGTGTGTGCTTGCGTGTATGTGTGTGTGTATACACACACAGTCAGGAAAAAAGCAATAAGGTCAAGGTAAATTACTTGTCAGTGAGACAAGCAAGAATGTAAGTTTTACTCCTTAAAATACAGATGGCAATTTGCAGTTGTATTTCCTCTCCATAATTAAATTCATGGCAGATGGTACAATTCTTTGCATTGTCATGTAGATTTTACAACTACTCTAAAAAATAACAATTTTAATGGCACATTACTTCATTTTATCTGCTATCCCAAATTATTTGATGCAATTGCTTCAAGATTCTACAAGCTCAACGACAATTATAATGACACTTCCTATAAAATTTATGAAGTATATGCTCAAGTTGAAGTCTAAGTTGAGAAAATGGAATGGCCTTAAGAGACTTTATTGCAGAAATCTCTATCCTAGCAACCATCTCTTTAAAGAGATGGATACAGGGGCGCCTGGGTGGCTCAGTGGGTTAAGCTGCTGCCTTCGGCTCAGGTCATGATCTCAGGGTCCTGGGATCGAGTCCCGCATCGGGCTCTCTGCTCAGCAGGGGGCCTGCTTCCCTTCCTCTCTCTCTGCCTGCCTCTCTGCCTACTTGTGATCTCTGTCTGTCAAATAAATAAATAAAATCTTTAAAAAAAATAAAAAAATAAATAAAGAGATGTATACAGGCCTAAGATAGCACACTTCTTCCCCAGTCAGGGTGTAAACATGATTCTTAAAGATGTACAAATATAGCTGAACCAGGTATCTTAGCTCTGCCCTCTAGGCATAACTAAACTTGACTTCATAATCCTAAATGCTCAGACTAATTGCCAGGGAGCAACTTTTTGATACAAAACTTCCAGACTTGCAGAACCGTCACCAGCCAAGCAGTCCTCCTGTCTAAAGAACATTGTCCGTATGATAATAGAATCTGCTCTACCTAAATAACCTCTCCCAGGAAGTTCAACTTTCCTGAACTTTCCATATTCTGACCCAATCCAAGTTAGTGCTTTTGTTCATACATGATCTCGAGTCATCCTTTCATTGGTCAAGCTTATTAACAAATGGCAAATGGACAAAATCATATTTGCTGAGGGATTCTTAATCCATTCCCTGTACCTTTCCTTAAAAATAAATCACTTCCAAAAAGTACACAATTATTTCATCAATCCCTTCTAAATATTTTCAAGTCTACTTTTTTGTAACTACCACAATCATGTTTACCTTGATTCATCTTCTTTTTGGCCATCCTGATTCTGTTGTTTACCAATAACCATCACAGTAAGGTGTCAGAAAGAATTTTTAACTAAGCCAAGACTACCTATCTCCAACATATCTACTCCAAAGCTGTGGTTCTGAGGCTCAAAGAAAGGCCCTGGGAATATGATGATTATATTCAGAGTCTTTGACCTTTTCCACCTTCTGCTGTCATAACCAATAAGCCTAAGTCTCACCCTACTCCCCTGCACTGGGGTTCTCCTAACAGTCAGTACATACTGTGCAGATTTGTACAACTTTCCATTCATATAGACACAGACCACTTTTAGGAAGAAAAGAATTAAGTAAAACATTTCAGTTTCTCCTCCCAAAGGACTGTGGGTGTAATAGTTTAACTTACTCCTGACCCTCATGGCTGATTCTAAGATGTGATAACTGACTCTGACTCCCCAACTGTGTGAAGATGTTGGCCTGCTTTCTCCCTGGTTCTCATTCCTGAATTTCTCTTGTAACCTAACATCCTGACTCACTGTTTTGGCTGAGTTTTCCATGCTAATTGGCAAGTCAGATCTCCTAGCCTCCCACAGAAAACATCTTGATAACCACAGTTTACCCACATAACTCTCTAGTCATATCATCAGCTGAAGCTGAATCTAAGCTGACACATTTCTCATTAAGTTTCCAGCAATGACTGGAACACTTGCTTTCTGATTTCTGCTTGCTTGGGAACTGAACTGCTTCCCAATTTGAGGAAGTTGTGTATATTTTTAAAAAGTTATCTTCTAATTGCAAATTTGTTTGCATGAAGCCTCATCTCACTCTGTTTTTCCCCATTTAAACTTTTCATCTGGATCCATTCCTCAGGTATGATGTTGGCGATATGTCCAGAAGAGAGTGTAGACAGCATCCCATGTGAAAGGGTGAATGAGTTTCACACTCCGAGGCTCCTTTGTTTCCACATATCATCCCGAGAAAGATTTGCTTAGGTAACAAGGTGGAGATGCTTTTCTTTGGAAGACTTTTCAGAGGTTTTCTTGTAAGAAAAGCAATGTGTGTGAGGAAAGAGCCCAGCTTTCTGAGGAGCACAGGCCACAGGTGTCTAGTGAGCAAGCAATGACAAGGGAAGAGGCAGCTGCTAGATGTTCTGGCTCCCCGAGGGGGCAGGGACAGACCATTGGCCTCATTCCCTTAAGGGGGCAGTGAAGCATGGCTTTTTGAGAGATGGGAAATGAGGAGCCTGGGTGGGCAGGGTGTGTGTTAGTATCTAGAGGAATGATTTCAGAATGAAGCAAGAAGTGTTCCAGACCTGCTTGAGGGATTACAGAGCACATGATAGAGGATTGATTGTGTTGTTTTGTTTCTCTCAGAAGTGAGGCTGTGAGCCTGTGCATTGGATACCCTTTAATGTTTTTCGGAAGACAAAAATAAAGCCAGAACTACATAGAATTACAGAATTACAATGTTTAATAATAATGCACATTTTTGAGTATATGACAGGGTAGTCTATCAGTTTTTGCTGTGTAGCAAATCACTCTAAAACTTAGTGATGTTATAAAACAAGAAATTATTTAACTCACAGTTCCATGGATTGTCAGTTTGGGGTGGGCTCAGAGAGGAAGTTTTGGCACAGCGGGACTCACATATACGTTTGTAGTAAGCAGCTGGCCAGGCTAGGCAATCGTGTTGGCTGGCTATTAAAATAGGTGGAAGGAGAGGGAGGGAGCACCTGGGACACATGTCTCTCCTCTTGATGAGAAAAACTGAAAAGTCACATTGCTTCACCCATCAAGAGAATAAAGTCTATTTCTCTATTCCCTGCATCTGGGCTGGCCTTATAGCTTACTTTTGCCGGTATAATATATAGGAAGCAAAGTCATTTCTGAGCCTAGGCCTCAAGAGGCAGTTCGTTTCTGTCCCTCCTTTTCAGCACTCTATCAGTTACCAATGAAACATTGATGAAATATAACTGAAATGTGAATTTCTTTCTGGATGGGAATGTGTGGGTCAAAGCTGGCTGTTTCGGGTACAGCATCAAACTTACAAAATATTGTGTTGCTTCAATAACTTAGCCAAAGTCAATATCACACTTTTTGCCCAACATCCATGAAGATTATATATTTCTTGAGAAATGACAAGTATTTAGGTTGGTATCCTTCTTGCTTTGACTATCACAGGCTTATTGTTCTCCTTTACTAAGACAGTACAGATTCCTTATGGAGGTGGCTATTACTGTGTGACTTGTAATCAAACAGGCTTTGAACTATGGGCATATGGAATTTCTACCCTAACTGAAGAAATTCACGGGGAGCACTCCTCTAAGATCCTAAGGAAAAGTTTGAATCTTGTTACCAGGGACATAAGACAGGATGGAAACCTCAGAACCTGGCAAAAATCAACAGCCAAAGGAGAGATTTCTGGGGTTGTTCATGACCTCAGAGACAGACAAACCATGGATAATGTCCAGAATAGATAGTGACTAAGAGAATTCCCATGGCTTCCCATTCCAAATGGAAGGCTACCACACAGATCAATTGGGAGAAGTGATAGCAAGATGCTTGACAAAGGAGAAACCAGTCAGGTCCAAGTGGAATATATTTATAGCCAAGGATGTCTGAATCATTTTGATATTCCCACACAGAGATGAAGTAGGAAAAGATGAGTCTCCAGAAGTCCATCAGGAGCAGGACAAAGGAGAGAATTCCAATTCTAGAAGATGCAGTGGACTTTGAGAGCTAGCAATAATGCCATGGCTTCTGAAGTCAGACCCAACAAACAAGAACCTAATAGTGGAAATAATCAGGTTCTCCAATTATAACCAGCAAACATCCCATCCACAATTGACTTTCAAACTCTACACCTTCCTGTCCACCTGAACCTCATTTTATAGACTACATCAACTAATTTGGCTTCAGTAGGATGAGATGGGTCACAAACTGGAGAGATAGTTACCTCTGGCAATTCACAAAACTGGCCATGGATAGGCAATTAAAGGGCTACTTCCTTGGTAGTGTTCTGCTTCTCAAAATGAGTGTTGTTTATACAGGTATATAGTTTTTGAAAATTCATCAAGCTATATTTAGATATGTACACCATTTGTATGTATTATACATCAATTAACAATTTAAAATTTAAAAATAAAAGACTGCCTCCTAAATTCTCCTAACATTGATGTTTGGACTTTGCTTTGGCTGTGTTGAGAAGAAACATGGAGTCAGAGGTTGTAACCATGAGATGTTTTCCAGAGAAATGAATTCTCCTTTTCACATTACCATTACCTATAGTCACAACCTTTAGGATAAAAGAAGGAATCACACAGACACTCATGGATGAGCCTGGCGAGGCCACTGGGTACAGTGCCACTGACTGGAGAAGAAGATATGGGTTCCTGTTAGATTGTGAGTAGGAAGACTGTGGGATCAAAATCTATATGGACTTCCACATTACAGAGGGTGACACAGATTTTACTAGGGTGGGACCAGAAATATTCCACACCATTTATTGTGAGAAGAGCAGTCACAGAGACAAGATCATTACATTTTTGGAAGGTGTATTAGAAACACCCTATTCTGTTGTGTCTCTTTACTTTTATATTATTTCCACACTCACACAGGACTCTTCACTTCTGGCACATCTGGTCACCAAATGCATGGAAGTTTTCCCCCACAAGAAGTAATTCTCTGTGACACCAGCTGTGTGGCCTACAATTCAACTCGTATCCGGCACTATCTACCCAGAAATAACATCAGATCCCAGAGGCTAAGGGCTCAGTCTCACAAGTCCGCCCAACTCCAACTTCCGAGGCCAGTTGAAAATCTAGATTGCCACATGTGCTTTTGACAGATTGGGTATAGATTGGGAGCTCCAAAAACTCCCTGCTTGGACTTCAGACACCAGTCACAAGTTCAGGCTTTTACCTGTCTTTCTGACTGACACATCATTGATGGAAGTTCCCTCCACTGCAGCCTTGGTTAATTTGCTAGAGTAGTTCATAGAACTCAGAGACACATTTCACTAGATTGTTGGTTTATTATAAAAGGATCTAACTCAGGAACAGCCAGATGGAAGATACGCATATGGCAAGGTATGGGGAAAGGGTGTGATGCTCCCATGATCTCTCACAACATGCCACTTTCCCCAAATCACCATGCGTTTACTAACACAGAAGCTCTCCAAACCCCATCCTTTTTAATGGAGTTTAATGGAATTTTAAGGGGCTTTTAATGGAGGCTTTCTTATAGAGGCATCATTGGCCATTATTGATTGGTTCAACCTCCAGACCCACTCCCCTCCCTGGAGGTCAAGGATAGAAAGAAAAATTCCAACCCTTAAATCTCATGGTTGGTTATTAGGCAACCTTAGTCCAAAAGGTTACTCATTAACATAACAAAAGGTAACTTTATGGCTCTCATCACTTAAGAAATTCCAAGGGTTTACAGAGCTCTGTGCCAGAAAGGAGGACAAAGTCCAAATACGTATTTCTTAAATTAATTACAGTATCCAGACAGTATCCACACAGTATCCTGTGTGGCTCAGTTGGTTAAGCATCTGCCTTGGGCTCAGGGGCTCAGGTATGATCCCAGGGTCCTGGGACCCAGTCCCCCATATGGCTCCCTGCTCAGCGGGGAGTCTGCTCCTCTCTCCCCCTTTGCCTGCTGCTCCCATTACTTGTGCTCTCTCTCTCTCTCTCTCATAAATAAACAGAATCTTAAAAAAAAATCAAATCAATCAATCAATCAATCACAATATCGCAAAAGGTCTTTGCAGGTAAATGTCATGTTCTATCCATCCTCAAGAGAACTGGACTTTGTTTCTTTGACTGAGACAGCACACCATTTTGGCTGGCTTGGATATATTCAAGCAGAGTGAGAAGACAGAAGAGATTGAAATGAAGAAATGAATGGGCAGAGGGAAATTGGAAATGGTGAAGTCTTTTAAGTTTAGTTTTGATCTACCTCTTAACCCAGCTGACCTTAGAAATTCCTAGTTGATATGTGAAACAATCATAATAATCTGTGTGGGACAGTGAGAAAAGTATGTTCTGAGACACACAAACCAGGGTCTGAAACCTAGCTATGCTAATTACTGGCTGAGATAAGATAGCCTAGATGGTACTTCAGTTCTTGCTTGTCAGAGCTGATGTTGGATGTTTACACCTACTCTAGTTCAGCTGTCCCCTCTCATTGGCTAGAGGTTGTCAAATATTCTGAATATCACTTCAGCATCTCTGAGTTTCATTTTCCTCATGGGAGCTAGTGATACCTTGTTTACTAGTCACTATAAAGAATACATGATATAATTCAATGCTTCTCAAACTTCAATGTTTATTAATGAGATCCCTTCTCATACCTGGAGATCTTATTAAAATGAAGATTTTGATTCAGTAAGTCTGGGGTAGGGTCTGAGATTCTGCCTTTCTAACAAGTTTCCTGCTGATCCAAAGACTTCACTTTAAGTAGCCAGGAGACATTGAGGAAGATATGTGTTGTGAGCGCTGGCTATTGTGTACCTGTACTCTTGAAACAAATAACACATTATATGTCAATTAAAAATCAATCAATTAATTAATATAAATAAATTGGGGGAAAATAAAGGCACTGTTTGTAAGCAATAAATAAATAAATAAATAAATAATAAGTAGCTGGGAGGTAATGTTCGTAAAGCATCTGATATATAATAGATGATCAGAAATTATTGCTAGTCATTATTCCCAGTGATCATCATCATCAAACTCATACATCTGAATGGCTTCTACTTATAGTTAATTGCCATACAACACAACAATGATAATATGTTATTTAAATTTATCCAAGCTAATGTTTATAATGAATTTGGCTCAATTTCAGCAATGGGCTTTGTCCATATGTGTTTATTCTTTATATTACACGAATCATTTATTCACAATTTTAGAAACCAGAGAGAATGACCAAGAAGACCTCTTGAATTTATGACATTATTTTTTATTTTTCCCTCCATTTTAGTAGATAAAGGAGAGACTATAATTTATTAAATGATAAGAAGTGTTCTTAGCATTACCCAATCAGAAATATTATTGCCAACAGTAATACTTGTTAGCCTCATTCAGTAACAAAATATTACACCTAATAATGATACCAATTATTATATGTATAGAAAAGAAAAAAATGGGAGGGATACAGCAAATTACCTCAAAATGGTGTTTTTTAGGAAATCACAGTCTAATATCAGGAATTATTTCCTCCATTTTTTTCTCTTTCCATGTGATATAGTTTTATACCCTTAAACTTGCCATAAATCCATGTTTGACATTTGTAATTAAAAATTTAAAGGAAAAGCAATTATTACTTTTAGTCCTTGGATATGCTTCACTTTCTGGAGTCCTAACATTTTTTTGTAAAATAGACAAAATTTTCTTGAGAATAAAGTACTTCCTCTAACTGCCAAGCATTTTTACAGAGCAGTGAAGAACATGGTGAGATCAGCTTTTCCTAAGGCTTACTTAGTTCTTGGGAGTAAATTAGGCATTCGAGTATATACTTTTCAGTTGTGCTGAGAGTCCATCTCCTCTAGGTCATTAAGGCTTTGGTTTAAGAGTTGAATGAGTTAATACACTTCCATGAGTAGAACTTACTCAGGATAGACACACTTGTAGACAATGCAAGGATTGTATTTTTGATATTTTTTTCTCCTCAAAGGACGTTAAAAACCATAAAACCAATCAAAATGGAAATGTTTGCTATTTGGGATGACACCAAATTATAGACTCTTTAGCCTGGGATGGGATTTTTAGGCTTCATCTTGTCCAAATCTCATTTTTAGGTAAAGGAATAGAAGACTTTGGGGGTTAAATGAATCTGATCTGTAGTAATGCTGTTAGAAAGAAAGCCACTGGAGAATAATGAATTGGTTTAAATTAAACTGTGGGCAGATCTCAGCATTTTTTTCCTTGGTGTATAAAATGATTTCCAATACAAATTTTAAAATTATTTTGAGTTTCAAAGTGCTGGAGGTAAAGTTTTACATTTGTTATGTAATCTTCTGAGTCCTCTGGGATAAAACAGTGAGGACCCCTCCCAAACGTCAGAATAGTAAATGACTTTTCCTTAAAAAACCATAAAGCTCATCATTTTAGTAACTGTTTTTACAGTTTTAAAGTTCCTGTCTATTCCCGAGTGCACAAACCTCACAATGTGCAGTTAAGATCTGAAGAGCGTAAGAAGACATTTGGCTGTAAAGGAGGGTTACAGAAAGTAGAAATCACAGCTTAGGATCAAAAGTTATTTCTCCATTTTAGATTTTCAATTAAAAACTGCTAGAATTAGAACCTTCTAGAAGAAAAATTCCCTTCAGATCGGATGTATAGGGCTTCCAGTACCCAAACTCCATGTTCACACAGATAGGGAATATGTAAATTATTCAATGTTGATCCTGTAGAATTTGATCCAGAATGCCTGACTTCTAAGTTAATGCTCTCTGGGTGGTAATCCTACAAGATAGAAATGATCAAAAGCAAATTTAATGTTGAAAACAGGTATGGTTCCTGAATTTGGATGAGAAAATAGATTCATGTATATTGAAAACAGGAAGGGATGCCGTTGTGGTGCAGGTAAAAGTCAAAGGAGTTGTGTGTCAGAGTTCTCCTGGGGCATCTCCACTTGTCAACACCTGGGGTTGTCTTTTAAAGATCACCATGTCTTTGGGCCTGGTGTATAGTGATAACTGGACTTTGGTCCCCAACAGCTGCATTTCTGATTTATCTACATCCGTGATTCTCATCCATCCTTTCATCCTCTTTAGAAAGGAGATTTATGCCCCTTCCCCCCCCCCCCCCAATTGTTTGCCTGATAAATCCTCTTTTTGGCAGAATTTTTCAGAGGAATGTTTGTTCCAGTCCTTAGGAAAAAGCAGAACTATGATAATTTAATGGGTCTAAATCATTTGTTGTTTAGCCCGTTGTTATCCATAACTGGAATTTTTAAAAAATATATACACACACATACACACAGTAATGACAGAGAACTCAGGAAAAATGTATAGAGTTACCTAAGTTCTTAAGACAGCAGTTCTATTGAAAAAAAAAAAAAAGAATGGAGAAAAAAAATCAAATTTAACCATTTTATCATAACTGTTTCCAGAATTTTATGAATGGATATTCAGTTTTGCAAAATGATGACAAATTGTCTGTTCTCTATGTCAGTTTTCATCCAGATGAGATTTCATCAAATAGCAAAGTCAGCTACACTCCTGGTTGTTATGATAATTTGACTTTATCACCTTATTGCTGTTTACTGATATGTCTTCTTGCTCTTTTGGTATCACATTAAAATGGCATAGTCTTGTGAAACATTGAGTAATTATTTTTCTCACATGGAAAGAAACTAAGAGGGTTAGTGTCATTTTGTGTTATTTAAAAATATTTTTTAAAAGAAATGTTCAAAAGACTTTAGGAGACCTTGCAACAGTGGTATTTTCATATCAAATGTTTAATAACTCAGATTAAGGACAGATTGTTTGCTTCCTAGTTTTGTTTATATTTTTAATTTTTTTTTTTTAGGTTAAGGGTCTATGCAATCTACATGGCATTATGGAATATTTTTTCTTTTGAAAAAAAAATTTTTTTTTTAAAGATTTTATTTATTTATTTGACAGAGAGAGATCACAAGCAGGCAGAGAGGCAGGCAGAGAGAGAGGAGGAAGCAGGCTCCCCGCTGAGCAGAGAGCCCGATGCGGGGCTCGATGCGGGGCTCGATCCCAGGACCCTGAGATCATGACCTGAGCCGAAGGCAGCGGCTTAACCCACTGAGCCACCCAGGCGCCCCTGAAAAAATTTTTTTAATTTAATGTTCTCTTTTTCAATGTTCCAAGATTCATTGTTTACATATAACACCTAGTGCTCCATGCAATACGTGCCCTCCTTAATATCCACCACCAGCCTCACCCCATCCCCCACCCCCATCCCCTCCAAAACACTCAGTTGTTTCTCAGAGTACAGAAGGGCATAAAGAAAAAGGTAATGAATGTTCATGACTTCACCACCCAGGATTGATACTTACTAACATTTTGTCGTAAAAAAGATAGTGCTGAAGTTCCCTGTGTAAATCACTGACTTCGCAAAGTCTTTGTGTCAGAAGTGGAATCACAGAGGTGGGATCCTCCTTAACTCATGTGGTGGAGTCTGCTTTCCTATGGTGCAATGCCTTGTGAGGAGAGCTAGAGTCAGTCACCCAGGCAAACTCTGACCCACTCCGGCCTCTCCAGCGTATTGCTAACCTGCTATTTGCTGTTTACTCAAGCTTGCCATGACTACCTGAAGAACGAATGCTTTGACATAAACAAATGGTGCAAATAACTATTAGTGATTACTACTGGGTACTTCATCAGCCATGATTTCATTCCTGGACTCGCACAAATTTCTTTATCATTTTGGAGATGTTTACCACTGCTGATAATTACATAGACTATTTTCTGTTATGGTGAGAAAAATATACATAATTCCTATTCTGTTGTGCCCGTGAAACAAGATAGGGACTATAAATATAATTTCCCCTCTAAGTTAAGAAAAAACAAAAAACAAAAAATAAAAAAAAACACTCAGCAACTTCTTTTTTTTTTTTTTTTTTAAGGTACTGGGCTTATTTCTTAATTTCTTTGAAGGATGAGTATTTAAATGTTAACCTGGGTGCTAGCTCTCTCAGGGAAAGAAATAGGAAGATGAAACAGAGGAACATTCCTAGAAATGAGTGTGTAACCTACGTGGTCCTTACAGTAAATTATACTAATTCTACATTTATGTTTATGTGTTGTGGTCCTATTAAGCTGAGATAACTTTTCCATTAAGTGGGCAGGTTGATTTCCTGTAGTACCCCCAATTGCTTGAAGAGGTGTATTGTTTTCTTGTGTTTCCATTACAACATGTAGACTAAGAGGGAATCCTCTGTGGTATTTTCACATAGGTTATGAATCTTTTATCTGGCGGTTGTATTTGTGTCTGAGGGGTGAATATTAATAGCCTCTTGGTAGCAGAGTGACTTTCTTAAAAAAGGGGTTTCCCTATGTATGGGTGGATTAACCTTTCAAAATATATGTTTCTACTTAAACCACTCAGTTACTGTTTGATTCAAAGAGTCATAAAGACAAGCTCGCCACATCTCTGTTAGACCTTGTAGTATGCTTACCTAGATCTGAGAGGGACTTTCAGTAGAGACCATGGTGAGTAACATAACGCGGTGTGCCTTTACTTTCATTTCGCTCGCTTACCAGGGTTTGCTGTATCTTCATTTCTTTTTTAAATGCTTAAAGTTTTCGTATTAAAATGGCATGTGGGATTGATGATAAGTTTTGCAATGGCAGTTAAGATATGGTTTCGTGTATTCCAGGTGGGAAGTTAGGTGGAACTTCTGAAATGTAATAATGTGGGATGTTCTCCTTTAAAATTTTCATCGCTTTTACCAGTTAGCCCCTTTGTCCACATCACAGAACCAAGCTTTTGAAATGACACATTGAACTCTATGAATGTTATCCTATTTACTTTATTATTTCTAGCAATTCTGTAGTGAGTAACTAAATTTAAGTACTTATATGAATAATTTAACTATGCCTTGTCTTCTTTGTCTGTTATAGGGGCTAACAATCTTGACTGAGGAATAATCAGTGTAGGGAGTCAGGCAGCGTGTGTCACTGTAATCTTCATGGTACGATGTAATCATGTTGATGGGAGGCATAAAAAGATCTCAAAATGTATACTTCTAAATATAAAGTCACTGGCCTGTTCTATTCAAATAGTCAAATGTTCCAAAGGAAATAGAAAAATAAACCTCTTTGGGCGTACTTTAAGTGTAAGCAATCAAACTGACATCCAAGGGAAGTTCATTTTAAAAGTCAGGGTCGGACAAAGGTAGACTGAATGCCTATGATCATAGGGACCATGTTTCATTAACCTAGCAGCATTAAACTTCTGGCTTGACCACGACATTTCTTGCTGTGAAATGCTAAGGGACTTCATTCTTAGGAATCACAGGTCATGCCCTATTGCAGAAACTCCAAAAGCCGTCTTTTAAACAGTACAGGGTTCACAAGCCTATCCCTGGTAGCATAAGGCTTGCACAGGACCTTAACAATACGTGTGAGAAGCAATTATTTGTAGGAGGGTTGATGTGAACTCACTATTTTCAGATATGCTCCCCTCACTTTTTTGAGGCAATTTTTAAAAATCAGAATTGTAAGGTATTTTTAAAGACCAGGAAACATATCTTCTCATTTTCCATTTCCTCTTCATTCCCTGTCTCTCTTTCTCTCTCTGTCTCTGTCATCCTCTCCGCTTGCTTCTCTTCTCTCTCTCTCCACTAAGTCTTCATTTTAATTAGTATATTATCGGCTTCCAGTAGCACTTTTCCAGTGAAATTCGTGGCCACTGTACTATTTTCCAATTTAAATGAGGTAGATGACACGTGAATGAGGAAGAAATCATAGTTTTTGAACATGGGAAATTTAATATTAAGCTCAGTTCCTCCTGTTAACGGAATGTGACGCACATAGGCACTAAAGGAATAATACAGGAACTACATAAGAGAGATAGGCATCCCTATGCCTAGTCAGTCAAGGTCCCTGGCCCCGGACCGTCAGACTCTACTGGGGTTAGGCCTCTTTATTAGATCAGTCGGGGTCAGGGTGGGGAGGAAAGCAAAGATGCTTACTAAGTTCTCTGTCAACCGAATACTTCCTGCTGAGGATAAAACCTTAGGCCTAGTTTTTTTTTGTTTTTTGTTTTAATTAATTTATTTATTTACTTGACAGAGATCACAAATAGGCAGAGAGGCAGGCAGAGACAGAGGAAGGGAAGCAGGCTCCCTGCTAAGCAGAGAGCCCGATGCAGGGCTCAATCCCAGGACCCTGAGATCATGACCTGAGCCGAAGGCAGAGGCTTCAACCCACTGAGCCACACAGGCACCCCTAGGCCTAGTTCTAATTAACTTTTAAAAAGTGCTCTTTTGTGTTCTATTTTTTAACGCTTTAAAAACTATCATTTTTTAAACTTAGTATCCTCATTCAGATTAGATAATGAGGATCCCTCAGAGGAAAACCTGTGAGTCACAGTTGTTGTCCCATCTATTTGGAGTTGGCACTGTTTTGACTTTTCCAAATATTGTTTTCATGAAGGATGAAAGACTTGGAATAAAAGAAACGTACTTTATACACATATGTCCTCAAGTCTCTAAGAAAGATGCAAAAATTAAAAATGTCTTTCTACTGAAATTGCACAGAGCGCGAGTAAAAAACTCCTTTTATTTGAAAACACAGCCAAGATTAAATATCGCCACGGTTTTAAAATTAAAACAACATAGGGGTGAAAATTATTCTAGTGGCCACAAAGCACAGTTTCAACAAATGGATCCTTGGATTGATCTAAGAAAGTAGAAAACTTGGATGGCCCAGAAAAAGTCACAGTGGGGCAGTTAGAACACAGTTAATAGATCATCATGGTAAGTAATCAAAGTTAATTATTCAATGCTTTTGTATAAATTCTGTAAGAAGAAACATATCAAGCAGCATAATTCATAAAATACATTTGAAGGTAAATTATCCCTTTAACAGTTTTAAATTATATCTTAAAGTACAAATATGGTGAAATGTTTCCTTTTTAATTTTAATTTAATAATTTTAATTGAATCTTAGCTTTTTGCTTATAAATTTAGGTTGGTTTTATAATCACCTGAATGTTTTATAGTTCCTGCTAAGTGAATTCCTTCCTTTTTTCCTTTTTAAAATTTTTTTGGGATATGATGACTTTGATAGGGATCTGTGGGACTAAAGTTTCTTGAACATAGAAACTGGTATAAACAATAATTTAGACAAAGCTGAGGTATAATGTGAATGATGTGAATGAATATTGATAAACAGAACATGTTACGTTTTGGTGAATCTAAAATAGATTGTATGCTTACAGGTTATATAAGTATCTACTTTAATAGGTTGCCATATTCACTTTTTCTCCTTCAACTTTAGAGAATACATCATCAATTTTCACAAATTCTCTCCTAGAAGAAGGTATTCAAGAGTCTTCTGGGAAGATAATTTACATTTTTTGAATTACAAAAGGCAAAACAGCTGGGGATACTGAATTAAGCCAAAAAAAAAAAGGTGTTCCACCTAAACAAAAGAAAAATGAGTGTGCTTCCCTTTTGAATTTTTCTTGTAGAGAGGAACATAAAATATTGGCACAGTATGAAAACTGTTAGATTTGAATTATCATTGAAAAAATGAGCAGGAAGAACTTCAACTTTAAGGTGTTTAATGTAGACAGATTTCATCCTACCTAAATATGTGTCAAAAAATAAGATGACTTTCTAATTAGAGTTTGTCCCATTGCTTGTCTAAAAACAAGAAAGAGGGAGCCTGGGTGACTCAGTTGGTTGAGTGACTGCCTTCAGCTCAGGTCATGATCCTGGAGTCCCAGGATCAAGTCCCTGCTTGGCAGGGAGCCTGCTTCTCCCGCTGACCTTTCTCCTCTCGTGCTCTCTCTCTTTCATTCTCTCTCTCTCTCTCTCTCTCTCAAATAAATAAATAAATAAAATCTTTTAAAAAAATAAAAAATAAAAACAAAGAAATATCAAAAAACATAAACATTAACAGTAAGATAAGACTAAGGTGAAGACTATATAATTAGTCTGAGAGGATCTTAAATTTCACAGGTAAAATCCTAAGCATGGATTCTGTAGCTGAACTCCAGGGTTCAGGGGTCAAGTCTCATCTCAACTTTTGATTACCAACAGAATTCCTTTACTAAAATCCCAGAGCTGAGCTCAACAATTATTAATTAATCCTTATATTATATATATTATATATATTATGTTATATATATATATAATATATTATATTATATATAAAAGACTTTATAATTAAAGTCTTTCACTTATTTTTGTTAGGGTCATCTTGAGACAGTATAGTTATTTAAGTATGTTTGTTAATCTGGAGATAATCGCCTGTTAAATAACAGTACAGTTATTATATTATAGATATATATGTATAGATATATATATACTATATTAACAGTATAGTATAGATAATCACCTGTTAAATAACAGTATAGTTATTTAAGTATGTTTGTTAATCTGGAAATAATCAAGTGTTAAAATTCCAAGGTTATTTCCTTGTGGTCACTGATGTTTAGACTTACTGTAATCGTTTGATCTTTTAATATATTTTTAACTGAAGTAAAATTAACAGTGTTATATAGATTCAGATGTACAATATAATGATTCAACATTTCTATACATAACTCAGTGCTCATCACTGTAAGTGTACTCTTAATCCCTTTTATCTTACAATTGCTAGCTTTTAATAATAATAACAATATTTTGAAATAGAGTCTCTGATATGGCTTCTATTGTTTAAAAATTTGATGTCGGTCAGAATACATTCACTTAAAGCATATTTTCTTAAAGCAAACAACACATCCTTACTCTCACATTTTCATGATTATCAGCAGAACAATCAACATCCACAAATAATAACATACATACTAGCATTCATGTTCCATAAAAATCACTTTCTCTGTAGGCTTACAGCGAGTTTTAGACATTAAACAAGATTTAAATTCTGCCATTTTTAGTTAGGGTATACTAAATAGTGCATCTGATCATTACTATAGTACCGAATAGGCATCTCTAGGCAAATGTGCTTGTAATGCCAAAGAATTAGAAAGGCTTTCAAATCCAATCTCTAATTTAATCCTTATGTTCTTCCCTTTGAAGATGGGAAGTATTATCCTACTTCACAGATGAGGATATATTGGGGCTCAGAGAGCTTAAATAATTTGCCAGGAGTCCCAAAGCTTGTTTGACACTAAATCCAATCCTCTTTACAATATATATGTTAAGAAAGGTGAATTCATCATTTAGGGAACTTCAGTGAAATTCTTCAGTAGAAATCCACACTCCAAGAATAGTTCCCAAAGCTAAGCTGGATAAAGACCCAGAGTAAACATATGCTTATCTTGCCGCAGAATGAGGGACTATTATATGGACAACAAAATCCTCTCTATAGGGTAAGAATTGGCCTTTGGTTGTATTTTGGTGACTTTCTCAGATACACGCAGCATGAGTGATATTGCAATGTATATAACCCTAGGATGACCAATTCCATAGCGCCTGTGTATTGGAAGGGCTCTTAGCCATTATAATGTCCAACCTTGGCTCACTTCAGAATGGTGATAAACACCTTATTCAGGAACAAGCATGTTTAGTGACAGCCCTAGTGACAGAATCTTGGTCTCCTGACTCCTGGTTCAGGAACTTCTCCAGTGTCAGTTTCCAGATGTCAGTCTTCCATATAGAAGTAGTGCAGGTGGCCTGATAGGATTGAGTAATAGAAAATCTGTAATGGCAAAAAATTTTACTTTATTGCTATAAAACAAAAAGACTTCTTAGAAGGAAATAGATGATAAAAGTCCCCTGATTTGACACCTTTCTCAGAAACATGAAATGGAAAAAAAAAAAAAAAAAAAAAAAAACGGCAGTTCTTTTGGGTATTTCTTTCTTTTGGTTTAGCCAAACGATGTGTAGCCAAAAATCTTTCTTATTCTTAATTTCCTTCAAGCCATTACTGTAAATGAGACTGGTATGTATTTTCCTCTCCTCCAATTTCTTCCACACTGCACTCAAAGGGCCTTAAGTATCTGTTAGATATAGGAATCTTACTTGTTAGAAGATATAAATGAATGAAAACCTAGAACATATGCTTATTTTTATGACATTATCATGTTCTTAAAAACCTTGAGTATTTGCCTAATTTTGAATAGAAATTATCTGAAGTATTTTAATTGAATCTTAGCTTTTTGCTTATAAATTTAGGTTGGTTTTATAATCACCTGAATGTTTTATAGTTCCTGCTAAGTGAATTCCTTTTTTTTTTCCTTTTTAAAATTTTTTTGGGATATGATGACTTTGATAGGGATCTGTGGGACTAAAGTTTCTTGAACATAGAAACTGGTATAAACAATAATTTAGACAAAGCTGAGGTATAATTAGGAAACCATTTTCAAGATTTTGTATGAAAAATTTTACAGTTCTTGGGGTGCCTGGTTAGCTCAGTTGGTTAAGCGCCTGACTCTTGGTTTCAGCTCAGGTCGTGATCTCAGGGCTGTGAGATCAAGGCCCAAACTGGGCTCTGTCCTCACTGAGTGTGGAAACTGCTTGGGATTTTTTTCTCTCCCTCTGCCCCTCCTCCCTCCTCTCTCTTTCTCTCTCTCTTTCTAAAACAAATAAATCTTTTAAAAAAATGTTACAGTTCCATGTACTACTTACTAACTGCTGGCATAATTAATATTCTTCAATTCATTAACTGAATGTGGAACATTTAGCATATACATTACAGGCAGTGTACTTGGTACTGGAGATTCAGTTGTGAACAGAACAGGCATAAAATCACAGAATTTACAGTCTAGTGGAGAAGAATGGTCTTTAGCAAGTAATCACTCACACATCAAAATAGGGAAATTGTGATTATGATAATTGCTACATGAGGAAGGTTCATATAGTTCTAAGAGTACATATTAAAGGAATTTGTATAATATGGGAAGTCAGGAAAGATTTACTTTAAAAAGAAGAACAATCTAAGAAAGAACAACTGCTTCAAAGTTTGCAGCAGAAGGGAACATGGCACCTTAAGAAACTGACAAAATTTTCTTATGGGTGATAGAGAAGAGGCTGAAAAATGCTTCTGGGTCAATGGCGGGGAAGGGAGCATTTTTGGTTATCATAATAATTGGGGGACCATGATGTTAAACATCTTGCAATACCAGAAGTGTTCCCACACAACCAACAACCACCATCTCCTATATCCAGTAAGTAACCCATCTAAGACATGCAGAGCTCTTTAGCTATTACAAAGACTTTGGTCATTATCATGGAAAACCATTAAGGTGCTTTTATTGTGGGGGTGGAGAAAGGGGAAATGACAAGTTCAGATATATGTTTTCAAAAACAGACAAACAAACAAACAACCGATGCTTACACTGTAAAGAGCAGATAGAAGGGAGCCAAGAGAAGGAGGCACAGCAGTTAGGAGGCTACTCCAGTGGTCCAGGTAAGAAGGAACACATTGCCAATGGCTTGCAAGCTTTGGAAAAAAACCTATATGCTTGAAGTTATTTCTTACTAGTCAATATAATAGAACATTAAGCATAAAGAAAACTTTCTTTGGCCCTTTAGCTCCCCAGTTCACTACATGAAGGAGAGACACACATGGAGGCAATAGCACCCGTGCTGCACTTCTGCCCTAAGCATTAATCCAGTAGTGATCATGCTCACCATCCCATGTTGACAGTAACTATTTGCCAGTGATAGTCAACCTAGAGAAAATAATTATTATTCTTAAGATTTCATATCTAGGTAATTTAGGAATTGGGACCAGAGGAAAAAAGTGTCTAATGTGATGTGCTTTCTTTTTCCACGTTTCTTTCTTACTAATAATAACAAGGAACTCAAAACTGTTAGCATTATTATCTGCATATTGGCATCAAATAAGCTCATGCTTTGGAAGGGACAAAAGGTTATGAAAAATACACTCAATAATTGCGGAAAGTAAGTAGGAAGGAATATTTTTAGAAAGAATTGTGTTTTGTTTGTTCACTTTGTTGTTTTTGAAAAAATGGAATTTTAAAACCTTTAGGCAGGGCATTCATTAACTGGTTGTTCACAGGTCCTACCGCCGAGCCCTACCAATGTATGTTAGTTTCCTGACCCTGCAGGGTTTTCCCACTCCTGACTGAAACTATTGCTCTTTTTCTATCCTCCACTTAACCAACTCAGCATGGATTAACCATGCTGACCATTCTCTTTGTAAAACACACAGATTGGCACTCAAGGCACTCTGAATGCTTACAGCTGAGGGCATTCACTTTTTTCTGTTTCCAAAGTTGAGTGGGACGTTACACCAGGAGTCAGCCTTTATTGTTCCCCGGAGTATTTATGACGATCTTATTTTTCCTCCAGTTACACACTTTAGATACAATTTAAATAAGCTGATGACACATGAGTACAAAAAAGATAAAAGAATTGCTGTTTCTAAACAAGCTCATTTGAGTCCCTTGGAAACATCCAAGAACTGGTGAGTTGTTAAATTTAAACTGGATGTGGGTGAGGCAAATATAAAAGATTGGACAAATATTATAAAGATCTAAAAGCATTATTTTCAGATAGCTTCGTAAATGTCTTAAAATTCTGGTTCCCTTGTAAAAAAAACCACAACTAGAATTCACAGAGGATTCGTTGTGGGCCAGAAAGCCCATGTGGATTACCATCAGTAGACTCCTACTTGGAAAAGAGAGATTGCCAATTGATGTGCACCTGGGTATTTTAAAATAGGATAAATTAATATGATACTAATATATTATTCTTCATGATTGCCAGCCTTAAATAGTTCTTTTATCAACTCACTATCTATAGGTCTCTTATGTGAATGATATGAAAGCTTTTTTATGTATTAGAACTAAAACATCACTTCTAAAAAAAAATCAATAAAATTGCATTTATATGTAAGTATAAGTAAGTAAGTATGCCTTTATGTGTAAGGCATGTTGTCTTATAACATATTTATTTTTATCATATATATATATATATATATATATATATATAAGAATAAGAATTTTCATGATGTTTTTAGTACTTACCTAGAACATGCCATCCTTAATGTATTGAATCTGGCTCACATTCGATTTTGATTTTAGTACAGGTGGATACTGGAATGAAACAGACTTTCTAGGTGAGAATTACAGGTTCTAAATTATATGTCCCAGAGGAAAGAGTACTGTATACAGATAAAAACTCCTTGTCACCTTCAAGGTTTTTCTCTCTTAAGTGGAGCTCTCAGGCCTTTGATTCCACATATGTTTTGATATATTCCAATGCTATAGCATAGGCTTGACCAACACAAAAACTTATACGATGGTGGAAGAATTCTTTGGTAATTTTTAACATGACATTTTCAAGGTCTTTAAAACAGATTCTTGCAGAGTTGACTATGATCTCTAATACTCACATCCTAGTCCTTGAATCTAACTTTAGAAATCCAAGTGTATTAAAAGCTGTCACCACAAATGGCAAAAAGCTCATAAAACTTGGTTTACTTCCCAAAGTAAGTTTATCCTCTAAAGTTGTGTTATTTTGGAACTGTGGATTGTGTAAACTTCTGCTTAAACAATCAAACAGCTTACGATCTTCACTGATTTACTGAAATCCATCCAAGAATTCAGGACATCTTTTGGTTAAGTTAAACAGAAAGCAACAGCTGCTTCTTGGGGGGGGGGGATCCCTCCTTAAAAAGAGGAGTAAGGGAGGGGGAGAAGAAAAGGAACAAAAAAGTAACCAAATGATGGAAACAGAAATGTGTTTGCTTTTACCTTAGAGGGTGCTGTCAGCCAGTCAGGTACTCTAACATCTATGGTTTTAATTGCAAATCTTTTGGTTAAGATTCAAAGCCTAAATCTTGAAATTAAGAAGGGTGAGGTACACTATCTTTCCTTTATCTTTCTACTGTTTTTTATTTAAATACAATTTGCCATAATGAAAATCCGCCATGTTCTGTGTTATCTTGGTTGTCTCATTTAGAATCTGTTTCAAATACTTAAAATGGTTAGCAAGACAAAAGGTTTGAATTACATATTCTATAAGACATTAATGAACCATAATCCAAGGTAAGTGCAATGTACTGCTGGAATTGGCAGTTCTGACTCAATGTCTGCTGGTTTGTTGTAGGGGCTTTGTTCCTACACATTTTCATGTCTCCACACCAGCCAATAAAAATTTTGGAAATCCATTCCCTCCTTTTTAGACTGATTTTGTGCTTTTGCTCAGTGAAGAACCGTTGAAGAGAGAACTTGAGGAGAATTCCTTATGTTACAGTTTCATGTCACCCTGAATTGTAATTAGTAAGATAAAGTTCAGAGGCACACGAATATTTGCTAAGTCTTAAGAGACTTCTGAAGTTGTTCATTTTCTCTATGATTAAAACAAATGAGGCACTGGTATTAAGAAGCGCCCTGGGTCCTTAGGGTTGGCTTGTTTTATTTGTTTCTACTTGAAAGAAAAGTGTTTTAACTGCCAAGTGTCCTTTACTAATTGTCTTCTTTGTCGCCATTCCGTTGGAAAAATATCTCTATCAATAAAAAAGGATAAACTATTAGAAGTTATAATATTGGCTTTTGGCTATTGGCTATTGGCTTTTCTTGATTATCATTACTCGGTATTTTGACTTCTATATAGAATAATAACAAGTATAAAATCTCAGCATATGAAAAGGCTATTTAGAAAGGAAATACAATGTTCAGTAAAATAATACCTTATGATACCAGTCTTGTGTGTTTCCACTGCCTTAGAGGTTTTATCTGTGAATCTTAAACTGTAAAATTCTAAGTCTGGAAATTTCCCTCTCCACATGCTGTTTTGGGGTTGTTTACTTAGTTCAATTGATACAATGTTCTTACCTAAGAAATACACTTTTATGAGTTTTGGGAGGCACTTGGCTCAGTCAGTTAAGTGTTCAGCTCTTGATTTCAGCTCAGGTCATTGATCTCAGGATCCTGGGATCAAGCCCTGACTCAGGCTCTGTGATGAGTGTAGAGCCTGCTTAAGATTCTCTCCTTCCTTCTCTCTCTACCTATTCCCATGCTCAAGCACAGGAGCTCTGTCTCTCTCTCTGATTAAAAAAAAAAAAAAAAAAAAAGAACGATGTATACTTTTATGAGTTTCATTCATAATGTAAAATTTTTATATGTTACTTTTAAAATATTTTAGTATTAAAATGATATCTTCCTTTATTTCAAACTTGAAATTTTGTCTGTATCATGTTTGAATATAAAAAAAACAGTAGAAAATCACGGACTATGAGTTCAATTGGCTTGACATCTAATCCTAGATCAGCCATTACTTAGCCAAATCACTTGTCCTCTTCTAGCTTCTGGTTTTTTCTCTTGTAAGATGATGGTGCCAAAACACTCAGAGTATTCTCCGAGGTCTCAATCCCATGATTCTCTGACACTCCAGGACTCCATGTGTCATTTCAGATCTTTTGTGATATTATCACTTTTTTAAAAGTAGCTTTAAAGATAATGAAGGCATTGAAGACATTTTTAAAAACTTTTCTACAAATTTATGTTAATGAATTAATTAAATACATTTTTAAAATGTATTTTCAGAAATTACAGCATAAGCACTTACTGCAAGTTAGTTTGTCAGGTAACACCTCATTTGCCTGCCTTTTCAATGCATTTGCAGAACTGTGTAATATTTCCAGAGTGCCATATAAAGAAACTGGGCACTTTTGTAATACTCCATAATTAAAAGATAGCTATACTAGTTGGTGGTCCAATTCCTACAACAGTCCTGAAAGGCATTTGCTTTCATCTACTAACTGGCTACCATGGTGGTAACAGATGACTTTTAAACAGCTGTCACAAGCTGAAAACAAAACAAAATAAAAAAGCCACCCTCCCACACTATGTACAGACAGCTTGCCAATAGCTGAAACAAATTCTAAGATCATTTTAACAAACAACCTCCCCTCCCCCCCCCTTTTTTTTTTTTGGTTATTGTTACAATTAAATAGAAACTCATAAAACTCAGACAAGCTGGTTTCATGTTTCTTGCAGACCTGAACTGCCTACATTTTCTAATGGGATCACAGCAATTAGTGGTTTCCAGATGCATTTAAAATGTGTTAAGTGCCTGCAGGAATTGGCTTTTAACACACACAAGTCTTCAAATGCTTCAATCTCAAGAATCTACTATAAGCCCCACGAGGTACTATGAAGTCTATATAATGTTTGGACAAAGTTGGGTGCTTACACTGCAATTAATAGAAAAAAAAAAATGGGAAATTTAAAAAATTCTGTGTCTTACAGTTTTCTTTTTACTTCCTTCTTCTCTTTTAATGGTCACATCACCAATTCCCTTATTATCCAAAAATCATAGAAATAATTAACAACTTTCATTGGAGAAAAATCTGGAATGAATGGTGTTCTGAGAAGAAAGTTCTTGGTGTCCTTGGGTCATTAGGACTCCTGGAAAACTCATTCCTGGACTGTGGCTAATTGAACTACAAACATGTCAGTCTGACAACGTTAACAGTTTATGACTAGTCCATTGAAATGTCCAACTTTCTTTTACTTGCTCCTGGACAATTTCTCCCTGTCATGAGATTCTTCTACAACCGAAAGACTGAGTCTTTATGTTTATACCTAGTGTTTTACCTTTGGTTGAAACTAGGCAGAAGGCGACTTTGTGGTCTGTTTTCTCATAACTGGCAGTGCTGAAAACAAGACATGAGAATAAAAACATGGCTTTTGATGAAAAATGTATTTAACAGGTGGTTTTCTTCTCTAGCCACTGACATGGTTACCTTCCCTTGAGACCCATCCAAGCCTCACGTCCTTCATATTTTTTTTTCTTTTAGATTCCATGTGGACGACGCATAAACAAAAATGAGAAACACGAAGAGAAACTGGTAATGTTCACCAATCATCCGGAGGATTCTGAAAGGTAATATGACATTTGATTTAGAGGATATATGCCTATAATAATAATATTCTAACTGAGCACTTCTGCTGTCAGACACAGATGATGAGTCCACTAAAAGTGGATGAGAACCTAACTGGATCAAACCATATAGGGTACATAAGAAAAAGAGGGGGGATAACAATGTGGATTACTTGAATATATTTTCTTTCATTGCTCTCTCAGGGGCAAGAATCTATGGTATGTCTTGGAGGTTTTTGTTTATTTTTTTAAGTATTTGGTAAATTTACCTTGGCAAGTTTGGACCTTGAGATAATTTCTATTGAATAGCAGAAATTAGCTTCTAGAAAACAACTCTAGTTCATTAATAACACGAAGTGATCATGATATCTTCTCTCCTGAGTTATTAAATCCTTAGCTGAGGGATAGTGTGAGAAATTTACTACATCAAAAAATCCCATCCTCAGTCACTTTCCATATTCTCTCAACCCTTTATAGATTTTCTCAAGCTTTCTATTCATTGACCCACATAGCTTTTTCTTTGACTTTTTATATAGCACCTTTTAGGTGCAAGATATTTTGTTTGCTACTTGCAGAAGATGAGTCAGATACAGACACTATCCTCTGGCTTGCTTGCTGTTCAGAAGTGAAAAACCAGACACATACCTCAGTATATTATACCTTCAGCACTTGCCTCATAAGTAAGGCCTATATACCCTTCTCTGAGAAATCAGAGGAAGGTTAGAATCCTAGTTGTGGCCATAAAAAGATGCCAGAAGAAGGAGTTGTTTGGCCTGACTTCTAGCAAAAGAAGATGGGAGAAAAGATGAAAAAGAGAAGGAAGAAGTATTTCAGGCTCAAGGCAGAATGTGTACAAAAATGTCCTCACAGGAAAATGAGGACTTGTGTGGGGACCAGCAAGCGGTTCATTCTGGCTTCCACATTTGGCATGTAATACAAAACACATCTTGAGTGAGAGACTAAATAGCCAGCAACTTATTCTGTAGAGCAGTGTTCCTCTGTCTATAAAGACAAAACTTCTTTAAAGTTAGAGTTAAAGAAATAATAAAACTCAGGTTCATAAGCCAGTGTTTCTCAAATTAGTGTTCTCATAACCTGTAGGTCTGGAGACACGTGTTCAGGGTTCTTGGTCTGTGAAAAGCTACTCAAGAAAAGAGGTCCATATGTACTTCCAGTATGGGAATCATGACCCCATATGAGGGGAGGGAATTTTGAACAGGGTATTGACAATAGGGTAATCTGGCAACAGTGCTTACAATTGGCAAGGAGGAAGATTAGAAGCTTGAATAAATATAGAAATGTCAATTCCTCCCATTCCTCTCAACCAGTGTCTATAACAAGCATGTTAGTCTTTAACTGTATAAGTTTAGCATCTTAATTTGTACTACTCTTTATTATTCTATAACTGTGCTGTGTGTACTTCTCTCCCTGATAAGATTTAATCTATCTCAAGAGAAAAAACTCAACATACAGCAGTATAACCCACTTTAACAGTAGGTCCACAATAAGCACTGATCTATTTCATATAGAATTTTATCAAATGTAAGTAAAATACAAAATGTACATCACAGAAGTACTCTGGGGATTAACCAATTATACTGACAACTCTAAGATACTATAGATATTACAGAAGCATAGGATACAACTTACAATATTGAGTGATTTCTAGGAAAGCTGATACCTTACTCTCCTTTGATAGAAGAGGTCCATGTTTGCCATATTTTACCAATTTAAAAGAGAAAGAAGAAAAGTGAGGAAAAGAAAGAAAGAAGGAGGGAAAAGAGACGGAAATAAGGCAGTCAAATCCATTGTTTCTGTGTTTTGAAGATATGTATATCCTTAGCATTTTCTGTATATCCACTCTAAAGAGGTAGGGATTAACCTCCTCCCCTCCCCCCACACCATTGTCTTCATGTGGAGAATTGTAAGGACTCCATGGGTTCCTGGGTCTTACTCTGTTGCTTCCTCCTGCAATGCACAGGCATGTTGAGATTCTCTCCATTTACTAATGATGAAAATTACGCAGAATTTAGTAGTTAACCTATTTCTGAGAGAAAGGGGGGGTAGGACTTTAACAGTAATTTGAAATGTTCAAGAGATACTTTTCAGGTTAACCTTTCAAGGTGTATATGACTCAGGGTCCAGAAGAAGTGTGAATGGATGAGGCAGATACTGCAGGCTGTGTCTCTGTCTCAGGGGAGGTGAGAAGGAAAGAAGGAAAAAGGGAGATGAGAAGCAACGGGGCAGCAACAGCAGTGTGAGTGCTGAGTCATCGTTCCCTCCTGCTTTCCTAACTGGTCTCCTTTCTAATTGAACCATTTTAGGCTCTCCAGGGGTAAAATTTGCCATCTCTTCAAGTATTATGTGGTGATACTATGGATGTCATACCAAGCTTCTTTGCAAAGTAGAAGTAAAGAGTAGAGGTTTTTATGGATCCCAGGGAAGGATTATCAAAGTAAATACAGTAATTTTATAGTTTTTTTTAATCTCCCTTTAATAGGATCTCAAAGCATCTTTGTTTTGGAGTACTCTTATAATGCTAGCTCCTCTTATAATGCTAGAAAAACCTTAATTTTTCTAAGGTAGATGTTTGTCTGTCTTAAAGTTTATTTTAAGAAATGTGAGTGTTTTTAAAATGAATTATGTGCTCAGAAAATTATAACTTAGCAAGGAAAACTACTATGATTCATTATAGCCTCATGTAGAGGTAATCTCAGAAGGATAAAATGAATGTTAAATTCTCATGAATTGCCTCTTTTACCTGGCATTAAACTTATTCATGATGGCACTCTTTCAGCCTATTATTAAACACGATTGAATACAATCTCAGTCATTCATTGCCTTCCCAGCACAATGTACTGGTTTTAGATGCACTTAAGGAGCTTCTGTGTCTTTCCCCATATTCAGAGAACTCAAATGCCATTATGAAAAACATTGGTGTACTTTAAGAAAATACAGCAAAGAGACTCAGTTACTACTAAATTTGTGGTTCGGGGTGAAATGTAACTAGCCAGTCTGTTAGCTTTTCGATTAAAAAAGACAAATAACCCCCCCCCAAAAAAAAATAAATAAGTAAATAAAAATAAAACAATAGTTGCTGGGGTTTTGGTTGTTTTTTTGTGGGGTTTTTTTTTTGTGTGTGTGTGTGTTTTTTTTTTTTTTTTTTACCATATGAGGAATATACTCCCCTCCAGCTGCAGTATTTGGCAGCCAAACAGCTGCTGGCTATTAAATGTCCCTTAAAACTCCATTTTTTGCTCATAAAGGGAAGAGAAGTGCGGGGACGTTTATGGGGTGTCTGGCAGATGTTTTTGTTAGAGCAAGACTATGTATTTGGTAAGAGAAAGCTAAAGTGATCTCTTTCATGATATCATCAGCATTTTTACAATTCTTTTGGCTTCTTTGTTTTTAACTTCCTTCTTACCTGACCCTAAATTAAACTATTTTGGAAAGGCAGAACAAAAGACAGCTTGCACAGTTGCTGTCCACATTGAAGAGAGGTTAGTGGTACCATCTACTTTCTCAGAAAGACATAAATTATTTTCTGTCCCCTCAGATTGTTTCATCAGGTAGAAGAGAAATGATTTTGAAGTGTTGAGTATTATAGTGACTCACAGAACATCACAGGTCATCATAATTTTTTTTCTCATAAATTTTGCTAATTCTTAGTCATGCTTTAAGTAGTTTCAGTATTAAAGTTCATGAAACAAATTTGTCAGTTTTTCATAAATTATAGATATTCAAACTAGTAAACATCAAAGTCATATTGGATTTCTGGACAGTATCTCAATTATGTGTTTATGTGTAACATTAAATAAAACTAATTTTGTATTAGATGTATAAATTCACAGAGATTTAAGACAAGGGGCTTTTGGAAAACTTGTGTTTTCAGCCAGACTCTATAAAGCACATTTAGGAAAAGCTTCTTCCATGGAAACAACCCCCACGGGGTGAAAACAGACTTCATTTTCTGAGGCCTAGCTTACACAGAATGCCTAAACAGATATCCATAGTATGTCTTTTGTTCTATCTGTTTTTTTTTTTTTAAAGATTTTATTTATTTATTTGACAGAGAGAAATCACAAGTAGGCAGAGAGGCAGGCAGAGAGAGAGGAGGAAGCAGGCTCCCTGCTGAGCAGAAAGCCCGATGTGGGGATCGAACCCAGGACCTGGGATCATGACCTGAGCCGAAGGCAGCGGCTTAACCCACTGAGCCACCCAGGCGCCCCCGTTCTATCTGTTTTTGACACTTTATGCCTGCATAAACTCTTTGATTCAATGCAACAAGCACTTGAGAAATTCCTACTAGGTGCTAAGAAGTGCCGGGGAGATGCTGGTGGAAAGAACACCAAATTAGAATTCCCCAAAGGATCTACTGAGTGAAATAAGTCAAGCAGAGAGAGTCAATTATCATATGGCTTCACTTACTTGTGGAGCATAAGAAATAACACGGAGGGCATTGGGAGATGAACAGGAGAAGGGAGTTGGGGGAAATCGGAGGGGGAGACAAACCATGAGAGACTGTGGACTCTGAGAAACAAACTGAGGGTTTTGGAGTGGAGGGGGTGGAGGGTTAGGTGAGCCTGGTGGTGGGTATTAAGGAGGGCACGTATTGCATGGAGCACTGGGTGTGGTGCATAAACAATGAATTTTGGAACACTGAAAAAAAAATTAAATTAGATTTAAAAAAAAAGAATCTACTTATCAGTTATCTGGGAAGGACAGCTTCTGCCTCTCAGCATGAAATTTGTGTATTCAGATACTGTCTCTGCCAGCTTTTACCTCAACAGAAATGTCTTTTTTTTTTTTTAAAGATTTTATTTATTTATTTGACAGAGAGAGATCACAAGTAGACGGAGAGGCAGGCAGAGAGAGAGAGAGAGAGAGGGAAGCAGGCTCCCCGATGAGCAGAGAGCCCGATGCGGGACTCGATTCCAGGACCCTGAGATCATGACCTGAGCCGAAGGCAGCGGCTTAACCCACTGAGCCACCCAGGCGCCCGAAATGTCTTTGATATTAACTGTGGAGGGACAGAGCTTGCTGGGCAGGTCACAAATAACATGCAGTTAGCTGAATGAGCTGTATATTAGTCTTCTTTTTCTGCGTGTGCTAACTCTTAGAGTTGCCTTTTTTGCTAAAGGCTTCAGAATTTAAGCTCAAGGCATCTCCTCCAATGTGCTAATTAAATCCACAGATCCTTCTAAGGCAGTACAGTCAGTTTCCATGGATCAAACCTGACACAGTTTGAGCTGAATAACATGATGGAAGATACTGCATTAGCAAAACTCTGGTTTTCAGGGCAATTTGGAAATAACAAATTCATGACTCTCTTTGTGCTGTTTAGACAGGAAGTCACGTAAATATACTATGTGATGAAATAATGAAAAAAATAAAGGAACTCGAATTTGGAAAATTCAGTTTATGTTGGTCTAGATCTTTCTCTTTTATTCTTTAATATAAATTGAAAACTTAAATACCCTCAGCAAATCAGGTTTTTTCAACTTCTGGTAGGTTTCTACTTCGAAAACTGTCTATTCAAACATAGGTTTACTTTAGAGAGTAGACAAGTTATGAGCAGAATTTGATATAAATTTTTATTCCCCACTTTTAGTCATTTATATCATTTACTAATTTTTTATTTTGGTACAGTACTCTGGCTGTCGCTTTATATTCAGAATATACTGCTCTGTTAGGATTGTAATTACTTACTTCACACATCACCTCATTTTCCAAGGCAACTAGACTAGAGATTTCACATCCAGAAAATATTTCTAAGATAGGGACATCCACTTTCCAAAACAATTACTTCCATTGTTTTAACCATGTAAGTTCCATTATTCTCTTTATATTACCAGATCAGTGTTTTCTGTTGTTGTAGAAAATACCAGCACATTAAAAAACAAAATAAAACATATTTTTTTAAAGATTTATTTATTTATTTGAGGTGGGGAAGGGCAGAGGGAAAGAGAGAGAGAGAAAGAATCCTCAAACAGACCCCCTACTGAGTGTGGAGCCCTACTCAGGGCTGGATCCCAGGTCCCTGAGATCTGAGCCAAAATCAAGAGCCGGCTGCTTAACCCACTGAGCAACCCAGGTGCCCCCAAATAAAACTTATTTTAAGATTGAAACCATTTGGCTTGCTTTGCATTTAAAAAATTTTTTTCATTTTACTCTTTACCATATTACCCTTTATATTAGAACACAAGCAAGAAAGGAAATATAAATATTAGCAGCAAAATTTAAGCTTCACAGTCTATCCTGTCATTATTAATACTTGAAATACTGGAATATGACACTGTTGGGCTGCTATTATTCATAATCAGACTTAAATTTGTTTACTATTTTACACAGCTTGGAAAGTCTTTTCACATTTATATCTAAATTTGGAGTAGGTTAAAAGGGTACATGGAAAAGTAAGCTTTGGTGTGTGATTCTTGGTTTCTTCCAGTTGTTTCCATATCTTATCTGCTGAATGGTTAGTTGCTTTGTATAGGAAAAGAGGTGATCACAATGTATAGCGCATGGTAAGTGCCCTGAAAACATTTGCAGAATGAGGGGATACAGTGAAGATTAATGTAGCCTGCAAGGTTGCTCTACTCTTACGCTAAGAAGAACCATTTTCTGGTCATTACAAATTAACCTGCCACCATGCCATCCTCTTATCCTCCTTGTCTTTCTCTTTCTTTTTGAAGTTAGTTTTTGTTTTCTAATTACAACATTAAAACATTAGCTCTAAGTCAGTTCTTTCTGTGTATGGCAACTTTCAGAGTTCCTGTATTTATGCAAAACGTCTTCATGTTTAAAATACAGATGGAAAAAGAAAAAAAGAAAAGAAAAATTAGGTTTAAACCCACTATCCCAAATAGCTACTGATAGAATGTTACAGATGTCTCTCTGTCTCTCCATTTTTTTCTTTAAAAATAGGACCATAGGGGTGCCCAGGTGGCTCAGTGGGTTAAGCCTCTGCCTTCTGCTCAGGTCATGATCTCAGGGTCTTGGGATTGAGCCCCAGATTGGGCTCTCTGCTCAGCAGGGAGCCTGCTTCCCCCTCTCTCTTTGCCTGCTGCTTTGCCTACTTGTGGTCTCTCTCTCTCTGTCAAACAAATAAAAAAAAAAAAAAATAGGACCATACCCAAAGTTGTTTTGAAACTCTTTTTAGTAGGTGTATTATAAATATTTTCCTGAGTAAATATTTATCTCAATATATCTAGTTATATAATGTTTCAATATTTATTTATTTATTTATTCCCTGTTTGAGACATTAGGTTGAATTCAGTCTTTTACTATCAGGAAAAAAAATGCTACACCAAGTACCCTTGTATTTAAAATTTTTGTGCACATTCACTTTTGTTTTTTTGAGTAAATTCTTTTTTTTTTCTTTTTTTTTTTTTTTTGGAGAGAGAGAGAGAGAGCAGAGGGAGGGACAGAAGGAGAGAGAATCTCAAGCAGACCTCCTGCTGAGCATGGAGCCCAACCTGGGGCTTGATCTCAAGGACCTTGGGATCATAATCTGAGCCAAATAAATCGAGAGTCTGATGCTTAATTGACTGAGCCACCCAGGCACTCCTTTGGGTAAATTCCTAAAAGTGGATTATTGACTGAAAATTTAGAAAAAGTTAAGGCTTTTGATATGTACTGCACAATTCTCTCAAGAAAAATAATACACACCAGTTTACCTTCTCTGTAGGAACAAAGAGAGTGATTTCTTCTACAGTATTGTTATTGCTCCAAATATTACTCACTGTTGAACCAAGTACCTCACTCTGGTCAAAATTTCTTCCCTAAGAATATTATCCCTTTCTTCAGTTAGAAGTTGCTCTGCTACTTGACTTGGTTGACTTTCTAGATGTCCTCACTAAATCAAATAACCTACCTATGATATTTTCTCTACAGTAAATCCCAGCAGACTCTGTTTTTTCTAACACCCTCACTTCTTGAATGCCATTCAGCTCTCCAACCTGGAATTTCCCTTATCACCTCAGAACTTCCGATCGTTGCTTCTTTTCTGGCCATTCCGTTTTTCTAGTGAGGATTTTCCCAAATGTGTAGTCTTGGGACACATGACTGTTTAATAGGTATTTAGAGCAAAAGTGAGGGAAATGATCTCAGGCTACTACAGTTGAGTCGGTAGATTTTCGCACAGCCTCTCACCCCCACCCCTCCGTGTCCTCCTCTGTGCCTTCTGTCCCTGAATTCAGAGGCTTTGGTTTTATCTTCCCAAAAGAATCAGCCTCTGGCCACACAAGGGATGTTAAAGACAGGTGCCAGGCTGCAAACGTCCACGTGGGAAGAGACCTCGGGGATTCAAATGTTCCAAAATCAGACACCAAATCAATCCCCTTGTTTTCAACTTTTTCCTCACTCCTTTCAAGAGCTTAGCCTCTTCAGGACTCTTTGGGGCAAATTGTCCTCACTTCTTGGTGGCTTTCTCTCTTTAAAGAGACAGGTTTTAACTTCCTGTGTCCCAGTACTGCAATTTCAACTTCTGCTTTTCTTCTTCGAGAAAATCTCATCTACTGGTGTCTCCTCTCCCAATTCTCTTTGTCCTTGTGGGTTAGTATAATTTAAAGAATTAATTTGTTGGGATCTTAACAGAGCTCCAAGAAAAGAGTTTAATTGATATGTATAATCTACCTTTTTTTTTTTTCTTTTAAGATTTTATTTATTTGAGAGAAAGACAGAGAGCATGAGCAGGGGGAGGGGCAGAGGGAGAAACAGACGCCCACTGAGCATGGAGCCCAACGCAGGGCAACATCCCAGGACCCTGAGATCATGATCTGAGCTGAAATCAAGAATCTGCTGCTTAACCAACTGAGCCACCTAGGCACCTCTGTACTATCTACCTTATTGATATAATGCTTATCTGATTGTTACTGAAATAGAGTATGTTCAAGATCAATTTTAAGAATTTATAGGGGCACCTGGATGGCTGAGTCAGTTAAGCATCGTTTCAGCTCAGGTCATGACCTCAAGGTTATTATCTCAGGGTCTGGAGTTCGAGCCCTGCACTGGGCTCTGGGCTCAGTGTGGAGTGGACTTCAGAGTCTTTCCTCCTCCCTTTTGTTCCACATCTGCATTTCTCCCTGCTCATGCTCTCTCTATAAATATATACATATATATATGTATATATTTATATTTGTAAGTGAGCCCAGTGTTTAGGTACTATCTGAGGCTTAATGTTTTCTGACATTTTCAAATTAATTAATTAATTTCACCAGAGATAGGTGAACTATCAAGTGTACTCACTTCCAATTAATTTCATAGAGTGTTAACTTGTCTCATTTAATGCTTCGAGTCTGAATTTTGCCTCACTGATCTCAAACCCAGCATTCTCCTTGCCTTCATTTGTCTGCTATGTCTTAGCCCAGTCCTTTTCTTCTGGCCTCTCGGAATCACTTGTTTTTGGAGTGTCTGTTCTTCAGCAAAGATTTGTTTTGCTTTGTAAGCCACATTGAAAATCCTGTTTATTAAATAGCCAAGTTAATCCCATTTACATTTGTTGATATTACCAGTACTTTTGCTCTCAATTCTGTCTTTTTACTTGATGTCAGTATTAATATTAGATTTACTTTCTTTCCTCCACTTCTTAATCTGTCATTTTGCTAATTTTTTTTTTTAAGATTTTTTATTTATTTATTTGACAGAGAGAGATCACAAGCAGGCAGAGAGGCAGGCAGAGAGAGAGGAGGAAGCAGGCTCCCTGCTGAGCAGAGAGCCCGATGCGGGGCTCGATCCCAGGACCCTGAGATCATGACCTGAGCCGAAGGCAGCGGCTTAACCCACTGAGCCACCCAGGCGCCCCAATTTTGCTAATTTTTATTACTTACTTTTGCATTTAGGGAAGCTTGTATTTTGATTTTAGTAGTTGATTAACTCTAGCTAATAACTCTTAAAATTCCCTTTATCTTTTTTTCCCCTTAATTAGGCTTCTATGATTTGTTAGACTTAAATGATATTATTTGACTTCTATCTATAATCTATGCAGCAATCAATGAACTTATTCTAATTTCTACTTTTTCTCTTCTCCAGTTTTTTTTCAGTTACTTTTACTTTGTCAGAACACACACAATTTACATAAGACTTTTTCATACCTGTTCTTACCTTTGTTTGAATCCTGGATGCATTCTTAGATCTACTATTTTAATACTCATCAACAGTCCATTTGCCAAGATTTCCTTTAGTCTTGATACATATAAAACAGTTTCGCTGGATACAAACTTCTTTATTCATACTTCCTTAAATAAAAAAGGCATATTTTGGTCATGTTTTTGTTATGTTTCAGTCAAGAAACTTTCATAAGTTTCTTCGGTTTTTTTTTTCCCCAGTCATATTTTTTCCAATTCTTTAAAAGTAAACAGTTTTGCTAGACTCTGTCTTATAATTTCCAAGGTATAAATTATAACAATAAGATTAAGATTTTATTTTTTTCTTTGGCTATAATTTTAATAGTAGTTCTAGTCCATTGTTTTATTTTTCTTATTGAGGAAAATCCAATGTATATATGATCTGTTTTGTTGTTCTATACCTAGTACTTCTTTCTGATCCTTTCATTTTAGTTGTGTTCCCTTATTCTAAATCTCTTATTAGACTTGCACATGTCTATTCTCCCTAGGATACTTTGTAATTTGGGCTTCATGGGTGAAATTATTTTTCTTTTTCTTCAATTTCTTTCTTGAATTTGATCATATCTCATTTTATTTTTTTTTAAGATTTTTTCTTTATTTATTTGACAGACAGAGCTCACAAGTAAGCAGAGAGGCAGGCAAAGAGAGAGCGAGAGCAGGAAGCAGGCTCTGCCGAGCAGAGATCCTGATGTAGGGCTCAATCCCAGGACCCTGAGATCATGACCCGAGCCGAAGGCAGAGGCTTTAACCCACTGAGCCACCTAGGAGCCCCGATCATATCTCATTTTAAATTGTGCTTTTTGTCCACTTCTGTCCTGAGTTTTCTGAATTTATGATTTAAGGTTGTTTTTTACATCTAAGAATACTCATTTAGAGATGTTTAACTTGTTGAGGCATGTGTTTTATTGCAGTTTTCCTCTGTTTCCTGTTTGTTTTTATTAAAGAATATTTCCATCAGCTAAACTCCTTTAATTCTCATTTTCTATTTTTTTCTTTTAGTTTTTTTTTAAGATTTATTTATTTATTTATTTGACAGAGATCTTTTCTTTTAGTTTTTAATGTGTACTGCCCATCATCCTATAATCGTTTTCCTGAACTGAGGATAGGAGTTGTTTCTTTGTAGATATGATGAGTGTGTATTACTAGGTTCCTTAGTTCAAGAGAACCCTCTTTTGCTGATAAAGATAAATGATTTTCCTTTGGTAGTTGATGTATTCCTGGTTGATGTATATTCTGATTTTATTTCCATGGGGTTCAATTTCACAGCTTGTTTACTTATATCCTTTCGCCACCAAATTCCACAGGGCTTTCCTTCTTTCCAAGTCTCATCCTCCCCTCCTCAGTCATGCCTTCCCAAGGTTGCCACTGTTAAAGAGACCTTGGGCTTCCAGACTCCAGAATGGTGAGAAATACATTTCTCCTGTTTAAGTAACCCAATCTGCAGTATTTTGTTATGGAAGCCCGAGCAGCCTAAGATATTTATTTATGCTGCAGGTGCTTGTTATGGATTTTATTTGCCATTTTGCTGATCTGTAAGGATTTGGGAGTATGTGTGGAGCAATTTGGATTAGCAGTTGCTAATATATAATAGGTATTTAGAAGTCCGGGTAATTTGTATTCCTTAGAGAACCATAATAACTTTTAGTAGCAACCATATGATTACCAAACCTAGCTCAATTCAAGACTATTAGAAATTAGAACATTTCTAAGGAATTATTTCATCTCTTTTTTTTTTTTTTTAAAGATCTTATTTATTTGAGAGAGAGAGCATGAAAGGGGTGAGGGGCAGAGGGAGAAGCCAGCTCCCTGATGAGCAGAGGGCCTGATGTGGGACTTGATCCTGGGACTCCAGGATCATGACCTGAGCCAAAGGCAGTTGCTTAACCAACTGAGCCACCCAGGTGCCCTATTTCATCTCTATATAGTGGTAATCTTTGTTTAATTATTATATGGTGTAATTTATTAGGAGTTGGTGAAACCCCTTATCATCAATGGCCCAGGGTCACTCACACCTATCTTTTTGTGCAAACTTGAGAGCAGAAGTTCTTATTTACTGACAAGTAAAGGGCATCCACTATTTCAATCTCACCATTTAAAAACTGTATTGTGGTTAAGAATGTGGTTTCTTGAGTCAGACTGCCTGAGTTCGAATCTCACATTTTAAGTAAATTACTTAATCTCTCTAAAATTTTCATTTTCTCATCTTCCCAATGGGAAAAATCATAGTTCTGAGGATTAAATAAGATAATACATATAGAGCTTCTGACACATAGTAAGCATTCAATTGCCATGCAGATCTATTTAAAACAACCAATTAGCAACCAAATTAGGCTATGGTATAGAAAATTGTTTGCTTAGAAATATTTTCAAATTTCAGTAATTTTCTTAAAAGCAGTCATGTAAGATTAGGTATAGTTATATGTATTACCAGAAAATTTGTCACTGGCTTATCTCTTACAATAACAAAAGTATTATAAGAAACATCTAAGACAGTTCTTGGCCCGTAATAAACTTTAATACATATTTGTTGAGGGAGTAAATAAAAACCACATAACAAAATGATTAACTGTTATTTATCTCACCCCACTTGGGATCAAAGAATAGAGGATCTTGATTCTTCTGCAGTTATTTTATGGATACTCAGAGGTAGAAATAAGTATGTGTGAGATTTGTCATAATTTTATTGATCTGAATTTACAAGGTTAATCTGGAGACTTATCTCCTCTGGGCTCACTAATCTTTCTATCATTATAAAGAATTTGGGGTTATTATAAGCATTATTTATACCCATTGTGACATCTTTCTTTCCAATAGCAAATGAGTGGTTTTTGCACACCAGATTTTCCAAAGCCAACTGGGTATTTGGCAATTCAATTCAATTCTGACACCAGCTTCCTTGAGTTAGCACAGATGTCACAAGTTAGTGGTTTAGTACTACAAAACTGACCCCACTTTGAACTCCAGTCACAAGCTCCAGGGGCCACCTCTGCTTCTGACTGACCAGCTATAAATTTGGGGGTTCTATAATTCCCTCCTCAGGTTCAATAATTCATTATAATGGCTCACAGGACTCAAGCAAATATTTTAATTACATTTACCAGGTTATTATAAAGCATAAAACTCAGGAACAGCCAAAAGGAAGAGACACATAGGTAAGGTATGGGGAGGTATGCCCTCTCTGGGACACCAGACTGAAGCTCTCTAAGAGTCCCACCCTGAGTCACCTCATTAACATAAATTAAGTGTGGCCAGAAGGAGCTCCGATTGATTAATAAGACACTCTCATCACTCAGGAAATTCCAAGGGTGTTAGGGGTTCTGCCAAGAACAAGGGACAAAAAACAAAAAATATATATATTTTTTGTTTGTTTTTGGTATATATATATATATATATATATATATATATATATATATCTCAAGACTTTATTTATTTGAAAAAGAAAGAGAGAGAGAGCAAAGCAGGGGGAAGGGCATAGGAAGAGGGAAAAACAGACTCCCCACTGAGCAGGGACCCTGATGTGGGGTTCCCTCCCAGGACCCTAGGATCATGACCTGAGCTGTTTATGGACTTAATGGACTGCTGCTTAACTGACTGAACCATACAGGCATCCTAAGACCAAGTATATTTTTTATTAGATGACACCCATTTTTTTGTTCCTTTAAAACTATGCCCAAAATCTGCATGCTTGGGGCACCTGGGTGGCTCAGTCTCTAAGCTTCTGCCTTCGGTTCAGGTCATGATCCCAGTGTCCTGGGATCAAGCCCCACATCAGGCTCCCTGCTCAGTGGGAAGCCTGTGTCTCCCTCTCCCACCCCCTCTGCTTGTGTTCCCTCTCTCACTGTGTCTCTCTCTGTCAAATAAATAAATAAAATCTTAAAAAAAGAAACTACATGTTTGTTGTTGTTTTCATTGACTAATATCTTAACTCAGTATTAGAGCAGTTAAACACTTAAAAATCACCTGACTTATGAAATAGTGTAGAGAGGAAGATTTAAAGGAATATAGCACCTACATAGAATTAGTTGCTTAAGCCATGGACATTTAACTATCATAAATCATGTATTGGTGTATCCTGGTTTCTACCAAACTTCAGTAGATTTAACCTTAATTAAATTTTCCGATTTTTCTGAGACTTGTAAATTGCTCTTTGTGATTTTAGAAGTTCTTGCTTTGTAATGATCAGACTCTAATATCTTCTTTATATTCTAGATTAAAATACATCATTGACCATTGTTTTTTATTCATACTGTGCTTGTTTTTCTTTGTAATTTTTTTTAAAGATTTTATTTATTTATTTGACAGACAGAGATCACAAGTAGGCAGAGAGACAGGCAGAGAGAGAGGAGGAAGCAGGCTCCCCGCCGATCAGAGAGCCCGATGCGGGGCTCGATCCCAGAACCCTGCCTGGGATCATGACCTGAGCCGAAGGCAGAGACTTTAACCCACTGAGCCACCCAGGGGCCCCTTTCTTTGTACTTTTGAACACATCTCTGAACATTCAAGGTCATTTTTCAATTGCCAGTAGTTAACAATGCTAAAAAAGAGAAAAAACAAACAAACAAAAAAAACCCAGACCACATACACAAAGATATTCTCATTAATATACCCTTCATGACTATTCTTTTCCAACAAGATTTTCCTCTACCTGACCACTTTGTTTTGTTCTTAGCTCTTTGCCCTTTGGAGTCAATACTTAAATCTATTTCTACTGTGAGTCAAAATGTCAAGAGGCAACCCCATAAATAGAAAATTAAACCGTTCTATAGCTCAGGGGCTTCATATAAGAAAAAACCTAGAGTAGGTCCAAGCCTCATATTTCAACACCTTTAAATAAATTTGTATTTAAAAGATCAAAATACTCAGTCATGTGTCTATGATAAAATTCTCTGACAATAATGAATAATTTGTATTATTATCTTTAAGAAAAAAGTCAAACATGATTACACTTAACTTACCTGCAAATCAGGCAATAACAACAACTTCCTTACTGTGTTAAGGTGAGGATTAAATTTGGTCAAGTCTTATTCATTTGCTTACTCAACATATCTACAGAAATGTCTTTGTAGAGATGTCTAAAGAATCTGAAATAAGAGGCTCAAAAAAAAAAAAAAAAAAAACCCTCCTTCTGTAAGTATCCCAAATTTGCTCTTCCCTCAGTCTTCCGTCTCTCAATAAAGGGCAACTCCATTTTTTTGGTTGCTTATTCTCTGTCTCTCTTCCACTTCTCTTTTCCCGTCCTACTGGTTAAATTCAAATTACACCCAGAATCCAACCTTTTCTCTCCACTTCCCCACTAACACACTATCTAAACCATTAGTGCCTCTATTTGGATCACCACAATTATTTTCTAAATGGGTTTGTGCCTTTTCCCTTACCTCCTTAAACCCAGCAACCAAGGGATCTTTTCAAAATAAATCACATCATTTCACCCCTTTGCCCAAAAACCTCATCTCCTCAGAATAAAAGCCAAGATTCTTTTTCTTTAGTTAAAGTGTAGTTGACCCACAATATTACATTAGTTTCAGGTGTACAACATAGAGATTCGACATTGTTATGCTCACCAGGAAAAAGCCATGTTTTTTTAATGCTCACCACACAAGCTCTCCTTGAGCTGACTCCCTTTTATTTCTAGTATTATGAGCTACAGTCCCCCTCCTAGCTCCTTCTACTCCAGTCATATCTTCCTCCTTGCTATTTGTAGGACGTATCAGGCAAGCTCTAGCCTTAAAATCTTGACACTGGCTACCTTGACAGGAAATGACTGTTTGCCCAGTAAGTTACATGGCTCACTCCTACACCTCCTGCAAGGCTTGCCCAAATGTCCCCTTCTCAATGAGCCCTGACTTTGATCACCTATATAAAAGTGCGGTTCTTACCTCCTCAAGCTAACACCCATAGTCCTAATCCCATTTATCTTGCTTTGTGTTTTTTCTGTAACTCCTCTACCTGTGAAAATGCCCACTAAACAAGGAGCTACTGCAGATGGGAAAGGAGAAACACACATAAGGAAAGTCAGTCAAGAACCAGAAAAAACAATTATAGAATAGAACAAGCAAATAAATAATAACCATATTGAAATATGATCAACATCACTGATAATTAGGAAAATACAAATTAAAATAACACTGAGATATCCATTTTGGCAAAGATATTAATACATGTAGAGCCGACTTCATTGTACAAAAATAAATCTTACACATAGATGATATAAATGAAAATTACTATAACCAATTTGGAAATAACCTAGAAGCATTATTAAAAGTTTGATCATTCAGGGATTAAGTGTCAGGCTTCGGCTCAGGTCATTATCTCGAGGTCCTGGGATTAAACCCCGTGTCTGGCTCCCTGCTCGGTGAGGAGTCTGCTTCTCTCTCTCTCCCTCTGATTATATCCCCCTGCTTATAGTCTCTCTCTTTCAAATAAATAATGAAACTCTTAAAAAAAAAAAGTGTGAATATTCATACTCTTTGACCCAAGAATCTAACTTTGGTAGATCTATATAAATAAAGTATCAGTATATAAGAGTATACCTAGACAAACATTTCTTTTTTTTTTTTTCAAACATTTCTTTTTTAAAAAAATATTTTATTTATTTTTTCAAGAGAAAGCACAAGGAGGTGGTGGGGCAGAGGGTGAGAGAAAAGCAGGCTCCCCACTGAACAGGAAGCCTTTGGGGCTTCATCCCAGGACCCCCAGGATTATGACCTGAGCCCAATACAGAAGCTTAACTGACTGAACCACCCAGGCGCCCCTAGACAAATATTTCTATTACAGATTGATTCTAGTGAAATTAAAAAAAAAAAAAATCATAGAAACAACTAGCTTTTCCATTATAGGGAAATGAATAAATAAATTTGGTCCATTTATAATTTTCAAGTAATATTTGGCCATTAAAAATCATTGGTTAACACTATATGTATGAACCTGAAAAAATTTTCAAAGTGGTACAAAATAACCAAATAATTAGCACAGTGATGTGTAATATGGGTATATTATTATTTTAAAAAAGAAAGGAAGAAAATAAATAAATTTAATAAATAAATATCATATATACTTACATTTGTTATGAGCCTAGGGAAAAAACATGGAATACTTGTGTTAATATTAATTATTACAGTAAGGTAGAACTCAGGGAAGGATACAAAAATTATTAACTTTTTCTTTTTGTCTTCACTAATGTCTGCTTGTTAAAATGCATGCACTTTCATAGCATAAAAATATCCAATAAAGAAAAAAAAGTGTATTACTTGAAAATGTGTAGCCCAATACTTTAATCAATATGTAATAAATCTACGTATCATTACCACATTCTCAAAAAGAAAAATGGTGACATTTTTAAATCAACCATGTGCTTTCAACGTTGAGTTGATGTAGGATATTTCCTTTGATTTCCATATGAAGAAAATGAGATCCTCGTGCACATAGCAGTTTCTTGGTATCTAGCCACTGAATAAATGAATAGATGCATTAATTACTAGGCAAAGAAGAAGCTAAGTACTTGCCCAAATAACAGGTAGGTAGGGGCAGAGGTACATCCGGAATCCAGACCTTCCAATTCTGGGTCCAGAGCTCTTTCCATGATCGCATAGGCTTGGAAGAGCAGCAGGGAGAAAGATGTATTGCCTGAAGCAATGATAGACTTATCCGAAGCCTTATAAATATTCTACGTCTAAATTCGCCTAAGGCAAAAATCATAGCAAGGAAAAATTAACTACGTTTTCCTCTAAGAAAGCTAGTGATATTTTGTTTTGGGTTTTTGCTTTGGTGTTTTGTTTTCTAAAGCATGCAAAATAGTACTTAGAAATTAATTTTAAATACATGAGACAGAAAACAATACCTAATAACCAGATGTTCTACTCTGGAGCCTGCTGTTCTGTCAGAAGCAAGCCGGTGACCACACGCCATCTTGGCAAGGTTTCTTTTGTGGGGCCTCCTGTGGTCCTTTCCAAGCACTAAATAAAGCATTAATATGGCTACCCCGTCGTTCTCTTTTGTGGAACATTTGATTAGCACCTTTTCTGGACTTTCCTCACACCCCAAAACTTCCTCTCTTGCCCCCTACTCATTCAGGCTCATCTGAAGCATCCACTGACGTAGCTTAGAGTCCATTCATAAATTAACCATAGTTACTACAGCCACCAAATTTCCCCCTTGACCTTCAACTCCTACTCTTTTCCCCAACACACAGTTCCACTTTTACTAATATTCAGAGTCTGTTACCAAAAAGTGACCTTTACTTTCACTCCCACCTAGCAGATCCAAAGAACAGTTTCACTTTGTGACAATCTCCTCTGGGTTCGTTCTACCTAAGATACATGATTTTCCAGTACAGTTCTGCTTTCTCTTTTGAGTCTGAGCAGAGGCCTTGGAATGGCCAATGAGACTGGAGTTCCAGAAATCCAATGGATGAAAAGAAACAAAAAGCTCTCTGAGGGAATAAAAACAAAACAAACAAACACACACTCACACACACAAAATCTGTTTAAGAAAGGCTAGCCAGTGTGCCTGTTTGCTGGCAGTAATTCCCTGGTCATTAAATCAATCATGCCCTGAGTGTCAGCCAGAGCTCTTTTTTGAATTAGAGTTCTGTCATAAGCAAAGGAATTTTCGGATGGGCAGTTCACTGGTGGTTACCAAAAGCACCGTGGGAGCTGGAAGCCTGCTGGTTAGGGCATGTGTGCTCAGGGATCCCTTTATGCATCCAGAGACCGCCAGTGGCTCTGCAGCTGCCAACTGTCAAAACTGTGTGTAAAGATGAAAAACGTTGCTCAGAAGCGTGGAAAATCCCCTCAGCCTGACAAGTTCTAACTAGGTACAGTTTTGAGAAATTGGGTCTAAATAAAGCCTGCTGAGGGCCCTACTATAACATTTTTGAGAAATCTTGGACTGTAAAGTGTCCTATTCTTAATTTAAGATTATGCAAAGGGAATTTGTAATTTTCATAATGTCGTTGTTGTAAAAATTCTTCTGTAGTCATCCTAGTCACCCTAGTCACCCTTCGACAGTGCTTGGTACTCTCAGGTGTGATCGGTGTTACCTGTTGGGTGAGAACTGGCATGAGGAAGTTCTTCCCCTCGTCTCTACCCATGTGGGGCCAGTAAAGGAGCTGAGGCAAAGTGGTCGCAACGCCTCAAGATACAAACAGAAGAGATGCCAAATATCACCCCAGTGTTGCCAGGTAAGGGCTCTGCTTCTGACTGTGGTTTCTGACAGTGGACACAGTTGCCTGGGCACCACTAGCCCATGGAGTGCCTTTGTGTAATTGAGAAACAGGTGCTCCTCCTTCTGGGAATAGGCAGCCCAGTGCAGAGCTCTTAGAGAGGCGAGTGGAGAACCAGGGAGATCCCAGCCTTCCTTGCCCCCTCAGTTGGGGCTCTGACGCAGCAACCAGAACCATGCACCCTGTCAGTGAACCTGACAAGGTTCCCCGGAGTCACCTCAGAAGGATTGAGTTCCCTTAGCTTCCTTTCCTATTGAGGCTTCCTTGAAACATTCTTTTCAAGGTGTCTCAGCCTGGCATACACCATCCGTTCCAGCTGAGTGTGGGAGAATTGGGAAGATAAAAATCAGTTCAGTTATAATTTTAATCTCACATCTCTCAACTTGTCGTGGGTTGAAACATTTAATCGATGGTTGCCGGTGACATTTTCTAATCCATTTGACGCCTAGCCTAGCTCCTGGCCAGGACATGTGGAGTTCTGTGGGTTCCCTGGCCAGCACAAGGGAACAACATTCTTTCCTCACAGGCTTCCCGCTCACCTTCATTTACTCTTAAATAAAAACCGCTGTCAATAGCTATCACAAATATTTTACTCAACTCCTCCTAGCTCTTGCCCTGGCTGTTCCCTGAGGTTGTGCATGGAGTGGGGAGGAGGAGGCCGTCCGCATGAGCACTTCCCAGTTTTCTTGCCCTCCACAGGGTCTCTAAATTTTCTTTCTTTGTTTTGCTTTTGGCTGGAAATGTCTATCTCCTTGCTCTCTCCTTGCCCAGTGCTTTCACCTGGGGCTGCTGTGGTGTGTCCTGGCGTTCTCAGGGTATTTTATTTTTTTGGAGCATTTCGTCAAACCACCCCTCAGGTTTTCTACAACTTTGTGTCTCTAACTGTCATAGAGGATCTGTACCCTTTTCAAAAGAATTTTTGGAAAGTTTTACAGGTTAAAGATGTTATCTTTCTTAGGAACCTCCTAATTCTTCATTTTTATTTAAAAAAACTTAAATACTTAAGAGTTATGTGGGTATTTTATGACGTAAACTCTAGGGTCTTAGTGCAGACCTTAGTCGCTTTTGAGAGGGGTTGTTCTCATAGCATATTCCATGATTTTGTTAACATTCTTCTTGAAACTACTTATGTTTTTCAAACAGGTATACTAAAATTTTAATTATTTGAAAGCAATTAATCTTCTCGATCAGTATTCCTGGTCTTCACTGGATCTTCTGAGCCATGTTTATTAAGCAAATTCACTATAAATTTGTTTGGAGGTCAGGTAATTATTGTTATTTTTATGAAATTCTGGAATGTAATCTCCACAACAGCAGAGATTTTCTTTTTCTTTTTTTTTTAAAGATTATTTATTTATTTGACAGAGAAAGAGAGATCACAAGTAGACAGAGAGGCAGGCAGAGGGGGAGGTAGGGAAGCAGGCCCTCTGATGAGCAGAGAGTCTGATGCAGGGCTCCATCCCAGGACCCTGAGATTATGACCTGAGCCAAAGGCAGAGGCTTAAACCACTGAGCCACCCAGGTGCCCCTTCTTTTTCTTTTTTGTTCATTGATAGAATGTGCCAGCCAGCAAGAAGAGCGTCTGGCACATAGTAGGTGTTCAATAATTATTTGCTGAATGGATGAATGATAAAATCTAATTATTCTCTTTTTATTTTGCTTTTTTACCTCTGTAAAGCTGTGAGGATGATTTCATAAGCAAACAATACGTTTTGGGTTATGTTTTCTCTGAATGCAATTCCTTACAATGAAAGTCATATACCACTTTTCATAGCTACCCATAAACTTATTATCTTTCCTGTAGTTTATTGTTTTTCCTTTAGCATTTTGGTTTGAAAAGGCTTTAAAAATGTCATTGTCATTGCTTCCTTTTTCTTTCCTATAATTTACAAAAAAAAACCCCAAAACCAAAAAACAACAACAAAAAAAATGAAATCTTTCCTAGCCTAGATCCTTAAGAGAAACCAAATATTTATACTGAACCAGAAATATATCTATTACCTACACCCTTCAGTTCTTTTTTAGAAACTCTTTTTAAAAACACGACAAAATGTTTTTATTGCTACTCAATTTTTAAAATTGCTTTTGCCTACTTGCAATCTTAGTGAAGTTTTCCCATGTGTGTTATTCAGTGAAGCAAGATCTGTCCTTAGGGAAAGGTTTCTTTCTGTGACTTAAATTTATTTTCATACTAGTGGATCTGTATCATGAAATTCTACTGCTCGCAGATAAGGCCTTTGACTTTCTAATATGGCTCTTCTTATTAATTAAGTTATTACTAGCAATCCTCCCATCTCTTTCTTGATGGCGACCATATTTTGAGGAAGTTTCCTAAATTTGCCCTCAAATTCCTTCAGAATCTTTAGGTGAATCCCAATTTTTTTTTTTTTTTTTTTTTTTTTTTAATGTGTAGCTGTGTCACAAGACTTAGAATAGACCCTACATGTGCTTGAGCTTGGACTTAGGTGTTAAGAAACACCCAAAGTCTTTAACAGGAAAGTCAAAAACCAAGTTTCTTAACTCTGAACAGCCACCTGCTTGTTCTTTTATTTTTTTAAGTTTTTATTTTAATTCCAGTTAGTTAACATACAGTGTTTTTTTTTAGTTCCAGATGTATGATATAGTGATTCAACACTCCATACATCAGCTTTTACATTGCCCTGATAGTCTCACTCTCTTCTGTTTTTTTCCTGTCTTTGGGGTTTAAATACACTGTATTTTATTAACGTTTATTAAGCTCCATAATTTAAGCCAAGTTGGCTCATGTTTATTCTTGAATATTTTAAATTGAATTCCTATCCTGCCCATGGATGTCTTTACTAAAGGAAAGGCCTTTAGTACTCTAATGATACATTAATCAGAAAAAGCAAAATATAAAAGTTAATATACCCTTAGCCCCAATTTTAAAAATACATATGTGTATCTAAAGAAAATATTTATTCAAATTATTTGCATTAAAGTTGTATTCTTATAATTATCGTAAAAATATTTGTTACAAAAGATTAAAATACTTGTTATCCCTATTTATTCAGCATATTTAAGACTTGACATTGTTAGATATTCATACTTACATTTAGCATGAATGTATATCTTTAAGCATTTAATTTTTTTATCTACAAAACTAAATTCTTTTCTCTGCATATTTATGATTTCATTTTTCTGAAAATAGTCTGACCAATGTCGTGGTTTTCCAAATCCCACTGGAATTCTGAATCTAATTTTTTTGTGTTATGATCTCCATGACATAGTCAACCACACAAAACTATTTCCTGTACCAGTCCTGATTTTTCAGTTCTTCAGGACCTAAACTTGCATATAAACCTTTCTTTTCTAAGTGTCTTCTTCTTTCAAATGATACTTGCTATGGGGGTGGAGGGGACAAATTTTTAAAAGATCTACCTTTACCAGTGTCACTATGATCTTTCTAATGCTTTACCTTTGGCAGTGAACACATAATCCTTGCTCAGCGGAAAGCAAGAGTTAAGAGGGCAAATGATCTGATCTCTGGGAACCTCAGTTTCCTCAACTGTAAGACAGGGGAGGCATCTCTGACCTCAAGAGGGACTTCGGATTGAATGAGATAAAGCACATACAGTGTTCAGTGCAGTGCTGGGCTCAGTAAATGCTGCCATCCCCACGACTAGCCTGAATGGGCAGGTTATGTTTGTTATATTTCAACAAGTGTCCCTGAGTGAGGGTGAATGTCCTGTCTTTAGTAGAAGGCTACTGTTTCCCACCCATCCTGTCATCACTTGTCAAAACAATGTCACCTTACCCACCTATTGGTCCCTGTTTTCACTACAGAATGCTACCTGGCCTTTGAAGATGCTCCTTTTTCCACTGACTCTCTGAAATATATGGGAGGTTCACTAGGTTGCCATGTATTCTGACCTACCCAATTTTAGTAATTCCTGTTCTAGTCTTGTGTGTGTGTGTGTGTGTGTGTGTGTGTGTGGTTGCGCTTACACAAATACTGCATTGCTTTAATGTTAATCTTGTAAAGATGTATTAAGAAAAAAAACTAATTTTATACCAAATAATAAAATTATTTTGCTTTGCTTGTTTCTTTCATAATCATGACCCTTGAAAATTCACTCCGAATTCAGTGGTTTGATATTTTGTAAAAACAAAGAGAAGCCAGTGTTGTTGGTCTTTTTTCCATTTCACCTACAAATAAATAATCCATTCTCTACACTCAGAAATGACTAGATAAGGTTTGTATAGTTTTAGAGCTTTTGCATCTAAAAATAATATGGTGATAGGAGCGCCTGGGTGGCTCAGTGGGTTAAGGCCTTCGGCTCAGGTCATGATCTCAGGGTCCTGGGATTGAGCTCCACAACGGGCTTTCTGCTCAGCAGGGAGCCTGCCTCCCGCTCTCTCTCTGCCTGCCTCTCTGCCTACTTGTGATCTCTCTCTCTATAAAATAAATAAAATCTTTAAAAAAATAAAAATAATACAGTGATAAAAACTCATTATAAACATCTGTGATGTTCTCCGATGTCAAAGGTCTCATCCTTGTGTAAAAAAAAAAATTGTAATTATTGAAAAGGAAAAAAAATCCCCTTTTATGCACATTCCTTTCTTTATGAAACGCATCCAAAATGATGAGGACACTCTTGGTTGATTTTGAAGGTTAATGGACCTTACACAAAGAAGTTTTACGGAAATATTTGTGGAATCAAATGAGAAAAAAATGTCTTTCTAAGACTTTTGTTTTTTCTAGTGTGTATGGATTTTAGCACTAACCCACATTTCCAAAAGTAGGCTTCCACAATATGAGTTCAACAGAGCCTATATATTTATTGTAAGTCCACAGGGAGGTGAAATGCCAGCTATTACAGAGCAAAGGTGAAGACATTCAAAGTTTGGGGTTTTGTTTGATATTTTGTGTGTTTTTTTCCTAACTGGGTTTTAAATACTATGGTGAAAATAGCTCATTTGTTTTTCTGGAATGGCTAGAAAAGCCCATCAAACTAATATGATTCATACAAATGTTCTTCCTCTGTATTCTTTTACAAAACATTTAATCATCTTTGCTTTGTTTTGGTTTGCACTAATTTCACAAATCTCAAAGAAGATTTATTGGCCTGTGTCTTAGTGTCTGCTGCATAATGAAATGCTAATTTCATTTTATAAAATGATTTCAACATTGAGCATAAGATAATTTATGTGTTGAATCAGATTTTATTTTGTAGGTTTAATATTTAAGTACTTTTTTACTTTGAAATAATTTCAAACTAAAATTTCTAAGTGTATAAAGATCTTTTTACTCCTGTGCCATTCAAAAATAAATTACCCCTGGATGATTTAGTTTGCATTTCCTACAACCAAGGACACTTTTCCGTGTAATCACAAAATAATCCCTTATCCACGAGGAAAACCTTTACCTCTACCCTCTGAGGTTCAGTATCAGGGGTCTGCTAACTTACCTGACAAAGGCTGCTTAACAAAAGAAAAGTAATATACATGTACTAATGTTTTTATTTGCACAGGAGTTCACAAGAAACAAGTGAAACTTAAAGAAGCAGTTAGATTCGGGAGCCTATAGATACTTCTTAACAAAGGAAAGAGGTGTGAGCATCAAGGGAAGAAAAATTGTAGGAAAATGAATAGGAAATATATGGGGGGACCGTTGGATGATAAAGATCATTTTGGTCAGGTATGTTTGTGCAGATTAATTTCCATGCTGGCTCTCTACTTCTGTGGATAAAAGTCGCTCTTCCCATCCTGGTAGAGGAGAGGGGTGAAATTTATGCCACCGTCACAAAGGAAAATGCATGCTCTGCTTTTAGGGAGATCAGGGAGGACTGAGAAGACTTCCTGTATTTGTCTACTTGTAATTGCCCTCAGCTTCAAATCATCCTATGTTAAAGTAAAATAAAAAGCTACACATCAAAATCAGAAAGTGAACCAAACTGATACAATACTACCACCTAACCCTCAAACCCATTCAATTTTTTGCCAATTTTCTGGTTCATACCCTTCATAGAAAAAAAAAAAAAAGGATGCAATCTAGGATCACACGCTGCATTTATTTTTCATGAGTTTAAGCCTCTTTCAGTCTGAGATAATTCCCCCAGTCTTTGCTTGACATTCACGATGTGACAATTTATAGGCCTGATATTCAGTAGAATGTCTCTCAGTTGGCTTTTGTCTAATGTCCCTCATAGTTAGATTCAGATTATGCATGTGGGGCAGGAATATCACAGATGTGAAGCTGTGCGTTTTTAATGCATCCCATCAGATGGTCACAGTTTAAATTTTTCTCATTACTGGTAATTTTAACTTTTATCATTTGGACTAAGGTGATGCCTATCAAGATTCTCCAATGTGAAGTTATTCTTTAGTATTTCCTCCAGTATTCACTAAGTATTGGGGTGGGAGATCCCATGAAATTATGTAAATATTCCATTCTTCATCAAAATTTGAGCCACTATTGTTAGCATCCATTGATATTTCTTAATTTGAATTGTTACTGTGATGGCTATCAAATATTGATTTTCTAATACCATAGTTTCTTTTACATTTATTAGTAGGCATCCCAATGTAAAGAAAATATTTCTTTTGTTCCCATTTCTGTTCATTTTAAAATTTGTGTATGTATAAATTAGTGAGTTCCTATTTTATTTAATGAGATATAATGCATTCCTATCATTATTTATTTTAATGCTAAAATTGTCCCATTTGTTTTTTTAAAGATTTTATTTATTTATTTATTTATTTATTTATTTGAGACTGAGAGAGAGAGAGAGAGAGAGCGAGCCAGGGAAGAAGCAGAGGGAAAGTGATAAGCAGACTCCGAGTAGAGTGCAAGAGCTAGATGCGGGGCTTGATCCCTTGACCCTGAGATCATGACTTGAGCCAAAATCGGTTCAGCCGACTGAGCCACTAGGCGTCCCTAAAATTGTCCCACTTTTTTTTTTTAAGATTTTATTTATTTGTCTGAGAATAAGAGCACAAGCAGGGGGAGGGGAAGGCTGAGGGAGAAACACACTTCCCACTGAGCAATGAGCTTCATTGCTCAGGATCTGGGATCATGACCTAAGCCAAAGACACTTGACCCACTGAGCCACCCAGGTGTCCTAAAATTATTCCATTTTAACCAGTCTTCTGAATACTTCCTAATTTTTCGCACAAGAAGAAACTTTAGGTTGATCAATTTCACATTCATATGAACATTGCAAAAAAAAAAAAAGGTAAATAGGGACTATTGCTACCTTTAATAAACCAACTTACCATTATAGGAGGAAATCTATTTGGTGTAAGTCTATCATTACATGAGTGTTAAATAATGATTGCAACATAAAAAACAAAACAAAACTTTACTAAAAATTGAATACAATTTTTATTAAAAGACTTTAAAAAGAAAATAAACAGAAGTAAGCTACAATTATCACACATGTGTACACTACACTTCTCTCCTCTCTCTCTCCCTCTTCTGTAAAATTCAAAATGAAAATGTGAGCAACCTCAGAAACTAGTTTCTACCTGAACTGAATGCAGAGTGCCCTCTAGAGGCTTTATTCAATCAACACAGTTTTTTCAACAGAGGAGGAACCTACTTAAATTTCTGTATGTTTTCAGACACAGTTCTCAGAAAATCCATAGGATTACCCCACACATGATAATAGCTGACCATGTGATAATTCAGCCTATTAGGTACCGCCTTAAGAAAACATGCAAGGGAGCTAACAAAAAGTCGGCAGGTACCTGATGAGTTAGACAAGAGAATTGGAAACATGCCGTCAGAAGATATCAGAAGATATTAAATTCTCATATGTCAGTTTGCGACCTTTGGAAAAGCTGTTATGAAATCTCCCCCAAATTTCTGACACAACAAATGTCTTCATAACTTATTCCATCATTTCCTTAACGTCCGTAGACAGACCAGTGTGGATTCCGATGAGCAAGCTGCCTCACTTGCCAGTCTTCCCTTGGCTCTGCACCTCTGTATGCTGTATGCCACTCCAAATCCACAGACGTCTCATAAATTAAAACCAAGAATGGCAACCATGCTTTAAAGAAACTCCAAAACAGATGTCAAAAAAAATCACATTTAAGCAGATATAGTTTACATAAGTATTATTTAATGATCATTTAGAAAGGTCTATTCTAAAATTTTTATAAAGCTCTGGAGTTTAGTGTCTAAATTACTTAATACCTCAGGTATTGACATTAAAAGCATCTCCTGCCATCTTTGATATAATTTAAAAGAATTTGAATGAAATCATTTTGCTAATAGCTGCTCCTTTAAAATAGAAAGTCCTTTCAAATATTTGTCCCAATGAAGTTCAACTTTAGCAATAGTGATTTAAGACAATAGTTTTAAGGTGATATTGCTTTGTTGTTTGATGGTAACACCTAAATACATGGTCAATAAACACCATTTGAGGTACAAGGGCAAGTATTATAATTAGTTAGATATGACTCAAAATTTAGTCTTTCAGTCTTCCTAGTCACAAGTTGATGTTGTGTAGAGATTTGAGAGATACTTTTTTAGAAGTTAAAGGAAAACCACAGTCAACACAAGAATGTGGTTACATCAGATGAAAATCCCAGGCCTAACTTACCTCTTTTGTTTTTTGATTTGGACTCAACTGCAAAATATACCAAAATATTCCTGTTGAAATTCTTATTTATAAGGGAGGCAAATTCTTTCCTCTGCACATTTTAGGGCTTGGCTGAGGCTCTGTAATGAAAGTTTACAAGAGAAAAACATACAAATGTTTCTGTGATATGGGAGCCCTTCTGTGGAAATGAAGATCCAAAGAAATTGCGAAACCTAAATGTTTTTCTACTAGGTTGAACAAAGAGAAGCTTTTATGGAAATGTAAAATATATAGCGAAGCTAAAGGAAAATCAGAATTATTTTAACAAGGTCTGTTTGTGGAGAATTCACTCGGTCTTCCTGGCCTGGGTAATAAGAATGTTTCTTTTCTCCTAGTAGAGGGAGGGTGTCTTTCAAAAGGAGTCTTATCGGGGTGCCTGGGTGGCTCAGTGGGTTAAGCTGCTGCCTTCAGCTCAGGTCATGATCTCAGGGTCCTGGGATCAAGTCCCGCATCAGGATCTCTGCTCAGCAGAGAGCCTGCTTCCCTCTCTCTCTCTCTCTGTCTACTTGTGATCTCTCTCTGACAAGTAAATAAATAAAATCTTTAAAAAAAAAAAAAGGAGTCTTATCTCAGTTTTCGGGAAGAAAAGGGGAGATCCAAATGCTTTCCTTCCATCTGCTGTTTTCCAAGTGACTTTAGTTCAAAAACAATCCTCATGCTGGAGTGGCATATTTTGGAACGGGGTATTCTGCCACCGTTCAACATGAACAAAAAAATACATGATTTTTCTGTGCGTGAATATCTAGTTTAATTTGTTCTCTTCCAGATGTTCATCAATAAGTCAATATGAGAATATTCATACTCCAGAACAATGGTTCAAAAGCACTGACTAGGTGATGCAAATGGTAGAGTAAGTGCCAAGGTTTTCTTGTCTCGAAAAGCAAGGCTTAACTTGCTTTTCATAATGGTGCTTAGGGACAAAGTTTCCTATCACCTCAATCTTTAAGATTATTCACTTTTTATAGTCTGCTTCTTGAAGAGAATGAAACTTTAAACAAACAAACAAACCCTAATGATAGTATCCCATATTAAAACAAAAATAACAACAAAAATACCAAGGCTTGCCTTGCCTCCCCTCCCCCCGCCATTGGTCCACAAACCTGTGAAGCTGTGTTCTTCCTGCAGCCTTGTCCGAGAGGGCATTTGTGTTATTTATAACTCTGTGATAAATGATAGGCAGAATAGCAATGTTTGTTTGACTTCTTCCTCTTCTTCTTTTTCCACTTCTTGGATCCTTGCTCCCTGGGGTAGAAAAACTCACATCTCAACATAGAGTGCTCTTCTGGGCTCATCTTGCTCATGATGAGATCTAGTGTGGTATCATTTTCCTCTCGTCAAAACTCAGAGAGAGTGTTAGTAAAGAACTGTGCTTAATACTTGCTTTTGAACCCTTATTTATGTTTCTTCTCAAGTGTTGATGTGACTGTGAGTTTAATTAATTAACTGGAAATTCCAACTCAGAAATACCTCCTGAACCCTGCCTACTGATGCCTGAAACTACACTTTGTAACAGAAAGGTGTGTCCCTGTCACGATATTCATAGCTGTAAGTCTTTGTCAGCTCCTTTTCTCAGAGGCAAATGTATTGACATAAGGAGAGGAGAAATAACATAGATCTCATCGTGGAAAAAAACACTCTAAAAAGGACAGAGGGACAGCCTACACATGACTTTTTAATAAAAGCTTCTTCAGGACTACCTTCTATCTTTGTTGACTTTAGATCTATTTGTTCTTAACTATTTGTTCTCTAGTGCAATATTTAATAATCCTGACGTGGATCTGTATGTAGATGGATAAGCAAGCTAAATCTGTCCTTGCCTCCAGAGGCTTATAATCGAATGGAGAATGCATGTAAGTAAGCAAACACATGCTTATGATAAAGCGTAATAAGCTTTGTAATGGGAGAAAGGCAGGTGTGATGGAAATACAGAGTTGGACTATCCCATGCAATCTACGATTCAGTTTCCCTCCCATATTTAAGGTGAAAACTGTAGGGTGGCTAACATTAAAGCCAAGCAAAGAGGCCAATGTATGCACGTATTAGAATATTTCCCGAGGCTATATCCTATCTCTGTCCTTCCGCCCTTGTGAAAGAGAGGGCTTCACCGCTACAGAACAGCTCCAGTGAAGAGCCAACTCACTAGGGTAACTGTTAGTTTCTACATAGCTTTGCTCACTGGTGCCCTTCCATGGCCTGACCAGCACTTGCCGCAGCTCTGTATCTCTTCTCGAACCTGGCTTCTCTGTGCGCATGCTCCTCGTGGGTGCAGCCCAGGAGCTCTGTCTTGGGTAGGATGCGCATTAGTTCAGCAACCTGGCACATTTCAAAAGCAGGGAGGAGATAGGTAGGGATCTAGCCAGGAATGCAATTTGAGGGCTATAACAGATTCCATGTTTCTAAGAAATAACCCCATTCTCTGGGCTTTAGTATCAGGCACACCAAAACCATTTTTAGACAGTATTTAAATTATTAAACCACATAACCTTGGGTAAAACTTTAGAAATATTCATTCTTGCCTGAGGCCAATGCTACTTTAAAAACTCTCTGAGTAATCATTTTCTCTTCTACTACCTTCTTAAGCCACAACTGTTGAAGTTCTCAACTACTAAAATAATTAAGACACTTTGACTTATTCATTTAGAACACATATACATATTACAAAGTAATATATTACATATCACATATTACATATCATAAAACACATATTACAGAGTAATTTGTTTCTCTCCACATTGGCCAGGACCATACTCAGAGTACTAATATAATAGCAAAAAGTAAAACCTAAAAAATTACTCTTTGATTATACTCTTTTAGACAACACTTCTCATTCCTGGGTCACCAAAGATTACAACTCCCAGGCTTTGAACATCTGGAAGCATTTCCATTAGAGAAGACCCACTATCGACTTTTCCTTGTCTTATATTTTCAAATGTGCTTTGTTCTTCAAATTCTTCCCTAAAAGGTCTTGGCTTAGGAGGTAAGATCAAAGCACAAAATGTGACCTTGGCAGCAGGCTGGGAGGAAATGTGGACATTTGAAGTGGGCGAGTATATGTGGAGGAAGGAAGAACATTAGTGTCCTTAATTCTTGCCCTGGCTTTGCAATCCGTCATTTAACCCCTCTGTGCCTCATTTGTGTGTGTTCTAATGCAGGAGATGAATTAAATGAATTTCAAGTTATTTCCAAGATTGTAGTTATTTGTTTTGTCTATTGAGTAAAATAATGTTCTTCAGGAATGTACACTACTGGCCAATACCGATGATGCAACCATAGCATGTAACCATCAAAACCAAGTCTGGTGGATCTGGATTGCACGCTCACCATGAGTCATTATCAACAACTAGAAACTTGATGACTTTGAAGTATAGATATCCAGTGATGTTAACGTCAATGCACAAAAAGTTAAAAACAGGATCATCGTACAGCGTAAAATGAGCTTATGTTCATGGTTTTAATTCAATTCATTAATTAATGATACCCCAGAAGATAAGAAGACACATTCAAAGAGCATTTGAGGAGCTGGGTAGTTATAGGCAATTTGATAAAGGAATGTTAGAATAAGATGCTTAGATATTAGTTAATGCCCTACAAAGCAGGAACCCATAACCTTCGGGATTATCTTTTCTAGCAGAGAGGTTTCTACAAATGAAAAATGTCTAAGCTCTAATCAAATAGTAAAATTTAAATAATGAAATAATCCTTGGATAAGCTTATTAAACCATGGCATTCAAAAACATGCTTTATACTTTGTTTAATTGGATAATTTTTTTAAGGCCTCTGTACTGGAGACTTTCGAATGTGTAAAAGAAGTCTGAGGGCTCCAAATATACCTATTTGGTATATCATTCACCTCTTTCCCTATTTTCTGTGGTTGCTCACTGGGTGAATCATTTTTTCCTGGTGGTAGTCTAGGGAAAATCAGCTTACACATCATACATAATTTAGGAAAACTTTTTTTTAAAGCTTCATTGTCATACTGGATTAACTTACTATCCTACTGGTAAAAATCTGATTCATATTAATACCATTTCTATTTACTTTGCTTTGTTGGTTTATTTTTGCATGTGAAAGGTAGGAATGAGGGATAATAATTCAGGAGATTTATATTCATGTGATTTTAAAATAAACTACGAATAAGTCAGGGTCCAATGGGAATTTACTAGACTTCATTGAACTCAGTCATGCTCACCTCAGAGAACTCTGGGCTTAACAATATTATCTCTGTAATTCTCTGTTCACTTGTGATTTAGCAGGGAAGCCAAGTCAAATAAAAATTTTAGTAAGAGTATTTGAGTCAAAGAGACATTTATGAATTTCTGTACTTTCTTCATGGTAAAAAAGAAATTAAAGTGTACTCTTAGAGAAAGCCATGCTGAGATTTGATTTTTTACAATGTTCACTCATGACAATAACTTAAGTCGGGTCAGTAACTTTCAGCTTTTTGGGGAAGTCCAGAACTTGATAAAAACTATAGACCTTTCCTTTAGAGGGAGACAATGAGCATATAATGCATCTATTATCTCATATTCAATTTTATTTGGGATGATTCGTGGACCACCTGCATCTCATCTATGCACCCTGATCAAGAACTCACAACTTAGAAAAAAGGAGTCACATTGAAGATAGGTCATAGGTGAGAAACCTGAACCTCATACCTTGTCTTCTAAAGCTCTCTTAACATCTGACTTTGTAAATCAGCTACATTTCAGTTTAGACCCCAGTAGGTTGTTTTCTTTGAAGCTGAAGCAAACACACTCAGCAAGATGGAAAACCTCAACTCAATTATTTGGGGATAACATAGGACTCTTATGGTCTTGCTGTGTTGACAATTCACACCATAGAGTGAAATGTCCTGGGCTTCAGAGTGCATCCTTATCCTGCCCCTTATAATGAGAGACCTTAAGAAATGTTTTTTATTGTTGTTGTTTTTAAGATTTTATTTATTTGAAAGAGAGAGAGTGTGCCCACACATGAGTGGGAGGGAGGGGGAGAGGCAGAGAATCTCAAGCAGAGTCTGCACTGAGTATAGAACCAGAAGTGGGGCTCAATCTCAAGACCCTGAAATCATAACCCTGAGATCATGACCCGAAATGAAACCAGGAGTCAAACACTCAACTGACTACCACCCAACCACTCCAGCATTTCTTTCGTAAGGCTCAATTTTCCCATCTGAAAAATAATGGTGATTAAGAAGTAGGGACTGGAGTGTAGGTCATTGGAACCATAAACCTCAATCTGATCAGTGGGGTAGAAGTAGAAGCAGGAAACAGATCCAAAAGTGAGGATAGTATGTACCCAGTAAAACTCACACAGGATCATGTAGGCTTTGTTCTATTTGTATATAAAAATTTGGTAGAGCGTTATTCTTTTTAATGCAACTCTGGACCTAGAGTTGAAATGTTATATTAAAACTATATCTATGATGCATGCAATTATTTAACGATCTAAAGAGAAAAGCAAAGTTTATCAACTTTAATTGATTCTTCCTCTCAACTCTCACATTGTTGAGCCTAACAGAAAGAAATAAACCTTGTTAAGTACCGTTTTCCTTTTTTTTTTTGGTAGAATAAATCTAAGGCCAGTTGAAATTCATGAACTAGAACAAATTTCACTAATAAAAAGCAATATAAAATATTTTATCTAACAAATTCTTATATTAAAGAATAATCTAAGAGATTTGCTAAGAATGTTGTAAAACCCAAATAGCAACATGGCTATCTTTTTTTATCCAAGGTGTGACTAAACTTTTTGCTTATCTTGTGAATCAAATTGGATTTTTGTGTGTGTTTTCTAAATTGTTTTTCTTCTCAGCAATATGCTAAATGTATTTTTCTTACTTTCCAAGCTCGTTTGTTAGAGCGTTTGGTAGCTGGGCAGCACCCTCAGAATGAAAAGAGTGCTCTCAATTATAGAGCACCTACAGCAGGGCTGGCCCTGGGCTAACCCTTGTACATGTTGTCACTAATCCTACTGACAGTCTCACAATGTAACAGTATTTCTCTCTTCTTATAAACCACACCAAGAATCTTCAGAGAAGTTAAGGGACTCTCTAGGTCCCATCATTAGGTTCAACTCTTAAGGCTTTTATTTTACTTTCCACTGCATCTAATGCTTTTTTCAGAGGCTTCGACTGTACGTTCTGAGGTATACTCATTATAGTGACAACAATGGCCATAACAATGCCAGTGAGAAATAAGCTCAAGTCCTCACTGTGGTAAGATCTCTGGAGTCCCACCCCCTCCTGTGTTCTTTCAGTTCCCAGCTGGGGTCCTGAGCACTCAAGCCCTGTCCCTGCCACAGTGGTCCACACTGAAACCCACCAGCTTCATATATATGACCAGGAGCTCCTTGCCTCTGGTCACCACCACATGGTTCTCTTCCTCTTTGCTGTCATTTCTCCTCTTCCTGTAGCACTCAAAGTCACCACATGGAGGCTCATTCTTCACCAAGTCCAGGGACCACCACCCTCATAAGACCCTCTGTCTTTGGCTATTATTCTGAGCCCCATACTCAAGAGAGGGAACAGGGTCCCTGATCAGAAGCAAAACATTTACTCACTTGTCCAAATGAAAAAGGAAGTGGTGGCTGTTGGCCTCTAACCATGTTCACCATTAAAGTTGAGACAGTGTGAGAATCAATACCATGTGATTGTTTCTGTGAAAAGTGAGTACCCTGCAATAGTGAATACTCAATGAATTATCGTTGAACATTGAAGAATGCACATAATGCAAGTATAGAAGAACAAGGCAGGGGAACCTGGGTGGCTTGGTCAGTGAACCATCCAACTCTTGATCTCAGCTTTGGTCTTGATCTCAAGGTTGTGAGTTCAAGTCCCAGCATGGAGCCTACTTAAAAAACAAACAAATAAACAAATGAACAAAATACAAGGCAGCCATGAAGACAGTAATAACTGAGCTCAAGTGTCCATTAGAAAGCAACTGTTAGTGTTTCCTTGCTTCATGATTTATGTCTCAACTTTATCAGTCTTATGAGTTTGAGGTTATTCACATACATTTTAAATAAGCATCATAATTTAGTGGCTAGATTTAATGTTAAGTTTAGGTGTTGTGAGTTAAATTTTATCACAGAGTCACATTTATTTAATGACAAATATTTATTGAGCTCGTGTTATGTGCCCAGGAGCAGAGCAGCTGAATAAAATCAAAGGTCCTTCTTTTCTGGGGCATATATGGGAACTCTGTGGGTGTCAGAGGGAACAGCAAATAAATAAGAAATCAAAATAATAGAAAATTCTAAGAAGAAAATGAAACAGAATTAAGGGATAGTAGTGATGGGTATGAAAAAGCTATTTCAGATGCATTAGTCAGAAGAGGTTTTCTTGTTAAAGTGATTTTTGAGGCAGGACCTGAGTAGCAGTGGGGAGCAGGTTTTGTGGAAGTAATAGCAAACACCAAGTCCCCAGAGTGGGCTTTGTGCTTAGCATGTTCTGTACCCTGTGATGGGGCAAGAGTGCATGGAAGATTTAAAAAAACAAAACAAACAAACAAACAGGTAGGAGGGGAAGAGAAGATGAGCTCAGAAACATAGCAAGGGAGCTAGATCATCTTGGGGCTGGGAAGTTGTTAACGGGTCATACCAAAGTGGTGATCCTGTCTGGGGTCTGAAAGGGCTTAGGAACATGTTTGCCACAGAGGGATGTTGTGACAGAAAGTATTGTGAGCTGGTGATAGGCAAGTCTGGTTCAGATTAGGTCTGAAAACTCTTCTCAGAGGGTTGTGGGAAACAATTGCAGACTCAATGTCCTGCATATGTAACAGTTTGGGCCATGAAGAATTTTACCCTAGACCCAGTAGCTTGTAACATATAGTGACATCATATGTGGTGCATGAGGTATAAGTTCACAGCCTGAAAAAAAGAATAAATATAAATATGAAGGTCAGGGTGCCTGGGTGGCTCAGTCATTAAGTGTCTGCCTTCAGCTCAGGTCATGATCCCAGAGTCCTGAGATGGAATCCCACATTGGGCTCCCTTCTCAATGGGGACCCTGCCTCTCCCTCTGCCTGCCACTCCCCCTGCTTGTGCTCTCTCTCTCTCTCTCTCTGTCAAATAAATAAAATTAAAAAAAAAAAAGAAAAGAAAATCTAGTTTAAATCTTGGTGTTATTAACTAATGGTCATGGGAAGGTGAGCAATTCGTTCTAGTTCTCATAAATGATAACCATTGGACTAGATTCTCTTTAAGGTAATTAATTTTTGACTCTAATATAATACTTCCATTTGGTAGCAAATAATTGCTTAGGCATTTGTTCTCAGGTTAATTGCAAACATATAGCAAGAATGGTTAAGAAACAGGCTTTATATCATCATTGATAATAACCAAGACATGGAAACTACCTAACTGTCCATCAGTGATGAATAGATAAGGAAGTAATGGTGGGGATGTGTGTGTGTGTGTGTGTGTGTGTGTGTGTGTGTGTGTGTGTATATATATATATATATATATATATATATATATATAATTTTTTAAAGATATTATTTATTTGAGAGAGAGAGAGGGAAAGAGAGAGCACAAGCAAGGGAGAGTGGGAAGGCAGGGAGACAGGCGTGGGTCTTGATCCCAGGACCCTAAGATCATGAACTGAGCTAAAGGCAGACGCTTAACCAACTGAGCCATTCAGCTGCCCCTATACAATAGAATATCATTCAGTCAGGAAAGGAAATACAACTATTTGTGACAACATGGATGGACCTTAAAAGCATTATGCTGAGTGAAATAAGTCAGACAGCGAAAGATAAATAATGTATGTACTATGTGATCTCACTTATATGTGGAATCTAACAACAAAACGAAACAAAGTAAAACAAAAAAACACAAGATGAGAAAACCCCCACCAAACTCTCAGAAAAAGAGATCAGATTTGTGGTTACCAGAGCAGGTGGGGGAAGTGCCAACTGTTGGAAGGTGGTCAAAAGGTACAAATATGCAGTTATAAGATAAGTAAGGACTAGAGATGCCATGTACAGTATGATGACTAGAGCTAACACTGCTGTAGGATGTATGGGAAAGTTGTTAAGAGAGTAGCTCATAAGAGTTCTCACCACAAGGAGAAATGTTTCTTTTTTTTTATTGTATCTATATGAGAAGATGGATATTAGCTGACCCTATCGTGGTAATCATTTCACAATATATGTAAATCAAACCATCATACTTTAACTTATACAGTAATCTATGACAATTATTGCTCAACATAACTGGAAGGGACAAATGAAAAATAAAATAGTAAAAAAGTAAAAAAAAAAAAAAATAAAACAGACATGCACAGGCACATGCACACACAGAGGCTATAGAATCCTATAGATCTGAGTTTTCTCTTGGCCCTGCCAGCGTTTGACTTTGCATAAATTTGTAAGTTGGTTAATTTCCTAAATCCAAGTTTGCTTAACTGTAAAATGCGGTGATGGGTGATACCTCAATGGACTCTTATGCCACTGAGTAAGAAACTGCAGGTCACCTGGTTCACTGTGAGTGCTCCGTTCTGGTTATTGTTATCAGACTGTGAAAATGCCTAAACTTGTCTGCATCTTACTTTATCATTTTGTATAAATGTGCAAGAAAGTGAAAATTAAACTCCCGTGTTCCTTGAAGTGCTCTAATGGCATGGACTAATACAAAATGAGGTCAGAGATTGGGAGATTCTAGAAAGGTACTGTATACCTCCATGCCATTGAAAACTCATTGTACCCTTAAATAATTTTTAATTGGCTTTATAAAATGTGCCTTTCCCGTTCCCCCCTGCGCAGATGTGAAAGCATGGAATTGGACAATAAAATCCGAGATCTGATCGAGAGGAATGCTTCTCCCGATCTTAAAGGGATGACCCTGGGAGCTACACCAAGTCACAGAAATTCATGTTCCCTAAAGGTAAGAAACTACCTTTTTTTTCTACGTTTTCTCAAAACACCCTTCAACAGTGTGTTCACCCAGAAGAATTTATGGGGACAGTCTCCAAATCATTTACAGTAATGTACTTCCTTGATGACTGAGAGGATAAAGTCAACCACTATAAAACCTCTCTTACACAGTCACTTCCTGTTACTGAGGAAACCCTTCAGCAGAAACACTTTCCCATTTAAAGTGTGATGCCAGGCAGGCAAGTGTTGCTACAGGGAAGTGAGGACAAGCTCAGGCTATAAAAAAAGAATGTCGAATACAGCAACATCTCTTTTTTGGGGAGTAAGTCACCCAATTTGTGTAAACATTCTTACATTGGATTACTAAAATCAGTACAATTCATTGTCTTTTTTTAACATTTAAAAAAATTTTAAAGATTTTACTTATTTGAGAGAGAGAGAGCACAAGCAGGCGGAGTGAAAGAGGGAGAAGGAGAAGCAGACTCTCCACTGAGCAGGGAACCCAACGCAGGGCTCCATCCCAGGACCCTGGGATCATAACCTGAGCTGAAGGCAGACTCTTGACTGACTGAGCACCCACGCACTCTACATTGTCTGTTTTTTAAAAGAAAAAACAGGCTTTCCAAATAAAAGGAGTTGTCCAACTATGAATTTCTTCTTGTTTCAGGATACTTTTCTATGGTGCTTCATAGAAGCAAATAAAATTCAAGGGTAAGGTCAGGCTAGGAATCTTGAGGATGACTTTCTTGAAATGCATTATAAATGACCACACGAACTCAAGCTCTGTAGTCCTCCTGATTAGAAACCATTTCTAATGATCTTTTCAACTATAAAAATCATACAGAGATTTTTATAGCTTGGATCTCATAGACAAATATTTAATTATGCACCTAAGTTGCTTTCATACACTTATATCTTTTTCTCTTAAAGGAGACCCTGGAATTAAATAAGGTTTAAACTCCAGACCTCAGTGAAATCTCTTGGCCCACCACTCCCAGAGAACATCTCTTAGCATTTGGGATCTCTCTGTGTCTCTCTTTTTCACACACACACACACAGACCTACCCAGTTCGTTGAACCTACCTGTTTTCACTTTAAGAATATGCTGCAGATACCCCTCTACCTCTTTTTTCATTCATTTAATAAACATAGAATTGTGTGTGTCTGGCATCTACATACTTTTTCCTGTTTAGAAACTCACTTGTCCCTGACGAAACAGTATCTTTTCTTTTTTTCAAGATTTACTTATTTATTTTAGAGAGAGAAAGAGAGAATGCGCAAGTGAGGGAGAGGCTCAGAGCGAAAGAGAACATTTCAAGCAGACTCCTCACTAAGCACGAAACTGGGCTGTGGGGCTCAATTTCACAGTCCCGAGATCATGACCTGAGCCGAAATCAAGAGTCGGATGCTTAACCCACTGAACCACCGAGGCGCCCCAAGTAGTACCTATTTTTAAAGTAAGAAATGAATGTCTGTGGATGGTTAGAGCCATGGAAGGCTTATTTCTCCCCTTCTCATCTCACCTCTTCCTCTGAACCCTCATACATACCATCTCTAATTCCCAGTTAGGATTTTCCTCCTTCATGGAAATGTATGCTTTTCTCAAGTAGCTTTCTTGTCTACTTTATGACAACAGTTGAATCCCCTCCAGTACCCTGATCCTCATATGTTTTGATTATCAGCCCCTGAGACCCATTTGCTCATGACTGACTTCCTCCCAACTCTGTTCACTTTGTCCTCTGGATTTCTCCTCATATGGTAAAGACCTCTTCTACATACTCATCATCATCCTCTTGGTAATTAGTTCCCCCTCTTTGGGGGACTTACCCAAAACTTGTTATCTTTCTTTAACATACTGCTTCTCCCATCACTTCCCTGATGAAATTTGCTCATTTTCCTACACACCACACATCCTGGCAAAGGGCTGCAGATTCCAAGCTGATCGTTTACTTTGCTGTGTTTTTTTTGTTTGTTTGTTTGTTTTGTTTTTTGTTTTTCCTTGAGAAGTATGAGATCTGGAGAGAAACATCTGGAGAAAGTGAGAAGGTGAGAGATGAGATCCAGTATTTAAGGAATTTGCAGAAGGTATGGCATGAACAGTGGGAGATGAAAGAGAGGAATAAAATTGCAGTGAGTTGCTGAATAGCTGTGAGGACAGAGCTGAACTTGTCCTATCACCACTCGGTGACAGGACAAATCCCTCCATGGCATTTGGGCTCCTGTATCTTCAGTAACCCCATCACCTCTCACCAGCTTAAAATATGCTTAGCACTCCTCCACTTTTAAACATGTGTGAGATCCCATATTATTTTATGGATAATGTTCTAACTTATTCTTACGCATCATATCCAAGCTTATTGATCGGAACATTCAAAGCTTTTCAGCCCCTTATCACATCACTAATAAGCTCTGCCTTGAAAAACCCAATGGTCATTTTGCATCTGATTTTTCACTTGTTCTCTCTTGCATTTGATGCTATTTCCTAATTCAACCTTTTAAAAATGTCTTTCTCCATCAACAGCTATAAAATCAATCTCTCATTATCCCTCCCTCCCCATACATACAACTTTTTTTCTCCAATCTTTCCTCTTAGTTCACCTTCACTGGCTTCACTTATATAATGTGCCTGTGTCGTATTAGTGTTACCCAGGGATCTATACGTAGTCCTTGGTTCATTAAACTACAAAATATATGCCAGTGACTCCACACGCATATAGCTTCCTAAACTTGGAGTTCTTTTCTTCATGCACATCAATTTCACTCAGTAGTTGCAAAATGAATTCAACATCTTTCCTGTTAAAACTGCTTGCTTCTTCCTCTCTACATTTCCTGCACTAATGAATGGATCATTTTTTTTTTATCCAGTTATCCAAACTCGGGTATAATCCAGGGCTACCAAGCTGTCCAAACCCAGGAGGCATTCATAGAATAATGCCAGTCTTCACCCTGGACCCTCAAGGTAAAAGCCTTGGTACAATCTTTGGACTTCATTTTTTTCCCTTCACCCTTCCTACTGTGTCATGGTTTGGATATTCATTATCTCTTGCCTAGACTATCCCCAGGAGATGCCTAGTCACCCTTCTTAAGTTTTATTCCACATTAATTCATATTTACCAATATGGATCTTGCTAATGTGCAAGTCCTTAGAACTTAAAAGTAGATCTTACCTACATCATAAAGTCCAAATGCCTTGGCTTAATACATAAAATCCTCCAGGATCTAGTCCCTACTTATATTTAGAACAAAACAATAGGGAGAGAATCTAGTATTTGTAGGTCAACTACCATGATAGGCATGGAGGTATTTTATATTATGTTTGAGATCTACAACAACACTTAAATATGGCTATCTTTACCCTCATTTTCCAGATTCCCTTTTTGTGGCTCCATGGTGTGAGGTAGGAGCTTCAGAGTAGGTTCTGGGAGTGGGGAAATTCTTTCTTGTGGCTTTTGCCCCACTTTTATCTTCTCAAACAGTGATTCAGACCCAGAAGGGAATATACTTCTCCCATTTCATGAAGGGGAAACTGAGTCATTGAGGAACAGACTTTTGGACATGGTTCTTGGAGCTTCCATCTAAGCCATTTCAGGGTCCCAGTGCTCCTGTCACCTTCTTGTCATCCTCTGGCCTAAGACAGGGTCAGAATATGTGAACTTCCCCCAATAAAATATTTGACAAAGAAAAAACAAACAAACAACAACAACAAAAAACTGTGCTTTCACTCTCTCTTTGAGAAAAGTTTCCCAAGAACAACCCTTGGGAGTCTCTCTGCATCCCAACAGACTTCAAACACATCTTCCTCAGTCGTCGTCTGAAGGTATCTTCAAAAATTTCATTGCTTGAGTGAACACAGTTTAGTTTCCAGTTGGAATCTCAGCTGAATTACTATTTATCCAATAGCACTCTACAGGAGGGAATCCTACATTCAAAACAAAACAAAAACTTTCGCATTCTCACTGAGATATCTATAGGACTGAAAGAAGTATATGAAAATTTATTTTTGGTGTAAGACAAGGGTTAGCCAGTGACAGTGAGACTATGGAGGGTGTCTCTCATTTTCCACTGAATGAAGTAACCATAAGATCAGTACAGTAGACTCCCTTTCCAGGAGCAGAAAATAAATTTCTTTATAGCTTAAGAGATAGGAAAAAGTGTAGCTGAATGAAAGAAATATTATTTAATGAAAGGCCCCAAGACATATGTCAAGTTCCCTTTTTCACTCAAGAAAATGAACAGACTGACTCATTGCTGTGAGGAAACAGATACGTTATTGATGAACATGAGGAACTCCAGAAGTATAAGAGCATTCTTTAATATTTGGGAGAGTTGAAATAGACAGTTGGCAAGCAAAGAGCATTGAATGTCTGGTAGGCAAAAGAAAAATAATTGCCTAAGTGACAGGTGTCTGAGTGGCTCAGACTCTTGGTATCAGCTCAGGTCATCATCTCATGGGTCATCATCTCATGGGACATGATTTCCTGGATCATGAGATCAAGCCCCAAGTGGGGCTCCATGCTCAGCGGAGAGTCTGCTTAAGATTCTGTCCCTCCCCCAACTAACATGCATGCATGCACTGTCTCTCTGTCTCTTTCTCTCAAATATATAAATAAATATTTAAAACAATATGGTCTAAGTGAGAATAATATCCATATTCCAAAATGAATGTTAAAAATAGAAGTGACACTAAACCAAGACATGGTCCTAATACTATAAGAAAATTAATGTATGAACATTCTTTTGTGACACTGTAATTGTCAGTCTTAAATTACAATGGAAAGGGGGAGGAGAATTGAAATGTATTTGTCCAAAAAATATAGAAATAAATTCTTGGAATTTATTGTAACCCTTGGAAATAAAGATGCAATTTGGGAGTAAGAAGAGTAAGTAAGTAAGAGTAAGAAGAAAAGCTATCCAAATTGTAAAAAGATCCACTAGAATTGAATTTGTTTAAGAAGTTTGTCTTGTCTTTGGATTTGTCTTCCTTTTCCTCTTTTTTTTTTTTTTTTCTGTTTTTAAATAAGAGGCAGCACCTGAAATTGGCTTTCAGTAACTTTGGCTTAAGCTGAGGAAGGATTTCCCGGTAACTAAGAACAAATTCTAGATCTGGACATTCTTCCCAAAATAAAAGGCCCTGGGAAAATTCTTTTGATGATTCAGAGAGTAATATAAACTTATGACTCTTGGAAATATTATAAAAGAAAAACTTCCTACAAACTACAGTAAGTTAACACACGTTTTCTGTAACCACATTGTTGAAAAAAAAATAGTTTCCCTTTCCTTATTTCCCTTTTTTTAAAGCTAAACTAGTATTCTTTATCAAAATGCAATTTTGAAGACCAAAATATTGTTTTCTCATTTGTAAAATGGATAGTGATAAAAATATAAAGTAAGTGAAAATGTGAAAGCAGTTTGTAAATATAAAGGGCTAAATGAGCATTATTGCCGTCATCACCGTCATCATCATCTTCTTCTTCTTCATTATTTTTACGCTAGTAGGATGATCTTGAGCTCCCCCAATCTTTTTATTTTTATATTTTTCTCAAATAATAACTAGCTTCTTCTTTGAATCCCACTATCTAATTTCAGCAGTGATGGCTATGTAATTTTTTTTAATGTATTATTTATTTTGGGGGGGGAGGGTCACAAGGAGAGGGAGACAGAGAATCTCAAGCAGGCTCCTCACTAAATGTGGCACCTGATGTGGGGCTGGATCTTAGAATCCTGAGATAACGACCTGAACCCAAACCAAGAGTCAGACACTTAATGGACTGAGCCAACCAGGCACCCCTCCAAGCATCATCTTTATATACATATGCTTTTTCTTAATTATATATAATTTTTATATAAAAATAACTTATAATTTTTATTTAAAACATAGTATCCACATTTATGCATATGATGTTGGTATGTATTGTCTCAGGAAGGAAGTAATCTCTTTTACCTGAAATGTCCAAGCTAATTACTTATTGATTATGAAATGACACAGAAGCGCTTCCATCCTCAAAGGAGTGGTCCCTTGGATCTTCAGATTGATATTAAAAAACCAGAAAATATGTGAAAGACCTGTCTGTTTTGTTCATCTTTATTTCTATAGTTAGCACAGTACCCAATCCATAACCCATAATCAATAAATAGTTGTTATAAGAATGCATACATGAATGAAGATGAGGAAACACAAGAGCAAAGTATGAGAAAAATAAAGTGATCTGCACTGATATAGCGTGATAAGGAATTAATGTTCTTACTGAGAAGAGAAAAAAAATTTAATTCAAGTAGGATTATAGGATTTGGAAGCTAAATTTCTCTTTGCCGATGACTAGTTATTCATAGTAGAAGTTAATCTCTAGGTAAGTGGTGGTGGAAACTGGTACGATTTTGTTTGGATATAATCTCCAAGGTCAAGCCAATTCATATCTAGCCCTCAAGAACGCTCAATGACCTTGAAACTTTCCCGAATTCTATTCCTTAATGGCTCGGGCTCCTGAATGATGTTTTGTCCAATAATTTTCAGCTGTGTTATTCATGTCTTGCCCATATAGATAAAAGGTTCTTCATGGGGAATAAACATGGGGGGTTAAGTTAACTCTGGTAAGGGTTCAACTACCCACATGTCATACAATGACCATGGCCAATGCACTTAACATCTCTGAATTTCAACTTAATCCTTCTTATCATCAAAGATAACTCTCCTGACAACCTCATAGGGTTGTTATAAAGTTCAAATTAAAGCAAATATAATGTTCCAAACCACAGAACTCATGTATGCAAAATATATATATTTTTGCTTTCTGAACTGAACTTAGTTTCAGTCTAGGACCCCATCCTTTCTCTTACAAGATAAAGTAATCTGCTTGGCTACAGAAAATGTCAGCCACTTCATTGTTTTCTCTGGCAATTGACATTGCAGGCCTTCTCTCATCTCCCTCCTTCTCCCCATAATGGCACATAAGGTCTGTGCAGCCGATTTTGTGAAGTAATCAAGGTGGGGGAGGATTGTCAGAAATAGCAAATAAAAATGTCTTGTATTTTCTGGCAAGTTTAGGGTGAAAGCATTTAGGCTACAAAAATCCACCATCCTACAATACCATTGGCACTAATGTAAGCTCCTCCTTATGGTCTTTTCATTGGCCCATATCCTTGGTGGCAGTCAGTGAAGCTTCCATGGCACTCATTTCACCTTTTATCCTCGGGGCCATATATATGGTAAATACTGCAAACTTCTCAGTTAACCACTTTTTCATTCTTCTCAGAAATGTAGGAAATATCTGGTTCTGCTTCCATAGCACTTTGATGTTGAGCTGTCTCAAGACCTAGACATGCCACAAAGTCTCAGCTGGGTACCATGGTGGTATGGAGAAATTCTCTTCAGATCTGGCCCCTTCTCCAGGCTTAACCCAGGGGATGAGGCTGAAGCTGTCTCTGCTCTTAGCCACAATCGGAGCACTTGGATAGATGATGGATGAGTCCGTAGAAGCAGGGGAGTGGAGCTCCATTTCTTCCGGAGCCCTCACAACGACCCAGATACTCTTATTCCCTGATCTTTTCTCATTTTCCCTCAGGCCATGAAACCTTGAAATCTATTCTTCAGGGAGGGGGTGGGAGTGTGAGAGATAAGGAAAAGGTTATATTGACTTCTCAACTACCATCTTTTCTATCAGTTCTTAATGGCAAAAGGTTTATGCCTAGATTCTGTCTTTTTCTCAAGCATTTTATTCTGAAAGTTTCAAATATATAGCCAAGTTGAAAGGATTTTATGATATACACTGGTATATCCACCACCTAAATGTTGCCACCAACCTTTTACTATACTTATTTACCACGTGTCTATCTACCTACTCATCCCTCTTTGTATGCATTAATCTGTGTTATTTTTTGAGGCATTTCAAAGTAAACTGCACAAGAGGAATTCATCTTTAAAAAGCTTTTAAAGATAATTTTCAGGAAAAAAAAATTAGCTTTTGCAATTCAAAGTTTTGGTCTTCAATATGGTCCCTGGAGTTTGGAGAGTCTATTTTGAAAACCAAAGGTTAGGTACATCTTGGTGACTCAGTCAGTTAAGTGTCTGCCTTTGGCTGAGGCCATGCTCCTGGGGTCTGGGAACTGAGTCCTGGCATAGAGCTTTTTGCTCAGTGGGGAGACTGCTTCTCCCTCTGCCTGCTGCTTCCCCTGCTTGTGCTCTCTCTCTCTCTGACAAGCAAATAAATAAAATCTTAAAAAACAACAACACAAGAAAATCAAAGGTTGAACAGGGACCGTTTTTCTCTTTGCATTTAATGGCAAACTTAATCAGCCCTGGAGGCAGAAGATCTCATTAACCAAGCAAAGAAAGGATTAGTTACAGAAAACAAAGAGCAGCGCCTATTTGGAGGGATCATGAGTTAATCAAGATATTAACTTACCTCATAGGATGTACTAAAGCACTGTGCAAATGTAGGAAATGTTATTGAAGACCACATTTATGCCTTTAAAAAATTCCCACATAGCATGTACAATTATTTTTATTGTTTATTATTAAATAGTAACCAAGATTAAGAGGAAAAAAACTTGGGGCGCCTGGGTGGCTCAGTGGGTTGAGCCGCTGCCTTCAGCTCAGGTCATGATCCCAGGTCCTGGGTTCAAGCCCCACATCGGGCTTTCTGCTCAGCAGGGAGCCTGCTTCCTCCTCTCTCTCTGCCTGCCTCTCTGCCTACTTGTGATTTCTCTCTGTCAAATAAATAAATAAAATCTTTAAAAAAAAAGAGAGAAAAAAACTTAAATCGGGATTTATATGGAGGCAAGTATATAGAGAGATCATATAACTAAAATAGAGAAGGATAAAATATTTACCTATAAAATGAATAAAAAGAAAATACACAGAAATAAAACAGTTTTTAAAAAATGGTTGATACCCCTACTCGATCTTTTTTGATTTGGAGGCAGAATATATAGCTTTGTGTGACTGTGGTCATTCTCCTCCGGGCTGTATTCTTAGAAGTGGAGGTGTGCTATAATTGCCTACTGAAGACTCATGCATAAACAAATACATTCAATAAAAATGGATGGTTTCACTATTCTGGGGTCTGAAGGTACTGTTAGTACCCAACGTTCAAGTGATAAATATTGAAGAAGCTTCCAGCCTCTCAGAAGGGAAAGGTACGTAAAAATAATGACTGTTTTACTGTAATTGCTGGAGTTGATGCCTCACAAAGCACCCTGGCATCACCAAGGAGGAAATAACTAATGGCTGTGAAGAACCAGGGCTGCCTTCACAGGGAGGGCTGATGGTCCAGCTGCCTCAGATTGCTGGCTGCTCTGTGCTGTGCTGAGAAACCCTCAGATGTGGAAGTCGCATAGAGTCTGCAGTTGCATAAAGACTACAGACTAACCAGTAGAAACCACTTTGCCCTAGGATGTATCTGATATGCACCAAACACTAAAAGTATATAGAGAGAACAGACTTCAAGCAACAGTCTAAGCTGCCTGAAAGAATTGCTTCAGAGTCAGAAGCTGGAAGGACAAAACCAAAGCCCCTCCCCCATGATGTTGTGGAATTTGGGACACCTCCCTCACCTGACTCTCCTAGTCCAAGCCCAAATTTGGGGTCTGAAGGAGAGGTGATTTCCTAGTTTGGAGGCTAAGAAGTTGAAGGTTTTGATCCTTAGATCTTTTATAATCTCTTCTGAAGATAGCTGATTCAGGAACATTCTTGATTTAATTTTGGGTAGCAAGGAGACTTTATGTGTGTCTGAGCATTACGTGTCCTTGAGTAGGCACTAAAATAATTAGCATGATCTTAGATTTGAGAAACATGGAATGAACACAACAGACAAAAATTATTATCATGAAGTTTACATTCTAATGGTGGGAAGCCACAAAGAAGAAAAATCTATATTGTATTATACACAGCGGTATGGAAAAATATAGCAGGGAAGGTAGATAGATAGAAAGTGCTGGGAGGGAGGGCAACTTTAAATCAGGAGGTCAAGTAGGAACTCAAGAAACAGCAGACATTTAAACAATCACCTGTTGAAGGTGAGGGGGTGAACCCTGTGGATATTAGGGGAAAGGTAGTTCTTGGCAGGGAGAACAAGGAATGTGCCTGCCAGGTTCATGGAGAAGCAGTGAGGACAGGACACAGGGCAGAGCGAGCAGAGGGAAGAACAGTGAGAAAGAAGTCAGAGAAGAGCAGGTGAGGGCCTTGTGGGCCCCTCTGTGGAGTTCTACTTTCACTCTGAGTGTTCTGTGCAGAGAGGTGTCATGAAATGACATATTTTTAAAGATCCACAATAGCTCCTATATTGATAATAGATGAGGGGAGGTGCAAGAGCAGAAGCACAGAGGCTTGTAGGTTATTGCGTCTACGGGATGAGCGTGGCTTGATCACTTCAGAGCTGCTAAGCATAAGCACCTTGTCCAAGTTCACATAACTAGTAAACGTGGAAGTAGGATATGACACAGAGACAGATTTCAGCCACGACTGGACGTTCTCTGAAATTGTGTACATGAATAAAGTCAGGACACAAACACTAAAGTTCCCATTTTGAAAAAGTTACTAAAAGGTACGTTTACTTCACCTTTGCTGCTCTCTCGTTGAACTGGGAAGCCTCTAGGCTCTTGGGCCCATGCGGGGCTCTCCTTTCTGATATACTTTCAAAGTGCCTACAGAATGTTCTGATAAGTTGGATACAGGTTGGGAGGGAAAGAGGAATCAAATATGTCAACTCTAAGATTTGTAACATGGAGCATGAAAGGTGCCACTGAATGTGATGGGGAAAACAGGTTTTATGTGGAAGACCAGGAAATGGGTTTTATACCCAGTGGAGAAAGAGATGCATCCAAATAGAGATGACAAGTGCATGATTAATATTGGAGTGAGACTGCTTCATTCTGTGTGCCCTAGACGAAGTGATGGTTAAATTGTTGAATATTTCAAATATTATTTTTCATTATATCTATTAGGTGGTATTGCAGTTGTCCACCTCACTCATGTGGTACATAATGTGTATATCCAGGTTTCTTTTTATGAAGAAGATACTTTGATCATGTAAAATTCCTTTTCTCAAGGGTCTTCAGTGGCCCCTTATGGCCTATGCAATAAAGTCAAAATTTTTGGCTATGAAATGTAAAGCCTTTCACAATTTGATCCAAATCAACGTTAGATGAGCTCTACTTTGGTTACATTGGGCTTGTTAGAATCCTTCATACTTGCGTCTGTCCACCTCTGTTCTGTTTATGTTGCTCACATTACAGCAGTGTACCTCAGCTTCCACCACCTACCAAAATCCTACCCACCCTTCAAGGCCCAGCAGAAACTGAAGCTCTTTCCATAACAATTAAGGCTGAGAATGAGCTCTCTCTCCTCTGAATTCTCACAGGCAGGTGTGTGCGCACACACACATGTGTGTATACATTAATTTCATTAGAAGCAGGGACCTTTGCTTATTTCCCTTTGGCATCCACTCAGAGCCAAGTGAAATCTAAATGATTGATAGCCCTTCTTTTTTGTCATATTATTTGTTGCAGAAATAATATGATCGATATCCCTATCTTTAAGATCATATTATTATTAATATCTAAGCTTTTGTATGTATTACCAAAGATAGCAAGGAGGACACAATTGTGCCCCAAGGAGGAGGACACTATTACAATTGTCATTTTACAAATGAGGAAGTCGAGGGATGCCTGGATGGCTCAGTCTGTTAAACATTTGCCTTTGGCTCAGGTCATGATCCTGGTGTCCTGGAATTGAGTCCCACATCAGGCTCCTTGCTCAGTGGGGAACCTAGTTGTGCCCTTTGTCTCTTTGTCTTTCACTCTCTAACAAATAAATAAAATATTTTTTAAAAATTAAGAAAAAAAAGCAACAAGTAGAAGTTGAGCCTCAGAGGCCTTAAGGATCATGCCCAAAGTCACAAGTGGTGAATGGTAAAGCCAAGTTATGAGTCCAAATGAGCTGACTCCAGTCAGACCTTTGCATTCCCCGTTGATGCTCTCAGTCCTTCCTGGATAGCACACTCACTTAAAAATTTGTGCAAACAGGTTCAGGAAGCAAAATAGGGTTTCAACCTTCATTCTAAAAGGATAGTTAAAAAAAAAATGTTTATTTTACCTGACAAAGAATGCCTCCAAGCATTTATAGAAATGTGATGATCTGTCTTAGAATAGTTTTGAGAGAATTATCATCAACTCACATGAGAGTTACAAACCTGTGACTGGTAGTTCCTTGGTCCTTTTTCTTCACCATATCTCTCTTTGTTCATTATTTTCCTCTGTGTAATATCTTAGTCACTTGAGAAATGAGGACTCTTCAGATTCCACTCGGAAACATGGACTGACATGTCTTTTCCTCTGAGGGTTATTGCAGCTAGTAAGACTTGTCAGGAAACAAAGCCTGACTACAAGCCAGACTCTGACATGGTGCATGTGAGAAGGCTGGAGGTGAGGTAAGGAGGGCATGTGTAACAGAATATATCTAGCTTATTTCTCAGGCTGGCTTAGTGCAAGTTCCTTTTTTCTCAAACCAAACTGGGGGCTCTCCGGAAGAGCCGTTGTTAATTCCTAAGTTACCACACTGTTCTCTGGAGCTAATTGAAAATCCGTTTGCTGTTAAACTGCATAGCAGAAGAGGCAAAGGGATTGTGATGAAAAATGCAAAGGTAGAGCATTTCCACTCCATAGAGCCATCGTGCCATGTTGTGCTGTAATGATGAGTGTGCATTGGGAGAACTATATAAAGGAGACCCAAAAGTCACCAAGGCCAAGGACGGTACTTTCTGGCAAGAAATGTTCTTTTCAACCACCCCTCTAGGTTAATGTTACCATATCCACTGGGTTTATTTTGACCAAGTACACAGATGAGGCTGAAGTGAACCTTGAACAATGTACATATAACTATTGTAGGGGAGGAGGATTGGGAAAAAATATTTTCACATTATAGTTTGTTTTCCTCATTTTTGATGAGCAGGTTTTAGTGTTAATGAAGTGTCAGTCCCCAGGGAATCTCTGCTTATATCCCCTAAAATCCGATCATATGTGAAATCTGAGCAATCTGATTCCCACCTGCATTTTTGGATATTGCCTTAAGGAAACATCACTCTGTTTCACTAGAGTGCACCCCTAGGACAGACCAAGAAACCAGGAGAAAACAAAACCATGTACATATACATATAGACAGCAAAAAATCTATAAATTTGGCATGTAGATATACATCAATTTATTCATTCAGCAGAAGGCGTTGGACACATGCTGTGTGTCACGGTGCTGTAGGCACAGAAGCAACCATGCAACCATGCAAATAAACAATTTTTTAAATACTAAGTAAGGGCTCTGCTTGGTTGGTAAATGTAGGTCAAATAAGGTCATGGGCAAGAGAAGCATTAGCCAGGTTTTTCAGGTCAATTAGTTGGAGTGGGCCCAGAGGAGGGAATGTTCTGGGTAGAGAAAGCAACATGTATTAGACATATGGCTTATTTCAGGAAATGAAGGGGATTCAGGAAGGCTGGAGCACAGGAAGAGCTGGGAAGTGATGGAAGATATGAAAGAGAAAAAGGACAAGCAAATTTGGGGCACCCACTATTCTCTTTTAAAGAGCTTGAATTTCAGGAGTTTTAGGATTTACCCCACATATAAGAGGCCATCTCTTAGGAAGGTGTAAAGGAAAATGTGAATTAAGTGATTGACTATAAATTCTTTCTTTTGCTTTCTATATTCTTGGCTGTTTTTTTGCTCCCTCTCCTCCAAGCCCAGAATGAGGTCTTCTGCTCTACCATGACACATTTGTGTAGCTCCAAGCGTCCATCTTTTCACGCTTTTATCTCCATGGCCCGGTATTCCATTACCTCAATGTCCGGTAAAAGGATGCATCAACTAGTTAACACTAAAATATTAGTGATAAAATGACAACAACAACAAAAACAAAATAAAACATTGAACTCCAAATGAATCATGGAGAAAATCTGGACTTGATCTATGGAAAAGACAGTCTTAAACTTGAGAACTGAGCTTAAGCTTTCTGCCAATATAAAAGATAAACTTTGCAAACAATAGCCAGGTTTTGTTTTAATGGATTTTCTCTTTTAGTTCCATAGGAATTAGTAGCACTTACAGAATTGTGAATGACTCATTAAGTTCAACATGGCTCAGCGCACAGCTAGAAGGCATTGCCAGAAAATCTGGCCTTAAGGGAAGCAAGTAACCGAGTTGTCAAAAAGTCAACAGTTACCTAATTCTCTGGGAAATACAACGAAGTTATAGAAGTTTGGCTACTGAGGCAAGACTTGATTTGCCCAGGCTTTCTGTGGTAACTTCCTCCTCCAGTGGGAGAAACTGCCGGTAAAGGAAGAATGACAATTTACTTACCATAGGCAAGGCTAATAGGCCTGTCTTAGTCACAGCCTGCCTCCTTGAGACATCCTGGGAAATCCCTATCTGGAAGAGAAGAAAAGTTAAAATCACAGATGCTGTGCCGACGACCTTATTCTGTGTAAATCGTATACGGACTCACTTCTCTTCATTTTTAATGAAAACTATGGCTGTTATTTTCTGTCATGAGTTAACTGTGTGATCTTTTTAAAATTGTACATATTTGATCTCACTTTAAAAAATACCACAGGAAACATTTTCTTTCTCTTTATCTCTCTGTCTTCCAAGACCCCAGGAAAAACAGCTTCCACGGCACATCTTGCACAGGGAACAACTAGAATGAGTGCTGCAGAAGGTTCTATGGAGCATGCAGAGGTAAGAACACATTTCTAGGGGATGAGTTGTCCATCTCTAGCATCAACTGCATTTCCTATGGTTCATTAGCCCATGATGAATAAGAGTAGAAATGGCTGGTTTGTTTTCTTTAGGTACTATCTGCTACATATTTTTAATCAATGTTATTTAATAAAGGAAAAGTGTCTGGGTGACCCTAGCATTTCCTTTGGTCCCTCTGAGCTACATTTCTTCTTGTACTGGTTTACAAAGTCCTTTCAGTGGGCTCCTGTGGGCTCCATATTTTGCCCTTGCTTTAGAGAAATTTGGTTCAATGTAAAATTTAAAAAAACAATATTCGTGTAGTTGGAAATAAAAGAGTATGTATGTACAATTAATACCATAATTTTGTTGGGTTGCTGGTTACTGCAACAGAAACTTAATGCATGAATGAATGAGTGAAAGTGCTTTCTTAAAGTTCTTTTTAGAACTTTTTAGAACTTTGGTTCTTTTTAGTTCTTTAGAACTTTTTAGAACTAGTTTTTTAGAACTTTTAGACCTTTAGAACTTTACTACTAGTGTAGAATCAAACCAAGTGATTTAGGAATTTAGATACTTAATTTAGCAGTGTCAGAATTTGAGTATCTCAGATGCTGTTTTGGGTGTTATTATAAATGAGAGAGAAATGCCCAGATACTTTAAGCACAGATTACACTATACAAGGAATAATTGTTCTGTAAGTGGGCCCTTAGTAGAACCAATGACTAAAAATCTTTGTATTTATTGAAACATCAGATACCTTCATAAGTAACTAGAAAGCAAAGCAAATACAAATGGAAGTTTTTCCCAAAATTTTGTGTTTGACTGACTTTGCTTTATTTTAATACATACCTGAGACATATGAACCATGGTAACATGTTGATTAATCTCCAGAGAAACCCCTGGTGATATATTTATGGCTTGTAAGAAATTCTTATTACTGTGCTTTCTCTCTCTCTCTCTTACAGATTTAGGATCTAGTTTTTCAGTAACTCTTATTTATAAAATAAAAACTAAAGTCCAAATGTTTTATAATTTCTTTGCAGAGAAAATATATATGACAAAAAAAAATACAAACTATATAATTACTTTTAATCTGGATTCCCAGAAGCCTAGGTCATACAAATGTTTGCTGGTGGCAGAAGTTTGTTTTTTTGTCTATATCACAAATAGAGAGACTTTTTGAGGACCCCAAATCTATGCCTCCAGGCATGGTCTGGAACAGGAGAAACTTGAACTTTAGTATGAATCACTATAACCTCCGAAATTTATTAAAAATAGAAATGGGATAAGTAGGCTGAGCCCAGAGGATTTTTAGGGCAGTGAAACTATTCTGTATGATACTGTAACATCATTATACATTTGTTCACACTGATAGAATGGGCAACACCAAGAATGAACCCTGATGTAAATATGAATTTTGGTGATGTGTCAGTAGAGGTTTGTCAATTGTAAGAAAAACACTGCTCTGGTGGGAGTTGTTGATAACGTGTGCATAGGTATGGGAGCAGCAGGCATATGGGAAATCTCTGTACCTTCCACTAGATTTTGCTGTAAACCTGAAAATTCTCTAAAAAATAGTTTATTAAGAAGAAAATGGAGGTGCTATACTCCCTTTTCAGAAATTCTGTTTCAGTGTTCATGATGCCCTATTAGCAAGCTCCCAACAGTGACTTTTATGTGTTCTTGTACTAAGAACCACTGGTTTGGAATCTGGTCTCACTGAATCTCTGCTTTGCTGAGTTCAGGATACCCTAAATACAGTTTACTCGGCACTTTCCAAATCAAATGCACCTAATAGTCTGTTCTGAGGCAGAAAGAGTCTAGACTTCCTAAAAAAAGGGAAAGCCCAGTTATAAGACCAATGTGTTGTCACCTGGATTTTGATGTTCCTTTTGGAACTCAGCCAAATCAGCTTCTTGAGGTCAGACGCAAGCATAATAATTCTAAACTTATTGACTCCCAGAAGAATATCTCTTTTTAAATGTGGCCCTAATTGTTTATGGGTCTGAATAAGAAGAAGCTAAGAAAACTAAGAACAGTGTCTATAGAAATATAAAGTATCATCTAGCCCTAAAACATCGAGTAAGAAACAGATAAGTAAAGAAAAGATAGAAAAACAGTTTTATAAATCATTTCTAATGAAAAAAATCCTGGAAATCCCATGATGATTGTAAAAGAACACTTCCTATAAATATTTTTGGCAAAGGCTGACACATGTTGAAAATATGTAATTGTTCATGAATATCTGTAATCAATTTCCAAAACTACTGAGCCTAAACTGAATAGCAGACTTTGGACTATCCTCATCACCAGATTCGTTGTATTGTTTATATGATTTGGAGATGAGATGGTAACAAGACTATTGAGTTAGTATAGAGAAAACAGCACTTAAGTGAACTTTGTTGGTGGTCCATTTAGACAGATGGCCCACAGTTTCCAGAGCTTTTGTTCTTTCTTTAAATAAATACCCCCAGTGCTGGGTGGGTGCGGGAGAGCTGAAAAGAAAGGTGGTTAACTTTTTTGCTGTGCCAATGATTTATTATCTATCTCAACTTATAACCTATTGGCTTTATTCAAAAGGCTGGTGAAAATTGCAAAATATCAGATAATCTATGCCAACCTCTCTATAACATAATTGTATGATGGACACTGAGGTAGCTAATTTATTATAGTCTCAGAATCGGTTTGCTGCCTTTTAGTTATATGCATTGGTCTTTTTTTCTTGATGATTCTATTATTCCTCTGACTTTTGCCAGGGTTACTCTTCAGATACGGACACATCTACAGAAATGACTTTTTAGAAATATTTATTACTTAATATAAATATCCAGTGCTCACTTCGGCAGCATATATACTTAATATAAATATCCAAAATGTGTCCATGAGACCTACCTGATTTCTATAAGAATTATTATTTTTGTTTGGAAAGGGGTTGAAATCAAAACTCATGAAATCCTAATTTCTTATTTCCCTATTGTATAGATACATTTGTAATTTATTAAAGAATTATTTTGTCAATTACTTCATATAAAGGAACCTGAAACATAATATAAACAGGTCTCTATGATGGACTATGGTGTGAGGGTTGGTACCCCTAGAATAAGATATTTTTATGAATCACCACAGGAGAGCTAGGCAAATGCATGGAGTTTGTGAAGGATAACATTTCCCCAACTTATGTTGTAGACTATTTTGTTTCACTCTTTTTTCCTTTTTTTTTTTTTTAGTATGATCAATCATCAAGCAGAAAGAACTTGACAAATTCTCTTGAACAAAAGATAAGGTGTTTGGAAAAACAGAGAAAAGAGGTAATTTAGAAATATTAGTTGAAGCAACATGTAACATGATTTAATGCTAAGAATAAAATAGAATGTGTATCTAGAGTCTATTATTTTTGTTATTGGGTCACAGTATTTAGTTTTAGGATATTGAAAAGTGTTATTTTGAGAGTGAGTGCTTTTTTCTTATTCACTTTTATTTCTCTTACTCAGTTTCTCAGTTTTTGTGTAGAAGAGTGAAAAATGACAGTCATAAATCCCATAATTATAATCTTAATTTTCTCAAAACTTAGATGTTTCATCCACATGGACTATGTGAGCTTATCAACTATGCCATTATGCCTTGCAACCTGACACACCTTGAGAATCAAACTGTCACAGGCTTTAAGTGTAATTGACTTAGGTTCTATGGCTTTATTACCTGGACATCCAACCACATAGGGGTTAAGGAGCAATATCATAAAAAAAAAAAAAAATGTTTCTTTCTAAAATGCCATTAGGGATGTAATGGATGTTATTTTGAGTTCTGTTTTTCGAAGTTTAATGAATGTAAGAAACTCTTCATTCTTCTTGACAGATGGAGAAGTGAAAAGTATAACAATTTTAGCCCTGTGTATGTTGTCAATTTTTAAATTACTTTTCTAAACAATTATACATGTTATATGCTTCATGTCTTCTCTGTGGTTCCCTCTACTCCTTGTTGATACTACATAAAATATTGAACCCTTCTGGAAAATTACTGAACGATAGCAGAGTAATGTCCTCATAGCATAGAAATGTTAATCCTTAAAATGCCAACAGATCAGATATCCTTATAGAGTAATATTATATAGTCCATAGTAAATACCCATATCTATTTCCATCATAAGATTTACCTAGTGATTGCCTGTCAGGATTAGGTATTTTGTTTTATAATTAGGAGACTATCTTGCTTCTTTTCAGTCATTGTGACTATCCTCTTGATCTCTGTCCCATATTGACAGTGTTGGATTTCTCTTAATGTAGGAAGTTACAGACTTCCCTTACAAGAAAACTAAAACACATGTCATAGTGTTTTTTCTTCCTTTTATCTAGCATATAATTTTAAAGCTTCCAAATTGCAGCCTAAATTATTTCTAAATATTGTCTTATGGTAAAACTATTATTCCTTGAAAATCTGTACTTTGAAAAAGGTGATATTATCCATTCACTGAGTATATTTTACAAATCATGGGTTGATTTTAAAAAGCACAATATTGCAAGCACATGGTGATCAGTTAATATAAATTGGAATTTGTTAACATAAATTCTGCTTTTAAAAAGCTAGAAAAAATATTTCATTGTAATAATCAATGTAAGCACATAGAAAAATATGGAAAGGTTTGAAAAAAGACCCTTCATATATTAATAAGTTTTACAGGAAACCATCAATACTCACATATTTTTCCTGGATTTTGATTGGGCTAAACAAAGATGAAAATTCAAATAACTAAGCAAAGTGGAAAGTTGCTAATAAGTGGTTCAGCTGACAAGTCAAGATATACAGAAGACTTAATAGTTTTTCATACATGAGCCACTCGTGAAAACAGGAAAAGTGTGCTCATTTAAATCATCGCAGCCCTACCAGTACTTGGTGAAAGGAATACTGCCTTCATCCATGGCTTGCAAGATATTAGTACCCCCAAAAAAGTGATTTCATTTTGGCCAAATTTCCAAATGGGCAAAAGTCCATATTGATTTACCAAATTTTAATAATTTCAGCTCCTGGAAGTCAACCAGCAATGGGATCAGCAATTTAGAAGTATGAAAGAGCTATATGAAAGAAAGGTAAACACCTCCCTGTTTAGTATTTGTTTAAATCAATAATCAGTGGGACCAATTCGGTCAAGATGCTCACTGATTTCAGCTGAAGGAGATTTGTGACCAGCCAACTGTTGAAAAATGATGGGGGTGGGGGGAAGGTGGTGAGTGTATTATTGGCCTCTTGGTACTGAAGATTAATGAAGGATATCAGTGAATTCTCTTGCGCATGGCAATACAAAAAACAAAGTACTAAAAATAGCCTCTCGAGGTGTCTCTAGAGTTCTTATGCACACACTTATCATAGCTCACAGAATATCCTAGCAGGAATGAACACACAAGGTTATAGGTGAAGTGACAGATGGTTTAAGGTTCATATTGTTTTTTGCAAGGCTAGTTCTCTACTTCTTTAATTAGATAGCATAAGCTCTTTCTACAGATAAAGAAATAAACAACGGTAACAGTGCAAGTGTGAGGGGAAGTGGTGCATTCCCTTTCCCCCCTAAAGTATGTTTTCTGTCAAAGCATCTTTAGTTTTGGTGAGAAGTTTTTGGAGGGATCAACTTATCATTTTAAATTATTTCACGTTCAAAAAGAGGGAAAGGGAGAAAGTAAATTCCCCTGAATAATTCAGAATTAAGAAACCGGACCACAATGAGTAACATAGCAGTATTGCTCTTTTCCATTTTGATAGGCATAAGTATTAAATTTAGTTAGTGCACGATTATGTTCCACGATATGAGGCCATGGTCAGGTCACCTTATTATAGTCAGTCTGGGACAGCTTTTGTGTCCCCAGATTTTAAAGAACACGATCCCAGAGAAAATGTTTAAGCTGCTCAGGAAGAATGGCTCGCAGGTTTATGGAGACCGGGGGTTAACAACGGGCATCTTTGATGAAGCACCCTTTCCTAAAGCTTCTCAACTGGATCGGCGTCACTCTGAGGGCTGACTCGGCCTTTCATAGGGGGTCCAACATTGCACATTACTGATGAGTTAAAAGCCATTGTTTTTCTCTGGTGTAGACATATTCACTTATCCCTTATCCCTCCATGCCGCCCTTTTCAAGTCAGGAAAGGGCCCATTTTGAGAGTTAGGAATAGAATGACAAGCCCAGAAGTGTCCCCTCATCCCGTCTAAGGTCCAAATCTTTATTCCCTCGGAAGTGGTGTGGTTTGGAGAAAAGAGGGAAGGGGCTGAAGTCTGTTTCAGGGGTTTGTTCCCCCCCCGCCCCCCCCCCCCCCCCCCGAGAGGAAGCCCTTTTTTAGATGCACTTGTCCTGATCTCTGCGAAGGGGTGGGGTTGGCGGGGAGGGGAAGTAGAGCCTCTCCCCTTAGGGGCCCGCCCAGGAGTGGGGCGTGTCTGTCCCCAAGTGCACTTGGTGGGAATAAATCCGGGAGGGGGGAGGAGGGTGTGAGTTTCAGAAGCGGTTTCTGCAACGCTCTGTGAACGACTTCCTCAGGTCGCGGAGCTGAAAACGAAACTAGACGCCGCAGAAAGATTTCTCAGCGTGCAGGAGGAGGAGCGGCAACAGAGTCAGAGAGAGAGCGACAGGCTACGCGAGCTGAACCGCGAGCGGCTGCAGCGCCAGGAGGTGGGCGGGGCTCGAGGAGCGGACCTCCCCCGCGCCGCGGCAGGGAGTAGCGGGACCCCACACCTGTGTGCGAGGGCGGAGGGTTTGTGCGAGTCCCCAGAGGCGCAGAGCCGGACAGTTCTCCGCAATCCGAACCAGGGACATGCCCCGCTCGCTTCCTCCTTTGTTGACCAAATGGGCTTGCGGTCCTGTGTCGGTAGAGAACGGATCTACCGGCAGAGAGAACTGATCTGAGATTTGGAGCTGTCTTTCTAGCGCATTTCAACCTAGAAGATGAATTTTGCTCTTCGATTTTACTCACATATATTATTTTATTATTAGTGTTAATAATAATAATAGGACAGTACCTTGTATTTGTATAGCTGCTTTTCAACTTACAGAGTTTTACAAATCAGCATGGCTTTTATCATCATAAAATTAGGACGTTTTTAAAAGGGGCCTCACCTTCATTATCTCATTTAACAAGCTCTTCTCATCCCTGAGGAAAATATTATTTTTGCATTTTAAAGACAAAAAAGCTGAGATGTAAAGAGGATGCGTGACTTGCCAACCTTGCCAGCCCAGTACTTGGGAAAATGGGAGTTGAACCCCGTCTCCAGATTCTAATTCTCTATTAATTCCTGCAGAGTGCAAGACGGTGGTCATGAAGGCGAAAGGCTTCTCCTAAAATACTCTTGGTTTTGAGGCTAGTGGGTATTGTAGAAAATGGGAGAAAAACCTTAAGTTCTAATTGACTCTTATTTTTTAATGTATGTTAACAAAAAACAAGAACTGTAAATATTCTAAGGTGAAGTCTTGTGACTGATACTGTGAGGCATTGGCTGTATTTTAACAAATGCACCAATCTTAACGCCGTGCCTAAAATCAGTGCAGACAGTCCTCGGTGTAGGTTTCCTATTTTGGGAAGGGTGTCTCTGTCTCAGTGAGAAGAAAACAAGGTTTAGCAACTCCTTCTGGTCCTGGAGAAGTACCTTCCTTATCCATTTAGACCCTGACCAACCGGGAATCATGGCAATTGTTCCTTCATGCAGTTGGAAACATATTCTAGTGAAGTCCTTTTCTTCTAAATTATGCCAAGTTAGAAAATGATTGATTCATTTTCTAAGCATATATGAGCTCATTCTAATTAAAGCAAATGGAAAGGTTTTCACTAAAAAACAAAAACAAACAAAAAGAATAACCTAAAGTAGATATCTTAAATCTCATTATTATATTGGGAGATATTAATCACTAAAAGAGCATACTTTAACCTATGCATTAGCTATCTTCTCGTCTTGATTTACCTAAATTCTGAAATATTTATTTTATTAGGTTAAAATCTGAATGCCATTAAGAATCTAATTCACTCCAGAAAAAGTTTACTATCTAAAATACAAAATAAGAATTAGAAGACAGATGTTGTCTGAATCCAGAGCCTGCTAGTGTCAAAGCAACAAACCTTGCTTCAGTTATTTAAACCACAGGACATCTTGAAGGTTATCTGGAACATGGAGGAGTGATGGCACTTGGACTAATTGATCTCTACCATTTTTTGTCTTTTTTTTTTATCTCTACCTTTTAAAAGTAATAATCACAATAATACAGTGCTCTGAATAATTATCTGTAGTGAAGGCTCTTATTTGCCTGAAGTTGTATCCTCTTCTCCCCCTCTTCAGAATGATGCAGGCAGGATTGGGTTTTGAGATATTTTGTATTTTTGTTGCAATGATTTTTTTTTTCTTTTTTGGAGTTTAATTACTTTCACTAAGTCACTTAACTATCACTTTGTAATAGTACATGGGAACTAGCTTATTCTGTGGACCCATTTGACCCTTGAAAGTGAGGATTGGGCATTTTGAGCTTTTTTGGCATCATAAAATTTAATAGCACTGAGTAATAAAGAAAGATTTTCTCAATCCGAACTCTGTCCTCCACCCAAAGAATATTGCTTAAATGGATCAATTAAATGAAAATCTAGCAGGTCCTGTTTTTGTTGTATTTCAGAAGTATTCCTACAATATTATCTCCTCTGAATTTTATTGATTTTGATTTTTTTTCCTTTCTGTTTACTTCAGAAGGAAAAGGAGAGCCTACATGAAGAATTACACGAATTGAAGAAAGAAAATAAGTTCTTGAAGGAAAAAAATGCTCTTGTGAACAAGAAGAAGGAACATTATGAGTGCGAAATAAAACGCCTCAATAAGGTATTAGCCGGGACAAGCTGGGGAGATGGAAGGAGAGGTCCCTGTATAAAGAGCACATTCTTACCTGAGAGTCACAACAAAATCCGTGCTGCAGTGTTGTTCCCAGTCCTGGGAGCTTGCACAGAACTTCTCTGTAATTTTCTCAGTCACTCCTGTATGTATCTTTCAGCCATACTTGACTAAGGAGGCTTTAAGGAATTAAGTGTCCCTGCAAAGAATCATCATGAAAAAGAGAAACAAGGAGAAATTTTAGAAGACAGAAAGAATTTTTTTTTTTTTTTTTTTAGTTCAAAGAACCATATAAAGCGAGTGTGTTTTGTGAACAATAGCATACCTCTTGGTCAACCGCAAAAGTTTCCTGAGGAAACAGGCTGCTCTTTAAAATCATCACTATGGAACTGGCTGTGATGCAGACTCTATGGAATCATGCTAAATGCCAGACCCAAGGCTGAGATGGTGACTTTCCCGATAAGAAGCCTAAAACTCACTTTTAATTGGGGTGTGGGGTCCTGATGGGGGGAAGTGGCTGGAGGGGCAAGTCTGTTAGCAAAACAGAAGTGGTTAAATGCCTTTGCTTCAACTTAGCTATTCTAAGGGGCTACCTGTGAATTGCTTACCAAAGGATGACTAGGAAGAGTTTGTGCATTTGTGTGTCTGTGTGTCTTCGAGAGCTAACAGCTTCATTTTCCTGGGAAAGGGATTGCTGACTTGCTCAAGAAAACAAATCCTTTGCTGTTGATTTTTCAGAGAGCCACATCAGATGTGGACCATAGGAATACTTTTAGTACATGTTTGAGTCAAGATATTCATTTCTGAAGTTAGCGATTTCATTTTTTTGAAGATTTTATTTATTTATTTGACAGAAATTACAAGTAAGCAGAGAGGCAGGTAGAGAGAGAGGAGGAAGCAGGCTCCCCGCTGAGCAGAGAGCCCCATGCAGGGCTTGATCCCAGAACCCTGGGATCATTACCTGAGCTGAAGGCAGACACTTAACCGACTCAGCCACCCAGGCATCCAGGCACCCCTCAAGTTAGATATTTCTTAACCAAAGTAACAGAAATTGCCTTCTAAAACAGGAGTAGGAGATTGGCCTTGAAAGTGTACCCACTGCCTATATTTTGGACTGTGCATCTTGCGGTTAACTAGTGTTGAGAGGATCATTTAAAGATCCCCCAAGTGTTAAGTTTGTGCCTGTACAGTTGACAGGATGTTTTACAAATGTGCTGCTATACTCAGTCTGCTGGTGAGATCAGTTACTAGTAGATCAGAAGACGGGAAAGTAGTGACTAACTTTCTGAACAATGTATCTCTCTATCCTCTAAGAGAGGAAAACGATGTTCAGATACAAATTTAGGGCAAATGAATTTTCCCTTTTATTCTCTGTTGGAAATCCTCCACAGATGAATTAGAGGAACTAACACTGAGGTTATATTTGAAATCTTTCCCATTTGTGATATATTGTTTGATAGGTTTTCTCCTGTTCTCTAATTCATTTCTGTAAGTGTTGGCACAAGAATATAAATGCTGTAGAAATTAGAACAGCCAAGAACTCTGTTTTTTGCTCATGTCTACGTGTACCCTTCATTTTTGTGTATCTGTATCTATAGTCAACAGAAATGTTTTAAAAGTCAGTAAAGAATTTTAGCCCTTAGGATCATAATAAAATTGAGAAAGTAAGAACAATTACTTGAGTAAAATTCAGGCCTTAAACAAATGTCATCTTCTCACTAAGAAGATTTTTCTGGCCATCCTAATTAAAACGACATACCCCACATCTGATATTTCCTATTTTAATGTTTCTTTGTAATTTATTGCTATCTCATGTATGTTCAGTGTCTCCTATTATCAAATTTGTTTCCTGTCTCCTGATCTTGACTGTAAGCTCCATGAAGGAGGAGTTTTGCTGAACTGACTTCTCGATCAGGCTAGTAGGCACAGTACTAGGGCTCATGATACTTATAGTGGCCTATTAATATGTTTAATTTCCCTTAAAACCAGGAGAAAAAATGGACTTTCAGGTAGAAAAAAGTTTTCATATTATTATTCTATTCATCTTTATAAGAATGCAGTTATAAAACACAATTTTAATATGTATTATTTGGAGACAAGGACTCACAAATACAACAGTCATAGTGTGGCTATGTTGTGTTGTTTTGTTTTTTTACAGCTGTAGTCTGAATGCCAGCAACAGGGCCTTGCTCACAGTATGTTCTTAGATATTTATTGAATGGATGAATTAATTAAATAATTTAGCTAGTACATAATATGTTCAATAGCCAAATCTGGCCCTGAGTTTCCTGCTTTAGCAGGCATAATGCATTACTTATGACTAGTGGAAAAAAAAAAAAATAAAAGGGCACTTCAAGCCAGAAAACGTTTTGTCTGCCACATCTATACCTTAAGGTGTCATTAAAAAAACATAGATATACAATGATAAGCTATGAGGTTTTTTTCCCTCATTTAATCATGTATTAGGGTCTAATGAAATGTGTAAGTTATTACTATTCATTTTTACACTGTAGATTTGACTTGGCTTTTCTTTTCTTTCCTCTCCTTTCCTTTCCTTTCCTTTTCTCTTCTTTCCTTACCACTGTAATAAATAGAAGTTACTCAAAATGTTGATTTGGGTAGCTGATTGTGCATACCATCCAACACAGCATGGAATTTGGGGACCAACCTCCTTGCACAAGCAGACCGCCTACTGACCCATTCACGCAGCAGAAATTTGTAGCATATCAGTTTAGTAATTAACATATGGTTTTCAGAAGTTCACACAACTGTGTGTACTCAATTCAATTTATTTGCTTTGAAGGAAATACCCAAGGGCATTGTTTTCTTTGAGTTCTTAAAGAGAAGCCAGATGTTTAACCAAAGTGAGAGAAATTACCTGAGGCTAGTCAGCCAGTGCCACCCATGGGCAAAATTGATTTGTCCAACATCTCACTGTCATGAGATGGGTAGATCTGTTTAGTTTGCCTGTGCTGATAGTAAATTACTGTTCTAGAGTAGGTTACAGGTGTTTGTTCAAGGAAGTTGGAAAACCCCAAGATGGAATAAATGTTGATTAAACTCACCTTTCATTTATGATTCATTTGTAAAATTTCTAGAAGCCTGAATAGCATGAAAGGTAGACCAGGAAATTCAAATATAACAAGACCCACAAAAATAATCTCTTCATAGGGGTAGGATATGAAATCAGCATTTTTTATTTAAGTCTTATTTGGCTCACTCCATCCTAGATTCTCACCATTACTACTAACACATTTTTAAAAATTATAATTAATATGATACTTCCTAAAACTCTGTAGCTTAGCAACAAATTCTAACAAAACATAAATTATTAAACGACATTTTGTTGTTTTTTTAAGTTCTTCTTGGAGGAAGAAAGAAGTTCTCGTTTCTCTTACAATTTCCTGAAAAATGATACTTACAATCAGGCTAGACAGTATCTATAGGGTTAAAAAACATTCTATTAGGAAATTCTTAGCCTGTCTACACATATTTAAGATAGTAACTGCTTTTCTTTTCCTATCTTCATAACCATATTGTACAGTAATGCAGGAAAGTAGTTACTAATAGTATCACCAAACGCACATCATTGAAGCTACCAAAGCAGTTGAGAGGAATTGAAATCTCGGAACTCTGAAAGTGAAACTTTTCTGTTTGTATAAAGGACTCATTTGATAATGAGCAAGTAGTCATATTGTATGTGGGCTCCCAGACCACACCAGGATGAGGCGTGTTGTGTCTCAGTTTTCACGGCTGTTTATTGAACTCATCACGAACCGAGGTCTTCAGAATAGAGGCGATGTCTTTTGTATGATTTGACGAAGTATAGTAAATGTAAGAGATCATGGGCTAGTGAATAATGATGGTAATCTTGTTGACAACTCTAAGTGTCTCTTGTTGCTTTCATCTCCTCACCAGTGAAACCACTAAGTTGGGCTGGGTGTCAAGAAAGCATGGAGCACTTGGGTGGTTCAGTCGGTTAAGCATCCAACTCTTGGTTTCGGCTCAGGTCATGATCTCAGGGTTATGAGATAAAGCCTTCTGTTGGGCTCCACACTGAGCATGGAACCTGTTTGAGAGTCTCTCTTTTTTCTCTCTCTGCCCTCCCTGCCCCATATCTTGCATACTTTTGTTCTCTCTCTAGAAAAAAAAGAAGAGGAGGAAAGAAAGAAAGGAAGCAGAGTACTCTCTGTACCCTGCAGTGGGTTAATGCATTTTTTTTTAAAGATTTTATTTATTCATTTGACACAGAGAGAGAGATCACAAGTAGGCAGAGAGGCAGGCAGAGAGAGAGGGGGGAAGCAGGCTCCCTGCTTAGCAGAGAGCCTGATGTGGGGCTCCATCCCAGGACCCTGAGATCATGACCTGAGCCGAAGGCAGAAGCTTTAACCTACCCCAAATCTACTGATTCAGGAACTCCGGGGTCAGTGCCCAGGGATGGGCATGTTTGCTACCTCTCCAGGTGATCCTGATGCTCTCTAAACTTTGAGCATTATTGATAAAGTATGTGTTTGACTGAAGTAGAGAATCTGAAAGAAAGTTATAGATGTTTTATTTTCATGGTTGGCTTGGTGGCAGGGAGATGCCCAACATCAATATCAAAAGCCCTTCTAAATAACAATGATAGTTGAATAACATAAGCATCGTCATGGAGAAAAGACAGAGATTCTGAAAAAAAAAAAATGTATGCTAAAAAAGGAGAAAGAAGAAAAGTTATTCAGTTGGAAAGGTAGCATCAAAAATGGAGTTCTGGGGGCCCCTTGGTGGCTCAGTGGGTTAAGCCTCTGCCTTCGGCTCAGATCATGAATCCAGGTTCTGGGATCGAGCCCTGCATTGGGCTCTCTGCTCAGCAGGGAGCCTGCTCCCCCCTCTCTCTGCCTGCATCCTCTGCCTACTTGTGATCTCTGTCTGTCGAATAAATAAATAAAAGTCTTTTTTAAAAAATGGAGTTGTTTTGCAGGGGTCATTTTGAGATCATTGTAACAATTATAGAGGAATTCATAAGATGTGTGGTAACTCTTAGCTCAACCGTGTGCTTATCATATAACACAGGCTCTTCAAGATGCCTTGAAAATCGAGTGTTCTTCATTTTCGGAGGACTGTTTGGGAAAGTCTGAAATGGAGTGCAGGCATGAGGAGATGCGAACAGAAATGGAAGTTCTCAAACAGCAGGTGAGAAGTTGAAAGTGGCGCGATCATTTAGAAAACACAGGGCCCATTGTTCGTGGTCCTTTGGACATTTTTGGAAATCTTTCTATTCAAAACGTGTCCAAAGTCTTCGCATTTATTTTCATTAGAATTATCTAATTTTAAAGCTTGATAGGAGAATATATATCAGCTAGCCCAACTCACACTTTATAAGAGGGGAATTGAGTTTCAAATGGGTGAAATGGTTTATCCAAGATCATACAGTTAAAAGAAGGGCTTCCTAATTAACCTTTTGGTGAGATTATATTAGCACTGGTCTAGAGAGTTTCACATGGACACAATTTATTTTGAAAACACTACCACTGCAAACCCTGGACCGTTTCAGAAAATGCTTGCAGCCAGGCTGTTATTCTGAGCTGTTTGCCTCCAGGCCTTTGAACAACACGGGCAGTGTTAAATACTCTGCACTGATCATAAACACTGAAGAGCCAGCTCTGCTCACCGACAGCTGCATGTGGATGGCACCACCTAGCAATTTATTGATACACAAGGCCCTCCTCCTCCCCACTCAACCCCACATCACCAAGTGGACAGAAGAGTAAAGGTGTTAACTTCCACATGTATCAGCAACATAGGTCTATAGGCACAGAGCACTGCCTGACTGATTTGGATCTAAATTTAGTTCAGCCAGCTGGAGCTGGCTTAGCTGAGGGGCCACCCATGCATATCATATCTCTTTTCCTGTAAGAGGTTAAATAAACTCATGAAGATAAAGTTCATGGAACAGTTCACGGCGATGTCAATAAATATAGGATACATATAGGAATCCTATCTCTGAAGCGCACATTGTCAGTAATATATTAGCGGTGGGGGAGAGGATGTGATAGAACAAAGGGCTGGGAAGTATGTCCCTGGAACTGATTTGTTGGCTGTTTTGCTCTGAACAAGGCCAACTCCAAGGATTCTTGATGCAATATGCCAAAGGATGAAGCAACTGCATTCTTGTTGTTATCGTTATCATTTCCTAAGAAGTAGCCTATCTGTAAATCTAGAAAATTCTAGATCTTGCACTTGATCATAAAGTTGCATTTTCTCTTCTTTTAAGCCATTTGAATATTCGGTCCCATTACATTCAGGATCAAATACATGGTTTAAAAATAAACCTATGAAGAGAATAAGGATAGTTTTCGGAGTGTTAAAGCTCTGCCAAATTCTCAGCCCCAAAAGTACCATTGCCACTAGCCAGGATTCCTCTGAAAAAAAGAAACTACTTCTTACGTTCAGACACTTGAATCATCTTTGATGCTCTCATATAATGTGTCCCACATGCGAGAGAGTCACTCTTACACATGCATAGAATTTGCAGCAATGGTTTAGCTCATATTGGATGCAGACAATGACAGGTATCCTTTTTTTCATTATCCCCAAGAGGTCCAGAATCCATCTCCTTAGTTTTTGAGTGGCTCTTTTGCTAACTTTATGCATACACATTTTAACTGTGCACATTTTTAATTGGACACCCACAATCACTATATCATCAGGTGTCATGTGATACACTAAAGGATTTCAATTCACAAAGAAACTGAGCTAGAATCTTGGCCACCTGGCTGCAGTGATGACATCGCTATCAGTGTTGTGTTTGATAAAGAGTGTTCAGTTCTGATTAGACGAGCTTCTCCCATTTCAAATGCCGCTGGTAACTATTTACAGAGCATTAGTTTGACTCCGTCTGGAACTGAGCCTCAGATCTTAACCCAAACCCAAACCAAAACAAAATGTCAGCTTAGCTGGGTGTAGTTCCCTTGCAATGCTTCTGGTGGATGAAATCTTAAAAATTAAATGTGTATATCTGCATCTAGATCTGTATAAATGTTTAATTTTTTCCTTTCTTGCCTATTACATGTTGTTCTATTGTTATCAACTTTAATAAGCCTCTAGTTAAAACGTGGTGCATTATTCATGGTGAAGGTGCAGAGTGCATTGTTATTAATAGACAAAAATCTAGCTACTAGGTTCCCTTGGAAGTTGTAATTTAACTCATTGTCTTAAAGAAATTCTTTTGCCTCATTCCCTAAGCTTCATTTATTTTTATAGTTCCACATGCTAGTCCCCAAACCATCAGTTAACACTATGCCAGTTAAAAACAATAATGATCAAATCTGTTTTTCTTTTGGTTTGATTTTCTGGAATATGTAGAATATTTCTTGCAAAGCATTCCATTAAAATATTACTACTTTTAAAAAAATGACATATCCCCAAAATTACTGGGGCCAATTGTGAATACCTTCTAACAATCATACTTGGCTCTTTCACATACATGAGCCTTTAATTTCTATTGCATATTCAATTTACTATTTATATTTGGAAACTGGCACACCAATATTTAGTGGCTTCACTTAACAGCTATTGACAGTAAACGGTCTTTTAGAACTTCAAACACTATTCCTACATCAAAGCCTTGTGTTGGGGATGGATGGCTTGCTCCAAAATAGAGATACTTAACACTAGGCAAGGGGAATGCTTATCACAATAAGGAAATATGCAGTGAATAAAGGGTGAGGGGAATATTTTTTCAAAATATCCATGTTGTTACTTTACTTCTGAATTCCTGACACATACTCAAGGAGGAAAAATTTGAGAACTGCCATTCTAAATAAAGCGAGAGATAAAATTATGGCCAGATCCATTAGGATGGAGTCTCATCGTGAAGAAATAGTGATGAAAAGAGGATAGGAATTACTCAGATTGGACAAGCCCAGATAGCACCTCTTCTGAAATCATTTTAATAGTTTAGAGAAAAGGCTGCCAACAGTAACAAGAAGTCAATATTTCCTAGGTGCAAATATATGAAGAAGATTTCAAAAAGGAGCGATCAGACCGAGAAAGACTTAATCAAGAGAAAGAGGAGCTGCAGCAAATTAATCGAACTTCTCAATCCCAGTTGAACAGGCTGAATTCTCAGGTATAAGTCAAAACAAAATAATCTTTGCCAGCACATGTGTGTGGTTTTTTTTTCCATTAAAAATATTCAAGACTTTGGCTTCTGTTAATTGACATTGATTTTCTTTGAGAGGTAAGCACCTGGGATGAAATCATTCTTAAACAATCTTGTAAAGAGATGAAAATTACTGGCGATTTCTTTTAACTTAAATCTATTAAGGAGTTACCTAAGAAATTGGATTCCAAAGTCTTTTATAAAATTCAATTCTTTTGATCTTTTTCTCATAATATTTATCTTGGTAGAAAGGGAGTTGAACTACTTAATACTCAAAATTCAAATCCAAAGCACTCCAGCATCGTGAATTTGTTTCTACACTCTTGTCATTTTCTTTGATGGGCCATATTGGAATGTTCCTGTCTTCCAGAAACATACATATTTCTAAAAGTTATTTATAGATATAAAATACAGTGAAATCAAGAATTTTATTCAGTGGGTTCCCCGATTAAATGTAATTGGATCACTCTCAAGGAAGCCACATAATGCTAGTTTATTGGAATAGAATATATTAAATGTAAACATATTATAATTAAATGTAATAGGATATATTAGAAGTATACTCAGGAAGTGGCATGATGAATAAATATTGATGTTAATGAGGAAAATGTAGCTAACACAACTTTGGCTTAAGAAAATGAACCACAGGGGTGCCTGGGTGGCTCAGTGGGTTAAAGCCTCTGCCTTCGGCTCAGGTCATGATCCCGGGGTCCTGGGATCGAGCCCCGCGTCGGGCTCTTTGCTCGGCGGGGAGCCTGCTTCCTCCTCTCTCTCTGCCTGCCTCTCTGCCTAGTTGTGATTTCTCTCTGTCAAATAAATAAAATGTTTAAAAAAAAAAAATGAACCACAGAATTTTTGATTTGCAAAATCATCCAGTGCTTTTCAGTAAATAGGAAATTGTTGCAGGATATACTGTGACAGTTTCAGAGCTGCAGGATTCTTAGTCTCAAAAGAAATGTTTAACTATTTGTCATCCTCTTCTTCCAAATACAAAGTGTACTGTGAATTAAACTCAATTTCTTCTGTGACATATTTTCAAGGATTCATGTGGAATTCTTAATTTTACATGCAAAAATTATTTGGCCAAACCATTTTCTAAGAAATTAAAAAGAATAAAATAGTCGTTAAAGTATAATAAAACGCTTTTCTGAAAATGTTTCATGCACCTTACTTTATACAAACGAGGAGCGAGGAAATGTTCTGATGACTCTCGGTGAGGAAATCATTCTTGATTTGTATGTCTTATGTGCAGAGCTCCCTTAATTTCTTCTAAGTTGTCACTGCACTAATTATTTTACTTCCAGCCAGATTTTAATTTGCTCATTCTACTATATTAAATTCAGATTGATGATAAATCTGTGTCTAAGATTGGCAATGTCTTTGCCATTGTAGACGTTCTAGTGCTTCCAGGAACACATAACAATCTAAATAGAGACTATAATTCACAAATAATTTTTATTTCTCTGTCATCTGTAAACTAACTTTTAATTGATATCAACAAAATAATGCATTGTCTACATAGAGTATGGTATAATTGTATTGATAAACTAAGGGATCATCTTTATGATACCTTAAAATTACCAAAATTTTTCGTTAAATGATGATAGTCCAAGCATTTATTTTTCATTTTTTTTTTAAGATTTATTTATTTAGGGCCCTTGGTGGTTCATTCGGTTAAGCTACTGCCTTCAGCTTGGGTCATGATCCCATGGTCCTGGGATTAAGACCCACATCAGGCTCCCTGTTTGGTGGGGGGCCTGCTTCTCCCTCTCCCTCTGCTGCTCCCCCTGCCTGTGTTCTGCTGCTCACTCTCTGTCAAATAAATAAATAAAATCGTTTAAAAAAATAAATAAGGATTTATTTGAGAGGGAGAGAGAGAGCTCTCATGCATGCATGAGTTGGGGGAGAGGCAGAGGTAGAGGAAGAGGCAGAGAATCTCAAGCAGACTACCTCCTGGGCACGAGTCTGACACAGGGCTCCATCCCATGACCCTGAGATCATGACGTGAGCTGAATTCAAGGGTCAGACACTTAACCAATGAAGCCACTCAGGCACCCCCAACTATTTATTTTTCAAAAGTCTCATTCACTCTACTCAAAGATATAGTAGATGGCTTAACAAACTATGTTTAATGTATTAACAGCAAATCGAATGCCATGATATAATAGAATTGGCATGATGTTATTTGAATAGCATATTATCTGTGGTCCAAAAAAGGAATTCTTAGGTCAAATTATTCTGGCACTAGTTTCCTGTGTACCAGAGTTTATTCATTCTATCGCTAATGATGTTTTAAGCCAATGACTAGTAAAATAGGAGTGTGGTAAATAGCAAAATACTTAGAGATACTTAGGAGTAAGAGTAGGGGTAGAAGCTTCATGTCTGTCCCTGCTTTGACAATCAGGGATGACACTGAGCAAGTTCTTCAACTTTTCTGCACTTCCTTTTCTTCATCTGTAAAATGACAAAGTTGAACCAGATGGTCTCTAAAATATTTCTTATAATTCTAAAACCTCTGTCTCTAAAAGTAAGTTTCTAAATCTCTTAGTATACTCACCTGTGAAATATGGATGATGGTTTCCACCTCCTGACTTCACAAAGTTGTTCTCAGGGTGAAATGAAAAAAAAAAAAAAAAAAACATCTAGTTCGGGTCATGCCTCACAGGTTTTTCACAAAATGATTTTAGTCTGTCGGCAGGGGGAGTTTTTAAACAGAGTCAGTTAGTTACATAATTAACATGCCACTTTTAGTCTCTTGTAATTTAATTTTGATGCTTTCTTTCTCCAAGTCATTTGTTATATACCACGAGGAACTAAAAGAATGATCCTTGCTATTAAAGACTGACAATATAATGAGGGGGACATATATAGTCTATCCGTATGGATTCCTTATAATCTGTCCTTGTGGATTCCTGATAGTCCTTGAGGATTCCATATTGGTGTATCTGCCTGCTCACTGAAATGTATCTGTCTCCCCAAAAATCAATACTGGTGCCACCTAAGTCCATTTTTGAATATGTACGGAGCAGAAAAAAACTTGAGTTACCTTGCACACTTGTTCCCAGTTGAGGTCCAACAAGGCCTTGCCTCCTTGTTTCGGCTCTCAGACTATAACAATTGTCTTTTTTGTGGTTTATTTAGTCTCACATGTTCTCATTTTTGTTCTTTTTGTTGGTTATTGCTTTGCTTAAAATGCCCCCCACAGAGTGCTGAGGTGCTACCTCATTTCCTTTAGCAAAAGAAGGCCATGCTGTGCCTACAGAGAAAAGACATGTTAGACAAGCTCATTCAGGGAATAACATGGTGCTATAGGCCAAGAGTTCAATGTTGATGGACCAATAATCTATATTTAATAAGATGCCTTTAGTAGAAACACACATAAAACAAGATTCTGTACTGATCAGTCCACAAAAATGGTCTGACCAGAAGCTCATAGGAACCTAACCCTGCATTTCCTGAGGAGCAGTGGTTGCATTCGCCACTTCATGTTCATGGTGACTTTACAGAACCTAACTCCTGTGGGTTATGAAAACTGATTGTACACAGTACACATTGGACTATAAAAAGTCACATGGAAAATATATAATGCTAAATGGGAGGATAAAGGAAGGAGAGAGGCAGGACTTGGAACAGTATCATTCAGTGGGGATATATGCCTTACATGGATGAGGAACAGGGTGTGTGGGGATGACAATAGCATGACTAATGAGTCAAACAAAAATGGCTTTCTCTAGTTGTGTCAGATGTTGAAAAACTCCAGGGTGGGTAACTCTGCTGGGCCTTAAATAGGGAGAAGCCAAGTATAGCAGTGTGACATTGGACAAGTTCCTCAGTATCTCAGAGCTCCGTGTCCTCATCTGTAGAACAGGGATAATAACACTGAGTATCACATAGAGGCATTGGGAGGAATCAGTGAGTTATTACATGTAAAGCCGTAGATTAGTGTCTGGCACGGAGGAAGTGCATGCACAACTTTTAGCATTGACAGTGTTAGCTCTTGAGTGTACAGCAGACCGATTCCAATTCTGCAGTAAGCCGTGGAAGCTGTTTCTGTGTCTCTATCTCTTCCTAGGTCTCTACATTTATATCTGTATATCAGAATATCAACCTAAAACTGAGAACTACAGTTGTTTCAACAAATTGAAATAACAATTTAAAATGATTCCACTTTCCAGACTTTACTTGGGTGTTTCAAGATAGAATCAACGCGGGTCTGGAAAATCCGAAACGTGACTGTTTTCAATGGCATGACTGCTGTATCAGTGCTTCACTCCTGGGGCTTCTGAGCAGATCATGACAGCTGGGTCAAGAGTAACTTTAGAATGAACCATGTGGACTCTTTCGATAAACAAATGCCTTTGTTTTGTCTGTAGATAAAGGCTTGTCAGATGGAGAAAGAAAAACTCGAAAAGCAATTAAAACAGGTACGTCACTCCTTAACCTGAATTCACCAGTCTTCTGATTGTAGTTAAAATGGCAACATTAAGTTCTGCCCCCACATTTATTCCTGGGCACAGCAGTTCCTCATGGTTGCAATTAAAGATGTATTCAGGCTCTGCTACAGATGTTCCAGAACAACCCAGGCTTTGCGTTAGGGACTAAAATGCCAGTGGATAGATAATGCTTACATACCACCAAAGCCTCTCAGCCCTAACACTCATGAAAAGCACATGCTTTCCAGAACATGTTACCAGTAGCACATGCCTTAGCGCATAGAAATCTATGGGGATTTTTTCATAGACCCATGAACACCTTGTAAGTATATTTCCTAGGTGTTTCTTGCAGTTGCGTACACAATGTACAGTGGAAAATTACATCAAAGGTTTGTGCTTCTTCGAGAAAATACAGTATCTTCTTGGCACGGAAGTGTTCTGTCCCATTGGTTCTCTAGTAGGCTTCAGGAATGAATATTATTTCTCTTAATTCTTAATTTCCTCTCTGGACTTCCATTATGCTGTAGGAGTCTTGTTAAAACTTCTTTTATGGCTTCAATGGCTGGTTCTTCTTAAGTGAGGACCCTCTGTGAAGATAACTCAGACACATAAAGTTCAGTCTATACCATTTAAGTGTTTCTGATGTCTTCAACATGAGAAGCTAATTAGAGGTTCACCTAAAGTGACATCTTCCCTGGGTGCCTCATCGCTGTCAGCCCAGAGGTCACATCCGTGCTCCCACTATGCTGAGTTGGAATTATGCGAGAGTTCAAAGGAACCTTAAGCTTTCAGCCAAACCTGGGGTTGTATAAAGCAAGGGTCAGTGTGACTCCCCAGTTTCACCCACTTCCAGTGAACCAATGACATTATCCTCCCCCAGATGTTGTTCCCGATGTGTAACTGCGGCTTGAATTCCCACGGGCAGGATCCATACGCACCAGCAGGCCCTGGAGCTGCACGGGATCAACAGAAGCCCCCAGTAAGTAAGAGCTTGCGTTTCAACACACGAATGCTTATATTATCTAGTAGGTGCCAGTATTTTTTTTTTTTTTTTCGGTAGAAATGCTGTCTGTCTCTGTAATTTGGACACACACTCTTGTCCACAGAAAGAGCCTCTTTTTATCTTGGCCTCTAAGTTAGAGAGTTACAGTGGTCATGGTACACTGTATACTTTTTGGGACACGGAATCCACAGAACACACGTGGATATGAATAAATTCACTGAATGGCATCAAATTGAGCTGTAATTTGTTGAACAAACACACATTTTATAAAGGCCATTTTAAATGACATACCTGACTCTTCCAAAAGAGGGTTTTTGTGCATAAAGAGAACCAAAATGAATATAGCAAGTCTGAGAGAGGCCTTTTTCAGTTGTAAACTTATATTGAACTACTGTGGATATGGCTACATCTGTGCAATATAGTCTTTTGACATTTTCCAATTAAAAGGATATTCTTAAAGGATCCCAGAAAAAGTGACCCACTTAAGTTGCTCTCTGTGGCTGTGTCTAGCCAGGCAAAATGGAATGAACTGTGGAGCAATTATTTGTGAGTTGAATTGATTTGGACAGTCAACCTGAATAAGCCAGAACCAAAGCATCCTTCCTTCCCTTCTCCATAGCACTATTCCCCCCACCCTCCCCCGCCATCTGGACGCTGGTCTCTACTGTGTGTTTTGGCTACATAGACAGTGTCTTTATGCAGGAAAAAAAAATTATGCATTTTCTGCATTTTGGAAATGCTCAGACAACTCCCCTCCCCCTTACTTTGTGTTAACTGTGTTTTTAATTATGCAAAGAATCTTGAGATTTTAACTGGGATTTTCCTGGCAGAGCACTTACGGAGAGCATGATTCTCTTGGTTGCCATACTTTTGTATTTGAGTGTGACTCAAAGCCCTTTTCCCAAGGGAGGAGGTAATGACTCTTTGGGTGGCAGAGGCATGTCAGAATTTAATGAGCATCCCTTCTTTGACCCTGGTGTGACACACAGCACACTGCTGAGAATTGGGTTCTTTTTGTGTTATAGCCCGTTGTTACTTCTGTCTGCTCATCCTGCCCCGTTTCCTTTTTTCTTTACCTGTCTGCTTACTTTTCAATCTTTACCAGAAAAGCACTTCTGGGAATCCCCAAACACAGCTATCATTCCTTAAATTTTTGTCTTTCAGGATGTAGAAGTAAATTAATATTGTGGGAAACATAAAGAGATAGGAGTTCACTTTGGAGTGAGCTCCTACAGGTTCGGGAATTGGAGAAATATTCTTGTGAAAGGTTAACAATAAAACCAATGAGTCATGCAAGTTTATCTAGAAGTAAAAATGACTATTTTCTTCAAATACTCATTTATGAAAAGAAGGCAGAAATTCACCTATTATAAAATCTCATCAGACTTGCCCGATCAATTATAAGAGGTAAGGTAGTTCAGACCATGTAAAATTATCACCAAAAAAAGTCTTGTATTTGAAAAAGATTCCAAGCCATGTATAATGGCCTACATTTTCAAGCAGTGTTCAGTCAAAGAGAATCTTGGTATAACAGTAGAATTTCACTCCCGGAGTTCATTTTAAAAGAACAGTTCATGTTTTATGCTTATTTCTAAGCCTGAATTAAAGGACAAACAGTAGTGTTTGTAAAATTACAGTATATTTGCCTTCTTTTGGCAACTCTCCTGGAATCTAAAACCGAGGCTCACGTCACTTATCCTATGTGTTCTTTGAGACATCTAAAAATAAACGAGGAGATAAAAAACAGAGGTGATCTCATTTCCTCTTTTAGCTTTTTCGTGGACCAAAAGGAGCCAAGAGTCTAGGTGTCTGAGTGGGGGTAAAGTGGGGTCAGACTGTACTAAATGCAGCATTTCTTAGTGTCTTGTCAGATACTTGAGCTTTAAGGCTACTTTCGGTGGTCTGGCAGCCCTGCAAATTCTCCCTGTTGGCTTATCGGTGGAGACATTTTCAGGAGTTATTTCAGGAGGTAATTGATTAATAGAACAAAAGACCTGTATTCTGTGTTTCTTGGGAGGTGGGGAGTAGGCGGCAGGGGTGAGCACTGGGAGCAGGAAGACAGACCATCCTCATGGGCAGGTGAGGCTGGGTTGCTCTGTTCTGAGTGGCTAACTACAGAGGTACTCTATCTTGGATTTCTCTATCTCTGTCTTGGAACTCTATGTTGAATTTTGGGTCAGTATTTTATGATTTACTCAAAGCAGTTTGTTTGACATGTTCCCCAATGTCCAATATCTAAGTGTTCTTAACTGGTGAAGCCTAGAAGAAAATCCCACAAGAAAAATCCGAGTCTACCCTCACCTCTTACCCCCTTTCTAGTCTAAACTCTCTGAACGATCTAGAGAGTACGTTCCACGGAGGAATAGTACAAAGAGAAAGATCAGCCCTGCTTCATTGTCCTGAGCCTCTGTAAGCGCTCTCCTCACTGAATGGCTTAGATTTCTTCCTTGTACCCCAAAACACTAAACTTGTCATTGTTCTCTTCGTCTCTCTGTTGTCTCCCATGTGAGTGCTTTAAATGCAGTATTTATTGATGGCAAACTGCTTTGTTTTATTTAATGGCTGTAGTAAGTTTTACAGAAGTATTTATACTTCTGCAGATATCCCAAACACATCTGCTTTAAAAAAAAAAAAATGCCACAACCCCAAAGTAGAAGGAACTCTGGCCAACACAAAGTGGATTTGGGGGAGTGGGTTTGGCAGATGGGGATAGTGATGAAGGAGGTAAGAGAAATGAGCAAGATTGGCAGCAGGTTTGGATAGAAAGGACGTTTGTGCTGCCTACGTAATAAAAGCCACATAGTATAATTATATTTTTAATACGCCACTATGTTTTGTTTGAAGTCCATATTGCTATAATAATGTTTTATTGTTCCACACAGCCAGACTATCAGTGGTATGCTCCTGACCAGTTTCCGCCAGATGTGCAGCATAAGGCAAATGGTAAGACCACAGCTGTATTGAGCATTCTTTCATGTTTACATTTTAATGGGATCTTTTGGGGATGTTTACTCAACATACATTCGTTCGTACTCGAGGAGGGCCTTCCATAAAGTCGTGTTGAATACACAACTCTAATTTGATGCACCTGGGGTTAACTTGAACTCCTTCGGAAACAGAAAATGTTCGAATGCAGAAATGTAGAAATCTCAGTTCTGGCTTCTGCTCCTATTCCAGGCTCAGAGTCAGTATTCCATCTGGGGCTAGAAATGAAAACTTCAAGTGGAGCTATACTGTAACAACAACAACAAAGCTCTGGGATTCCACTACAAAGGGCAGATGCACGTCCACTATTCCAGGTTGAGTTTGCTAGACAGATGTTTTAAATGTCACTGGCAGACAGACAGAGGAAACCAAAGGCTCAGAACTGTGTTCCCTAATGACTAAATGTCAGACTCCAAGTTTAGGCCAAGGTAGCCCACAACACCCACCTCTAAGTGTGCTGGGGAAAAAAAAAAAAAAAAAACACTAAAAAGTCACCTATCGAGTACTCACAATGGAAAACTCTTTTATCTTATTTTTCTTTGGTTGACGATTCTCCTCTTCTTTCCAGAATCTGCCACACTTTTTCCTGCTTGTTCCTGTGCTCTCATGAGGACACTCAGGGACGGGCTGTATAAACTGGGCTATAACCATAATCCCACCTCTATTCTCATCCCAAGTCAGCCATGCCTGCTACGTGTTTAAAAATCTCAAATGACACACACCTGTGACCCTACATTCTAAATTACCAGAGATTTTAATCTATCTAGAAAGGCTGAATATGAGCCATATTCCAATTTCAGGCCATACTTGAAGCTTGATCTCATTTAGTTCAGATCTGAGATGATAGAATTCTAGATTTTACTACAAGGAGCCCATTATGGAGTAGAAATAGAATGCCAGGGATAACACATGTGGTTTTGTAGATTGTGTACTTCACAAGTCCAAGTTCTGTAAATGGAGCTTCCTGGAGTTGCACAATACACAACCTGGACAGGTGTACGCAGCAGCGCTAGGAGTGGCAAGGGCCATAGCTTATAGCAGCTTTATAGAGAAGAAAGATAAAAAGTGAGAACTCTATAAAAGAATGTCTAGGTATTTATCAGAAAACTGTAGGACTCTTTTTTTCCTCTCTTTCTACTGTGAATACAACCATTGGTTTTAGTGAAGTTCTTGGGTTCCAGCCATAATAGAGAGCTTTTATTAGAAAGGCATACTATTAACCATAATGGTTGTTGCATAATGTCTGTGTTTTTGAAATCCATTGTTGTATAATAGCTGAGCTGCCACCCAATTATAATTTTCCATTTCATATTATATTGGTCTGAAATGAATATTAAAGATATTTTCTCCCTGAATTGGAGTTTAATCACTAGAAAATACAATTATGCAGTAGAGAATTCAGTAATATCATAAAGCTATTTTTGTATCACTAATAGGTTCTTTTGGACCAATGTAATAGAAGCTAATAATTATATAAGGTAGAAGTGAATTGTGATGACCTTCAGAAACTAAATTAAATATGTAAAAATAGAATGTTATAGGCAGTATATAAGACCTAATGATTTTTGTCTGTTGGGAAGAACATAATGAAGTTGTGTTGCGTAAACATGCTGTGTAAGAGTCTACAGATGTAAAATTACAGTAAAATATAAACCTCTATTATGTAGCAACCTGAGTATTTTTAAGGACATTGCACAGCAATGCTATAAAATAGGTTTTATTATATTATACCATTTTACAGATGGGGGAACTGAGGCTTGAAGAATTAAAGTAGCATGCCTAAATCGCACAGTTGGAGAAATTTAGTCCTGGGATTAGATTGCAGACATATAGGACTTCAAAAAACCTGTGCTTTGAATCACATCCTATAGTGCCCTCAAAAACCTACCTCTCTCACTATATTAGTGTTTTCTATAATGACAGATACAAAATGAGAATGGGGATTTAACTTGCATAATTATAGAACTTAAATCTAACCCTCAATAATCTTTTCTTCCTATGAAGCCATAACATGTGTTATTTGTACCACTCATTTGGTATTTTGAATATCACAGGTAAAAGATAAGGTATTATGTAAGATTAAGTATGTAATAAATATGTTATGAATCAATTCATGCTTGGTCAGCCCTTGTCGAAACTGATGGGATATGTTGCCGTGTGAACCATTTCCTTCTCCATACCAACCCAGCTCTGCAGCTGACTCTGGCTTGTCTGCAGCAGGGAAGAGGGCTGATCAGGGATAGGGAACCACTGGAGAAATAAATTCCTTACTCAGGAATCTACCTGTTTTGAATTCTATTTCTCCTCTTCTAGCTTTCAAAGCTGATGCTATCTTAAGGTTCAAGCCAGTTCAAAAAATTGGCAAAAACTGGGGCTCCTGGATGGCTCAGTGGGTTAAGCCTCTGCCTTCAGCTCAGGCCATGATCCTAGCTTCCTGGGATCAAGCCCCACATCGGGCTCTCTGCTCACTGGGGAGCCTGCTTCCCCCTTTCTCTCTCTGCCTGCCTCTCTGCCTACTTGTGATATCTGTGTCGAATAAATAAATAAAATATTTTTTTAAAAAATTGGCAAAAACTCTGAAATCATCCTTGTCAAAAAAAAAAAATCCCTCGTGTGCCATTATTTAACTTCAGGGGTGGTTCTTATTATTTTTTATGTCATTTAATTGGAAAGCTCCTTTTGACTCGTAGATCCAACTCAATTGCTCAGAATTCTTAAAAGTAACTTTGTGGTATCGTTAAATAGGAGTTTGAAAAGGTTTTTGTTAAGCAGACATTTTTGTTATTTATGCTATTACTCATTGTCTTATTACTTGGCTAATATGTTTATCTTTCACTATTCACAAATACACTGCTAGTCAACACACCCTGTGTTTTGGGCTATAAATACCCAAACTCAAACAATGGAAGAAAAAAATGAGTGGAAAAATTAGGCTCTGTTTCTGGTAAATTATAAACAGAAAGTATTTTTAAAACTCTTATAAATTTTATTCATTTAATAAGTACGGAAGTATTCTACTTGTATTTCAGTGAAAATAACCCTTTCAGAAATATGGATATTCAAATGAATATTAATCTGTATGCGTGCCTTGTACATTGTCCTAGTTCTCAGTTTTTATTAATTTCCTATGACTCCCAACAAATTTTACTTTTCTGACCCTAATATATATAGCACATTATAGTTTGATCCTAGTATCTATCCTTATAATTCCTCTTATGGGAATCTAACCAGAAATAGTGGCTCTGACATCTACACGTGAAGTGTTTGCAGAACAGTAGCCTTTTGGGTAATGAATGATTAAATTGCTATGATCTCTAGATCCTCCTTTAACATTCCCTGAGGCATGAATACACGGAAAGCTTCGTACTTCAGGCTCAATATTTAAACGTCATGAATCAAGCATAGAAATTATTATAGTCTATCCTCCTATTGACAAATATAGCTGGAAGGGCAGATGAAATTTAAAATGCTCACATTCCAACCAGGACACAGTGGCCCAGGAGGACCTGAGCTGTGGCCCATCCCCTTTTCTCCCCACCTTTCCACTGGGAAGGATCTTGAGTGTGAACTTGAGTACAGCCCAGTTGGCACATCCATATGTCCCTCATTATGCTACAAACAGTGTAGCATAATGAGGGACTTCAGGCCTGGGCTTCAGGCCTGGGAGAGAGGACAATGAGGCTGAGAAGCAGAAGCAGGGTCACTTGAGCAGAAATTTTGAGGTTCCTCACGTGGGTACCAGGAGATTGTTCTAGAAGGAGGCAGATTTACAATGGGGAGGAAGGTGGCTGGAGGAGGGCCAGAGCAGGGTCCTCTAAAAGTGGGAACCGAATGAAGGGCTTCCTGACCAAAGAAGAAAGTCAATAGGTACTGAGTACTCTCATACAGTCTTTGGGTCACCGTATTTCCAGCTTTGCTCTCAGTTACATTCTCTGGTTATTTTTTTTTTTTTTTAAGATTTTATTTATTTATTTGACAGAGACAGTGAGTGAGAGAGAACGCAAGAAAGGGAGTGGGAGAGGGAGAGGCAGGCTTCCTGTTGAGCAGGGAGCCTGATATGGGACTCCATCCAAAGACCCTGGGATCATGACCTGAACAGAGGCAGATGTTTAACGACTGAGCCACCCGGTCGCCCCATTTTTTGGTCATTTTAGAATGCTTTGCAGACACATTGGAAATTAACTCTTCTTTCAAAAACTCAAGATTTAAATAAAGGTTTTTAAGGCATTTAAGACTTACTTGGCTTTCTCTCTTCACATTACTAAATAATTGCATTTTTATATATCGAAGTCTATAGATGTTAAGGGGTTACTGTTTCTGTTAAGAAACATATGATTTTATGCAAAACATTTTAATCTCATTTCATCTGTTATCAGAATGGGATGCAAAATGACTTCCATGTTTCTAGAACAATTATGGCATTTTAGAGTTAGTATAACCTTGAAAACATGTTTTTTGTTTCTTTCTTTGTGAAATGTCGAAAGACTGTTTTCTAACTACATCACATGCCAGTCTCTTCCGTACCTTCCAAATTTTTCATATGGTGCAGAGTTGAATTTTGTCTAATGAGCTAGAACTCAATTCTTACATTTTGGAAAGACATGAAGTATAGGCACATGAGATTGTGTTGTGAGCAAACATAATTATTTCTTTATGATATAAAAGATCAAAGCCCAACTATTATAATTTGTCTTTACTAATGTCTAGTAATAACTAATTAACCGAATACTGACTGAATTCCTTTCCTAGGGCTACCATAACAAAGGACCAAATACTAGATGGCTTAAAACAGCAGAAATTTTATCCTCTCATGAGGCTAGAAGTCTGAGATCCAGGTGTTGGCAGGGTCATGCTCCCTCCAGAACCCCTAGGGAAGGTTCCTTCCTTGCCTCTTCCTGCTTCTGGTAGCTCTAGAAGTTCCTTGGCTTTGGCAGCATAACTCCAATCTCAGCCTCACTCTTCACATGGCCCTCTTCCCTCTTGTCTGGGTCTGTGTCCAAATTTTCATCTACTTATAAGGACTCCAGTCATATTGGATGAGGCTAATCCAGTATAATCTCATATTAACCTGATTATGTGTACAAAGTCCTATTTCCAAATAAGGTCACATGCAGAGGTACCAGGGGTTAAGACATACACATTGGGGGGGGGCACAATTCAACCCATAACATTGACCATGTGCCAGAAACTATTTTAGGCATTGTATATATTTATATATTATTTCATCGAAACCTTAGAGCAACCCTATGGAATGAGTACTACTGTTGTTCCTGTTTTAAAATTGTGGAAACCAAGAAACAGATAATGTCACTCGTCCAAGACCATGTAGCTGGTTATTGGCTAGGACATAGACAAGCCGGGAAGTCTGCCTCCAAAGCCCACACTGTAACCACCAAGCAATATGGACAACTCCATGCTACACATTAAAATATAATAGTGTCATCATTTAGATCTATTCTATTTAAGTAAATTCTAATGGATCTATCCTGAAAGCCAGAATCTGCAATTCTCAGTTTGTGTCTTTTTATAGCTGTCTTTATAACTAAAAATTACAGATAATTTTACATCAGTAAAATGGCTGGATTAGTTGGATTTTTTCCAGTGGTATGAAGAGATATAGGAATCAGTATAAATAGTAGAAGGTACTTAAGAGATGTAAGAAAGAGAAAAAACTTAGACACTATACTTGTGTGATTTTCAATACAGATGGATAAAATACTAAGAATATTTTTCTTTTATAAAATATACTTAATTATCTTACCAGCAGTTAATAAAAATAATCAAAATTTAGAGACAAATAGTTTTATATCTATTTCTGGATTTTTAGAAAGAATTGCAGAAGAAATGCATCCTCACCTTATAATGCCATAAAGGTCGGCTTAATGGTAAACTAAGGGTTTTGCGAAGGGATATTAAATAAAGTGTAAATGTATAATTATATGTACAGGAACATATTAAAACACAGGTGGTAAATATATTCCTATGCAGACATTGATTTATAAGCAAAGACTAAACATTTTGATTAACATCTTATATAGATAAACACAGGTAGGTAGATAGAACCTAGATGAGAAAAATGCCCACAATAAGCTTAGACTAGTCACAATTCCACTAGGTGAATAAAATTGCAATATTTATCTAAAACGGAAGATAAAAATCTGTAGGGAAATGAGGTTTCTATTACATGTCGCATCCCAGCTGGGAAGAATGTCTACTTACCTACTTTCCGTACTGTTGATGCGTGAGCACGCACGTTCTGAGGTGAGTGGGCATGTAGAGAGCAGAGTCCCCCTTTAACCTCTCTGCTGCTCTGGGGCACCTCCCCTTGTAGGGGACTTTAGATTCAGCTGATCCTTGATGTAGAGTCAGACATGGCCTCTGCCACCAAGATCTGTAGGTCCTGTTCAGATCACTTCAGCATCATGGGAATTAACCTGCACTCTTGTGAACATAAAAGCATAGAGTGTAACACATACCATTAATAAATAATAAGGCACACAATCGGTTACTGGAACTCTTTATCAACCAGTAAGGCAAAGCAGACTGTATCTGCACTATGAGAACCCATGTTTCCCTGGTGGCGTTTCTCTTGCCCTGCCATTCGAACCACGGAGCCAAGTCCGGTGACAGAAGTCTCTTCCCACATTCACTGCATAGAGGGACATTCTGTCTTCCATTCAAGAAACTGAAGACCTGTTTTTTTTTTTCTTTTGTTCACATTTCCATTCTGCCATGGATCCTCTTGGGGGTCACAAACTCTCTCTGCTAAAACATGGGAATATTTATTTCACCTCTGTATCTATTTCACAGGAGTGCTATAAAAACTATAGAGAAATTAATTTTTCTTAATGTTTTAAGATATCTAGGGGTAGATATCATAAATGGATTAAATCTAAACTTTAGACTGGTCAGACCAGTGGATTATACTTCTGGGTCCAAATTCATGCTCTCACCATATTAGATACCTTTTTAGTAAAATGGGCACCATTCTTAGAGGAGTATTTTATTTAAGCCTGGAAAGGAAACAGTTAGTTAGTTTAAAAGTTTGTTTATTTGAAATACCAAATACAGGGCAACAAGTGTAGAACATTTAACATGTTCTCAATTGTTATCATGAATAAGAAAATACCTTATTTCTTGAAATTTGTATGTATTTTTTTGTCACCATGAGTAGATCTCTTTGCTTTTGTCCTCCCCATAGTGCTCATTTGTGGTATTCTATCCTAGTCTTACTGAAATATACCACATTTTTCATATTGGTCTTCATGGTACATTAACACATCTTAAGTACGTGATCTTTTCTATCGCTCTGACAATAATGTACCCTTCACCATACTTAAAATAGTTTATGTGGTAGTTCTCTTCCCTGGGCTAAGTACTAAACCTAATAGTAACAAATATGACTTACTTTCCTAAGCAAATGCTTGAGCTACCAAAATGCCAACAGAGATGAGAAGTAGTACAGAATATTCCTCTTCAGGCATGAGTAGAACTAGGCCACAGCTGATTTCACAAAGTGGTAAGCATATGTCAATGCTTAAAATAATAACCCTCCATTTCCCGCCTCTTGATTTTTTAGTGTAAACTTGTGGAAGCTCATGAATAAAATATTTCTCTCTCTCTCTTTTTGCCAGCCTCAAAGTTTATGTTAGCCCTGAGCCAGAAGAAGAGAAATGAATTTTTAATTTTTAATCTGAAACATTTCTCTGCTGTTTTTCATAGGTTTCTCTTCAGAAAAGAAAGTCAATCAGTAGAAGCACACACAAGTAGAGGAACATTCGGGCCAGAGGGAGAGCTTGGCTGAGGACCCTCATTTTTCTTTTTACTGGTGGCTTATGTCGACACAACTGCACATCATCTACTCCATGATTCGTGCATGGTGGTGTTTCCCTTTGGCACAGAGAGAGGAAAAGACTTGGGACAGCTAAGATCCTGATCAAGTCGGAGAAGCCAGCATTACACAACCAAATGCAATGTCCAGTTTCCTCAAAATGAGATTTGGCAGATGGATTATGCGCCATTCTTTGAAACTCTCTTCAGCATATTGCTGTTGGACTTACAGAGGCTGATCTCATGATTTCAGCAACTCCACTTTTGGTACAGTGATGTTCTATGTTGATTGAAATATATATTCCCTGGGGGAAGAGTTACTGCAGTTATAAATTTGTAACATTGCTCCCATGATTTCTGTCGGGGCTTGGTTCTTTAGTCAGTGTGACTAGGTACTGTCCTCATCATTGTTGGTCTTCGTGAACCTATGATTAGGACTGAAGACATGTATAGACCTCCTTAAACTAAATGAATGGTTCAATTTGAATAAAATGGTAACCTTGAAACTATGCTTTGAGCAGATCATTCCTATAAGGCAGATAGAGAAATTGTGAGCATCCTTCATTCTTCGGTGGGATAGGTTATGAAAGACAAAACTCCACTGTGATGTTGATGGCTTTGCTGTGTTCATATGTACTACAGTAGTAGTTTGGAGACACATGGATTTAGGGTGGAATCTGTTTTTATTTCCCATGGATTTGAGTAATTATTGATGAACAACACGTCTGACTCCTCAAACCTATAAAATTGGAAAATGAATGTATCCAGATTCTATTGTAATTAAATTTTACCATGGCATGACAGATGTCTGAAGACTAAGCAGATTTAAAAGTATTACGTTCATCCATTTAATAAAGTTTCTGCTAGGACCAACTGGAGGTCCTCTTTGTGAGGAGATGTAGAACAGAAGTGTGAGACCCACAGATATATGTAATCCTAGAAGCACCTAAAGAAAACTAGGAGCAACTGCTGAAGCCGCAGTCAAATGAAACCATCCGACATACTGCTGAAACTCTCTGGCTCCAGCTTCCAGAAGTTAAACTACTTAATTCCAGCTCAGACTCTTCTTTTTTTTTCAACTCCTGAATATACTCGCAGCTTTGTGTAATGGGAAGGTGAACCAGCCTTAGAAAGTTAAATACTTTCAGCCGGGGTCTGGCTACTAGGAAGATAATTCCTGAGAAAGAATTATCCTTCTCTTACATTAATTCTCCTAAGCTTTGTTTTTGCTGCTACTTATTAAAGAGACAAATCATCCTTGAGCAATTCTTCAGCATAAGTGAATCAGAAAAACAATGGGGTTTACAAGTCAGTTTCATCAAAGCTTTTTTTTTTTAATTTCCATTTCCTCAGATTTGTGGAATAGTCATTTCAATAGTACTTTTAGTGGTGGATTAAGTTTGCCAACTGAGATGTGCCTATAGGAATAAAAACTGAACACACACGCAAAACGTACCCTTTGATAGCCTCATTCTACGTTAATCCAACAGCAATAAAACATGATTTAACCATCCTATTACTATTACTGAAGTCATCCTATTATTAATTAGCAAGTTGGCAAACATTGGCAAGATTATGCAAATGCTAATGTAATGGGAAAAACTCCAATTTAAGTGAGACCTAATTTAATTTGAATTCCCAGTGGGTGACTGCAAATGTGGGAAGAGGACCCCTTGCCCAGAGTGCAACAAAAGAGAATTTCTACAAGAAGACGGATTTCTACAGCCCCGGCCCAAGAGCCAGTCAGTCTCTCCTGTGTCCCTCTTTCCAAATCATTTGTTTGGAGACTCCTGTCTCAGCCCATGCTTCATCCTCAGCTGTGGCCCTTGCTTCATTATCACACACAATTTCTGGAAATTAGGTGAGGAATAGCTGTGTCCTTTTGTAGGAGAGGAAGTCATACCACACAGTCTCTTTTATCGAGGAAAAGGAAAACAAGGGCACATTTTAAGTTTTTGACGATCATGGAGAATTTAACCTTGAAGGTATCACATGAATAAATAGGTGTATTCACCTTGTCTTGGTTGTGACATGAAATAAAAAAAAAAAAAAAAAAATACTTCCTTCGGGCCTTTGGATCTGGTTAAGTCTGGGAGTTAGGCCAGCCTCTGTTGCTACTAGCATAGTTTTTTTAACTCCATTTTTCTGACAGAAAGGATATTTTGGACTAAATTGCTAATATGAAGCATGAACATACTTCCAGGTGATTTTCTTTGTTTTATTTACTGAGCTCTATCCCTTAATGTTCAAGTGCATTACATGGTGGAAGTATGGGTCTGAATGGTCATTTTCATGTATTCATACTTTTAATGTAGCTCAGTCATAAGTGAAATCATATCTAAAAAGACATATGACCTCCCAACTCAATAATTCAATTTTACAAAAATTTTCTTAAATTAAAAATAAAAAAACATGGAGTGCTTCACCAATTCATGTGTCATCTTTGCTCAGGGGCCATGCCAATCTTCTCTGTATCATTCTAAGTTTAGTATATGTGCTGCCTAAGTCAGCACAACAATTATTAGATGAATACCCACTTGTTTTCCAAAATGTCTAGGCAACAACAAACATCAGCCCATTCCTTTCTTGGTTTCCAAATAACCATTCCTTCCCCCCCAGCCCCCTGGAATAGCACCTGGGTAATGCTTTCGGAAAGTTACCCTTTCCTCATTGGACCCAGTTTGATCTAAAGTGCCCTGGCCTGTTCTAGGCAAGAGGCAACCATGTGATCCAAACCAGGCTAACTGGACACCCTGTTGCTGAAATTTGAACTTCAAGCCCGCATAGTCCTGGGGAGGCCATGGTCCTTACATTTCATCATGTTCTGCAAGTTCCATATATTTGATGTGAGTAACCCAGAGTCTCTCCAATCACTTCTTGAAGTCAGAGTTTCTCTAGTTTGAAACAAAAGAACCTTAAATTACACATGTGAGAGTTAAAGCTCAGAGACTGTCAAGGGCATTGTGAGGAACACATATGTATGTTACACACACACATTTTTAATGATATATTTTAAAGTGGAAAATAAGCCTTGTAATAATATAATCAGATAAGTTAATTCAAATGTTATGCTTACCAGTCTTACAAAATATTACCTTGGATCATTGTGCAGTATATTTTAATATCTTTAAAGTGGAAAACACCATAATAAAAAATAAAATACAATTCTTCATTTGAATTTTCTCCTATATCCAAAAAAGCCCCTTAGGAAAATATTTTAACTAGGCAAACTTGGGAAAAGTTCCAATGAAATAAAACCACCAAAGCCCATGTCTAACTTCCTTATTTCTTTTTCTGAAGTGCTAACTTGCATGTAACTGATAATTTACATTTTCATAGGTTGTTAATAAATAAATTATAGGAAATAGGATTCTTTTGTGTAAGAACAATACCAAATGAATTCTCCTTTAACATCTCAGTGGGATGATGGGTTTTTTCTCAGCAAAGTTAAACTCACATTATAAACTTCCCATTATTCTGTAGCAGAATGTTAATTCAAATGCAGAGTAGTTCCTTAATGAGAAGTCAAGATAAAATTCCTGAATGCTTCAAAATCATCTGAGTCAGTACAGTTTTATTTATATTTGATCAATTCTACACATACCCTAATTCCCATCTTGATCAAATATCTATTTTGGATGTTATCATTTATCAATGTCATTTATTAGAAATTTGTTTTGTTTTTGTAAAAATGTGTGTGCAGTGATGGGACATGCAAAAGCAACAGAGACACTTTCTATTCTTTCTATTGTCGAAAGAAAATTATTCTAGCAGCTGTAGGGGTAGGCTCTGAAGCCAGGGAGAGTGAAGCTCCTTTTAATTTCCAACATATTTTTTGGCCTTTCAGTGTCTTCAGAAGTATCATATTTTTACGCAAAGCATAGTAGAGAGTCAGAATTTGGCAATTTATACTGAGCAAGATATTAACATACTCAAGTGCTCTAGCAAAATTTTATAAGTTTTCCTTTTTACAAAAATGTATTCTTTCAATAATCAGCAGAATCTAGAATCATTTCCTCTGAAAGGACAAGTAGCCTTTAATTTACTTTTATATTATTTCTAGTTCGATAAGGTTCTAGCAGTTTGACAAAAATCCATCTTTCCCATAAGGCATTAAAGGTTAGTCTCAGAATATAGATTCATTATTAAGAAAACTTACAAAATTAAAATGTATTTTTTTTAAATACAGGAAGTGGAGAGCCAAAGTTCTGACTTAATTTCTTTTTTTCCCAGTTTCATCATGTTTTCCTAAAGAAAATTATCATTAACACTATTCTGCAAACTTTTAACTTTCCTTAGACATTCTTTCTTGCTTCAGCACCAGATAATTTAACATCTATGTCCTTCACCTCCTCCACCAACTGGGGAGACAGGATGTGTGAAATTGCTTTCCAGTCAAATGAAAAAAAAAAATCAGATAAAAATAAGTTTTTTGTGGGTTTTTTGTTTGTTTTTTGTTGTTTACCAACAGAAGGAGTCAAGGTAGCTTAAAACCTTTTATCCTAAATCCTTCAAGAGATCCACTTTTATCAGAAAGAATGTAATGAGTGGGTATAGCAACATTTTATAGAAAGAGTGTGGTATTTGGAGTCAGGCACAGATTCTGCGCCTGGTTGTACCAGCTGTGAACATGAACAAGGGTGCCTAAACTAGTGAACCTCGGTTTCCGTAACTGAGAAAGGACAACAAAAAAACAGTCTCAGAAGATTTTTGTAAAAACCAATTCATATCACACACGTCACGTTTCTCCCTAGGTGGTGGTTGGGATTTGTTAGCTTCCTTCTGCTTATTGTGACAGTGAAAGAAATTTCTCTCAGGTAACATTTCCCAAAGTGTGCTCGGTAGGCGAGAAAGTGATTTTAACCCAGCTGTGCAGGAGAGGATTCCCTGTCCCCATGAATGTAAGATGTGTTTTATCCAACTCAGCTTTTGCTGTGGGACGCTTCTCTTATCTCTTCATGTCGTATTGCAAATTGCAAAACGTATATCGTGGATTGTTCTCACCATGTTAAGATGTTATGTTATGTTGATAAAGAGAACATACATAGAATTAACACAAAAATCTGATGCCATTCAAGATGAATCTCTGCAAGACAGAGGCATAAAATTCCAAATTCTCTACTAAATTTAGATATATTAGGCTTATTAAAAGTTAGACCAAACACGGAAAAGGTTATGATACCACATATCATTAAGATTAGCTTCTTGTGGGGTGGGACAGGGTAGAAGGACGAAAAAAGGACTTAAATAAAAAAAGAGGTATACACCTTGATGGGATGGACAGGTGCAGATGATGGGAGGAAGCCCAGCCCCATGAATGGGTGTGATATGCCAAATAAAAGGTGACTCATACAAGGGAAGATCAGTTTGTATGGAAGCCCCAGGAAAATCCAACAAGGAGTAACAATGGTGTTCACGGTGAACATGACTGAAAATGGATCAAAGCACGCAGATTGAAAGGGTTATCCTGATCCAGAAAGAGTGAAACAAAATAGAATATCTGGACACATTCTGAAAAAGTTGTACTATAAAGGTAAGGTAATAATCATAAATTTAAAAATAATCCTCATACAAGTTTCCAAGCTAAAAAAAAATCAATCGGTTGACAAAGGAACAATAGAGGGACACCAGCCAATCCTGGACAATGCAACATACAGGAAGACAATGGAGTAGCACTTGTCTTTTTTTCTTTACATTATACTCTTATTTTTCATTTACGTTTTCACTCATCTTTCAGGTATCAATGTAAATAACATACTGAATGTATATAAATAATACACTGAAATTATATTAAATTTTATATAAGTTGCTCTATATGCCCTAGCAACTTATTATAAGGCAATTATAAATGCCTCATTTCTGGGTCTCCCGGGGGGCTCAGTCAGTTGAGCATCCGACTCTTGATTTCAGCTCATCATGATCACAGAGTCGTGAGATCGAGCCCCACGTCATGCCCTTTGCTTGGCTGGGGTCTGCTTGAGATTCTCTCTCCCTCCCCCTCCGCCCCTCCCTGCCTGCACTCTCTCTGTCAAATAAATAAATCTTTAAAAAATTAAAAAATAAATACCTTATTTCTTAGTAATAAATATTTTCACTTTTAAAAATATATTTAAGTTTTACCATATCTATGGCTAGTTAAAATGCAGCAATGATACTGCAAGGAATCTCTCTCTCTCCTAGAGTTTATCTTCCAGTTTTGCAAATCTGAATGGATCATTACTTTTAAAATATACAGGTCACAGTTCAAAGCCAAAGACTAACTGAGTAAGAAGTGTTTATCTTTTAAATCTGAGAGCATTTTACATTTTGGCCATTGCACAAAATCCTTTTTGTAATTTTTATTCTATCTTGCAATTCAGAAGAACTTCAGGTAAAACTCATATTTCATGTTTGTCTCCCTTAAAAAAAACAAATCATATCATGGAAGTAGAAACAAAATCACACTGTGGATATAGAGTTACCAACCTAGCAGAATTACAGCTTTTTATATAATTTTCTAGTTTGTAGGGTCCAGATGAAGCCAAACTTACATATGCCACATTATGTAGGGGAATTTTGGACATTTTAGTCAATATTCCAGAGTCAACCATCTTCAAGCACATTCTTGATATTAATGTCTGCAAGGCACCTCCAGTTTCCAAAAGAAAGTTAAATTGTTGATTGGTTTCATCAAGTTCCTAATTAGGTTATTTCAAAAGTAGAAGTATGGGGCGCCTGGGTGGCCCAGTCGTGAAACTTCTGCCTTTGGCACAGGTCATGATCCCAGGGTCCTGGGATCGAGCCTTGCATCAGGCTCCCTTCTCAGTGGGAACCCTGCTTCTACCTCTCCCACTCCCCCTGTTGGTCCCCCTGCTCTCTCACTGTCTCTCTGTGTGTCAAATAAATAAAATCTTAAAAAAAAATTAAAAGTATAAATATTCCATATATACACCTGAAGCTATTAAAGTAACAGGAAATTAATGGTAAAAAGCATAAAATCTAAATGTTTTTCCTTTATAATCAATCTGTGAAGACAGCATATATATATTAACTATTACATATATTTCTTAAGTAGAGCACTAAATGATGATGAAAATATTCTAACAAATGTAAAAATGAAAGAAGAACTGAGCTTTAGATAAAACTATTTTTTTCATCTGGTAACTTTCTGAAAGTCCTTTTGAACCAATAAACGTGCCACCTGGTACCTTTCAGATTATTTTTTATTTTTTTAAGATTTATTTATTTTAGGGAGAGAGAGAGAGAGAGAGCGAGCAGGGGGAGGAGCAGAGATAAAGAGAAAGGGAGAGAATCTCAAGCAGACTCCTAGCTGTGCAAGGCTCTATCCTAGGACCCTGAGTTCATGACCTGAGTGGAAATCAATAGTCAACAGTCTAACCGAATCAGCCACCCAGGAACCCCATTTCAGATTCTTTATAAGGGATATCCAAATTGATTGCTAAGGATGTTACATATCGCTCGTAAAAGTTAGAAATAGTCATGCCAGTGTGGCTTTTGCATGTTCTTGGACAGAGGATTGCTAGAATCAGAAGGAGAACTCAGAGTGTAGTGAGCTTAAAAAAACTCTTCTTGCATTCTCATCTAAGCTCCCCTTCACAGGCTTCTGATTTCACTAGGCTCTAGGAGTAAGGGGAAAGGAGCTGGCAGACCAAGAGAAGATGGAGGATCAACAGATGAGTTCGAGGAAGGGTGACATCAACAAACACCCATCATCTGACACATCCATGACCAAAACCGATCAGCTTCACTTAGTTGAGAACCCCAGGAACATTACAGCCAGAAGCCAACTTAAGTGCCAATGTCTTTGAAGCCTTGAGGTCCTCTGATAAATTAGCACCTAGGACAAGCTACATGGTAGTCATCAACAAGGCCAGCCACAGATAGTGAAATGCTGTCTGAATGGCTCATGGAATGAGTCATCATGTTCTTAGCACAGAGTTCACAGCCTAAGAAGTTTCTCTGTTTTTTACTAGCATAAGGTCAGCTTTGAGAATCCATAAGAAAAAAATGGCTATCTTTGCTCTGCCATACTGGCATTCACCAAAATCACTGGATTTTCTTCTTTTATTCTTTACAAGCTTTCTTAAGAAAAATAGTTGCCTTTTTCTTCACTTTTTCATCTACTAACAGTTACTGTCTTTGATTTTTTGAAGATGATACTTGACTGAGGACCTTCTCATATTGACCCCGCACCAGCCATGCTGAGCCATGTGGCCCTTTCCTCAGAGGGTCAGGACTGTATTCCTAAGCTTTCTAGATGGCTGAGAGCACCTCTCTGAGCCAGACCAGCTGTCAAAAGTCAGAGAGGATCCTTATAAAATATTGAAAAGAAAATATTGTGACCCAGTATACGTAACAAAATCTTGTACCATGAGCTCCCATATACAGGAGCTCAGAAAATATATCACCCATGTGAAAGTCTGAAAAAAAAAATGTTTTAAAGATACTTTGCAGCTAAAGTATATATTCTAGATGGATTAAATAGTAAAAAGAAAAATATGAAACCCTAAAAGCAATATTTACCAAAATGGAAGAAACAACAACTAAAACCAACTTATTCAATCTATAAAATGCAACTATAAATATGTAAATATACATGAAGAAACATGTATGTAAACATAAACCATAAAAATCATAAATACCATATGTGGTATTCATATAATATATAGGTGACTATTTTAAAAACAATATAAATATGTAAACACTTACAAGAAATACATATGTATATCAAATATGATGGACAATTACCTGAAATGTCTAATGTATAAGTAGTCTTAATAAATCTTTAAAAACACTTTAATAAATAATAATAATAAATAATAATAAATAATAATAAATAAATCTTTAAAAACACTAAATACTTATTTAATAAGTATTTGTTAAGCAATTACGTTCTCTGCTATCTAAAATGAGCCTGGAATTTTCATATATTACCAGTGAGAATGTAAATTAGTTCAGCTTTTCTGGAAAGCAGTTGATGCCATATATCATGTGTTTTAATAACCCTCCAGTCTTTGATCCCGTAAAGTCCTCTTCTAAGAATCTAAAGAGTCGGTAATGTAATCAAAGGTCTACATGAGAGTTGTTAAATAAATTAGGAAACATGTAAGAGCCATTTGTCATTATTAAAATTATTTACAAAACTTTAACATATTTGAATGTTTATTTAGCTCTAAGTAAAGAAAAATCACCATTTTAAAAAATGTACTTAAGTTTACAGTTCATTATCTGCAAATCTGAAATTTAGAAACTCCAAGTAATAAAAATTATTTTGTAACTCATTATTAATAGCAAAATATGACCTGAATTCATATAAGGCTATTTATAGTCCTTATGTATCTTATTTATTGTAAACTTCAAAATTTAATATTAATGTATTTGATTGAAGGCTCCTACCCTAGCCCACACTGGGGTTATTATGTAATATATAGTTTATGTCATATTATCTTTCCATAGTTAATCAATTCTCAATTCCTAAGCATATTTTGGTTCCAAAATTTCAGGTAAGGGATTGAAGACCTATGTACAGTCTCAACTAAATATATCTATATAAATATAGATATAGATATATCCAACTGTATATTTTTTTTCATTCTATCTAGATGGATAGATGGAAGGAAGGGAGGAAGGGAGGAAGGGAGAGAGGGAGGAAGGAAGGAAGGAAGGAAGGGGTGAGGATGAGTGCAGGTATGAAAAAGAAGGATTTTTCTAAAATAGTTGTTATCCATGAACAGTGGGACTATGGGTGATTTTATTTTCTTTTTAATGTTCTGAATTTTATGAAATAAGCAAGATTTTAGAACAAAGAAAAATTTTAAAAATACAGAAAATTATTTTGGGATTATTTTATATTACAAGCTCTTCATGGAAAACACAAAGATAAATTTTTTAGCCAATTTATGTTTGAATCATCACAAGTTTAAAAATAGTGAAGGATATAGTAATAGATACTCAGTATAAAAATACACATATCTATATATATTTAATATTTAATTTTAATTTAGGTTGTGTTTCTGTAGTCATGTAAATATATTATACACACACATACATTATATATGTACAGTTTTCTCTCATGAGATCTACCCTGTCCATTTAAAAAGGCAAAAGGCAACATCTCTCATGCTCTAGATTTTTCTCTCATGCTCTTTTTCTCCCCGATTGCACTTACTACCTTCTATCATAGTATATTTACTAATTTATCATGTTTATCACTCCTGCTAGAACATTAACTCACAAGGGCTTGGATCTTTTCTCTGTTTTGTTCACAAATGTATCTCAAGCACCTAGAACAGTGCCTGGAACATATTAGGCATTCAGTGCATATTTGCTGAATTAATTAAGATACATATAATTCCAAAATACCCAGTAACAAAGAGAACAACACGCATTTTAGTAATTCATAGAATGTCAGACGTCTCAGAATCATATTATCTGAAAGGAGCTTGAGTGCTCTTCAGTATAGATAAATATGGCTTAGCTGAATATGGTTTTAGGACATTACTCACTTTCTAAAGGTTTTCCACTGAAGAACCTCTAATGGCAAAGCAAAAATGAAAACGTTGGCAACACAGACAGTTTTTTGAAGATTTCCATCATAGGTAAGAAAAATTTAGGACAATGTTGCCGTCGTGATATCTATTTGTTTTCATATATAAATATTGACTAAAATTGAGATGTCAGAAAGATATGCCATGCATATTCTGTGACTCCACTCTGTTTATATTCCAGACATTCCATATTTCTTAAGGAATATGCATTCTGTGGTTTTAAGACTTGAGAAAATAGTTTCTTCCTATTTTAAAATCTTAAGAACTTATTTCTAATGATGTTAGACTGCAATATCATACATCGTCAATAGGTGCCACCACTTCACAGAATTTACCAGAGTGAACAAATTCTTTAGTTCAATGTCCATAAGTTAATTAGTACATTTAAAAAGGAATATCATAAAGTGGAAGATGCATTGAATAACTTTATTTAAAATAAGGATATTTTCCAATGGGAATCTAAGAGAAGTAAAGTTGCATAGATAAATACTACCAAAAAAGCTTTGTGAAATTTCATAAACTCCATGGAGGATAATGGATGCATCTTAGGAAAGCACCCATTATTTTCCTTATGTTCCTGGAGTTTAGGATACTAAACTTGCTATTAATACAGATTATGCCACATTCAAACTTGAAATTTTTTTAAATAAAAAGATATGATTGTTTCCAAACATATTTAAATCACTCTTTTTTTCATTTCAAAATTTTATTTAAATTCTAGTTAGTTGTCATGTATGGTAAAATTGGTTTCAAGTATAGAATTTAGTGATCCATCACTTACATATAACGGCACTCATCTAACAAGTGCCCACCTTAATACCCATCACCCATCTAGCAACCCCCTGCGCACCTCCCTCCATCAACCCTCAGTTTGTTCTCTATAGTCAAAAGTCTCTTATGGCTTGCTTTCCTCTCTTTCTTTTTTTCCCTTCCCTTGTGTTCACCTGTTTTGTTTTTTAAATTCCACATATGAGTGAAATCATGATATTTGTCTTTCTCTGACTTATTTTGCTTAGCGTAATACATATTAGTTCCATCCATGTCATTGCAAATGGCAGGATTTCATTCTTTTGATGGCTGAGTAGTATTCCATTGTGCGAGTATATATACTTTATATATATATATATAAACGGTTATATGCATTTCCATCATTTGGCTATTTTGATAATGCTGTTAGAAACATCAGGATGCTTGTGCCCTTCCGAATCAGTATTTTTGTATCCCTTGGTTAAATACCTAGTAGTGTAATTACTGGGTCACAGGGTAGTTCTACTTTTAACTTTTTGAGGAATCTCCATACTGTTTCCAGAGTGGCTAACAGATACTTGGAAAGATGCTCACCATCACTCATCATCTGGGAAATATAAATCAAAACCATGATGAGATACCACCTTGCACCTGTCAGAGTGGCTAAAATTAACAACACAGGAAACTAACAGATGTTGGCAAGGATTGGAGAAAGGTGAACCCTCTTACACTTTGGAAATCATTTTCTCTTTTTAAAGAAAAAAGTAATGGCAAAATGTTGTGGTGGAAAACACATGGGATTTGGAGTTAGAAAGACATAGGTTTGATCCCAGCCTTTCCACTTACTACTTGGACAATTTTTTTTTTAAGATTTTATTTATTTGACAGAGAGAGATCACAAATAGAGAGAGAGAGAGAGAGAGAGAGAGACGAGGAAGCAGGCTCCCTGCCTAGCAGAGAGCCCAATGCGGGACTCGATCCCAGGACCCTGAGATCATGACCTGAGCCAAAGGCAGAGGCTTAACCCACTGAGCCACCCAGGCAGCCCCACTACTTGGACAATCTTAAACAATTTACTTGACCTTTACTTTTTTGTTAACTCAGGGTTCGTATATCTTAATTGCAAGGCTTACACATCTGACAGAGTTTTTGGAAGATTAATAATGCATATAAATCACCTGATACATAGGAGGCATTCAAAAGTTTAGTAGTTATTAGCTGCAGTCATGTTTCAGCAAAGCCTCAGAAACTACATTATTACCATGGCATAAATATGGTGGTATTGAATGCTATTATTAATAGTTATAATATTAAGTTATAATAGGTTCTAATCCACTATGAATCTAACATTTAAGAGATAACATATTTCCATATCAGATCAACTTCCATTTAGCTTTTCTATTCTCTCGTTGGACTCTGAATATGTACTTAGATTTAACTAATCTGGTGACCAAACGAGGTAGGAAAAAAGACTCATTCCAAATATCAGACGCAAAGGCACTTAAAGCAATGGACCTCCATGGCCCTGTGCATGTATTTCTGCTCCTGCTCTCAGGACACCCCAAGTTAGGCCATACCATCATTGTAGGTCAAAGTTCAAGGGTTGAAGAAATGAAGTAAAAGAACATCCCCTTCCCCAATCCCACTCTTGACATGATAAACCACTTCAGCCTAGAGTCCCTTATAGCATTTTTCCCAGGCCCAGAGAACCAGAAAACAAAAGACTGCAGAGGTGACATCCTCACATAAAACGACCTCAGAAAGTTCTGGGCAGGCTTGGACCTGACCAAGGAGAATAGGAAGGACCCCTGCTACTGAGGGTGTCATTCCCAACATGCTCTACACCACTGCCGCCATCTGCAGAGCACATCCTGACAAGTGGCTGATCATGGACTGTATACAGTGTGAGCATGGGTGAAGCACTGCCCAACAGTGATGTCTGCGTGAGTTTGCCAGGGCTACTGCAAGGTGCCACACACTGGGTGGCTTCAGTGACAGAAGCTTCTCATCCCACAGGTCTGGAGGCTGGTGATCTGAGATCAAGGTGCCAGCAAGGTTGTCTGCTCTGAGGGGTGTGAGGAAGGATCTGGTCCTTGCCTATCCCCTAGTTTATGGTGGTTAATTGACCATTTTGGGGTGTTCTTTGGCTTGTAGAAATATCAGTTCATTTTTGTCTTTATCTTCACATGGTCTTCTCCATGGGTGCATGTTTGTGTTCAAATTTCTCTTTTTTTTTTTTTTTTTTTTGACAGACAGATCACAAGTAGGCAGAGAGTCAGGCAGAGAGAGACAGGAGGAGGAGGCAGGCTCCCCGCTGAGCAGAGAGCCCAACGCGGGACTCGAACCCAGAACCCTGAGATCATGACCCGAGCTGAAGGCAGAGGCTTTAACCACTGAGCCACCCAGGCGCCCCCAAATTTCTCTTTTTTTATAAGGACATTAGTCATACTGGATCAGTGGTTCACCCAACTCCAGCGTGAGTTCATCCTAAGTTTAATTATATCTGCAATGACCCCATTTCTGAATAAAATTGTATTGTGGGGTACTAGGGTTAAGACTTTAACATATAAATTTTGAGAAGGCACAATTCAATGCATACAGTGTCCCTTTAGAAATGGTTCCAAGATACCCTGATTCTATGGTCTGAAGGTTTGTGTCCCTTTCCAAATTCCTATGTTGAAAACCTGAAGTCGAAAGTGATGGTATTAGGGCCTTTGGGAGGTGATAAAGTCATGAGAGCAGAGTCCTCATGAATGGGATTTGTGCCTCCACAAGAGGCTCCAGAGAGCTAGCTTGCCTTTCTACCATGTGAGACACAGAGAGAAACAGGTAGAAGTTATACAACTCAGAAGAAGGGTCTCACCAGAACACAACTCTGCTGGCACACAAATCCTGGATTTCAGCCTTCAAACTATGAAAAATAAATTCCATGTGGCACTGACTGAAGATAAGGAGAAAATCTACCTTAAAAATGCCAAAGTTAAGGCTAAAACTCTTATTTGGCAAGTTGGAGAGCTAGCGTTGAGTAATGGCAATAGATATTCTGAAAGAGTCAGCCATCCTGCTTTAACGAAAGAAACAACTTCTGTAGGGAATCCCTTCACAGCAACAAAAACGAAGCCAGAAAAATGGCAATCACCATCGCTGTGTCATTTCTGGCCTCCAGGACCCTCATCTTGCAGTTTTTTTTCTTCAGGTTCTATCCCATTTGTTTCACAGTACTTTTCAACACATTATTTGGTTGAAAAGAGAAAAACAAATTCATGCATGATATCCTCAGGCTTTCCTAATGAAAATGGTCTTGCAATAATGACCATCCGGTTTTGAATCCGGTCTTTTTCTTGGACTTACTTAGGGTGAACACATTTTCTGAAAGAGAAGCAGAGGGAATGACTGTAGGGACCAGGTCTTCCTCCACGGTGGAGAAGCCCAAATATTCACAAAAGCTGAGAGCATAAGGGTGCTGAGCACATGGTGAGTGCTTAAAAGAACACCAGCTGCTTGACTGAAGTGGGCTCGGAGTAGGTCTTTCCGGATCAGTCCATCTGGGATTTGCGCTTACCTGGCTCTAGCCCACATGCAGAGTGAAGAATGGCGACCATGCAAATACTTGCATCGTGGAAAGAGGGCTAATCAAGGTGCCTTTGTGTGTACAGTGAAATAGCACTCTACATTGGTCTTAGTGTTTTGCATTTATATGGGCACATTCAAGACATCACTCCACACCAGCCTAGCATGTAACTAGAAGGGGAACAAACACATTTTTTCCAGTATGACAGAGCCATAACTAAAGGGTGCCATGGAGGCTATGTCACATTGATCTCAGCTAGTCTTTATTTTACCATCTGGCTCCTTTTCTAGGGCTCCCTCAAAAGGGATACCCCTAACTAACCCATCAGGGCCTTCTCTCCCATACATCAGTCCATGTAGAAACAACAAAGGAAGTCAATTGTGCTGATTTTCTGTGTAAGGCCCCATACCAGGCTTGTTAGCAGAAGCCTCCTCCTTCACCCAGCCTGGCTGGCCTCCCCTGCGCAGTCAGGAGTCTTTATTTAAGTCCCTTTTAATGAGAGGAGCGGCTGGAACTCAATAGGCCCAACCTTCCTCTTAAAGGGACTGAGCCCCACCCTCCCACCACAGCTACTTCCAACAGCATTCCTAATAAGACTCTGTAATGTTTCCTATGATACTTATTCAACGCCTCCACATTTTTATTTTCGGAACCAACAGTGCTATTTTTCAGAATAAGTGTTACGTTAAACTTGTCCATTTGAAATAGGACCCTATCACCTACTGCTTTCCCAAATTAGCTTGTAGAATGAAGGCCACACATTAATAGGCCGGTTTCTATACGTAATATATAGTAGTGAAGGCTTGGTCGCTCACGGATGAATATTGGAAACCCCTTCACCAGTTTGAGCTTATTCCATAGGAGATCTAATCTACTTATCATTTCGTTGGGTTAAACCTGTTCACTGAGGAGATGTGTTCAGCAGTCAAAGAAAGAAGAACAGCGTCTAACAGCTACTTCAGTTTCCAATTACTTCAGTGATTTATTTGGAGCCGAAGAAGCCACTTAATCTAAGAATGCTTAAGTAATGCACGGGTAAGCTGTAGCTTGCTGAATCTCAGTGGTAGTTCTTTTGATTTAGGATCCGTGCGAGTTCCCAGACCTGCTTGTGGACATCACCAGGAAGTCTATTCTGTGCTGGTCTCTTTGTGCTTGTCTCCAGCCGACAGTGTTCTTCAAACACAGTGGCGTGTTCAAACATATATATAGCGCAGAGTGTGCTCTGATTGGTGACTGGAGCAAAGACATGGCCTCAGATTTACCTGTAAGAAATCTTTTTATTCATCTAATAGAAAATTCAAAACAAACGTTTGCATTTTTCACGTCCTCCATTTACTTGGCATGACCCAATCAGTCTTGCCTAAAATGATAATCAACTCTCTCCCACGGAGGTAAAATTTATCAAACACTCCCATATTGCACATGTCGTCTTGTGTGTGAAATCTTTGGGAAGCCGGCTGGGCAGAATTGGCGCGATCTCTTCACGGCAGCATGAGAGGGGCTCCCATTTCCTCAACTGTTGTCTTAACGCAGTGGCTTGACCATAATACTTCAGGAGCCCTCTAAAAGCTGTGACTTTTGCCATTTACACACTGATTTCCTCATTGTAAGAAATGACGTTATTAATGTTTACAAACAGTAGTTCTCAAAGTGTGGTCCCCAGACCAGCTGCATCTGCGTCTGCTGGGCACTTGTTTGTTAGAAACACAAATTCTTGGGTCATACCACAGAGGTTGAATCAGAAATTCCAGGAGTGGGAGTCTACCAATTAGTTTGAACAATCCCTCTAGGGGTCTGGTGCATGCTGAGCTCTCATGGGTGAGATACTTAGCAGATGGCAGATTTTACCTGCACATGAAGTAGATAACATAAGGAGTCTCTTGTTGTTGAAAGTCTTAATAAAGCAATGCACAGAAGACGTTGTATCAGCTTTTTTCAGCCTTTTGCCTTTATTCCAGAAATGGTGAAATTTCAATATTTCGTTTTCACCCAAATCCATTTTTAACACATAAATCATATTCTCTGACACCATAAGCCCTGTTGAAAAGATGGGGGTGAAAAATCTAGGCCATGGGAACACCAGAGATAATGACAGCAGGCCTGTTTCCCCCCAAAGGACCCGCAGGCTATGGGCCTCTTTTAATATTTTAAAAATACAAATCTCCATGTGCAGGATTTTCTCTCTCTTCATTACTGAAGCTAAATCTCTCATTCAGAACGGGTTTTGCCCAAGGACTTTGGTCTCCTAATAGGCTTTCCTCTCGAAGCAAAGTTTCTTTAATCCTCTCAGGTCAACTCTAAATACAGCCACTCTAATCATCTTTTCTGTTGTTGTTTATGGACTTGAAATGCCAGTCATTCCCTTTGATCTTTTCACAGGAGTCCCCAAGTTCAGGTCTGGAGCCTGCATGTCCTGCGGTCATCTTCGGGCAATTTGGTCCTGTGTGGTCTTCTCTGTTCATTGACTATCTTCACCTAAGCTATTATTTTATAAGTGTCCTTCGACTGGTCCTTTGGGTCCCTTATCTTTGCCTTTTTCTGGCATCTATTTAATATCTGGCAGCATTGCCTGTGAGTAGGTAAGCTAAAGAGCTGTCCACAATGACAGGGTAGATCCAAGACAGGGTGAGATGAGGACAGTCCCCTTGTGGATAAGGCATTTTAACACAGCAACTGTGTGTGAAAGAGGATTAAGTTTGCTGAGGAGAAGAGACCATTGGTAGAAGTCGGCTTGGCCAAGATGGCGCCATGGCTTCATCATTGTTCGTGTGTTCTGAGTGTTCCGACCCACCTCCAATTCCACCTCCCACTCCCTGCTTTGCACATCACTTCCACCCTTGGCACACCCCATGCCTCTGTGCAAGCTACAAAAGAAAGTGATTCCTTTGAGCAGACCAATGATGAAAAGATACACAGGACAGACATTCTGCAAAGGGGCCCTACCAAATGAACAAAACAGGTGACTCTTCCTTCAGGTTAAGGTAGTCCTCAGGACTCAGGAAGTGAGGTAAGGGCTGGATTTCAAGCCCCCTTGCCACCACCACCTGTACTCAAACTTTGTTTCATGCTAACACTGCACAACCCAACCCATGGTGCTCTTGTCTTTTTCCCCATTACTTACTGCTCTCTCTGAAGCTGTGGTTCCCAAAGTATAATTCTTGGGCCAGGGCACTATCACCTAGAAATAGGTTAGAAAGACTAATTCTCGAACTGAGTTATAGACCTTCTGCCTCAGCAAACAGCAATCTGTGTTTCCATAAGCTCTCCAGATGATTCTGATGCACTCCTGACTTTGGACACACTAGAAGACACCTGGTATTTTCTATCACTACTGCATGACAGGTACTCAGTAAATGCATAGTGTGTTTATTGGTTGGGTGAATAAATAAATTTTCCATCAAAATTAAACTCGAGCATCCCCCCACCACCGCCCTTGAGAATAGCCTCCTTCAGCCTCCATCTTATCTGGCCGTGCCCCTTCACAGGGTTCTGTATCACTGTGTGATGAGATGTAAAGCACTGTAGAAAATCATTAGCTTACTTGGTTCTTTCCATGGCTTCAAATGGCACTACTTGAGGTAGGAACTGTGTTTCTTGACTTCATTTCTGTACCTTCAGCCCAGTGTTTGCTCCACAATAGTAACTCAATTCTCATGAAAAGAAGCAAAGGAGGAAGACACAAAGAAACAACCAGGCAGAGAGTAAAGTAGTCACCAGCCAGGAATTGGTGCCTCCCCAAAGGGTCCTGGACTAGCTGTTTTCTTTGTAAAAAATTCCAGTCAATTCAAAAACTCATGCTTGAAAAGGTCTTTTCTTATTATGCCTGAAATAATGTGCCCTTTCCTCTTGTTCAGTGGTTTTGCTTACTCTTAATTAAATAATAAAATTTGTTTATTAAAATATTTAAGCCCCCTGTGATTTGTCAAGGGCAGCATTTGCTTCCGTTTCTAGATCTACTTGGGAATAGGATAAAGGAATGAAGATGGCTGAACGTTTGAGATGCTAATCCAGTCAGCAGCAGGAGTCTAAGGGTACTGGAAAGTTGGCCTTATATGGGCGAAACTCTATAGAGTAAGAATGTGTGACACTTGCAGAAAATGGTCCCAGCACTTTCCTCTTCAGACAACTGCCTCTCAAGTCACCCAAAGGCCATTCTTATTAGCGTTATGGCCCTTCATTTCCCCTTCCATGGCCCTCTTCAGCACAGCATGTGAAGGATTAGCTCCTACATCTCTACAAGTATTCTACCATAGACCAACAATACCCCAAGAAACAAGGTTTCTTTACTTGTTTTAGTCCACTAGGGCCATCATAGCAAAACACATCAGAAATGCATTTTCTCAGAGTTCTGAAGATGAATGTGTCCATATGTTTGGTTTCTTCTTGGTTTGCAGATGGCCACCTTCTCTTTGTGGCCTCACATTGTCCTGCCTCTGGTATGTGAGCATCCCTGGTATCTCTTTGTGTGTCCAAATTTTCTTTGCTTATAAGGATACTAGATTGGATTAGGGTCCACTACAGTGACCTCAATTTAAATTAATCTCCTCTTTAAAAATCTTATCTCCACATACATTCATATTCTGAGGTACTTACTGGAGGTCAGGGCTTCACCTTATGAATTGAGGGGGAAGGGGAACATAATTCAGCCAATAACGCAGCCAAAAGCAGTATACCATTTCTCCTGTTCCTGGATTGAGTTGGAAGCAGGTTCAGCTATTAATAAGGATCTTAACAGGCAAATCAATACACTTTCTTAGGTAGATTGATGCCCTATTTGTCTACTCTTTTCCCTTTGATTATCTGTACTCAGACTTGGCTGAATCCTTGGATCCCAGCTCAGTCCCCAAAATTTTCAAGCTCTATCCTCTGACTTTTCTGGATATGTTACAAGTGCATAGTTTGCTCCAGTCCACTGCTCCTAATTTTATTTGAAATCTTTGACCATTCCTCAAAACTCCTTCATCGTCAATTAAGACTTTTATGTTTTTGTATGTTTGTTTGTTTGTTTTTTCTTTTCTTTTCTTTTCTTTTTTTTCCTAGAGAGAGAGTAGGCAAGCAGGGTGGGGGGTGCCGTGGGGCTAAGGGAGGGCAAGAGAGAATCTTAAGCAGGCTCCACACTCAGCATGGCACCCTACACAGGGCTGGATCTCACAACCAAAAGATCATGACCTGAGACAAAATCAAGCTTAACCAACTGAGCCACCCAGGTGCTCTTCTCTTTCATCTTAATTATAATAAAATACACATAACATAAAATTTACCATGTTAACATTTTTTAGTATTCAGTGTCATTAAGGACATCCACAATGCTATATAACCATCACCACTATCTATTTCCAGAATTGTTTCTATTAACCCAAACTGTACTCATTAAACAATAATTTCCTGTATCTCCCCATTCCCCAGCCTCTGGCAACCTCAATTCTGCTTTCAGTATTTGTGAATCTGCCTATTCTAGGTTCCTCAATAAGTAGAATCATATAATATTTGTCCTTTTGTATCTGGCTTAATTCACATCATGTTTTCAAAGTTCATACCTATTGTAGCATAAGCCAGAACTTCAGTCCTTAAAAAAAAAAAAAAAAAAAGAAAGAAAGAAAGTACTTCACTCATTTTAAAGGCTGAATAACATTCCATTGTATGTACATTCCACATTTGTCTATCCATTCACCTGTTGATGGACACTTAGATCATTTCCACCTTTTGGCTATTGTGAATTATGCTGCTGTGAATAGTAAAACTTTTTCTGAATAGAGTACTGCAGTGGTTTCAACTGCTTTCCATGAATTTCCATTAGTTTTATATATCAGCATTTCATTTGAGGGTGAAAATAATAGTTTCATTGGTAAAGCAGAGCAAACTAAGGATTTGGAGTGAGACAGGAAATGCCGTTCTGCCTCCTATTTTCTGTGTGAACTTGGGAGAGTAATGTAATTCCTATAGGCCTCAAGTTTTTTATCTGTTAAATGGATCAATGTAATAATTTCTGTTGCCCAGAGTGTCGTGAAATGAAGAAGACAACATATGGAAGTACCTGCTAGAATGTTTGGTGCCAAGTAAGGTAAGAGTGACTGGTAGTCATTGGTTTTCTTTCCAAATGGCCCTATACTCCAGTCCTTACATTTCTAAACTAACCTAGCTGCTTCCTTTATCCCATTGCCACAGGTTGGAGCTTTGTTCTCACTTTTTTCTCTCATCGCTCTTAAGAGTTTGATTTCAGTCTCTTGCATAGATCACAATAACACTCCTTAATTTTCTAACCTGTTTACCATTTCATTAAAAGGTCTAGCCAGCATGTTTATCTTCAAGTCTAGTTTATAAATTCCACTATAGAGAAAGATCATTAGAGAATATATTATAGAGATTCAAGACCATTCATGTCTGTCTGAATTATTTTGAGGCTCATATACTGAAAGGTACTTCTGTGGTATCAAAGACAGTTGGTAAGACTCCCTCCATCCTGGTGAAAGGGCAAAGATAGTTAACTTCTGAGACCCAGAGGGAAGACTTCCAAGGACCAAATCCCTAAACCACTGTTTTACAATTGCAAAGTGGCATTTTGTCACCACACAAATATATGGGAATCCCAGGAGGGCTACAAGCTCACATGCCTAAATTGAGAAAAACATCAGGAGGCCCTGGGATTGGTTCCAATGTGAACAAAAGAGGTACAGAAACACTACTTAACCTAAGACTACCTTGGTGCTCAGTTTGTCTGCTCTGGGTTGAGCCAGTGATAGTTAAGTCATAGAAGGGATAAAAGGGAGCCAGAAATGCCCTGCCTTAATGCAAAGAGCCTTGCACCTGAAAATACAATCTGCACATTTTAAAAGGTTTACTCAGACCTTAATCATTTTAATTTTTAAACCAAGCTAAAAGTAAATAATGATTCAATCAACCGTTTTGGTCTTTTGAAATGAAATTCATGATAGGTCTATTCACAGCCATTCCCAGAAGAGTCAGGTTTTAAGTTCAGCAGGAAAACAATGACAAGAACCGTGACTTCAGGCTCACTTTATTCCAAGTGCTTCGAAGTTTACTCTTAGGCCTTCAGTCAGCTTTTGGAGATCATGGAACTAACTAGAAGTGACACTGCCAGATCAATTAAAAAACCCAACGGTGTTAATACTTAAGAATACGTCTAGATGATTAATATTCAAATGAACCATCTAAATAAATTGGATATTTTGCTATTGTGTTGCAAATTAAGCCATTCTCAGAGGTCAAGTTTTTATATGCCCAGTGGTTTGTAGTGCCAATGATATTGGTAGGTAGACCCTCTCGTGCCCTAGGACTAAAGCAGGGGTCGGTATCCCAGGTGCTAGAAAGGGACCAGCACCTACCTGAAGTGGAAGCCAATAAATGCTGTTGCTGAAATGAATAAATTAATGAACAATCTCCATTGTTTTACGTTTGAAAGCTCTTGTACCAAACTCATCTCAGTCACTCCAGTGCTATCGAGCTCAGTCTTCTACACTGTTTAAATGAGTCCAGTCTTTCCTGGATTTCTCTTGTGTTCTTAAACACAGGAGAGTGTTTTCTTTACAAGTTAGACATTTTTGTTTTCCAACGTAATATTTGGTTTCTAGTTCATTGCTTGTGGATTTAAGGTTTTAAAACAAAGTATCTCTGCTATTATTCCAGTTATTTTCTTCTAATGCTGATCTTGTTAAAAGGGAAAACAAAAACAAAACCCAACATTTGGAATTAAAGGTTTGTTGCTAAGTAAAATGTCCACTAGATGGAACTATTGCTTCAAAAGAATGAGAGCAATGCCTAGAAAAGAGCCCATTTCTAAAAACTTTCTCACTGAAAGTTACATCATAAAAACTGATAATGCCCATTCTTTTAATTTTTTTAAACTGTTTTTTAAACAAAAACGACATTAGCACTTAAAATGAATGCTGTTTGACAGCTTAGCTCTGAAAACCTTTGCATCTGTAAGACTTTTTTAGTTAAGATGTCTCAATACTGAGTTCTATTTTTTTTTTCCCATATATTTCACCGGTTTAATGGAAATATCTTGGTTGTAAAATCTGTCTTAAAATAAGAAGCCTGGGAACTTGCTTAATGAGTCAGAAATAATTCACAGAGCTTAAATAAAAACGCTAAAGCTAAAGGGCTTGCAAAAATATATATATATATAAAACCCCTCAAGTGTGGGAACACACACACACACACACAGATTAAATGCGAGTGTCTATTAGGTATGTCTGTCAAGTGCTCAAAAACACAGTATTGTGCATTCACATACTCTTGTCCAGATTACACAACTGTATTTAAAGGGCCTATTTTACTATTTGCTAATGCAAATGGCATAGTAAATTGCAAATTATTTGTCCACTCCTGTTTGCAGTTGCTGACATGAATATAAAAATTCTCTTTATTAACTGAAATTTGTCATGATTTGCCCTTAGTTTAGTATACTTAAGGCAGCTTCCAAAGCATTTTTGTTATTTTCTTACTACAATTTTTATGACCAATATTTTTAAAGCATTTGCTTACTGTCTTATGGCATATTATGTGTTATATTTAAACATAGCTTTTTGGGTTAATTATTAACTTCTCTTTAAGAAGTGTAATTTGAAGGAAGCCAAGTTGTGATGCCATAGAAAAGCATTTTAGTTTGAGGCTTCAAACCTCCAACTTAATGACAAGCTTCCTCTACATGTCACCCCATAAGTGTAATACTTTCAACAATTGATAAAGAGAAATCAATCAGTCCCTCCACAAACTCTTTATAATCAGAAATATCAAAGACAGCAAGTCTGAGTCACCATGATGTCATTGAAAATAGTTTGGTTCTTTTTTCTCTAGGAAGGCAGAAGGAAGTTTTTTTAAAAAATTAAACTCAAATAGTTAGAATACCTTCTTTTTTTTTTTTTTAAGATTTTATTTATTTATTTGACAGACAGAGATCACATGTAGGCAGAGAGGCAGGCAGAGAGAGAGAGAGAGAGGAGGAAGCAGGCTCTCCACTGAGCAGAGAGCCCGATGCGGGGCTCGATCCCAGGACCCTGAGATCATGACCTGAGCCGAAGGCAGAGGCTTTAACCCACTGAGCCACCCAGGTGCCCCTAGAATACCTTCTTAAAGGGTTTTTCAAGACCCTCACTACTGAAAAATATCTTTAACGTTTTAAGAGTAAATATTCTTCCTTGGATAATTTACTTGACAGTAAAATTTAGTAAAGAAATGAAGGTTCTCAAAAACTAATATAGTAATTTTATATCCTTCACTTAAATCATTCGTCAAAATGAAGTTTCAAATATTAGGTTTTGATTATTATATGCACAAATACAAAAGCAGTTCACACTTAATTAAATTTACTTTTGAAACATTTAGAAGCTTATTTTCCAATCCTAAGACTAGCAAACTAAATTCACTTATGAGGGGATTGTGGGCCAATTTGTTATAGAAATGACTGCACGCCGTTGATGTTTGGTTTAAATAGTAGACATAGAGCTGAAGGCAGCCTCCTCACATGATTTTTAGTTATAAGTTCAAAACCACACACCCTTGATTTCAGTGTTTGAATAACTGCATTCCCTTACCTGTTGAAACTCGCAATCAGCCCTTCATTTGTTAGTCAATATTTCTCAAATTCCTAATATATCTCCTTTAGCATTCAACGTTTTACGTGTCTATTTTTAGTATGCTGTCATACCTTTCCAATATGATTTCCAAATATTCTACTTTTTAAACACTAAAATAAATATATCTTCTGTAACTTCCCACCGCTCACTGAAAACAAGTCCAACTTGGGTCTGATGTGAGTGGCTTTCTCCCACTTATATTTTGAGATTTATCACCTACTATGCGATGTATCTTACATTTCACTCAAATATTATCTACTCATTGTTCTCTAAACACTACCTTCACTTTATTGACATTTCCCTTTCCTTAAACTCTTCTCTTGCTAGCTAAGGGTCTACACCTCTGAGTTTCTTGCATACTTCCAGACGTATCTTAGATTTTACTTCCTCTATGAGGTTCTAGTCCATCCCAAATCAGAAGCAACTTTTTCAGTCTCTGAGCTACCATTCATTGCCTTAAGTAATTCATGTCATGTATCACTTTCTCCTTAATAACAGGTTTATTTGCATATGTTTTATCTCCTTCTTCTAACCTGAGAGAGGACTGAGATCTTGGCAAATTCATCTTTGTGTCTTGAAAGCTTTTACTACACTATCCTTTGTTACCCAACCATCTGGACTATCATCATTCCTTTCTCCTGCTACTTGGAGGGGATTGCCTCTTTGTGGTAGAGGCTAAAGCTTCCACCACCATCTCATACCCTCCCTCCCACTTTTTAGGGATCTCCTGCCACTGGCTATTCTCTTCTTTGCTGGCTTCTTTGCAATGGCATATATTTATGCTTAAGTCTTTCCTAAGCCTTCTTTTCAACCTCATACACACTTTCAACTAGCACTCTATCTCTCTTCTCTCCCTAAAAGTCAAACTTCTTGAGAGGCATTTCTACACATGCTGTCCCCATGATTACAGCCCCCACTCAGTTCTGAATCCTATGTGATCTGGCTTCCATCCCCATCACTCAGGTGAAAATGTTCCCACAGGAGAAACTGGTGACCTTCTGGTTCCTAAATCCAATGGATACTTCTCAAATCCTTCTTCATTTGGCCACTCTAGATCACCTAACACTATTGGCCATTCCTTCCTCTTTCAAGTGCCCTCTTACCTTGAATTTCTGTGACATTTTATGTTTCTGGATTTCCTCTTGTGTCTTAACCCATCTCTTAAAATGTGGACTTCAGTCAGTGTGCTGTCCTTGGTCTTCTGTTCTAAGCCTACACACTTTTCCTGAATGGTCATCTAATCCACAGCCTCAGGGGCTAGATTGGTGATTTGTGTATCTTTGTCTGACCTCCATCTTAGTCTTTTCTTCTGTGCTTTATACTCTCATAAAGTCTGCTGGATTTTTCTGTTTGAATGGTCCATATGCACCCAAAGTACATGTTCTAAGACAAACTCATCAAATTTTCTCCTTCACCCAAATCTATTGCTTATTTTTTGTTCCTAATTTCATTGAAAGGCCGTACCAATTATCAAGCTTCTCAAGCCAGAAACCAGAGTATCTTCCCTGGAGTCTTCCTCTCTTTTATTCCAAAAACTCTACCAAACACTAAGCCATACTAATTCTACCAAGTATAAAACTTTTGAATATGGCCCCGCTTCTCCAATCTCTCTCCCATTACCCTGGTTAAGACAACCATAATTTCTTACCTGGATTTTTACCATGTCTTCTAACTCACTCTGCCTCTCGTCTTAGTTTCCGACAATGCATTTTCCACACTGAAGGTTCAGTAAACCTGACAAATACAAATCTGATTATCTCCCCTGGTTAAACACATCAATCACTCTAATGACTCCTAGAACAAAATCCAACTTCCTCAAAATCGTTTATAATAGTGTCCATAACCTGAGCACTGCTCACTTCTCTGGCCTCATCTGTCGCCATACCCTTTCAAACCCAACATTCCAACTCTTCTAAGGTCTCCAAGTTCCCTCAATATACCATGCTCTCTCACCTCGGGCCCTTTCCACGTTCTGTTCCTTATGTCTAGATCACCATTATTCTTACCTCTTAACCTCTTCGAAAGGCTAATTCCTTCCCATCTATCAAGACTTTCACCTTATACATCTCTTCCCCCAGAACATCTCCATTTACCTACCACACCTGGGTCATACCTCCAACAGCATCTTACACTTTATAGATTATACTTAATTGTTCTTGCCTATTTACAAACACTGGTATGCTCAGAAATTGGTATGTAGGGGCGGTGTCTTATTTTTTGTACTGTCCTAACCATAGCGCCTGATATGGTACCTGGAACAGGCAGTGAATAATACATATTGAAGTGATTGTAGGTGCTCAATAATGTATATATGTACGAATTCTGAAAAGTAATCAAACCTACCACGCTGGGGAGAAAAAGGACATCTGTCGTTGGTTAATAGTTTTTGTGTGTGTGTGTTGCATTATTTGTTGTTGTTGCTGTTGTTGTTGTTTGCCATATGACTATCACTAGGAAAACAATGGTGATTTCATCTAAGAGGTCAACTACATGGTCATACACATAAGCTCCATCACAGAATAGTAGGGCAATTCTATCAACCTATACTTTGACAAGTACATAGATGGGCAGCTCCTACACAGGTTGCCACATCATAATATGTGGGTCATCCTATCATAATCAATAATGACCTCTAAGAGGATCAAAATAAATGAATTGGCTACGAGACAGTCTGTACACCCCATAAATTCAAACCCAGCCTGTGTATGCATTTATATATACTAAGATTTGTATTAAAGAAGCAATTTGTACAGGTTATACTGAATTACTGGAGAAATCACTTTACTTTGTGCTGGATGATTCTAACCATTCACAAATTAAAAGTGAATTCTTCAGCACATAGATTCACATGAAATCTAACATTTTTAACTATCTAAAATAGCTAACTGTATAAAAGAAGTAAATAAGTAACAGTGTGTTTTAATCCCAGAAAGTATTCAATACTTAATTTGCAATAGCTGGACAAGAAAGGGTCATCTTTCTCAATTTTCTCACTGTATAGATGAGGAGAAAGGAGTCCCAAGAGGTCAGATTTCATCATCCAGGTCACACCACCACATAGGAGCAAATCCCCATCCTGTTAGTAGGATCACAGTGGAAACCACTGTCACACCTTCCTACACAGGGCTTTTTCCATCACACTGTGCAATTGCTGACCTCCCTCATTTCCCTTCATTTGCGCCTCATGTGAATGCCCTCCTCCTGGCTCAGAATTTCTAAGTCTTGCAACATTGAGATATGTATTGCAATGACATATGTTGTCTAGCTGGGTTTGTAAAGAAATACTATTGCTACTAACAATAAAATCTTATCTGAAACCACAATGAAAAAAAAAAAAAACACAGATAAGATCAATGGATAAGTTTTCCATTTAAATCTTCACACTGTGCAATTTAAATCTTCATTGTGGAATCCCTGAAGCCTTTTCAAAGGTCTGAAAATATCTAGAGAGCAGAGTTGGAAAACTATTCTGGCCTAAGGGAAGTGGATATTTGGCAACAGGAGTTCTGAATTCTGCCATTCTCCTTGAGCTTGAAGAGAGCCCGCTAACATAGCAATTTGGCATTCTTATGTGCCTTAATAGTGTTGAGGGTTGTTGTGTTTTCTTTTGTTTTTATCACAAGCAAGCACTAAATAATTAACACAATAAAATATTAATACAACTCAGAGCTCATCCAAGACAAAATAATAGAAATTTGGGGGAGAGGGGCTCTCATGCTTTCTTTTCTTTCTTTGTAGCCTTACATGCAGTCATTCAACATTTTTCTAAAATTATGTTTGTTTGTTTGTTTGGTAGTCTTTTCCCCTAAGGGGGCTTGATTCCTAGCATCTCGGCTATTACTCCTGCCACTTAGAGACCTGACCTTGGTGAACCAACAGACAAATTTTTCTTTTTATTAACATAGTTTATGTTTCAGGCACTGGCCAGCCATAAAAACATTCACACACGTCATCGGCAATGCGTCACTTTCCTCCTATTCATGACTCCAAGTCCACTCCATATTTCAATTTCTCAGTCATTCTTCAACGCTTATTTTGCATTCCTAGCTCTCTCATGAAGCCATGTCCAACACACCCAAAGGAGGCTGAGATCGCTTCATCCTTTTTACCCCATGGCATTTTGCTCAGACTCCTTTTATCATATTTGGGTTCATCACACAGCTTTCCCAGTACTTGTCTTCTCTCTGCTCTGCCATCCACTCCTCTCCACAATGCTCACTTCTATTTTTTTTAAGATTTATTTATTTATTTGACAGAGAGAGAGAGCATGAAGAGGGGAGGGGAGGAGCAAGAGGAGAGAGAGAAGCAGACTCCCCGCTGAGCAACGAGCCCAATGTGGGACTGGATACTGGGACCCAGGGATCTGTGGCTAGTGGAAGGCAGAGGCTCAAACCAACTGAGCCACCCAGGCGGCCTGTACACTTCTAAGACAGTTGTGGTGTCACTTACCTATGCATCCACCAAAGCAACTAGCCCAGTGCTTTGAAAACAGAATGGGCTTTAGGAAAGACAAAATCCTAGCCTAAAGACAAATCCTAGCCTTATATATTTTTTTAACCTCATCTGTTGGTGATATAACTTTTCTGTATCTCAATTTCCCCAACTACAAAATGGGGAGAAGAGCTATTTATAATACTTTGGCTAAGACAGCAAATAATACATGTAAGGCATATCATTATTTACTACATCATTGGTTTAATTCACATAGTATGGAGCTTTGGTCTCCTTTCTGGCCTTTAGGTTACTGTGGTTGCAGTAACAGTCTTCCCTCCAGGCATCGATGGATATGTGGCCCAGAGATTGGCCTATAAACTCTGGTTTATAAAGGCAGATTTTTTTTTTTTTCTATCCAATATGTTTTTTTAATCCTTTGCACACCTAAGTCAGTGCAATATGATGGAAAGAACAATTTAGAGCAAGAAACCCTTGCTTTTAACCTAAGCTTTAACTGACTGCATGATGCTGAGGAAGTCAGACATTTGCATTAGTTAAAATGAGGAGAATCCTGCCATATTTACTTCACAGGCTTTTTGCAAAGAGCAGAGAGAATTAAGGAAGTTGGAGCCATTTGAAAACTGTAGAAAGCAATACAAATATGAATTAATTTTTTTTTTTAATTTTGAATAGGTAATATAAACCTTGCATAAAAATACAAATTCACAGTGACAGGCAAGTCCTCTCCCAGTCTTGTTTCCAGCCACTAGGATCTCTCATTCAGGATAAGAGATGTCTTCAGTTTTTAATTTATACTCCCACAGATATTATATTTATATGAAATTTATTATGTACCTTTTAATAAACTCTTCAACTGCCCCCCACACCTTTCTCCAACCTAAGGTTCCACTTAACACCTTTAAAGCCAGCAACACCCAGGACTGACACCTACAATTGGCCGACTTGCTCTGTTAACTGTATTTACTACTAAGAGTCACTCAGTCACTGAGAAAAATTCTGTCACAAGTCTGAAAAGACCATCAATTCTTGGCACACAATCCCCACAGGGAACACAGGGCCCAGTGAAGCCCAAAGTTGCTACCTCTTCTGTTCAGAATGGTAACAACTTAAATGGTCCCTATTCTCACACATTCCAACTGAAGCTGCAATCCACTGGAAATCAATTGTTTTACTTCTCTTCTACATGCCCTTGCTTAACTTAGATGTATATGAAATTATTTATTTGGATTATCCCCTCTATTCACTTGAAACAAGTATACCTGAAACCATCCCAGTCTTTGGCAGACACGTATGTGATATACCTCCTACCATATTCACAAGATTATTGTACTGATGAGCTGATTTAAGTGTCCCTATTACAGAGCGCTTCCAAACCTTGAGGTGAGAGGTCTGTATTATGTTATATAGTTTTCATATCAGAGGGTCTCCCTAATCTTAACCTACTCCAAAGGTGGTAAACCCTGAAACTTCTTCAAGATTGTATTCTTTAAAGCCTTCTGGGGGGTACATCCTGAACTGCAAAGATCATGCCTCAAATGATCAAGATTACTGTTATATTGTTATTTTATCATCTATGTTACCCTTCAGTCATTACCCTTCAGTCACATTACTGACAAAATTTCTTCAATAAGAATGGAGCCAATATAAAAATTTGAATTTCTTTTCAACCAAGTAATAATAATATGTGTCAATCAAGGTCCATCAGAAAACAGAAGTCAGATCTGAGAGAATTTAATATAGCCAAGTATGAAAGAATTGGAAAGGGCACACTAAGGGCAAAAAAAGGGGGGGGGGGACACCTAAGACTCAGGTGGCAAAAGAGAAAGCAGTGGGCTCTTATGGGCCCAAAGGGAAGAGGTGGAATTCTCAAAGCCAAGAGCCTGGAGTTGAAGTGGGGAGGCACGCCAAGCTATGGAAATGCCCACTCTGAGGGCGAGGCCCAATCAGGCTCACGCTGCCGTCATTGACAGATGGGAGAGAACGGCCTGCGAACCCTACTGAACCCGGACCCCCAGTCCCTGAGGACCCGCGGCGCTGGTGTCCCTGAGGGGGTGTCACAAGTCTGCCTCTATGGGCTAGGAACACCGTTACCTAGGACCAAGGGTTGCTACTGCAAAATCTGGCCACTGCCAAGGCGGGGCGGGGGGTGGGGGGATAGGGGGTGTTGCGCAGGCAGGAAGTGGTCTGGATGAGGCACGGAGGCACAGGAAGGAAAGCAGCAGGGGAGTAAAACAGGAAGCATTGAGGAAGGAATGTGCTCCTTCTCTCCCTTTCAGCTTTGCATGATCCCCCCCATCACTAAGCCGCTGGCAAAGCAGAAGTGGGTTATGCAGGGTCCCAGCCTCAACACCACAAAACGGGAGGGGGGGGTGTACAAAATGGAGTGAAAAGAATTTAATACCAGACACAAAATGATACATAAGCAACATACACACATATATTTGAAAGGGAGCCTCATCTATGTTTAGACTTCAGGAAAAGCATCATTTCCAAGCCGTAGCAATAAGGTAAAAAAATGAAAGTTCTCTCATTGTTTTAGGAAGATTTGTGAACTTTCCGCTGCTTCTTAAATATTGATCAATGGAATGTGTAAATTACTCTCTTCTCCACTTTTGAGGTAACAATAATATTCTAGAGGTGTTCAATAAAACACTACAATATTACTCTTAGTTAAGAATTAAGTGGAATGTAAATCCTTTCTCCATCTCCACTCGGAAGTGGAACTATTCTTCTACCTTAAATGAATGTTTGTTTCTTTAAATGCTTGAATTAGGTGTTTCACCCACAGAAAGATGTCATATAAAAACAAGCCACTTTGTTTTTCCTTTAGATTAAAATAAATTAAGTTAGCCTTTAATTTGGTTCTTCCCATTCATATTAGAAAAATGATTTTCTAATTCGGTGGAACAAAGATAGTGCAAGAAATCTGCAATACACCTGGAGGGGTGCGTGTTTACGTGAGTGTGTGTATTTATGTCCAACAGAATTTATGAGACTTGGCATCCCAAAATAAGAGCAAGAATTAGAATAAAACTGTCCATCCATAAAAACAAAAACAAAAACAAACAAAAAAACTGTCCATCCATTCCTCTACTTGACCTAATCCTGTAAAAGTCAGCCCCAAACATATCCCCAAAAACATGAAAATGAATTTCCAGATTCATATCACCTCTTTTGAATTATGTTGATGACTCTGTTTTTTGAGCCTGTGATTGAGTCAAGATGGATTAGAAATGGCCACAAATTCTTTACAGTTCATCCCACAAGGAATGGAGTCTACTTCCTCATTTCTTGACTCCCCAGTGGCTTTGTGAGGTGCTTTTATCAACAGAATGAGGCAGAAGTGACAGTGTGAGAGAGACCTCCATTCCAGATGTCAAGGGCCTTTTCCTCACTTCTGCCCCTTTTCTTCCAGGCCTTGGGGTTCACTGCCTATTGTTTTCCTATATTTCCTGTCTCTTTAGGATCTTTCAGGAACTTCCCAACACTGTGGATTAGACAAGATTTCCTCCTGCTTTCTTCTCAGCCTAGGACTATCTCATTTCACGTGCATGCAAAGCAGCAATGGCATGAGATATTACTTTAGACTGGTTCTATGACAAATATTTTATTTTTTTAATGTGTATGAGAAAAGAAGAACATAACCAGTATATGAAACAGATATTACTGTTTAGGTTGCTAATTTCCCTTTTAAATAAGCTATTTAGTAAAAAAGAAGGTCTGCAGTTTAAACAAATCAAGTAATAGTAGAAGTTATGTTTAAATACAGAAAACTTTGGGGAAATTCTGCTTTAAGGCAGATTGGCTCAAATCCCACTTGTTGCAAATATACAATCTAAATTACTTTCTCTCCTTTTCCTAAGAGGACTCCTCTACCTTCAAGATCTTGCCTGCTTCAGCTTTCTATCCTTTTCTCTTTCACTCAGATGGAAATCAAGCTCTTCTTTGAAGCTTTCCTAACTGGCAAGGAGATAGAAATTCTTGAAGTATAGTACCTTGCCCACACCCACCACCAGTAAATGTCATTGTCCCTACTTCATTTTGTTTTCCATTGTATAAATATTGGCACTATGATGTCACTCTAGATTTGGTTCTCAGTTACTCGATTTGGTGCTAGATTTTTTCTTCTTGGATTTCTCCACTCCTCTGATACATTCGCTCTTTATTTTCTTGCCTTCTTTACCTATTAAATCTTCTGCCTCTGAGCCCTCTACTACTGTCCTTCACCTTAACCATTTTGCTACCTGACTTTACTTTCTCCTGACTCTCTATTTTAAACTCTTAACCACTACCTCTTCTTCTCTTCACTGCTCCCTCTGCTCTATCCCTATTTCCCCACTGCCTTCCTTCTCCTTTCTTCTCCTACATGTGTCTTGCTGGACTCGCCTCAAAATAGAGAGGACGAGCAAGTAGGAGGCTCATAAATGTGTTTGTTCATGCAAAGATAGAGTCAGGCATTTTAGCACTTTTGAAGGTCTTTCTGCACTTGGATCCTGCTGGATTTGTATCACTTATTCCCTTAAGAACTTTCTCAGTCAAATTACGAACATTCTGGTCTAGAATTGATTGGATATAAGATTATCTTTAGTTTTTGAATGAGACTCAGTGTTTAACACAAATTACATATTCCTCATAGGTCAGTGTGCAATTTCCCACATAGATAAGGTCATTGAGAAGTTCTTTCAAAATCAGAATGATATTCCTATGTTTTGACAGATGCACAAATTAGTTTTTTGGAGTTTAGAAGTTCAAGTGACCTCTGAATTTCCAACCTATTTGAATGTTCATGATGTTATTTTCTTCTAATTGCAGAAAAGTGCTCAACCCTTCAGCTGCAGTTTCTTCATAATAGGAATTCCCTCCGATTTTGACTGAGCACTGTCAGGTTTAGGAACTGAAACGGATACAGCGCCATTATGATTATCACGCTAAGAGAGATATATGTACTTAGAATACAGACAGCTACTGACAAAAGGCTAGAAAGACAAAAGAGAAAAATTCAAGATTCTATATTGTTTATATTCTATGGGGGAAAATGTCATATAAGGATTAATCTGAAGAATGAAGATTATTTAGGTTAAATTACCTAAGCTTACATAAGCAAAAATCAGAATTTTCCTTTAGAACACCAGTTTCAGAGTCACATTGGGAGTCCATTGGAATGAAAGCTGTTTTCCCAAAATAATTCCAGTGATTCAATTACAATTTATTATCCAGAAAAAATGGCTTAACTCCTTTTACATGACCTGAAATAATTCAATCTTTTTCTTCAATAGAGCATAATGAGAGTTGAGAAGTTATGCTCAGAAAATGAGAACCGCCTCTGTTTCTCATTACCTTGAACATACAGATTTTCAATTTTACAGAGTAGTGATTCATATTTGATCTAGTTTTACAACAGAATCTGATTTGGCACACTGAAGGAAATATTAATACATTTCTTTCCTAGACATGGTGTTTAAAACGAGAAATGTGACAAAATCCAGCCTTAACTGCTCTAATCCAATAAGGAATTTAGTGTATCTGAGTCTGATAACACACACAAAGAAGCTTAATGGAATTTTTAAATAATGCTATCCTATTCAAGAAAAGTTTTATTTTCTCAAAGAGAACATATTTATAAGAAATAGCTGAAAATGGATGTGGATATAACTGGAGTTGACTTATTCTTTAATTATTTAGTTCATTCCCCACATTTGGGAGGCACCACCTCGAATCTATTCCAAAAAGGGAGAGGACAGTGTCATAGAAGAAATTGCTGACTGGGTTCCAATTTCTTCTTGGCAAGAAATACAACAAATTCTGACAGCCTCAGTAGCCACTTCTCTAAAATGGGCATCATGATATTACCTCTGGAAGATGGCTCTTGGGAGACTAGTGAGCAGTAACAGTAGAGGCATGTAGACACCACTCAGTTAATACAAGGTTTAGACAGTCAAAGGTTAATGAGGAGAGACCTTTTCTTTTTTTCTTTTTAAGTAATTGAGCTCTAGGGTTAACAAATCACTAGTAATGAAAACTGGTTGAATCAAAGGTATGTAAATCATATTTCTATTTTTTCTTATGAGCTGCACATGTTAAAATTTTTTAAATTTTATTAGGCCTCCTATCCATCCCATTTTTCATAGACAAGCTCATTTGCTAAGTACCCTGAGGGAAGGTCCTACACTGTGTCAGTTGGATGGAGTTTAAATGGTTGTCTAGTGAAAAGCTCAGGCGGCTAACTCAGTCTGGACTACTCCACCTCCGTCTGGTTTAATCTTCTAGACTTGGGACCTGAGAAGTTTGACACCAACTGATAAACTGGGAAACTTTTGTGAAGAGTATGTGTGGTTACATTTGCTCTTATGGAGTGCCAACAAGGAGCCGCCAGATCAAATGCTGTGGTGAGACCCTCTTCTAAAAACTGCCCATTAACCTGACAGCACCAAAAGGAGAAAAATGAATCTGAAAATAGTTGCCACAAAAGGCTCCAAATAATATAACAGCCTGGAGAGTTGGTTAAGTACAGAAGCTTTGGACCAGCCCCCAGCCTAGCCACTTGTGCCTCTAACTCTTCTTCCTCAGCTGAGAAATATGGAAAATTATGTCCTTTTCACTGGCTATTTTAAAGAATAGACTAGAAAGAATTTATAAAGGGAAGGGTACTAGGTAGAGTACATTTTGTCAAACACAAATCACTCATTTTGGTCATCCTAATGAGCAGGTTCTGAATGTTCCTTTCATGTTATTTTTTTCACTTAAAAAATGGCCTTCTGATTAGGTAGAGGCAAAGGATTTATGTAAATTGAATTTAAATATAAAGTGAATTTAATCCAGGGAGTAAGAACTGCCAATTATTTAGTATGTATTCTTGTATCAGGTACTTTACATATTTAAAACAGTCTAATTCTGACAACAACCCTATCAGAGAAATTTTATTATCCCCATTTTACAGATAAGAAAACAGAGCCTCAGAGGGATCAAATAATTTTCCAAGTTCACACAGTGACAGAGTTATTAAGAGGCAATGTAGGAAATCATACCCAAGACCTCTGACTCAGAAGCCTCTGTTTTTTCCACTCTATCTCATGCCATTTAAAAAATAACCAGGCTTTGTGTCTATGTGGCCTTAAGGCAGTATGATATCACTGGCATGGAACTATATGGTTGTTGGGTCAAACTGCCCGCATGAAAAAGTCTTCTTTTTAGCTGTGCCTAAACAAGCCATGAGATATAGAAAATAAAACAATTTTTAAACAATCCCACATTATAGGAACATATTAATCACATACCCCTGACTCCCTGTTATAGCTAAGACATTCAATAAATATTTATCTGCCAGATCCTGAGGATATGTTATTAAAAAGACAGAAGGTACCCATTTCTTTCAGCCCTTTTTATACTCCAGATTTTCTCTTCTATTTTTGTTTGCATGGACCTTTAGTATCCTTACAATGTTTCTGCGAGCCGAGGCTTGAGCTGTTTGTCACCGCTATATAATTTATCTGGTGCAGGGTGCTGAAAACAGCTATCCATGCTGATTTGGTCAAACAGCCTGGACCAAAGAACAGTGATAGGATACCACAGGCTGAGACTCAATGTCATGAGTAGATTTCTTCTTCTAGAACATAGGAGGTTCTCAGGAAATGTTTTCTGGATTGACATTAAAAAAATATTTTAGTTTTTCCAGTACATAACTAGTAAATATATCAGAAATGTTCCTTTTACTAATTGATATATTAAAATATATATTAAAATGCAAGGGTATATTGAAGTGCAATGAATGAACAGATATACACTTTGAAGTGAGACAAATAGGGGATTTTTTGTAAGAGGAACTCATCTACTATGATCAAAAGAAAGTGTCTTTTACAAACCAGGAGTGTTTTTTTTACAAACCAGGAGTGTTTTTAAGTGTAGCAAACGGTGCTTGCTTTAATGTTTTATTTATTTAAGTCTTCCTCATTGCCAAGAGGATCAAGTCCAAACCTCTTCTAACATGGCCACTCCAATCTGTCCAACCTATGTATCTAATTTTTCTGTATTAATTCCATTAGCCAAATCCATCCTAACCAAACTGTTCTCTTCCCCGCCTCTTAATGCCTCTTGGTATTTCCTTCCTCTGATCCTTTGCTGACGACATTCTGTGACTTCGATACTCTCACCCTCTTCTCCATCAATCCAAACCTTTCCCAAGGTGAGTAAGTTCTGTTTTATGATGTTTATTACTCCCTTGGCAATTACTCCCTTGGTGTCTGATGTTGTGACCGAAATTTGAAAACTAACTTATTTGGCATTATTGTGCTATAAGCTCTCTAAGGGCAGGGCTCACTTCTGTCTTTTTAATAACATATCCTCAGGATCTGGCAGATAAATATTTATTGAATGTCTAAGGAAAGGAAAGAAAAAAGTCTGAACTCTTCTTACAGAGTTGTCCTGGGCAAATATTATTCTATGTATGTTTTAGTATCTCTTTCAGTGGTGACCACAGTGCCTTGAACAAAGTAAGAATAAATTTTCTTTTCCATGTACTAAATTAATCTTTGAAAATCCATGCAAAACTATGTTTGAGGTTTTTAACAAAATTTCAATTTTTTTTTAGTCCAGTGATGCTTTTATAAGATAATGGTGATTCTGATTTAAGTTAATGTATTTAAATGTATTATAGCAATTTTTAAATATACCATTTTACTTCTCAAACAAACTAAAACACAAGGAAATTATGTTGATCAATATCTACACCTTTATAATTAAAGTGATTTAATTAAGGCAATTTTCTCTAGTAATGGCTTCTTTGTAACATTCCCTATATATGTCACTTCCTAAAGTAACTTAAGTCCCCAATAGGTAACATTCCCTCGATACGTTCTTTCTGTTCTTTCTTCCTTCGAAACTTCATTGACTTCACAGCCCTGTTCTGTAGCCCAAGATAACTGATCTATCTTTTGGGTATCTACTTAGATGTTACTTTCTTCGAGAATATTTTCCTGAGGTCCCATTCCCACCTTCCTCATGGGCATGCACAGAATACCGTCCCCGCTCCCCTTATTATATCACATGGTAATTACGTAATTCTCCACTAGACTACAGCTTCTGGAAAACACAGGCCCTGTCTATTCTTTTATTCTAGCAGCTAGCATAATGGCATATAGTAGGTGTTTTACAAATATTTATTACAAGAATGAATGCCCTCAGGAAGAATGAAAGGTGACTTGGGCTTAACGTTTCAACTTTACATTGGTTCAGCGTGTAAGAGTCATGAAATTAGAAGTAATCATTAATTTCCAAGGAACTTTAGAGAACCAATTCAAGAATTTCATAAAAACCTTTGCCATGGAGAGGGCAGGATGGGGTGGGAAAGGGATTGAAACTGAGCCAAAAGACAAAAGAATGCCCAGTACTGATTCAGTGGTATGGGCAGGACTAGGATACTGTTCTGTCCAAGCTCCAGGATCTGTACGATGGTTTCCACCAGTTCTTTTGTCCCAGTCCCCAGAGTGGAGATGTTAATCACAACACTCTGCGAAGTTACATATATGTCTAGAAACTGTCTGGGTATGTGTAAAATAAGAAATATGTTGTACAGATACAATTAAGCAGTGGCCAATCGGTAGGTAGAATACTCTAATAGTATCAATGACTTTCAGTCTATTTGATCTTTCCAACAGTCATCTTTCAGTCTATTGCTAATGTTTCAAAATCTATTTTCATGATCGAGCCTATTCCATATGACAGGGGTTCTCAGGAACACTTTATAGTCTTAAAATTATTGAGGATCCCAAGGAGCTTGGTTTATGTGGGTTATTGCTATCAGTATTCATTATGTTAGAAATTAAAACATAAATTTTAAAAATATTCATAGATTTATTTTAAAATAACTGTGGTATATCTGCTACATGTTACCATAACATTTCTTTCTGAAAATAACTATATATTCCAAAGAAAATAATTTAGTGAGAAAAGTGGCATTGTTTTACATTTTTGCAAGTCTCTTTAATGTCTGGCTTAGTAGAAGACAGCCGGATTCTCATATCACTTCTATATTCAATCTGTATTGCAATATGTTGTTTTATTTGAAGTAGATGAAGAATATTCCATTTCACACAGATATGTAGTTGGAAAATGAAGCAGCATTTTAATAACACTTTTAATAATTCTGGATATTCTTCTTTGATGCTATACCAAAATTCTACAAGTGGTAGTTTCTTAAATCTTCTAATTGCAGTGTGGAATACGAAACTGTGTCACTTAATTTTTCATACTCCATTATATTAAAATTCTTCGAACCATCTTGTACTTTGAATGGTTCTTTAACTTCATGAATGATTTTATAGCATCATCCATCATTGGTCATTTGGAAAATACTGGTTCACTGAGTCTTGTAGAGCTTCCAAATGTCAATATATTTCATTGTACAATATCAAAAACATATTAATTAAAATGATCACAACCTTAGTACAAAAGGCTTTGAATATAGGAAAGCTACCAAGCTCATGGTGGCAGAGACAAGTTTTATAAATTCTTTATTTTTTACTTGAAAGCCCATATTTTTCATTGAAAATAAATACTTCCAGTTGTTAACCTTGAAGTGACAGGCTCACTTAATTTGTTTTGAAAAAAAAATTTGCAAAACATCCAAGTGTAAATAACCATAGCTTGTCTGTCAGTTGTTCTTTCAAGTAAAAATATGTCTCATGGAAAAAAGCAGCTAGTTCAGCTCACAACCCAATTACCCAATGGTTTTAATTCATGACTAACACTGTGCTTTAGGATGCCACAGAAGAATTTTATGTGTGCCTCCCATTTTGCCACACAGAATATTAAAAAGACAGAGTGAAGGGTTGAAATTTAATAAAATGAATAAGTTTTACTGCTTCATCAAAGACATTCTTAAGTGAAAGTGACATTTGTGGCAGTGGAGACTACAACTACTAGGAAGTTTGTTTGGTTCCACTGTCTTGATCCATGCTAAGGTGATAGCAGTTTTACCCATCACTGCTTTTGTACTATTAGTAATGTCAACAAAGTAAAAAAAAAAAAAGAAAATTAACATCTTAGAACTAATATAATAATAACTTTGGCCTTGCAGAACTCCCTGAAAGGTTTCAGGAACCCCCAAGGGATCTATGGACCATACTTTGAGGATTGCTGCTTTAAGACACAGACTTGTACAAGGAGTTCTCTTACACAGACTTTAATTATATTCTTAGTTTTATAATCATTTTGGGCTTTCCTCTTCAGTTAAATAAAAATAAATGTCATAATCTAAAAGTAACCTCATAAATAAATAAATCTCTGCCAGACACTTGAATATGGCATACAACCTCATCCTCACAAAACATCTATAAGTCAGCTATAATTTGTTCCATTTTTATACTTGAAAAACAAAACAAAATACTGAAGCTCAGTAAGGCTAACCTATTTACCCCATAGCAAATAATTACCTGAGTCTAGAATTAAATACAAGTCTGTCTGACTAAATAATGCCTTCTAATATGACATATCACTCAAGTCTGAGGATATTTAATACATATATATTTTTTTAGAAGACAGGTATATTCATATATGCAAATCCTGATGTTCAAAACAGAAATATTTTTAGGGACTTTCATAAAAACAACCTTCACAGAGTTCTTCTAGAACTTGCCACATAGATTTAGTCTGTCATGAATTGTCTGTGTTAATGATAAGTCACTTTCACACCTTTTGGACTCCGTTTCTTTCTTTTTTTTTTTTTTTTTTTTTTTTTTTTTTTTTTTTTTTTTTTTTTAAAGATTTTATTTATTTATTTGACAGAGAGAGATCACAAGTAGATGGAGAGGCAGGCAGAGAGAGAGAGAGGGAAGCAGGATCTCCGCTGAGCAGAGAACCCGATGCGGGACTCGATCCCAGGACCCCGAGATCATGACCCGAGCCGAAGGCAGCGGCCTAACCCACTGAGCCACCCAGGCGCCCTGGACTCCGTTTCTTTCTAATGGCAATTTTAAAGCATTATCTCAATCTCTGGTTTATTCAAACTCCCCACTAATTCTGTGAAATTCATGGGCCAGGTAGGGTGCCCTGGGCATACTGAGGAGGGAACTGACCCTCAAAGAACTTCATAGACTTCTCAGCCTTTCCCTGTCCACCTGTTTTTCCCTCAGTATCATCCAATTAAGACCAAGTGTCTCGCGTAAGAAAGCAAACAAAAATACAACTTCTACATAAGTGCATTTCTTTTAATTTTTTCTCCTTTCCCTCAAGGCCAAACTGTTAGGGAAAAGAGTTGGTGTTCTCTGTCCCCATGATCCCACCTTCTCTACCTGCTATGATCTGGATCCTTCATACACATAAATTATAAACTACAGTTACTTAGGTGAAGATCACTGAGACATTTGTAAGGAGTAGCAGTTGCTTCTCAGGTTGGCTGTCTTGATCATTCTGCCACATTCTGCACTGGTCAACAGTCCCTTCCTCTATTGGCTTCATCAGCCTTGCTCTCTCCTAGTTTCCTCTTCTTTCTCTGGTCTTCAACTCTTCCTTTTGCAGGTTCCTCTTCTTCCATCTATCCCTACGTGAATGGAACATTGGTGCTCTGCCATGTTCCATCCTATCTCTTCCTGGCTGTGTTCGTCTTCTCCCTGGCTTTAAGAAATACCTGAAGGCTGATGATCCCTGATGGATCATCCATTTTGGATTTCTCTCTCCGGAACACTCCTTCCAACAGCTTACACAGTGCTGAGCTCAGATACCCCATTTGCCCCCAACTCAAGAAGCTTCAAACAGAACTCATTACATTCCTACCATAACTGCTCCTTTCTATATGTCTTTTCTCTTGGCAAATAGCATCATCTCCTGCCTTCTTGCCCCAACCAGAAATCTCCATGTCAGTCTAGACTACTCCTATTCCCCATTATCCTCAATATAAACCATTACGTCCTGTCTGTTCTATTTCCTAAATATCTCTAGAGCTGTCCTAACCTCCAGTTGGCACTTCCATTGCCTTAGTTGAGCCCTAAATTTTTCTCTAGAAATAACCTCCTCACTGCCATCTCTCTTCTATTTGTCTTCCACAACAATAGCAGCCATAACTTTTTAAAACTCTTACTGAATGACAGTTAGAAACCTTAAAAGCTGTCCTTGCATAAAGCCCTTAGTAGTTTCCCAGCCATGCACCACCTTCAGGAGAGTTTTGGCTCTTTGGGCCTGTAGAGCCTGGTGTGTCCTGGCCATGCTTACTTTGAGCCCCAATCCATCACACCTACCTTCTCCCAGCTCCCAGGATACACCAAGTACTTTAACACCTAACCTCCTCGCTTGCTTTTCTCTGTGGAATGCCCTTCCCTCCCCCATCCTTATCAGCCTGGCATTCTCTTCTTCGTCCTTCAGAAAACTCTACACTAAAATCTCTATCAAGAGCCAGGTTGTGGGTATTATGGAGGGCACGCATTGCATGGAGCCCTGGGTGTGGTGCAGAAACAATGAATTCTGTTACACTGAAAAGAAATTAAAAAAAAAAAAAAAGAGTACCTTCCAAAGAATAATTAGCTGTTCCCTTTCCAATGCTCCTACACAGAAATGTACCCAACAGGTACATTTATTATAGTGATAATTCCACTTCCATGTATGCCTCTGTCTTTCCACCAGGCTGTGAGCTCCTTAAAGTCAGCAGGCACTGTGTTTTACCTTGAAATCACAGCACAAAGATATACATAGTACACAGTAGACACTTAATAAATGTTTGCTAATGAATGCTCAATGACCAGCTCTGGGTCATTAAATGCTGCAGTCATTCCTCCTGATCTGAGCAGAGACCAAGAAATCCCCTTTTCCCGTCTCATTGTCTCATATCCTAAATAAATAAATAAACAAGTTTGCACAGTGATGTCAACATCTCTTTTAGCTTAAATATTCTATGGGTTTTACAAAACTACTTTGTGGACTATAAACAGGTTCATAAATCCATCTACAGCAGTATTCTGACCTAGAAGCCACAAAACTTCGGGAGCCTCATTGCACCGCCCTCTGTGACCAGGTATTTAACAAAAAGACCATAGTTGTTCATAGGACCTCCGTAGGGCTGATTTTCATCTTCTTTATCTTCATTTCTCTGCGGTAATCACAAGAGGGCAAGTATTTTTCATGCTTTCAATACTGACACTCGGAGAACTTAAAATTCGAGAGTATAAAAACCAGGTTTTCTGGAAACTAGGTTCGCATTTGGGAAAATGAGATCACTAAATCACTCAGTACTCCCCCCCCCCCTTCCCCCGCCTTTTTTCGATGCCCTGGCCAGGTTGCTAATTAGGTAACTTCTTATCATAATTACCTAGTCAGCCTTAATGGCTTCACACACTCTGCTCCGTCTCTCACTGGTCCTGTAGGGCCGCTTTTCAATTGTTAAAACAGCTGCTGAGTTTCAAGCCGGAGGAGGCTCGGTGTGCGCCGAGGGGGAAGCGCTCCCTGAGTGACGGCTGTGGTAGGCAGGCGGTCGGGTGAAAAAGTGGGACATGAATGCACAGTTTGCACACTCTGCTTTCCGCCTCCAACCTTCTGGATTTAGCTCGTCTCTCCACTCCCCCCTCCCCATCAACCCCAGAGTTCCCCCTTATTGTGCACCCGGGTCTCCCTGACAGTGCGATGGCCCCGCGTACGCCTCTCCCTAGGTTTTGTGGCTTTGGGGGGGTCTCGGTGGGCCTCCCTCTCCTTCCCCGCGACCGGCGGGGCGGTAAGGACAGAGGTGTGTCCCCTGCGATGCCGCCTGCGAGGGTCCCTGTTTGGGGAGTCCTGGGTCGTGGAGTGTGTGTGTGTTTGTGTGTGTGTGTGAGTGTGTGTTTGCGCGCGCGCGCGGTGGCGCGCAGCGGGAGGGAGGGAGGAACTGGGGGGGGGAGGCATCGGGCAGAGGAGGGAGGGGGCGGGCGGGCAGCGGTGGGGCGGGAGGGGGAGCGGCTCTGGGCTTCAGCAGTGACACTCGGGAGCGAACACACACACTCCCCGCTCGGAGCCGCGAGAGAGCGGAGCTTACCGCGCAGCGTACCCGCCGCCGCCGCGCGCCGGGCTCTCCTTGCGTCGCACTCCAGCCAGTCGCCGGTGCCCCGAGCGGCCGCCCGCGGAGCGCGCGACAGCCCCGCTGGCCTCGGCAGCATCCTCTTGCCGCCCAGCCCCCGCACCCTCCCCGCCTTTTAAAAGGACCTCCCGCCACTTCCCCGCTCTGTCCCGGGATCCCCCAGCCCCGGGCTTCTCCCCGCTCCACTCCGCAGCAACTTCGGCGGCCCGCGCGCCGCCAGCCTCGCCTGCCTTTGAAGTTTGCAGCGCCCACCGCAAAGTTGGGACACTTCGGCCGATTTAATTTTTCTCTTTTATCTGCCTCCTCCTCCGCCTCCCAGCCCCTTCGGTTCCTGAGTACTGGTGCTTAGCATCTTGGCTGGTGCCGGGGACGTGGACTGTTTCGCACACCACACCTCGGGGAGGGATTTTTCCTCTCACCCTCCCAGGAAAATCAAACAGATTTTTGTAAGGTAAGTAGCGAGAGGAAAGCAAACTTGTGACGCCTCGACGCCTTAGCCCGCCACCCCAAGACCTGGCACAGGGAGTGTTCACACCCAAGGTTTCATCCGGGGTGGGGGGGGTGGAGGCGCGCGTCCCCTAAGTCAGAGGGGCCCAGCGAGGTTCTCCGTCACCGCTGGACGAGGGCGCCAGATCCAGAGGAGCAGAGGGCTTTAGGGGCGTAGAGCAGGTCTCCCTCGGTTTTCCACGCTGGCTTCGTGGCTGGGCGGCGCGAACCGTGTTAGGAGGTGGAGAGACAGTTGCACAGGCCGGGGACACTAGGTTCCCGGTGCCCAGGGTGCGGCGGAGTCCGGGGAGCCACAGAACCTTTATCCCGGACTTGGCCTGGACACTTACTTTGCCCGCCTGCCTGGAGGGCTGCTGCCTCCCCCTCTGCTTCATGCCCTCTCTCTTCGCTAGAGAAAGTCTGCGGGACTGGGTGATAGAGCGGCGTGAGTGTGGGACGAAGAGTGGTCTGGGCTGCGCATGGACTTGCCCGCGGGCAGGACAGGAGCGGGTTCTTGGCGGGCGGCCCCCATCCCCGCAGCGGGGGCTCTGGGATCCCGGTCCCCTTCGGCCAGCCGAACCCCCACCGCTCTGGCTCCTCGTTAGTCCTCTGCCTGCTAGGCGAGCATCGTTAGAGAAACTTCCTCGAGCTAAGCAGGGAGGCCTGGGACCTGATCCTGCTTTTGCCGGGGTACTAGAACAGCCACCGAGGGGACCTTCCCTCTCGCCCCAGACCCAGCGACAGAGCGTCATGCCCCAGCCCTGTCTGTGCACCAGTCGGTGTTCGCTCTAGTCGGCGCTACCTTCTGTTCCACCGAGCTGAGAGTTGGGGCGGCCCCGACACTCGGGAATCCGAACGAGTGGTTCCAGGTCCCAGCTGTTCTCCCGGGACACTTCGCAAACTGCAGAATTTAGGGTGCGGTTTCGTTTCATTGTGCGCCCTTCCTGCCCCCCACCCACCCCGTACGCCCGCCCCGGGCTGGAGAATTCGCCGCTGCCCCCGCACCAGGTCCAGGCGGGTCGCGGAGGCCCTTGGAGTTTGCGGTGGGCACCTCTGCAGGGGCGCTGAGCTGTTCTTCGGGCCAGGTCGCGGTTCCCCTCCCGGTCCCCTTCGGGGCGCTGTCCATCTCCTGCTCTGGGTACAAGGAGCTCTCTGAAACCAAGACCTTGAGCGAGAAATGAACCTGAGAAACTGTCTCTGGGTTTAATTTTTTTTTTTTTAACATAGTTCCTTTTAGCAACTTAGTTGCTCTGGTTAATTTGTCTAGTTTTCGTCATCATTCGATCCTGCTATATCAAAAAACAATTTATTTTTTCATTCAGTCGCTGACCTCTCCAACCACACTACTTACCCCCACCGCCCTCGCCCACCCCTTCTTTTGCCTCGCTTCCTGAACCCTTTTTCTTTTCTGAAGGAGGGAATCTCCGCACCTCCTCCCTTTTTCCCCCCACCCGGTCCCTGAGCGCCTTTGAGAACCAGGGGAGTCGTCAATGGAAATAAATAAGACCCCCGCTCCATTCTCCGCCCCCTTTAAACAAGTAAAATCCTCCCTGGCTGGCAGAAGTAGAGATAAAACATCCCTCCAGAGGGAGCGGTTTTGAGGATTTGATTGGAATGAATTGTTTTATTATCCTGAAAGATGTGATGGATGGATGCTAGAGCAATACGGGTACAGATCAGAGTGTACTGAGGGCTCTCAGTATTTATTATTATTAATTATTGTTTATTAAGGGTAATAATAAGACCATACCCTAGCTGAAGACCATGTTTATATTTGGTTTTGATTTTGTGTCAGTCTCTTATTACAGTGGTTTCAGAAAGTGAATACACCAAAAGGATATTAATTTCTCACACCCATTCTGCATATGGAATTAATTAAATGTCAAAAAGATACTGTCATTTTACCAAAGTTTTAACCCATGAACTTTTAGAAGGTTGCATTCTTATGAAATGCCCTCGTTTGCCTCAGTCTGTCTCCTTAAAGTTCAAAAACTTGGCAACATAATTAATTATGGTCCCAATTCCCATTTTCAATCTAAACCTATATGCAGGATTACATTAAAATATCCCATCATTTATCCTTTAAAAGTGACTCTGATGAGTTTAAATTCTTGGGGAAGGGGAGTCAGCTGGGAATGAGAGGTCCAGAAGTTAGAAAAATTAGTGACTATTTCAGATTTCACTAAAAAATCCTTTAATTCCTCCTTTAAGGAATGAAATTAACAAGTGTTTTCTCTGCGTAATTCTGAACTTCAGCTAATGTCCTTAATCTTTACCATACACTAGAAACACAACAGCTTGAAGCTTTGTCTGTATTGTTTTCATTTTTATGTCAGGACGTTTTATTCATTAAACCTGTGTGTGGAAGTCACAGGCTCCACGTGGCAGCAACACTCTGTTTTAATTAGTAACTATCATAAAAAAGAAGCTAGAACTCTGTAATGGGCCTAAATTGCTAGGAATTATGTGTGGTTTAAATTACACATTTATTTCAGCAGAAATGAAACCATTAATACAAAACATCTTTTAATCACTTGCAGACACAGCTTTTATCTCTTAAGATGTAACAAAATATATAATTGAAAAATATCCTTCTAAGAATGAGGGAAGCCCTGACCCTCATTTTATTTGTCCTGGGCCTATTGAACATTCATGTGGTAACATGAATAGTAAGCAAAGAGTGATGTCATAACCTTGGCAATACCATGCTGAGGGAATGCTTACATTCAATGTAGCCATCGTGGATCAGTCTGCAGATGTAGCAACTTCTTCATCTGGTTTCATGAACCTGGTGATTCAGATATTAGTTTTCTCACTGGGATTTATTGACCAGACTCTCCATGTGATAAGGGAAAATTTGTGTTGTAGAACTCTAAATATTTGGAATGAAGGTGGGAAGATAGAAATAAAATATACCTGTCAGTTGTTCTCTTCCTGTATTCGTTTCTATAGTATTTTTATTCAGTGTACCAAGAGGCCAGAATTTTTATTTTCAAACTGATTGTGTTTTTATTGTTTTTGTTAGGACAGAACTTGTCCTTCATTTTGCAATGATGAATGAGTAGATCTGGAAATGTAAGGACTATGCCTGAGTTAACAGATAGAAAGGAGTAGTGTGAATTCCACAGGATGTGCACTAAAATTATTTTAGTCTTTCTTCCTTTAGTTATTCCAGTGACAGGGTGATTGAGTCTAGTGACCAAGCAGTGCTCTCACACTTTTTCTGCTCCCTATTTCTGTGTCAGGTCTTGTTTTGGGGAGCCCTCCACTCATCCTAACATCCAAGTTAATGAATGGAGCTTGGCAGCCAGTGTCAGCTGCCATCATCTTAGTCACCAGGAAGAAAGCATATCCTATAGCCATCCCTATTGGGTGAAAAGCAAGTGTAATCTACAAAAGTCGTTCAGATTATTCACTTGACCTCAAAACAATGTCTAGAACCTCTAAATATCTACTTTGGAACAATTATTCCAAAGAATATAATTTATTCATTTCCAGTTGATTCACAATCATTCAGTAGAAAAAACTAAACAAGTTATAGTTGAGTAGTAAACAGCAAATCATACTAAATCTTTACTTTCAGACTGACTTTAAAATTAAAGCCCTCCAGTATTTAAATACTCCATTTAAAAATGCTTTGCAATTTAACCCTGAGGTTAGGCTAAATTCTGCCTTATTTTAACATTACATTACAATACAAATTGACACCTATGTTACACACACTCATGCTTCCACTTTCACGAGTTAATTTTCAACTAAGAAGAAATGTAAATACTTTGCTGTTACTGCTAAAAAGAATCACATAGCATGACATAGAAAAACAAAACCGCTGATATTTTATTGTATCATATGGTGATATGCTGATCCTAAATTTAGTTAATATTTCTGAGAAGAACCACACCATTTTAGGATGAATGTGTTGGGATATGTATATAGATCTCTTGCCTCTTCTGAGAGGACACCTGGCATTTGCTTTCTATAGCCCACCAGCGCCCAAGCCAATGACAAATGCAGGTATATTCCTGGCTGCTTACTTCTTGAACACATTTCCTAAAGCCAAAGATGCTATAGTCACACCTTCCCCCTTTCTTTTGTTATGTTACTAAAAACTGCAAACCAACTAATCCATGCATTTTAATATTTTGAAATATTTAGAAATTATAAAATATATAATATTAATTGACCCAAGATTTTAAAAAACATTTCTAGTTTTACATTTAAAAAATTGAGAGTAAGGGTATTTGATCAGTATGGAATAAAAAGCAAAGTGGCAATATGTTTCTGCAAATTTTACCCTTTGGGATAGAGACAGATTTGACCACAGAACAGCTGGATATTGGGTCCTGTTACAATGTCAATTTTTTTTTTAAGAACTCACTAAACTAAATGTGATTTAAACTTTAAAGTCCACAGACCTCAAGTTTTTAAATCTAGAAACTTCCAAGATTACATGTCATTATTCCTTCAACAATTTCCGGATCCCTTGGAAACTGATTTATTTTAGTAAGTTGGTGAGTAGCTTTTGGTTTTGAGTTGTTAATTTTTCCATGTTTCAAATTTGAAAATGACACATATTTAATATTTTATATATTTCTCTGAAGTATTTATTTTTAGTTTCACTTGTGAAAACTCTGAATGAATCTTTAAAAAAGAAAAATGTGGCAGAATATATATAGTTAACTTTTCCAATGTCCCTTAATTGTTCTTTTGAAAGAAATTGCTGCTATTCTTTTGAAAGAATTGCTTCTATATAGTTATGAGAAAAGAAAAAAAACATTTTTGGAAACAGTGGGTTATATAGAGTTTGGAAGGAACTCAATAAAAACATAATTACACGATTAGAAATCGACTCATTTGAACAAACCTCTTAGACACTGCCTCTGCAGTGTGGAGGTTTTAAATATAATAACCAAATAACAAAATTGAGTTAGCAATATGTACTCAGATTTTCTAATTGGAATGATTACAGCCAATATCACAAATAGGGGTCACTGATTGTTGTGTATGGTAACTGTGCGAGTTTCTGTCTTCTCCCCAACTTGAAAGCGAGGCACACACTGTCTTCTTCCAGTTGTGTGCTTGGAGGACATATATTCCACAATCTAAAGACATAGCCAAAAAATATGGACTATATTCAAATGCGTGTTTTATCCATAACTAAAAATCAGAAGTACATAGATCTTGTTCTCTGAGGCAATTGTCCAAAAGCATACAGATCTAAATAAAATGAGACTGAATTTTATCCTTTTTCTAAAAGAAATAGTAAAACCTGAACCCATAATTAGAAAGATTTGTGAAGGGTGATATCTTGTTTTCGAAATCACCATGACTGTGGTTAAAGTTATAATATAGAAACTATGAGCAAGTGTTTATTTATGAAGATTGAGAATACTGTGTCTGGATAGTTGACAAACAAAATGAGGTGCAACATTGTGATGCTTACCTGAAAATATTGTATTTAAAAGGGGAAAGCTAGTGTGAAAGGGATTAATCTATTTAGGGTTAGTTTCTCTGACTTAGGTGCTACAAGTGTTTGGTGCCTCCTGGAGTATAGATGGTTACAATTTACAGCACATCGTAGTGAAAAATAAACCTCAGCAATCCATATGAACTTAGGAGATGGCTTTGATTACTCTCTTTTATTCATGTCATGTGTACTTAAAGCTCACCGGCATTGCCAAATGTAACATAATGCATTTTATTTCTGTAATAAAATATGTTTCTGATTAAATTATCAGTCATACAAAAAAAAAAATCAACTCACATAAGCATAAATGTACTTGATCCTTTTTAGTTATCTTGTTTAAAATACGTACAGATAATAAATACACTTTACCCATAAGAATACACTAGTAGATACGTCCTGGTTGAAATCTAAATATTATTCATATGTTGATAGCACTCAATAAATGTTGTAATTCATATTAAAGCCCAGCATTCACTGAAATTCACTGATATTATCAAAAGCTTTAAATTGGGATTGGTTCAGAAGTAACTGGATCCTGTAATTGGAGAGAGATTTGTTGCCAGCAGTGGTGACGGAGATCAGAAACAGCAGTGGTAGCTAAAACACCTGGGAAACTGAGAAAAAACAGCAATCATTTAGCTTTGGGTCTCCCCAAGTCTCAGATATTTTAGTTCTCAGGTGATCCTTCGAAGTTTGCTAAAATGTGCTATGAAAATATATTACTTTTTTTTTATGGAAAATGAAACTGCTCCCTAAATAGAAGATACGGATTTGACCCTCTGATGATCCCAGTGGCAGGCATAACTGTATTAGTAGGTGGACAAGCAGTCAGGTCTTATGGGAAATGGCCTGAGGTCCTGGGGAAGCCACCCTGCCCCCAAAGGCTACCAAGACCTCTTGTGGTACTAAAATGCTATCTGCAAAAAGATGATTTTTCGTGGTTTTTTTTTTTTAAGATTTTATTTATTTATTTGACAGAGAGAGAGCGAGATTACAAGCAGGCAGAGAGGCAGGCAGAGAGAGAGGGAGAAGCAGGCTCCCCGCCGAGCAGAGAAGACAATGCAGGGCTTGATCCCACGACCTTGGGATCATGACCTGAGCAGAAGGCAGAGGCTTAACCCACTGAGCCACCCAGCCGCCAACTGATTTTTCGTTTTTTAAAATAACTTTGTTTTTGAGTGTCCACTGTAAATATGAAAATGCCTCTAAGAGAGGAAACAGGGTAAGCTGCTGTCAGCTAACATCCTCCCAAGATGTTAATAGCTAGACAAAGCCAGACTAGAAGAAGGCTAGTTTAAGACAAATTTTTAGAGAAGGGAGATACTGACCTTCGGATCTCTTGGCCTCTTCTTCTTTGGACAGCCTCCCGTTAGAATACAACTATTCTTTTTTCTTCTTCCTCTGATAGTTGCTTCTCAGTTTCTTATACTCTAGAAGTTAGGTTTGTGGGCCACAGCTGGAATGACCCCCTTGCTTCGTTGAATGCTCTTCTGTCACCATCCTGAAATTCATAATTCTTGAACAAGAGGTCTTGCACCGGGCCCCACAGTTTTTCATTTTATACTGGGACTACAAAATATGTAACTCATCTTCTTTCTACCTTGATGTGAATTTAAGATATGGAATCTTGATGTTGAAGAACTGGTAAGGACATTTGATATTATCTTTGCAAGGTTAGGTCAAGTGAATATTTGTATCAAAAAACTTATCTTTTCAGTAAAATGAAAGAAACAATACTCTTTTAAACAATTGAGATACTGAACAGGTATCTAGTTTTGATAGTGCTGATCTTGTAAAGCAGAGGTCTCTAGAAGGGAGTGGTGTCTTTGCCTCACAAGACGTCTCCTTAAGATGAAAGGAGAAAATATCAAAACTCTATTTAAACTTACTTTTATGTATAAAGAAGGAAAAGAGTTTTGTTAACATTATGTAATATATTTATTGGCAAAGGCACTCTTACTCAGCATATCGGATGATCACTGAAAAATCAGTAATCATAGAGGTGACAGCTTCTGTGAAGTAAAAATAATAACAGGTGAAAATAATGACATTCTAATCAGCTCTGACGAGAAGTCAGCCCTACCAAAAAGTTAATCAGAAAAAAGATGTGGAGTATAGGGGTTTTTCCAATGTAATCAACTATGATACTCATCACAGTATAGAATGTCTCAAGTCATATGTGTGTGTGTGTGTGTATATGTTTGTGTGTACATATATATATTTTATTTTATTATATACATATTTACTTATATAAATAAATATGTATTTTTATTTATTATATATGTGTATATACACACACACATATATATAAGATATATATGTGTATATATAGACATATATATATATATAATCCCAATTCTAAAAGATTTGGAGATACCACATTACAGGGCCAGAGGTTTTCAATAGAAAGCTGAAAGAGCCCTCAAATAAATCAGTCATCATTATCTTCAAGTATTCTTAGTCATATGTATAAGCATTTGATAATTCCTCTGTTACCAGTAAATAGATAATACACTCCATTATGTTCTGAAAAATTCAGTATTCTAAGAGTTAAAAAAAAGTTACCTAACTTTAATGCTCTTGTAAAAAAAAATGTTGTATTACATTTTGAAATTTATATTTAAAATTTTATTGTCTCTCAGTAAAGTTGCCAGTTATTAATTTACACCAAAGTTGTTTCTATGCTTTGAATTTCACAACGTGAATGGAAATTATCCTACTTATTAACAGTATTAAAACTTCTTAAAACCCTCAGTTGTTCACAAGTTACTTCCACATCCATCATTTTCTTTAATCCTCACGGGAACCCAGTGAGGAAGATATTAATCCCCTACTGCTGAGAAGTCTGAAACTCCATTTCAGCTAAGAGAATAAACTACACTCACAACTTTTAAAATAAAGTGAGGACTCCTTGGTTCCAGAAGCAAAACTGATGGAAATGTCTAAAACTTTTAAATTGAGATTAGTTTCCAAATTAATTTGCAAGGACACAATTTACTTGGAATTTTTTTTGTTACAATTTAATGATTCAAAAAATCATTAATTTAATCTAAATTCACAAGACCTTAATCATAGACAGTTTATGTGCTAAATGTTTACTGGTTTGGGTCATCGTTAACTTACTAGGTAATTTTGTGGTGGAAGATGAGTACACTTTTTCACTTTTAAATCCATAGGTGTTAAGGTACAATACTGAAAAATTAGTAATTTGTAGACTCCCTTCTTAAATTAGTGGGAATTCTTAAGAATTCACCTCTAAAGTCATTCCAGTATTCTAATAATGTGGCATTTTTAAGAGATATAGATTTGAAGTTAGATTTGTTTTAAAAATGTTTAAATAAGTGATTCTCCCCCAGACTGGATGAAGTTCTACATTTCAATGGAATACTGAGAGTTGCTGTAGACGCATAGGCTAGGATATTCCAAATACCCTAAATACTTAAAGCCCTTTAAAACATAATGAGGAATAAGTGAGCTCCAACAGTGAAAATATTTATACACCCACACATATTAACACTTCAGCCAGCAAGTTCAGCCTATAATTGAAAAAAATATCTATATTTAAAGTTTTGTTCATACTTGCAAAGCAGTGACAACAAAGAGGCAGTTTTGAAACATCTTTTTCTCTTAGCAGGCTCTATGTTGTGTAATGACCGCTAATGACAGTTGACCCCCTACACTCACCAGCTACAACCTTTCCCTAATGCATCCCTTAAAAATTTTTTTCAAAGAAGAAAAACCACGCCTAACTGCGTATCTTACTTTTGGGGGAAGAAGGGGAAGGGATGAAATAATTGTGGTCAGGATTCTGTGGTTTGTCTTCTCTCTGAATGTTGCAGACTTATGTGTTTGTATTATAACATCATAATTTACTGTAAACTCTTCATTAAAAGTGACCATGGGGTTTGCCCGCATTATCTGCCTTTTGAGTGTCCTGTTCTTTAATCATCTCTTAATCCAGAAATAATAATGCAGAACATCCCAGGAACTGAGCCTGATCCTCAGCTCTCTAATCTCGACACGTGCATCTGAAATCCTTTGCTAGATCTACTGCCTGCAAAGCCTGAGCACACTCACCTTTGAATCCCTTTAATCCATCTTTGTTTGTTAAACAATATTGATGCCCTCAGATATGGTCTCTCAAGGCTAACAAAAAGAATATTAAGGATTTCCTACTGTTTGTGTGATTATTTTTAAAAACTCAACATCTTGGCCTCTCCTCTGTGTTTCTAGTCAGTCTTTGAGGAAAGAGGAACTTTTTATCTGATAGATTAGGTAAATTCAGATAGAATAGCCTGATGCTGAGATTCCTTCTGACACCTGTTTAAAGAGCAGGCCAAAACATATATCTTTTGTTGTTGAGTAAAATGTTGCAACTAGTTAGAGAAGCTGTTTTATACTATGTGCAGATAAACAGGACCTCTTATTTCAAAAGACCATTCACATCCACTATCTTAAACCTCATAACAACCCTGGGAATAATTGTCTCCATCGTGTAGATGAGGAAACGGAGACCAAAAGAGATTAAGAGACTTGCTCCCAGTACAAAAGGCAATAATGGTTTAGTCAGAACTTCTTCCCCTCACATCTTCTTACTCGAAGTCCAGCGGATCATTTTCGGTTTTACTTTGGCAACCTTTTAACTGTTCCCAAACTTGGAGACATGAGACTGGAGAGTGAACTGAAGAAAGAAAAGAGAGGGGAGACGTTAACTACCCTTTCTTTAAGGTTCTCTCAACTGTGAGATTGTCACGATCCAGTGTCCTTGGAGAGTATTATCTCATCTCTCCAAAGACAGGGCTCTACGTTTATAGTTTGTTTTTGGCCTAGGATTTTGTAAAAGGGGTCACAGAAGAAATACGTATTTGAAAACTGTTACTTTAACTTATTTCTTTTTACAAGAACAGGACAAATGCATACTTGTGTGCCCCCCCACTTTTTTCTTTTTTTTCTGGAAATAAGAATAATCTAGGGCTTAACTTTTTTAACTATTTAAGGTTCCTGATACATCTGTCCCACTCTTCTATCTTTGGATTATATTATCCTGATTATAGTTATTTTTATTTTTTTATTTTTTTTTTAAGATTTTATTTATTTATTTGACAGAGAGAGATCACAAGTAGACGGAGAGGCAGGCAGAGAGAGAGAGAGAGGGAAGCAGGCTTCTTGCTGAGCAGAGAGCCCGATGTGGGCCTCGATCCCAGGACCCTGAGATCATGACCTGAGCCAAAGGCAGCGGCTTAACCCACTGAGCCACCCAGGCGCCCATGATTATAGTTATTTTTAAATCAGTACCTTGATTTTGTCCTGTGTGTTGGCCCTGGAGGCTACCACAGAAAATCTGACAGCAGACAGGCTTTACTGCTGTCTTATCAAAATAAGTTCCAGTGGGTGCAGGGGAAGAGGCAAAGTTCCAGGACCATCATGAACTGGGAAAATATAGGATTGGGTCTGTGGAACCAAATGCCAATTCTTAGTCTATGGTATTTATTCTTCTATAGTAATAATGATTTCTTCTTGATAGAATCTTATTTCTTAGTATTTGCCAACTCCATTAAGTAGATGAATAAATTAGAATCTTGTCACAAACTCCTAAAAATTCCACTAGGCCATTATTGGGCTTTAATATAAACATAGACATATTCCCCAGAGCAAAAAACCTGCCGTCTTCCTCCTCCTCCTCCTCCTCCTCCTCCTCCTCCTTCTCTTCTTCCTCCTCCTTGTCCTCCTCCTCCTTCTTCTTCTTCCTCTTTCTCTTCTCCCTCTTCTTCCTCCTCTTCCTCTATGTAAAGAAGGTAGAGAAAAGAAAGCCGTGAAACTGTGTGGATGTAATAATAGTGCTCACAGTAAAAGGAGGAAAGGATGTGTATAATCTGCATGTCATCCATGCTGAATAGATGTTTAAAACATTAACATTTGGTCATGAGTAAAAATTGGAAACCAGGAAGTTCAAATAATGAGGGGAGGGGTGCCTGACTGGTTCAGTGGGTAGAGCATGCGACTCTTGATCTCAGAGTTGTAAATTCAAATCCAACATTGGGTGTAGAGTTTATTTAAAAATATATTTTTTTTTAAAGTATAAATGGTGCAAGTACTGGAGAAGAAAATCATAGTGCCACCATTATCAGATAATCGGTCACACGATTGGAAGAGACAGAGCTACTCGAAGTGCAGCCCACGAACTATCAGCATCCACATCTCCACGGAGCTTGTTAGAGAGGCCAAGTGAAAGGGCCCACCCCACATCTTTTGAATTAGAATCTGCAGCTTAATAAGAAAGCTGGGTCATGTGATTGTACATTCAAGTTTGAGAAGCACTGGTCCATAGCATTTGTTCCTATTTTCTGATCAGAATGTATCCCAACCAAACCATATTCTACATGTTTTCAGAGGAAAGAGGTCCTCTCAAGTAATGCACTATGTTATTCTTACTAAGACATGACTGTGTTTTTAAGGACAGAAGAAAATGCATCCTTCTACTAGGCTCCTGGACCATCCAGCATGTACCACCCATCTAATAGCAACCAGATAACAGGTTTCCATGAGGTCCACCTCAAAAGATTAAAGAAATACTTCCCAAGTTTTTGAGTTTTACAAAGTAGCCTATTTTATACCCATAAAATTGCCAAAAGCATCCATGACTTATTTCCCATTTAGCTTATAATATCTCTTGCGAAACAAATTCCATAAATCAGCAATAATAATCAATTTTCCTATTTTGGATTTTATTTATTTGTTACCCACAAAACATCACGAACACTGGCTTGGTGTTTAGGTTCTGTGATCAGCATTATACCTGTTGTAAAGATAGCATTGCATTTCCTTTCTGCAGAACATGGGCATCTCAAGAATATGTACAAACAGAAGTTAAAATGGTCTGCAGTAGAAGTACACACATTGGAAAACACAACTAGATTGCTCTGTGGTTGTAGATGCTTAAGTTGTGAAGAAAGAGTAGGATTCTGACACCCAGAGAAGCGGCAGAGACAAAGGAGGCCTCCAGTGCCCAGGGCAGGCAGCACATGCTGGGAAGGGGAAACCCCATGTGTGGAGTTGTAGGAAATAAGTTTGGTGGAGTGAGTTGTGAGGTCAGACACCTCATGGGCACAGACTTCGTCCTCCAGTTCATGGGAAATCATCTGACTTTTTAAATTTTTGTCAGCAGAAGAAGGAAACATTTTTGTTTTTAAGATAAGGATGTTGGTGCTGTGCAAATGATCAGGGAGAAATGCGGGCAATGGATGTGAGAAGCAGTGAGTGGCTCATTTGAAGGACCGGCAGTTTGGATAGAGAAGAGAGAACCAGTCTGAGGGAATGTGCAGCAGGTGGATTGGCAGGATTTGTTGGTTAGCGGGGGATGGGGATTGAAAACAAGCAGACGATGGTGAGGTTCCTAGGTGGCACCTGGCAGGCCGGTGCTCCTGAGTTAAAACTAGCATGTGCTGGTTTTCATGCGGCATCTGGTGACCCTGCAGCAGCCTTCCCAAGGACTACTCTTCCATTTCAGTGAACAAACACGGGAAGAAACCAAGGCAGTTCAGGAGTGGTCTCAATCTGCCCTTGGACTCGAGGGTGCAGAAGTGTTCTGGCAGAGGAAGGAATGGGGCCCAGATTCACAATGCAGCCTGAATCTGGCTCGGTGAGGCCAATGCTAAGCCACGTCACACTTTTGAGTGTTCTATCCTGGGCATCCGAAGGAAAAGTGAGTCTGGAGCCAAGTAAATCAGCCTTGAGGCCTCGGCAAACCACCACCCTCAATTTCCTTGCGTAGTCCAGAATCTGATGGGAGAGATTTCGGACCCCCTTACTCTTTGCAATAAACTTCTTGAAAGCAGTATAATTAAGCAAATATTTATTTAGTGCCTACTTTGTGTAAGAACCATAGAAGTCTGTAGAAGAGATAGAAAAATGAGTAAAAAAAAATCTTTCCTAAGGGTCATTTACTTGGGTAAACTCATGAAAGAGTCATGAAGAGCTTTTTTTTAAGGATGAGAAAAAATATTAAAATATCTATAGTTCAAGTGAAATAAGAAAGGGCCATAAGGATCGAAGCCTATGGTTTCACTGGAGGACCTTGATTCTGCCTCATCTGCCCCTGATGTCCACAAGGAACTTGCAGTAGGCACTCAAACACCAGTTCACTTACTGACAATGCACAGAGGGAGCTCAGATAGCAAACCGTCTAAGTAAATACCACACGGCTGCAATCTTGTTAAGAATCTTCCTGCAGATTTTGTAGTCCCCCCCCCTTTTTTTTCTTTTGGTATCTCACTCCAGAAAGTGAGGAAACATACTTCCTCTGTCAGAACACCTTCTGCTTTTTAAACTGCTCTGTTCAGTTTACCAGCTTTGTCAGAGAAGTCTATATTTTACTGAGTCCCAAACTCCTTCCTTATAGTCCCATGACAGCCACTGGGACTAGCTGGGCCAGCCAGTGCTTCTTATCCCTCTTTCATCTGATAATAGACCTTAAAACATCTGGTGTCACAGCCCATCCCCGCATTCCTGGATTTAACACTGGCCAGGCCTTCCTCACCAGATGTGATTGTGGCTCCCTCAGTTGAGTCAGGACTGTCTTCTGGTCTCTCTGCATTGGGACTGTCCACTTTAGTGGCTGAGGGTTGTGGTTAAGGCACAGGTGGGGCAGATTCCTGGACGTAAAGCACAGCAGACCAAATAGGTCCTTCCCCTCAGTCTCCCTGACTTATTCCTCTTCATTCAAGTCCCTGCTGAAATGTCACTTCCTCAGAGAGACCTTCCATGACCACTCAGCCTAGAGGGCTCCTTTCCCCCACCTTTCCTCCCATGGCACCCCTCCAGCCATTTCACCTACTCCACTTTCTGCTGGTGCTGCTGCTCTCTGGAATGGTTATATGTAGATGTTAGCTTGTTCATCCTCTCCCTTACCTACCGAACTCTAAGCTTTACAAGCACAAAGACATTACACATCTTGTCCACGGCTATATTTCTCAAGCAGTGCTTGGCACAGAGTAAGTGTCCAGTAAACATTTGTTGCATCAGCAGATGAATTCTGCAATTCCATCATGCTGGCTCTTGGAAAAAAAGTTCCTGTTGTCACTGCCTTGTTGATGAGTATCTTTTTTTATTACATCACTAGAAGCTGGGTTATAAAGATTTCTTTGATCAAAACTTTATGGAAGATTTGGCCCATGTGTTCAGCAGACATAGCTGGCAGAATTACCAAAGCAATTTTTGAAACCAGGTTTGTCATCAGAACAGGAATATCTTTGAGCCTGAATAATTAAAATACCTGCTTTTGTGAGTATGGTTAGGTAGAATGAAAAAAACTTTTTAAATTTTTAAGTTCCTTTGAGAAGATAGTATGTATTATCTGAGATAGATGGAAAATATATAAAAATGTAAGGTTATTTGCTGATGGATGAGTGAAGATAGATTATTTTTAAAATCTTTGTTCCCACTACAGTATTTATTTTATCCTTGTTGTCTGTCACCGGCACACAAAACTAGTAATGATCTTCGTTCAGAAGATATAGTGATTATTGAGTTTGGTCCACCGATTGGTTATTTAGTAAATCGTACTGGATATATTACAGAATGTCTGAAAAGATGGTTGACTTTTCTTCTTCAGAGTATTACACTTCAAAGTTTGGTGACCCCGCCCCCCAAGGACCTCTTTCCTTTCTCTAGCCCGCTTTTTCCTGCCTATCACTAAGCTCACCACCTGTTGGTTCCCTGCCCGCGCCTGCGCAGTTCCTCATTCGCTTATCAAACCGGCTGGCTTTAGGATTCCTCACTGGTCCGCCAGCTCTCTGCAGAAAAGTGCGCAGAAGGATCAGTTAAGTGGTATTGGCAGATGTGAGCTCATAGGAAGATTCCTAAGTTTTATTTAGCCTGTCCATTTAGACACAGCTTATGAAGAGTTCTGGTTATATGCCAAATTTCAGTGTGGTTTTTGTTTTTGTTTTTTTCAGATTTCCTTCATAACTTCCATATATGTTTCTCTTAGCTTCCTCCTCACTGACCATAAACAACCTCTTACCAGAACTTTTGACAAATCAGTTAGCCTCGGTTGTTACGCACCCTTCATCGGAAAACTAAATTCAAAGAAGCAGCTACTGGTTGTGCGCGCGCGTGTGTATGTGTGTGTGTGTGTGTGTGTGTACACATATACTTGTTGCCTTTCCCCAGTATGTCTCACCCACCTTCCCTGCACCCAGAAGATCCCCTTTCCCACCCTGACAATTGAAATCAATAATTTTGGCTTTCAAACTGCACATCTTGCTACTTTCCACCTTGGCCAGTGCTTCTTTATGTTTCTCATAACAAGAAGAGAGTGTCTTCCTTTTTTGTCTTTTCTGATACCTTAACCAGTATAAGAATTCGCTTTTAAAAACTGCATCTAACATTATCAGCAATTCATGTATTATTGGATGCCAACTGGAAATTCTGCCCAACTAATTTCATTTCTCTCTGATTTCTTCCAATGCTCTGTTATTTCATTGCCCCTATGTTCCTATAATCAAGGTGTTATCTTTGATTCTTCTCATTTCCTCACTTCCTGCCTCCAACTCACCTGTACATTCTGGACGATGACTGTAAGACGCAATGCATCTCTCCATTACTCTCCATTTCCCCCACCAAGTTTAAGCCATCACTGTGTCTGCCGTGGACAGCTGCAGTGGACTTCTGATCTTGTTGCTTTTACAAAAATGAGGTTGGTTTTTGCATTTCTAGTTATCATGTCTCTAACATCTGTTTTCTACAAAATAGAGTTATTCCTAAAAAACATGGATTGGATCATGATCCTGAGCTTTTTTTTTTTTTTTAAGATTTTATTTATTTGTCAGAGAGAGAGAGCTTGTGCACACACACAAGCAAAGGGAGCAGGCAAGGGGAGAAGCAGATTCCCCACTGAGCAGGGAGCCCAACGTGGGACTCTGTCCCAGGACCCTGGGATCATGACCTGAGATGAAGGCAGATACTTAATCAACTGAGCCACCCAGGCGTCCTGATTCTGAACTTCTTAAAGGTTTTCCCTCATACTCAGAATAGAATGCAAACTCCTTAATATGGTTTGCAGAACTGTATGTGATCTGCCCTTTGCCTTCCACTCTCCCCTCTGGCCACTTTGTTTCACAGTGATAGCCTTTTCTTCACCCATACTCACGTCTAGTGCCAACTTTGGGCCTTTGCACCAGCTGTCTATCTGCCCAGAATGCTCGTTCCCCTGACATCTCTTTCACTGGCTTCCTCTGGTTCATAACATCTCGGAGGAAAGGCCATTTCTTCCAAGAAACCATCTCTAAATCTTCCACCTAAAGCTGCCATCGCTTTCTCTCACACAGGCCTATTGTAATTCTCTATGGAACTGTGAATGCCAGCCACTGGTGTTTTGTTATTGATGTTTCTGTGTATGTGCTGTCACCCCCACTAGAATGTGGTTTCCTGAGATTATCAGTGTCCCTAGAGAGTGTCTGATATGTAGCAAGGACTCATGACAGACATGTTGAGTAAAAAAAATAGTGAGTGAATATACTGACATTATTGGATTCCCCTGCTTGGATATATACATTTTGTTTTTATAAGTAAGTTGTACATTCCTAGGATATGTCTTTTGAGTCTTCTTGTTACCTAGTTTGGTTTGGGATATAGAGGCAGGGCTTGGAAGATTCTTATTCTCTTGACTTTAGCTCTTTTTTGACCTTATTTAGTTTGGGCATCCTAAGAAGTCTGTGGAGGGTCTTACTGAAGAGTTCCCTTCCTGGTTAAAATAACTATAAAATATCAAATTCAAAATTGACATACTATAGTCTTAACCTCCAGTGAGTCTACAGCAACGTACCTCTATGGTCCTAAAGATTATTTCCAAGGGAATTGGAATTCAATTGGAATTGAATTAGTGGATTTACTCACTAATAGAAATTCACATTAATACTCTGGTGTGTGCTGTTACCACAGTTGTGATAACCCCTCTCCCAGGGCTAACTTACAGCAGTAACTACTCAGTACATGACATGGATGGACAGATTTCCATGAAAGTAGATTACTTTTCTTCACTTCAGTCTTTGACCTGTTCTTTTTTTTGTCTTAGAATTAAATACAGGGGAGCCCAAGTCATAGTTTGCATCTTTGTGAAACTTCGTCACTGCCTTATGTTGCCCGGTTTCCTAAGAGATATGATGCGCTAACCTCAACTCTCAGGGGTTCACAACTGCGGGGCACCAAGGAGAACATCTGGGCCAATAAGCCACCAATGTGAATAGTTCTCATGCTTGCACCAGAAGTGTCCTGACTCTGTGTGTGATTTTTCCCACTGAACCATTCTTCCTAACCTTGGGGGTGTAGGAGAGGGAAACTCTGTGTGGAAAAGAGAAGTTTTACAAATTGTATTCATTGAAAAAGTAGCCTGTTTTGAGGAAATACTTGTTCTCGTCTCCATCACCTTTCCCTGTGGTCTTAGGACATGATGTGGAACTGTAGGGCCCCTTTTCAGAATTCTTCCCAGGAATCTCAGCAGTTGCTAAGAAACATAGATGGTAAACCATTAGAAAACTACCTTTTAGCTTTCTAAGTTTTCCCATCCTTTATAAAGGGATATCTTGCTTTTATGAACCTTCACAATTAGTTCCCTACTGATCTCTCTTTATCTCTTCTAAAAGTATTTTCTTCCTCACTTCTTTCTAGACCATAAAGACCTCAAAAAGAGAGGGTGTCTTATGTAACTGGCACATTGTTCAGTGTCTTGCACAAAGAAAGTACTCAATTAACATTTGTTTATTAACTCTTACTGATACAGTTCTCTCTCTGTGCGTCAGCTCCTGAGCTCCCACCTCTTACCAGAACTTTTGACAAATCAGTCTCTCTCCCTTCCCCACATCTAGCTCTTCTCCCCTTTTCCTACTATCTCTCTGAGTCTTGCTCTGTCTTCCCTCCACCTCTGTTAAGCACTGACTCTATGAGCCACCAGTTTTCTGTTGGTATTTTGTCATTTTACGTTGCAGGGTACTCTTATCTGGAATTAATGTCCACTCAACCTAATTGTAAGCAGAACAGTCTGATTCTATATTAAATGTCTCTGCACTTTTAGTGTGTTACACAGAGCAGGGACTCAGTGTCTGTTGCCCATGACAGTTCATGTCTTATCTTCTGCGCTGATAGGTGCTGTTGCTAGATGCTCCTGGCATGTTGCCATGTTACATCTTAGCTAAATTTCAGCAGAGGATGGGGTGTGTAGTTTGTTAACTGCTTTGGAGAACATTGCACAGGAAGTCATTTTCATTTTGTTGCAGATCAACAGGAAATAAGGCTTAGTTGCCAAACTAAAGTAAGAAAAGCAACCAAGCATATTATTCCTCCCTTAGGGACTTTCATTGTTCCAGGAATCATTAGCTTCTCTTCAGATAGTGGAAATTATCCTGGATATCTCAGTTGCACATGCAGAGAAAAGTTTGATAGGAGGAAGATGTTCAGTCTTTTGTTCCAGTTTTACTTTGCATTATCTATACTCTGTTGCAGTTGAATTTATCATATCTTCTAATCACTTATCAGATAGATGCCTTTAAGGAGATCTACTCCTTCCTTTAGTAAAATGGGTCTGGCTTCCTGGATCAAAAACTACTCTTATCTGTAGTACACTTATTTTGGCCATTTCTCTTGCTCATTATTCTTTTTATTGGCATTAGTGATGGTGAGAATACAGGATTACTGACTCTAAAATCTGATCCTCTTTCAAGTTTATTTCATAGGCATGGCCATCTTTTAAAATTAGAGTGCCCTAACCTTGGCCCCACTGTGAACTACACACCATGAGGATCAGAGAGGAGGAGATGAGAGAATGGAAACTTTATTCAGATCTTTGGCATGTTTTAATTTTACGTTGCTTTTTCATACTAATTTAATTTCCTTCCAGAATGAAAGTTGGCAATCATTTAGAGAAGTGGTAGAGGAGGTTGGAATCATTGCCCTTGAAATGCATATGAGAGTCCCTAATCCATAGATTATTGACATAATGAACTCCAAAACTCTTAATAATCATTCCACTATGTAATGACAGCCTGTATTTAGAGAGCTTTAGCCAGTGGATCGTGTGCCTAACTCTGGCTCTGCTCCGTTGGGGTTCGCACACTGCAGCTGTGCCCCAGTCCCCTGAACAAGAGCTCACCTGCCAGAGAGTGCTCAGCAGCGGGAGCCCTTTCCTCCCACTGGCTTCATTTCACCCTTCGCAGATATAGAAACACCCCAATCCACAAGATGCCTTATTTCCCTCCAGTTTTCAACTACAGCAGAGGATATTTCTGTACGGATAAGAATGACCAACTAGTTTCTGTTACTGTTTTTCACATTTTTCATGTTTGCCATTTTCATTGTTTGCAAAAGACAATAGACAACAGGAGGACTCCTGGGAATTCAACTTTTTTCATTGCTAAATGTCAGCCTGGAGGGCATCTGTATGCCCTTGCTGGGCATCCTGCTCTTAGAGAGGCAGACCCCCTCACTCAGAGCCTGCTCTGTGACATGGGGGCCGGTCCCCCAGTGAACGCTATGTTTTTTCTTTACAGCTAGATTAAATGCTGCAGACTTATTATCAGATGTGGCGTGGATGATTCAAATGAAAACAAATGGCCTAGAGTTTAAAAATAGAAGTTGAGAGACTAAATATTTGCACTTTAAAAAGGAAGGGAAAAGAACAGAAATCACCATGGCCGACCACTTCTTGAAGTCATCCTCACTCAATTATAATTTGCACTTTCCACTCCCTGTAACTAAATATTAGATTTCATTTACTCCAGATGCATTTGCCTCAAGTAAATTCAGAATGCCATCTTTCTTTCTGATGATTGTAAATTTATTTCATGTTTGTGGCCTACATGTGACTGGGTAAGTGAATCTTAATGACATTATGGGGAGTTTTTTTAATTATTTGCTTGGTGTGACCTGTTTAGAGTTTTGCAACATTTAGTATCTATAAGAGCTTGACAACATTTTTTACAAATAAATCACATGTTTTTGCAAGGAACTTACAGGCCCTTGGTGGTTGGTGGTGGAGGGCTGGAGGGATTTGCTTTGAGCATATCTTTCACAGGTAGACTGAGCTATTCGTTGCTGTCTGCGGAATGTATGGTGCTGAGAAAGGTCACAGTGTCTTTAAAATATACATGATACCTTCTGTTCAGAGAGTCTTGGACAGTTGGTGAAAACCTGAAACAACTTTTTATTTAGCAGACTCGTAAATTCCTTACATTAGTGAGACAATATAGCTAAACAGTAGCCTATAAATACAAAAGCAAGCTTTTTAGTGGCCTGAAATATTTCTCTACCTAAGACAAGATTACCAATTAAGATTGTGGTTAAGTACATTTAATATATTTTTTAAAAGAAGTAAAAAATTAACGAGATTTATTTACTTATAATCATTGTTTACACAATTTCAAGCAATAAATTTTTATGTTCACTAAATGACCCAGTGGATTAACCAAGATGGTAAATTGACTAGCCCATCTTATGTAATTAAAGATAAATCTTGCAAAATGACAGGAGTGAAATTGCTGCAGACACTCCCCAGGGCAAGTTTTATTGTTTTTACGCATAGCTTTTGTGCTGATAGAAGTCATGCTGGGTGTTAGTTGATACATTGATAAATTATTTGAGCTCCTTTTTTTTTTTTTTTCCTGCTTACCACTAGACTATTTTACAGTTCTGAAACATTCACACAGGTTTGTGGTAAAAAGATATGCCAGGTCAGTTTGACTATTTATTTTTCACTGCACTAAAGGCTCCGTAGAATAAAAAGTTGAAATGAATGCTGAAAATAAAGTCTTGGGATGTGTGTCAGGCTTTCAGTTACCCATCATATGCTCTACTCCCTACCCCCTAGGAAACAACATAAATGCTTCATATCTCCTCCTTGGTGTTTCCTTCAAAACTGGTCTTGAGTTCATTCCCTGCATTCTCTACTGTTCCCCTGTCCCTTTGTGGGCTGGGGGAGCAGAGAACCCTGCAGAGACGGTGGAGGAGAAGAGTGAGAGAAGCAAACTTGGTCCTCATTCCTAAAACATCCCAAAGAAAACCACTCTCCACTCTTTTTGACCTGTAGCTTTTACCCACTCGCCAGCAAATATAAAAATAATTTATGATCTGTAAAAGTTCTTTGTTTAGATCCACTGCTAATTTACCTTTACTCTAACATCAACTAACTGGACTCATATAATGTTTCCAAATAGTTTAACCTCATATTTGTGTGTGTGTGTGTGTGTGTGTCCTTGCGCACCATATAAGTTAATTATATTTAAAGTTATTTACTTTATAGTGCCCAGATCTCTCTCTAACTTTGTAAGTAGAGAACACGTGGCTAATCTTTGGACAATTATATTTCAAAAACAATTGGGCCTTCCAAAGAAGGTAATAATTATGCAATAATCTAGATTACTCATAATCTAGACTAAAGGTTGAGGTTTATCAAATCATTAGATCATTTTTGTTTTTTCTCTTGGGGCTTGGCAGGATCTGAAAGTATGTGCCAAATATGAAGAAGCCTCTGACAACATGAAAACATCGGTTTTAGATTAGCATCTCTATTACTTGATTCATTAGAACTTTTTAACTGAAACAAAGTCAATCTTCTCAGGAATAGGATAACACTGTCTAGTTTTTCTGGGCTGTGAATAATTGTGGGACCAAGTTGATTGATCTGCCTAGAAAAATAAAAATATTTGCCATCATCCTAGCAACTTCCTACCTCTGTTGGAACTAGACCATGCATTATAAAAAGATAGTGTGGTTTCTTGCTATACAGATAGATTGCTGAGATTACTACCAGACGCCCATGACAAAAGAAATAATACCAAAAGAGAAATTCTGAGAAATGTTATTTAACTTAAATTTTAAATTTAGATAAGCTCTGGATACCTAGAAGTAACAAAAATAAATGAAAGGAAAAGTTATGCCATTAGAGGGCACTTTTGTAATCTTAGAAGAAGTCAGTTCTTATAGACCGGCTTACCCAAGTCTTATTCTTAAGAGGAATGTATTTTTAGTTGTTTATTTAAAATGACTAATTCTTAAGCTGAGTGTCTGAGAGAGAACATTTTACTGGTGGGGGAAAAAAATCTATAGAATCTTAATATCTAAGTAAACCTTTAAACCTGAATCATTGAATAGAAGTTGTAAAAACATGTACACTTTATCTGCATAATAGTTTTTTGATTAGCTATCTTCAGTGCTTCTTTTAGATACATTTTATTTAGAATAATTCTGCCTGTAACCTGATCAAATGATTAACTTTCCGTAATAACTGAGTATGCTTTTCCCCAACAGTAGATGAATGTTATTAGATAACATTTTGAAAAAGATAGTCCTGTAGAATATAAAGATCTGTGCTTTGGGACCATACTAATTTTTTCTAGTTTTATTGAAAAATAGTTGTTATATATTGCTATGTAAATTTAAGGTGCACACATGATAGTTCGATTTGTATATATTAATGAAATGATTACCACAATAGGGATAGCCAACATCCATCTTCTCATATAGATACAAAGTGGGAAAAAAAAAAAGGAATAATAATTTTAAATATTTTTCCAAAAAGTGTCTGTTTTGCCCATAATGTATAGCAATTAAAATGGTTAAAATTGTTTCAGAAATAAAAAGTTGATGTGATAGAATTTTAGCTGGAGAAATAATGATTTTTTTTTTAAATAAAGAAAGCAAAAAGATAGGGTTGAGTCTCCTCCCTGTTGGTGGTAATATAAATAAAAACTTATATTATTAATATAAAATAAAGTAGATAAGCCAGTAAAATAATTTAGTAAGTAAAACATTGTGTCAAGAACTGTGAAGAGTTTGAGATTTTACTCTGCTTGTAAGCGAATAAGTTAGCCTGTCATACATAGTTTCATTGATGCTAGATGGCATGAGACTCCTGGGTCAGAGACAAAAGCACTACTCAGAGCAACTCAGAGCCATCCATAGCAGAATCCACAGTATTATCATTTTCCCCCACTGACTCCCTGACCCCCAATTCCCACAAATGAAAAGCGGAACAGATAGCACCAGCCCCAAAATGGTTTTTTGGTTTTTTTTTTTTTTTACAAGAGGAGCCCTGAACTTGGGGAGCCCAGATCTTCCATGGTATAGTGATCATGCATGCTCTTGGCTCCAGAAACTTTATCTTCCAAGGTTTTTCATTACATAGGCATCCTTGAGAAGATAATGTAGAAGAACAAAGGCAGTGAATTCCTCTGCTCCCAGATGGGCAAAAACAAGCACAGAGACCCATGGAGAATTATCTTTCAACACCTACTTTATAGAATCCCATCATCTGAAGCTGTTCACTATTATTTATTTATTTATTTATTTATTTATTTATAAATTAAAAAATAGCTGATGTGGAGAATATACAATAATCCTATTTTCCATATTTAACTTGCTCATGAAAAATAGTTTGTATTTCTTGCATTGTATTATATTCACTATGTGATCTTACCTGTCCAAGCCTCAGTTTGATTATTTTTGAAATGAGAAAATCATAGTGCCTACATCATAGGGTTGTTGCTAGCATTATATGAGATAATACATATCAAGCACTTAGAAGAGTGCAGCATTTACAAAATAAAACTTATTAATACTGTTTTTAACTCAAAATTCATTTCTTATCACTTGCTGATTTAATAAAGAGAAAGTCCTTCTCATGGATGGCTGGAAAAGAGGAAGCTGGAAAGATCCCCACCGATCATAACTAGCTACCTCCCTAACTCTAGAGCTGACCTAAATGTCCCAAATATCCTGGGGCATTGGTCAGCGTGTCCTGCTTGGTCATCCCGTGGTACCATGCAGCTGACCACTTTCTGGGCAAACATAGAGTCTAATGAGGTAAAGCTGCCTGAGTGTGGTTCTAGGGAAAATACATCTGACTATATCATACCCAAGTGCCGCCATCACATATTTGGTCTAAGTTCCTAATAAGCATGGAAGGGCTAATTCTAACCATTTCTAAAGACACAGATTTTACCGTCTGGCTTCTTCTGCTCTCAGGAGGTAAATTTTGGGGATGCTGCTACAGAGTTAACTGGATATATTCCATTACGCTGAAATAATAATTATTTCTTAACAGGGACACCTGAGCAAATTCTAGCATATCAGATTACTCACTTCTGTTAGCAACAGGAGGAAGGGCATCAGAGGGGAGGGATTAAGGGTTGTGAGTAGAGGTCTCATTCCATTTAGTTAACCATGTCCGCGTTTGTTTCAAATGGGTTCGCTGGGTTTTGATTTTCATCCATCTCGCCATCTTTCATAGTTATAAGTTTCATCTGCTATTAGTAACTCACATGAGCTCCTGCTTTCCATGCCCAACTTTGCTTGGATTCTATTCTGACTATTATCTGGATATCTGAGGTTCAGATTACTTAATGAAACTGAAAAAGGCCTGGTCTCATTCCTCAACTGCTAGCTGGTTGGGAGGAGGAATTGAGGATTCAGTCTCAGAATCATCATTTGTTTTTAGAGATTATCACCTTAACCCTTGAGAAAACTGAGGTCCACCTGGACTGGTTAAGTGCATTGCCTTAGATACAGATCTAGTCTGTGCTGCAACTAAAAAAGTCAGATTTCTTAGTTCTCAGTCAAGTTTACACTCAATTACAATGCAATTGAGAATTAGAGCCTCTTGTAAGAAATTACGATGGCTTTCTTGAGAGATATTACAGAGGACAAATGTTTGGCCTCTGCAGTCAGATCCACCTGGATTTATAACCTTTCTCTGCTTATGTAAAAGGAGGTTTACTCTTCCATGAGAATAGTACCTACTTCACAAAGGTTTTTGTGAAGTTTAAATGCAATAATGCAGCTGGTGAATTTAACCCCTCATTTTGCACGTAGTAACTCTCAATTACTGCAGATATCTTATATGGAAAACTGCAAAACACATGGCAAAAAAAAAACAAACACCTTTTTGAAAAAGGAAGTTATGTTTACTTTTTGGGTAAGCTCAGTTTGAGAAAATTACTTCTCACATTATCATAAAAAAGAAAGGTTTATTCCCTTCAAAAAATATTTTTAGTTGTATGAATCTACTTTTGATAGCACTCTAAGAAAGATAAAATCAGTTAAATGATGGCTTAAGTAGAGGTGATCTCAGAGCTGTAGTAATGACTCTTTAGAAATAAAACTGGCTTTCACTTCATTTCAAATTATTGCAGATATTTTCATTCGACTTTCTCACTCTTTAAAGTACTTAAGTATAAACACACTGTTCCCTTAATGCTTGAAATCCCTGATGTACGTTGCCAGAGAGATAAGGGAAAACCCTCAGAGGAAGCAAGACCTTTCACCAGTACTTGACATCAAAAGAACTTGCCTACCTGAGGCTTCCTGTTAGGGACACTGAGTCATGTAGAAGATGGTGTCCTTGACAATATTCCCACAGCAACGTGCAGTAGAGAGTGATACATAATTATCTATAGGATCTTTGATGAAAGTCAGTTTGAATGCCAAAATGTAATTCAATGAAAATACTCTGCTGGAGTAGTAAATATATATCTGTGGTGGAGGTTAAGACAAATAACCTATTCTACAACTTTCCAGTGGTCTCACTTGATCTGAGAGTGGGAATCCAAGCCCACTTCTAATATAACTAAGGTTTACATTTAAGTGTTGTGTTGAAGAGTCTAATAATGAATGATAACTAGATATAAACAAATAATCTATCTTGTGATTTTGGACAAATTACTTAACCTATAACAAAATTAACTTTATCATCTCTAAAACCTTCTAATTTATGAAAATCTGATCTTAGAAACAAAAATAATACTATACATGTATAATCCTTAGTCAAGTCTCAAGGAAGCATAAAAGTAATTGCGCAATGGTAATTTTCTGGCTCTCAGTGAGTCTGTGTGTCTCTTTATGCTATGGTTCAATTTTTGAGACGTTTGTATACACATTTCTACAAGAACCATATTGGCTTCTGCCATATTGAAGTGGGGATTTTCTCTCTGAATATCTGGAGAAGTTAAAACACCAAGAGTCCATTCATTTCAAAATCTTTTTAATATCTGAAATGTTAGTGAATTTTTTATCAACGTCATGAAATACTTTGGGAACAAAACAAAACAGGAAATTTGTCTTCAAGACCATGTATGTATCCAAAATACATACTACAACTCTAACTTTCTGTCAAAGCTAAAATATTCTTAACCCTTTAGAAAGTCTGCAACTTGCCCAAGTGTCTACCTGCAGAACTAATGTAAGCAATCATTTCTGTTGCCCCAGGATGGTGCCTCTCCACTGGTGTCTGCTGTGGCTGCTATTACCACTCAGCTCAAGGACTCAGAAGTTACCCACTCGAGATGAGGAACTTTTTCAGATGCAGATCCGGGACAAGGCATTTTTTCATGATTCATCAGTAATTCCAGATGGAGCTGAAATTAGCAGTTACCTCTTTAGAGACACACCCAAAAGGTATTCTCTCTGCAGTGCTTTCCTTATCAATAAATTCATAAAGAATGCTAAAAATCAAAGTAAACATTTGGACTTAGATTAGATAATTTGCAATCAATATCTGAATAGTATTGCTTATTTTCCTCTAAGAAAAGAAAATGACAATGCAACTGCTAATCATTAAGTAGAGGTTGTTTGATCCTTGCTGATTGTGATCTCTTTTGGGATGGAGAGAGCAGTTTTTGCAGTTCTTACATTTTAGAATGGTTATTTTCTTGTCTTTGGGATAGCAGGAAATTTCTAAGAAGGATTCTGTAGGATTAAGATGAAATTAATCAAGAACAGGGTTCAAAACAGGGGCATATGAAGACCCTGAGCTCACCTCTGCCCATTGACACAGCAAAACTACAGCTCCATATAGAACAGTTCTCTCTGAAGTAGACATGAAAACTAAACAGTTTCTCCACACAAAGGATAAAAAGGCCACATAGAGATGGATAGGAGAGGCAGAGGCATGATCTTGCCAAAAAACCCTACATTTGGTGTGGCAATTCACAAACAGGAAGACTCTGACAAATACAGAGCACATCTCTGAGGAGAAAGGAGTTTGATCCCCACATCAGGCATCCCAACCCTTGGGACCTACACCAAAGAGACAAGCCCCCAAAACATCTGGCTTATGCCTGGGAGAACCAAAAGGCTATGAGAAAATAAGACTCCACTCTTTTTGTTCTAAAAGGTTTATTTATTATTTTAGAGAAAGCAAGAGAATTGGGGGGTAGTGCAGAGGGAAAGAATCTCATGCAGACTCCCCATTGAGTGTGAGCCCAACACGGGGCTCTGTCTCACAACCTGAGATCATGAACTGAGCCAAAACCAAGAGTTGGACACTCAACCAACTAAGCCACCCAGGTGCTCCTTAAGACTCTGCTCTTAAAGGGCATATGTACAGACTTCCTTACCCCAGGACCCAGTGCAAACACAAAAAGTTGAAAAATGCCTAGACTACATACAAAAGAGATTCATTGGCTAATCTTAAAGTGTCTGCTGGAAGGGCAGGGGTCTCTTAGAACTCTTTCAAGGCATGGAGGTGCTAGCAAGTATCATTTTTGCATTTTCCCTCTACCTTATTAGCACTGCTTGCCCACATCTAGGTTTTCCTATGGCCCACACTGGTAAACCTGACAGATGGGCTTGCCCCAGCCTGGCACACCCCCACAGCCCAACCAAAGCCAGCATATATGCATAGGCCACACAAGGGATTCCTGGCTCTGATGCCCAGGGTGGTTACATTTCTGAGCCCCCAGGATTGAAATAATTAGGGACACAGTTCTTGGCAGACTCTCCCCACCAGGATGCTGCAGAGACTAAGACTGAGACACCCCCAGGCTTCCTATAATCAATCCTTCAAGACTGGGAGAGATAGTTCTTTCACCTAATGCATAGAAACCAACATAGAGAGTTGAACAAAATGAAAACAAACAAACAAACAAAGGAATATATTCTAAATGAAGAACAAGATGAAACTCCATGTTGAAACTCCAAGATGAAACTCCAGAACAAGATGAAACTATCCATGTTCAGGAAGCCTAGAGTTCAAAATAAGATGAACCTAAAGAGATCCACACTAAGATATATTACATTAAAATGTCAAAATTCAAAGATAAATAGAAAATCTTAAAACCAAGAGGAAAACTTGTTACAAATAAGGGAACCTCCACAAGATGATCAGCAGATTTTTCAGCAGAAATTTTGCAGGCCAGAAAAGAGTGACATGATATATTCAAAGTGCTGAAAGCAAAAATACCTCCAACCATGACTACTCACCTAGCAAGATTTTCAGAATTAAAGAAAGATAAAGAGTTTTCCAGACAAGCAAAAACTAAAGGAGTTCACCACCACTAAACCAGCCTTGTCAGAAATGTTAAAAAGATGTCTTAAGTTGAAAAGGGGACTAACCAATACCAAGAAAACATATGAAAGTAAAAATTTCCCTCGTAAAGGTAAATATATATTAAAGGTAGTGAACTAATCACTTAAAAGGTTAGCATGAAGATTAAAAGGCAAAAGTAGTAAAAAATAACTAAAACTACAACAATTAGTTGGAGTACATACACAAAGTGATGTAAAATGTGACACCAGAAGTATAAAATGTGGAACTAGGAAGTAAAAATGTAAGGTTTCAGAATGTGTTCATACTTAACTTGTTACCAAATTAAAATAGACTGGTATATATACATATAGGCTTATATTTGTAAGTCTCATGGTGACAACAAAGCAAAAACCTATGGCATATACAAAAAGATAATGAGAATGGAATCTAAACATAACACTAAAGAAAGCCATCAAACCACAAGGGAAGAAAGCAACAGAAAGAGAAAGAACAGAAGGGAACGATAAAATGATTAACAAAATGGCAGCAGCAGTATACACCTACCTATAATTTAAACATAAATGGACTAAATTCTCCAATCAAAAGGCATGGAGTGGCTGAATGGATTTAATTCCATATGCTCCCTGACAAGAGATTCACTTTAGATGTAAGGACACACACAGATTGAAAGTAAAAGGGCTGGGAAAAGATGTTCCATGCAAATAGAAACCAAAAAAAGTTGAGGTAGCTATTATATCAGACAAAATAGCTTTAAAACAAAAGACTATAATAAAAGACAAAGACGGGCATTACATAATGATTAGGGGTCATCCGGCGAGAAGATATAACATTTGTAAATATATTTTTTTAAATTTTGTTAACATTTGTAGGTATTTATATACCCAATATAGATTAGGAGCACCTAAACATATAAACAAATATTAACAGACTTAAAGGGAGAAATTGAGAGCAATACAACTATAGAAGGGGAATTAGTACCCCATATTCATCAATGGGTGCTTCATCCAGACAGAATATTAATATCAATGTGGAAACATGGCCTTAAGTGAAACATTAGCCCATTTACTAGATATATACAGAACATGCCACCCATAAGCAGCAGAATATACATTTTTCTCAAGTGCACATAGAACATTCTCCAGGATCAATAATATGTTAGGACACAAAAAAAGTCTCAATAAATTTAAAAAGATTGAAATTACACCAAACATCTTTTAGAACATAATTGTATGTAACGAGAAATCAATCACAAATATGTGGAGATTTAAAAACATGCTACTGAACAACCAATAGGTCAATGAAAAAATTAAAAAAAAAAAAAAACCTTGAGGGGCGCCTGGGTGGCTCAGTGGGTTAAAGCCTCTGCCTTCGGCTCAGGTCATGATCCCAGAGTCCTGGGATCGAGCCCCGCATCGGGCTCTCTGCTCAGCAGGGAGCCTGCTTTCTCCTCTCTCTCCCTCTGCCTGCCTCTCTGCCTACTTGTAATCTCTGTCTGTCAAATAAATAAATCAATAAATCTTAAAAAAAAATTAAAACAACAACAACAACAAAAAAAAAATCTTGAGACAAATGAAAGTGTGAAAGTCACACACCAAAATTTATGGGACACAGCAAAAGCAGTTGTAAGAGAGAAGTTTTTAGTGATATAGGACTGGCTCAAGAAATCAGAAAAATCTCAAATAATTAAAATTTGATACCTAAAGGAACTAGGAAAATAGGAATAAATGAGTCCCAAAGTTAAAAGAAGGAAGAAAATAATAAACATCAAAGTGGAAATAAATAAGATAGAGACTAAAGAGACAATAGGAAAAAAATCAATGAAACTAAGAGCTTCTTCTTTGAAAAAATAAACAGAATTGATAAACTTTTAGCTCCACTCACTAAGAAAAAAAGAGAAGACTCAAAATCAGGAATAAATGAGAGTAAGTTATAATTGATACCAAAAAGATACAAAGGACCTACTATGAGATTAATATGAAGAACTATATGCCAGTAAATTGGACAAACCAGGAAAAAAGTGGATAAATCCCCAGAAACATATACTCTTTAAGACTGAATCATGAGGAAATAGAAAATATGAATAAACCAATTACTAACAAGAAGATTGCTAGTCCCAACAAACAAAAGTGCAGGACCAGGTGGCTTCACTAGTGAATTCTACTAAATATTCAAAGAAGATCTAATACTTATCCTCCTCAAAATATTTCAGAAAATTGTGGCCTCATTTTATGAGCCCAACACTACACTGACACTGAAACTAGATATAAGGACACCACAAACAAACAAAAATTACAGGCCAATATCCCTAATGAGCATAGATGCAAAACCCCTCAACAAAATATTAGCAGACCAAATTCAAATAATACATTAAAAAGATCATACACCACCATCAAGTTGGATTTATTCCAGGGATGCAAGATGATTCAAGATCCACGAATCAATAACTGTGATACCACATTAACCAAATGAAGGATAAAAACCATACAATCATCTCAATAGATGCAGAAAAAGCATTTTAACTCAACATCTATTTATGATAAAAACTTTCCACAAAGCAGGTATAGAGGGAATGTATCCCCACTTGATAAAGGCCATATATGACAAGCCTATAGCTAATTTGACATTCAATGGTGAAAAGAAGAAAGCTTATCCTCTAGGATCAAGGACAAGACAAGGATACCCACACTTGCCACTGATAAGTGTCATGGTATTGGGAGTCCTAGCCCAACCAATTAGAAAGAAAATGATATAAAAGGTGTTCAGATTGGAAAGATAGAAGTAAAACTGTCACTGTTTTCAGGCAACATGATTTTATATATAGAAAACCCTGAAGCTCCCACCAAAAAACTGTTGTAACTAATAAAAAAATTTATTAAATTTGCAGGATACAGAAATCAATATGCAAAAATCTATTGTTTTTTTAACACACCAATAATAAACTACCAGAAAGAAATTAATGAAAACAATCCTGTTTACAGTTGCATCAAAAAGAACAGAATACCTAGGAATAAATTTAATAACCAAGGAGGTAGAAGACCTGTATACTGAAAACTGACATTGATGAAAGAAAGTGAAGAAGACACAAATAAATGGAAAGATACTCTGTGTTCATGAATTGGAAGAATTAATATTGTCAAAATGTCCATACTACCCAAAGCAAACTACAGATTCTGTGAAATCCCTATCAAAACTCCAATGACGTTTTTCACAGAATTAGAACAAATAATTCTAAAATTTGTCTGGAAGCACAAAATCCCTGAAAACCAAAGCAATCTTGAGAAAGAAGGACAAAGCTAGAGATGCTATGTTTCCTGATTTTGAAATGTACTACAAAGGTATAGTAATCAAAACAGTATGGTATTGGCATAAAGGCAGATACATGGATCCATGGAGCAGAAAAGACAGCCTGGAAATAAACCATGAACACATGGTCAATTAATTCATGACAAAGGAGCCAAGAATATACAATGGGAAAAGGACAGTTTGTTTAAAACAATGTTGTTGGGAAAACTGGACAGCCATGTGCCCAAGAATGAAACCAGACCACTAAACCAAACACAGGCAGTAAGCTCCTTGATATTGGTCTTAGCAGTGTTCTGGGTTCTTTTTATTTTTCTCGGTTTGTTTGGATGGGTGGGTTGGTTGGTTGGTTGGTTGGTTGGTTTTGAATCGGTCTCCAAAGGCAAGGGCAACAAAAGCAAAAATAAACAAGTGGAACTACATCAAGCCAAAAAGTTTTGCATAGTGAAGGAAATCATTAACAAAATAAAATGCAACCTACTGAATGGGAGAAGATATTTGCAAATCATACATCTAATAAGGGGTTAAAATCCAAATTAAATAAAGAATACATACAACTTAAAAACACAACTAACTTGCTTTAAAAATGGGCAGAGGATATGAATAGACCTTTTCCAAAGAAGACATACATATGGCCAAGAGGTACATGAAAAGATGCTCAACATCACTCATCATCAGGCAAATGCAAAGCAAAACCATAATGAGATGCCACCTCACACCCTTCGGAATGATTATTATCAAAAAGACAAGAGATAACAAATATTGGCAAGAATGTGGAGAAACAGGAATCCTCGTGCAGTGTTGATGGAAAAGCAAATTGGTACAACCATTATGGAAAACAGTAATAGGTCCCTCAAATATCTATAAATAGAACTATCATATGATCCAGCAATTCCACTTCTGAGTATCAATCCAAAGAAAATGAGGGGATGTAATGTACAGCATGGTGACTATAGTCAGTAATATTATATTGCATATTATGTAACTTTTTATAGTTACAAGGGGGAAATAGATTCACTGTGATGATCATTTCACAGTGTATACATAAATCATAACTTTGTTCATTTGAAATTAATATATTTCAGTTGTATCTCAATAAAAAAGAGCTTAAGTAGCTAAAAAATATGAAATTAAATGAATACATGATTCCTCAAGGGTTTACATTGTATTATAAGGATAATTTTTCTGGGGTGCCTGAGTGGCTCAGTTGGTTAAGCATTGGACTCTTGATATCAGCTCAGGTCTTGGTCTCAAGGTCATGGGCTCTAGCCCTGTACTGGACTTCATGCTGGGTGTGGAGCCTACTTAAATTAAAAAAAAAAAAAAAAAAAGATAATATTTCTTTGAACAATATTCTTAGGTTCTGAGAATATTAAACCAAACTATAGTAAAAACTATCACAGTTCATTTACCTTTACTCCATCAGCAAATTGGGCTCACATAATGGTTCTAAATATTTGACCTTAAAAAATGATACATACTTGTTTATTCTTTCTTGACTTGACTTTTTTCTCCCCACAAATAATGATCAGGGGCTTTGATACCTACATTGGGATGAAATGTTACCTCACGTTGAGTTGAGAGTTATAGCAACAATAGAAACATCATTTCTAGGAGTGAAATACGCAGTGGGAGGCACCCATAGACATTGTTGATATTACAACTAATGGTGAAATTCCAGATAAAATTTAGCAGTAGCGGATAGCTTTTTTCATTGATTATTCTTATGTTTACACATAAGTTCCAAAAGCTAAATGGTTCATGGAATGTTTATCCCTCAGCTTTGGCATTATAATTTGGGGCCATGTTTTCTTAGTTGTTCATTGCATTTCTGTCTGCCTCACCAGCTAGTAAATAATCTGGAGCACATACATCATGCCCTATTATCTCTGATTGCTGTTCTCTTCTGAATTCTGGGTATGGTAGCCAACCAACAAATGTTTGTCAAATTGTGAAAGTTTATTCAGATTATCTTTTATCCCTAATCGTAAGTGCTTCCATATGAAAACGTTGAGTTAGAGGGACTCCCTGCTGTTTTATATGTATAATGAGTACCTTGTGGAATGCAAGAATTGTTTTGTCATTGGTTGCCTGTGGCCTGTATGTAAGTTAGTAAGACACAGTTACTTTGGGAAATAAGCTACTTCCTTGTTTGAAAGGAGAACAGAAGGTAGTAGATGAACTGACACATTGATTTCTGCTTCAGCAGGTGGCTCTGCTACCAACATAAAAATGAAACCCTAGAAGTTTTGAACACTTTTTTATTTACATGATGCCAAACAAAATATTTTGTTGTACCTATTTCTTTGTAACAGAGATGGATTCAGTTGTTTGTGTATTGTTAATATATCCAATGCAGCCTGGCCAAAGGAACAAAATTCTACTCTCCAAAAGTAGACTGAATTGGAAAATTAAGCCATCTGACATCTGTCTTGAAAGATGCATATGATACATATACCTTCCCACCCAGTAAATAGTACAGTTATTTTGTCTAGATGACATCTAACTTTATTATTTTCTGAATGAGTTGTTTTTACTTTTATAGAGTCTTGTCCTTCTACTGCCTGACCCCCACCCTTCTTCTTTTAATTCATATTTGAATGTTGAGGGGAGAAAGTACTGATAGTGCCATTCAGATTTGGTGTCTTTAGATAGGAACAGACTTGAGGTGTAAGGCTCCTAGAGCTGGAACAATAGGGTTGGTGTTAGGATTCTTGGGTTCTATTCATTAATTTCATAATTGATCATTCAAAAATATTTACCAAGTACTTACTACATGTAGAAATCAGTACTAAATGCTGGGACTACAATGACATGGCAAATGGACCCTAAGTGGGCCTTTGTTGAGAAAATGACAATCAAATAATACAAATATATAGTCACAAATTTCAATAAGCACCCCAGGAGAAAAGTACAGGACACTGAGAGTGCACGAGAACCTGACCCAGAATTAGGAGTCAGAAAAGGCAGCCCTGAATTCAGAGGTGACATGAGTAAGGGCAAAGGGGTGCATTTCAGGCATATGAAACAACATCCCAGAGGTTCCAACATAGGGCGGATTCTAGGAAACTAGGAGAGGCCCATGTGGTTCAAGCACGGAAGATGAAAGGCCAGTGAGGTAGGCAGGGGCCCCACCATTGAGGAAGTTTTAGACTCTGCAAACAATTAAGGACTTTTCCCCAAAAAGCTGAAGTCTAAATTTACTCATCAATTCATTCTACAAGTATTTATTGGGAATTATTTTAGTCTCTAAGTCTTCATCAATGAACCAAATGCCCATCCCTCTTACATCTTTCATTCTAGTTAGAGGAGATGGAAAAATAAAAAGGTAAACAAAGAAATATGTAATATGTCAGGTAGTGATAAGTGCTTTGAAGACAAATGAAGAAGTGTGAAAGAGAGCTTCATGGGTAGGAAGGTGGTATTTTCCATAAAGGGTCAGAGTAGGTATATTAAGTGAATAAAAAGAAAACCAGTGATTTTTCCAGTGACTTTTGATAAGTCCTAGAACCAATGATCTCAGTCTCAACTGGTCCACTTCCCCACAGGTATTTCTTTGTGGTTGAAGAAGACAATACTCCATTATCAGTCACAGTGACTCCCTGTGATGCACCTTTAGAATGGAAACTGAGTCTCCAAGAGCTTCCAGAAGACACAAGCGGGGAAGGCTCGGGTAAGCAGCATGTTAAGTCTGGCCCTGGACCCCTGAATGGATAACTAAAAGACCCATGACATAGACAGCCTTCTGTCTGTAAGAAAAAGAAGCGCGTATGCATAGGGGAAGACACTGGAGATTTTGCAGTGGGGATGGCACTGAATGACAGTGATCTTGACACTGTCAAAACCACTTGACAGTTAAGAGCGACAGACTCGGAGCCTGAAGGGGTGAGGAAAATGGAAAGGTTTGGACTAGGCTCTCTAGCTGTGGTTTGCAATCTCACGCAAAGATTGGAATCAGCACTGGGTGCTTTAGAAACTACTGATGCCTGGATCCCACCCTTAAAGGTTTTAATTGTCCTGGAGTATGATCTGGACATTGGGACTATTAAAATCTCTCCCTAGGTGATTCTGGTATGCAGCCAAGATCTCTGGGGAGTAAATGGTGGCACCGAAAAGAGGAGTAAAAAGGCTTTGAGTGCCATTGAAAAGCCAGGATGACAAGAAAGTCAGTAGGAAGGGTATGTTAGGCATTTAAAGAAGATACAGATTGTGGAAAGCAAATACCAAGATACAGGGAAGTGAGAAGAATCTATATGAGGCTCTGGGGTGACCTGCTTCCTTCAAGGGGTGAAGGCATCACAGCATAAAGGTGAAGTCTTTGTGACTGATGCCACACAAAGGATGCAAGCTAGATGTGCTGCTCATAGCGATGAGATGACAGAGTTGTAACTAGGAAAGTATGTCATCATGGGAGATTGAGAATAAATAACGGCATGAGATCGTTCATCTCCTGGTTTGGGACTGTGAAATTCTACATCCCTCACTCAATTTGCAGTAATAAGCTGAACAGGGTGCATTCCCACACTGGCTACCCAATCCTCCACCAGGTCCTGGTGTCTAAGCTTATCTGGTGTCTATGCGGTATCTGATATTAAGAATAAAAAGATAGAAAAAATTAGTTTGGTTTTAATACTTTCCTTCTATTATTCCTAGGCATATGTTCTCTACACTGAAAATTAGGTCCTCTTACTGGTACTTCATATTCTATGTTTTAATGAGAGACTGTCCAGTCCTGGTAACAAGAATAAAACTAGTGAAATAGATGGCCATCAAAATGCAATCAAATTGCAATCAAAATGCAATCAAATCCTTTTGATAAGCAGATTAATGGTAGGGATTAATCTTTCAAAGGCTTACAGTCTTTGACCTAAAACTTTCAGTAATTACAGTCAATTCTGAAGCCTAAATTTAAATTCAGAAAAGCCAACATGTATGTATGTGTGTGTGTGTATATATAGAAAGATAGATATAGATATATACATATATACATATACATATACATATAGATAGATAGATACACACATATATACATGGTACTACCTTAAATGGTCAAAAATTGCCCAACAGTATTATTTATATATTTATGAAAATACTGTTTTTTTACAAAATTATTATTTTATTATAAATTTTATTGTAAAATAATAATTTATTTTATAAAATAATAATTTAATTTATTATAAAATAATAATTTTAAGTGAGGAAGACAGGATTTAAAATGGAGGCTCATTTGGGAACATATATGTATGAGAATAAGTGTTATTAAGCTATAAAGAATGAAGAAAAAGAATAATATCAATTGCATAAAAACATGTAAAGGACTGAGTGGCAATGAATCAAAATATTAATGAAGGACTGTCTTGGGATCATGAGTTAATGGATGATTTTTTTATCTTGTTCTTTTCCTCTATTTCCCAATTACCTACTGGGAACATCATAATTTTTTTTAAGATTGATTGACGTATTTATTTTAGAGAGAGAGAGAGCAAGTGGGGAGAGGGTCAGAGGGAGAGGAAGAGAGACTCCCAAGCAGACTCCGCTGAGCACGGAGCCTGACTTGGGGCTCAGTCCCACAACCCTGAGATCATGACCTGAGAAGAACTCAAGAGTGGGATGCTTCACTAAGCAAGCCACCAAGGCACACCCCACATTATTATTTTTATAACAGCGCAAAAAGATCATCTTAAAAACAGAATCTAAGGTCGGCACGCCACAGTGCATACCCTGACCCGTAGCTTGTGTTTCTCTCCTGTCTTCTAGGTGAGCCCGAGCCTCTGGAGCAGCAGAGGCAGCAGATCATTCATGAGGAAAGCACGGAATTATTCTCCTACAAAGGCAATGATGTGGAGTATTTCATATCTTCTAGTTCCCCATCTGGTTTATACCAGTTGGAGCTGCTTTCAACAGAGAAAGATACGCATTTCAAAGTCTATGCCACCACAACCCCGGAGTCTGATCAGCCCTACCCCGAATTACCTTATGATCCAAGGGTGGATGTGACCTCCCTGGGACGCACCACAGTCACTCTGGCCTGGAAACCGAGCCCCACAGCCTCCTTGCTGAAACAACCCATTCAGTACTGTGTGGTCATCAACAAGGAGCACAATTTCAAAAGTCTCTGTGCGGTAGAAGCCAAACTGAGTGCAGACGATGCTTTTATGATGGCTCCAAAACCCGGTCTGGACTTCAGCCCCTTTGACTTTGCCCATTTTGGGTTTCCTTCAGAGAATCTGGGTAAAGAACGCAGCTTCCTAGCAAAGCCTGCTCCAAAACTGGGGCGGCATGTGTACTGGAGGCCCAAGGTCGACATTCAGAAAATCTGCATCGGGAACAAGAACATCTTCACCGTCTCGGATCTGAAGCCCGACACGCAGTACTACTTCGATGTCTTCGTGGCCAACAGCAACAGCAACACGAGTACAGCATACGTGGGCACCTTTGCCAGGACCAAGGAGGAAGCAAAACAGAAGACAGTTGAGCTAAAAGACGGTAAAGTGTCGGATGTATTCGTCAAACGGAAGGGAGCGAAGTTTTTACGCTTTGCACCGGTCTCTTCTCACCAAAAAGTCACTTTCTTTATTCACTCCTGTCTGGACGCTATTCAGATCCAAGTGAGAAGGGATGGGAAACTTCTCTTGTCTCAGAATGTGGAAGGCATTCGGCAGTTTCAGCTTCGAGGAAAGCCCAAAGCGAAGTATGTCATCCGACTGAAAGGACACAAGAAAGGGGCGTCAATGTTGAAGATCCTGGCCACCACGAGGCCGAGCAAGCAGCCATTCCCCTCTCTTCCTGAAGACACGAGAATCAAAGCCTTCGACAAGCTCCGCACCTGCTCCTCGGCCACCGTGGCGTGGCTGGGCACTCAGGAGAGGAACAAGTTCTGCATCTACAAAAAGGAAGTGGACGATAGCTACAATGAAGACCAGAAGAGAAGAGAGCAAAACCAATGCCTAGGACCAGACACGAGGAAGAAATCGGAAAAAGTCCTCTGTAAATATTTCCACAGTCAAAACCTACAGAAAGCAGTGACCACGGAAACAATTAAGGGGCTTCTGCCCGGAAAGTCTTACCTGCTGGATGTATATGTCATAGGACACGGGGGCCACTCGGTGAAGTACCAGAGTAAAGTCGTGAAAACCAGGAAGTTCTGTTAGTTACCTTGTATGGCGAGATGCTATTACATAGACCTGCAGGAGAGACATGGAATCACTTTAAGTATAAACTGACTACTCCCATGGCTGAGTGAAGTGACGACCAGTCCTTGGACTGTGGACGGAAGGATATCAACTTGTGTATATTGGTGTTTATAGGAGTAACTGTTGAGGAGTCTTGTTCTAGTGTGCCTCAGTGGTACCTAGTGTGTGTCTGCTGCCCGTTGCTGTCAGAGAGGGCATCTGGAAGGAACTGACATCCCTTGCTTTGACCACTGCATGAACTGCTTCTAAATTATTTTATTACCTGAAAATTTAAAACATGCCATTCATTGCACACATCCACAAATGCAAATCATTCCTCTCTATAGATGCTAGGATATATATAAATTATTTTATAAAGTCTTGTTTTAAATGTCAGTGTTTCTATGATTGTAAACTATTAAATTCTTTTCCTGTTAAAGTACAGATCTAATCTAAGTATATAATTAAGTGGACAGCCCTCTAGTCAATTATATTGCTATTGTAAATTCTTATCTGTTGAGTAAAAAGTTTAAATACTGTATGTATCTCATGTACAAAGTTGACATACATTATATTCATGTACATAAAATTAAAGATATTAGATTATATACTGTTCATTTTCCCAAGCAGCTACCATGGTGTATTCAATTTCTATTCTGTTCAAAAACTGCGCCTTTATATAATTTGGCACCAGAATCAACCTTCGTTGTAATAGTTAAGATAGCATGCTGCATCTCTCCAAAGTTACTGTGGCATTAGAGACACAGTTTGCTTTCGGACACTGATTTGGAGCCAGGTGTCATGATTGCTGAGAGAGTTCCAACAGACTTGTTTTAAAAGAATAAGCAAAAAAAAAAAAAAAGAATAGACAAAGTCAAACACTGTAGCTCAACAAGGATTCAACAGATCATTCTCAACAGCCTAAAATATATTACATTTATTTTAAAAATAAGCATCTATTTTAAGTACAAAGTTGGGATATCCCAAGTATTTTTCATCTGCTTGAATATTAGCAAGATAATGATTTTAATGTCTATCTGAAGTGATCTAACAACCACCAGTTAGGACTTTATTTGGTAATGAGGAGACAACAGAAGCTACTGTTTTGATAACATTAACAGTCTGATACTTTGATTTTTCACGAATTTTTAGAAAGTAATTTCAGCATAATTAAAATTTAGGCAAATAATAACGGAAACCATTTAGCAAAGATGGCGCCAAGAGCACCTTTAGATCATTTCATTCTCCACGGTTCTATACATGAGCTGTCATGAGAACATTAGATCAGGATTCAGAAGAGTGTAGAATTTGTGGTCACGTGAGCTATATAACTTTAGCAGATCTGTTAACTCCCACTGTCCCTCTTGCCCATCTATAAATTGGGTGGTGACAGATTTGGGTAAGATGACATTAGAAGATACTTGCTATTATTATAAGACATTGTCTTTTGTAGAATCATATGATTCTGAAATTATAAAGTGCTCCTGTAACTACAGGTAGGGACAGATGCAACCTCTTGACCTCTCCACTGTCCCCCACTTACTGGCACCAGCCTCCATGTGGCAGGCATGTGTCAACAGCATTCCTCTGGCAGGGAGGATCGCTATGGCTGAGGTAGTGTACATGGTGGTCATTTTGAAAGGTCCTCTGATAATCTGAGGATAAAACATGTCCCCTAAAAATCCATCATCCAACTCCTCTAGGTTATGATATCAAAAGAAAATTGATCACATCCATATAAAACAGTAACGGTACCCAAAAGAATGTTAAAAAAGGAAAAAAAAAAAAAAGACACGTGCCTAGTGGCCATGTAGCCAATCAACCTGGAGGGAGAACTTAAAATTGACAACATTCCAGAGATGCTACATCCTAAGCTATAAACGGGGTGCATTTGAAAGGAGAACTGACTTTCTCCTGTTACTCGCAAATATGTTTTTATAGAGCAGTGTGCTAAATGGAACGACAGAGGATCAAAGAGTTATTGCAGCTTCTGAAGAGGATGGACTTACTCTCAGATATTGCTTAATGCCTATGGACCCCTGGGAACCCAGCCAAGTCAATTTAACCAAGCTCTTACCTTTCAGCCCGCTGTGATGGTGGTCTCCATGTAGTCTGGATAAATTTGAGAATTCTTTCATGGCCCCAGTGAAATTTGCCTTTTAGAACTTACAGGAAAATTAAGTACACACTGTGAAACTTCTGTCACTCGTAAAGAAAGGGAAAAACCTATTAAAAATAAAGATCTCATTTACTAATGTGTTAGATTTTTAGGAGCACTCAGGTGAACTGGAGACAAGAAAGAGAAACTTGTTCTTAATTAACAAAGAAACAGAAAGTTGCTAATATGGAAGCACCACCTTGTGTTTGTTAAAATCCTAGGACAGCTGTTTTGAGAACAGAACGTTTAGTATCCCAAGGATAGCCACAGGATCATGGAGGAAAGAAAATCTTTGAGGACATTTAGTTCAAGGTCACAATCTTTATCTTTCAGGTGCAAAAGAAACTGAAGACCAGAGAAATAAAAATAAAGTTCTCATAGTAGAAACAGATAAGGAGTAGAATTGCCCAGATTCCAAAATACTTACCAGGATATAAATCACTAATTCTTGGCAGGGGGGGCGGAGTCACTTGTGGGTCACTTTCCTAAAGGAAATAAATTTTTTTGTCTTATTTATTATTGCAAACCAACTTACTCTTAAAGGCCATTTCAGATTTTAAGAAAGGATGCATAACCTATAACTGAGAACTTGAAACTTGTAAGAAAAAAAAATTATGTTTAGTTATTTTCAAAAACACAGAATGCTTTAGGTTTTCATGCACACACAAACCTGGGGCTTTAAGATCATTAATCAATTGTAATGATAAGCCCTGTAGTTTTTTAATCTAAAACTATCCAGAATCTATAAAAAAATTATAGCAGATGATTTTATTGGTTAAATTCCTTCACAATGTCTAGATTAATTTTTTAAATGTGCAGGCTTTAAAGAGTATGTGCTGGAAAGGATATATCCATTTCTTATTTTCATTAGAGTACCATTGAGAAAGTTATGATTTTATTATCTCAGAAAGCCAAATGAGGTAACTTCAATTAAAAAAAAAAATCACTTAACCAGGTGGTGGGTACTAGAGAGGGCACGGATTGCATGGAGCACTGGGTGTGGTGCAAAAACAATGAATACTGTTATGCTGAAAAGAAATAAAAATTTAAAAAAAAATCACTGGGGCGCCTGGGTGGCTCAGTGGGTTAAGCCACTGCCTTCGGCTCAGGTCATGATCTCAGGGTCCTGAGATCGAGCCCCGCATCGGGCTCTCTGCTCAGCAGGGAGCCTGCTTCCTCCTCTCTCTCTGCCTGCCTCTCTGCCTGCTTGTGCTCTCTCTCTGTCAAATAAAAAAAAAAAAAAAATCTTTAAAAAAAAATCACTTAGGTGAACTTTACAGTTTGAAATCAGCTTAATGGTTCTTAATAGATTGGGAGGTCCAGGTGCATTCAACGCGCGCGCACACACACACACACACACACACACACACACACACTTAGTTTTGTATATGATTTAATGGTTTGGTGGACCTGAAACCATTCAGGATCTCTTCCAATACTTTACCAACCCCTCTTAGAGATCATCTATTTCTACTACTTCATTTTACAGATGAAGAAATTGAGGCCCAACAAGACTAGAAACCAGATTCCTATACTCCCATTTTAACGTTAACCCTGAACATCCAGAAAGCATGCAGTGACTCACCCAGAGTATCCTTCTATGTCTTTCTTCTGTAGCTGGTTTCAAAGTAAAACAAAATAAGTTAGCATCTAACTTGAAAAACAAGGTCATTTGGAGCATCTCCAACCACTTCCTTCCCCACTCTGATATGGTGTGATAGAGATAAAATCTTCTGGGAACTTGACTTCAGATTTTCTCACCGGCACCCGGAGAAGTGACCAAGGCTAGACTTCAGCTGTCCTCTGTTTGTAGCTGTCTACAGGACCTGGGAGGCATCAGGGCACACTCATCATTGTGTTTTTTTCCCAGATCATTTTAGCCAGAAAAATAGACAGAGGTTTGGGATTTAGACCTTTGTTGTCACTTTGAAGGTGGAAAGTGGGAGAGAGGAGGGCAGGGAAATGAAATGGAGCATGGAGAAAAGTAGGTTTTTTTCTGATTTCTTTCTCTAAGGGGCCTGAGAGAACAAGGGCAGTGAGAGATCTCCTATAGCTTAACTTTATTAAGATTTTAGATTCTGTTTTTTATATGCAAAATTACCCTGGAAAATCTGACCTAATCACCATCCACTCTATTAAAATTGTATCCGCTGATTGATATTCTCATTTCCTAGGGAGGATCGATCATGTTATTTGGATAAGATTTTCAGTTCGGTTCATTCACATTCCTCCTTCTCAATCTTTGAGAAACAAATTTAGTAATCAAAATTTAGAGATAAAGTTACTTAGAATGGCTTTCATATCCACCCTTATACCTCTTTCAAAGATATTTTTAAATATGTTTTCAAAGTAAAATAAATAGAAGGCTATTGATTGCCATCACAGGCAAATAATTGGCTCCAGGATTGAGTGCATGGCCTTAGGCGCAGTTATATTGCCATCTTGTCATTATTCAGATACTACTGAAGACATGGCATCAGCTACCCCATGAGTGTTAGAGGGAGAGGAAAGTAGTTCGAGGAGGAACATTAAAAAAGAGAGACCAGGATGAATGAAATTCATCATCCCATTGGGCTACCAGGGAGAACTTTCAGGTAAGTATAAGGTTTTCTTGAAACCTGTCAGAAATGTAAAGTTTAGAGACTTCAAGCTGAGGACACATCAAGTACCCTCCCAGGATACAGACATGTCCCAAGACTTTAGAATTTGAAATAATATTTGAATTGAGACAAAGGTGTAATACCGAGAAGTGGGAGCACATCAGTTTTCAGTATGGGTGATGAGATCCAGACAGTAGAGTCTGGAAAGAAATAATCATCTTATAATAAGAGAGGTGATGAATGTGTTGCTTTGTTTTTGAGTCCGAAATTATTGTCAGAAACTGAGTTTTAATCAGCAATTTCTAAACGTTTCGGTTCTCTCTCTTCTTGTATAAATACCTGCCAATATTAATGTTGCCATAATTTGGAAATAAGCAAATCTCTCTATTTCTTGTCTATAGTTAGCTCTTGGTATAATCCTTCCAACTTGTGTAAATAAGGCAGCACAGCATAATATACAAAAGGTTTTAAATCAATTTTTTAAAGATTTTTAGTTATTTTAGAGAGAGAGAGAGAGAGAGAGAGACAGCGTGCAAGTGGGGGGAGGGGCAGAGGGAGAGAGAGAATCCTCAAGCAGACTTCACTGAGCTCAGAGCCCAGTGCGGGGCTCGATCCCACAAACCTGAGATCATAGACCTGAGCCAAAGCCACGAGTCAGACGCTTAACCGACTGAGACACCCAGGTGCCCCCCTATGCAGCGGTTTTAGGATCTACTTGACAAAACCCCAAATGTCCATCCTTAGTGATAACTCTGAAAGGTTTTTGTTTCTGAGAAAAACTGTTTATGTAACAAACAGAACCAAGTGCATTAATACACAGCGGGGTTAGGAGTTAGGCTGTTCAGTCTCATCCCTTTCTATTAAGTGAATTCAGACCTATTAAATAAGATTAATGTAATAGCTGCTTTTACCATTCAGGCTGGAAATGTTCCACACAGCCAGAACAAGAGCCGTTTTTAGAAGCAGCATGTTACCCTCAAGAGCCACAGAAAAATCACATAGTCCTCTGTGTTTGTCTGACCCGTTTCATGCTCATCTGCGGATCCATATGGCAAAGTAACTAGCTTGTGGCGTAACCATGTAATGGTTATAACAACAGATCTAGTCCGCTATATGAGCAATTTGCTAAGAGCAACTGGTATAGTGAAAAATACGGCCCGTTTCCAACGGCTGAGTTTCCGTGTATCATAGCAGTCCCAAGTAGCCTCAGCAGCATTTCATGTGTCCTGTTCTTTCTGGATGGAGCAGGAACTTACACCTGGGACAAGAGGCACGTGAGTCAAGTGAGAGAGACAAACAAGTACACATATACTTTTTTTTTTTTTAAGATTTTATTTATTTATTTGTTAGAGAGAGAGAGCGTGAGCACAGGCAGACAGAGTGGTAGGCAGAGGCAGAGGGAGAAGCAGGCTCCTCCCCGAGCAACGAGCCCAATGTGGGACTCGATCCCAGGACGCCGGGATCATGGCGTGAGCCAAAGGCAGCCGCTTAACCAACTGAGCCACCCAGGCGTCCCTACACATATACTTTTTAAAGAACCAAATAAAAATGTAACCAGTTTTATTATGGTAAAATGTCACTTTCAGAACAGTTTTTAAAGAAATAATGGACTCTTCTGGCTGGCTGTTTTTATTCTTTAATTTATTTGACAGAGAATACAAGTAGACAGAGAGGCAGGCAGACAGAGGAAGGAAAGCAGGCTCCCCACTAAACAGAGAGCCCAATGCGGGGCTCGATCCCAGGACCCTGGGATCATGACCCGAGCCAAAAGCAGAGGTTTTAACCCACTGAGCCACCCAGGCGCCCCTGGCTGGCTGTTTTTAAATGGCGGTATTGAGTATCTTCATCCTGCTGAAGAAAGCGAGCTGTTCTTTCTCAAAGAGTCCAAGATCTAAAAGAGAGGTTGCTGAATTTTTGCTTTTTTCCACCACGTACATGATAATGGGCTCCCTTGGGTTATCCGCAGGGGTGATCTCTTCGGGTATGGGAAAAGATACAAAGATACCCAGCAGGGTAAGATCACAACATTGACATTTAAATTGCTTGTGTTTTGTGCAAGTTCCGTGGACTAATGGCAGAGAGCCGGGCTTCAAATACAGCTGTGTGCTGAGCAAACTTGACTGCCCTAAATTCTGAATGCCCACCCTTTGCCAATTCCATGGGCAAGCATTCCGGGAGGCCTGAGTTGAAATGTGCAGATAAATATTCAGTTCCCGGGGTTCTGGTGCCAAAGCATACAGAATACTTATGGTCTGCTATGGAAATCTTGGAAGCACAGAACTTCTGTTTTTAATGTCTCTGTGGATTTAAGACAGTTCTTGGACTACTTATTACCTTTCATAAAACATACTCTTACTTTAAAAATCTCTTGGTGGCTTACCTATATTAAAAAGAGGAAAAGAATACTTTTCAATTCCACTAAGTTTTCTCTACTGAAGTTAAACGAGCTTCTAGAAGAAAGGATGTAGTGGAATACAGTAGAAATGGGATTTTGGGTGTGTGGGTCTGTGGGGTTTTTTGTTGTTGTTGTTATTGTTATTGGGTTGTTTTTTTTTTTTAAACTTTTGTGGACTTGCACTTTCTCATTTGTAAAATAAGACTGACGATCTCTAAGATTCCTTTTGGAAAAGCAGGGAAACAAACAATGTTTAAGCACATACTGAGTGCCAGGCGTGGGAAATAGAGTACTTAATCCTAACAACTCTAAGATGAAGACATCATTGTAGTCTCACCAAACAGACAAGTAACAGAAAGAACAAAGGAACCTAATACTCAAGGCCACAAAGTGGACACAAAGTGGATACATCTGGCTCCAAAGTGGTGCATCTTTCTCCTTCCACTTGTGTGGTTGCCAGCTCTAGAGCTCATTAGTGAACCAGAAATTCATCAGAATAGAATATATGAGGAGTAGATTGATAAAAATGGGAAAAAGTTAAAATACATGTAAAGCTTGACCAGGACATTTGGAAACAAATGATCTTTGACATAGATAAATACTGAGAGCTAGGACAGAAGATTATAATTCACAAAATATTGCTAAATTCCTCTTATTGAGCAGAATTTTTCCGTTTTTATGATGTCTTATAGTATACCACAACAACCTGGCTCAGTACTTGCATATAGACCTTATTATGCAGAATTTGCTGTAATGCTTACATGTGATATAATGTGTGTCAGTAACACGATGCCAATAAACCCTTATTTAATGCCTCTGTGTTTTAGCATATAAACAAGTGTCTGTGGTTGTTTTTAGATTTGTTTCAATTTTGCCTTTATGCATATTTGCCTTCATTTATTACAGTTTTCTTAGTAGCAGAAACTTCCTGGGCCTTTATTCTATGTGAAAGCCTGACTGAGGCATATGGCATTAATCCACATGACAGCCTTATGAGGTGGATACTATTATCTTCCCCATTTTACTGATGAAGAAACAAACCAAAGGTCAGAAAAGTTAAGGTGATTCCCCAACATCACAGGGCTAAGAAGGAGAACCCAGCCCAGTGTCAAATCCAGGTTATAGATAAAGCCAGTGCTGGAAGGGATGACTTTTGTTCCTTGCTTTTGGTTTCTATGGAATCCACTAGCACAAATTTACTTTTAAACTGTGTTGGACTTGTGTTCATTCTACTAAGGATTTGCTTTGTCGGTGCATTGGGTACTTGCTATTAATCTTCTTCTGATATGCTATCTTACATACAAATTCTTCCTATGTATTTCACATTTAAGAAGCTCACATAGCTGTTGCCTGAGTCCCAGACAGAAAGCTGGTGAACTTGAATCGTCACTCTAATTTCACTCCCCAAAGAAAACTACTTTTAACAATTCTGTTCACATACCAATGCTTTTTCCCTTCCCTGTACATAAACTAATATTATTATTCATTTTTCTCAAATATGGAATTATACTAAATACACAGTTTTGTAACCCAGCTTTTGTCATTGGACTTGATACTTTGGCCTTCATTCCATGTCAGCTTGATCTCATTCTTTTTAAAAAATATTTTATTTATTTATTTGACAGAGAGAGAGAGAGCAAGAAAGGGAACACAAGCACTGGGAGTGGGAGAGAGAGAAGCAAGCCTCCCGCTGAGCAAGGAGCCCCATGTGGGGCTCGCTCCCAGGACTCTGGGATCATGACCTGAGCTGAAGGCAGACGCTTAACGACCGAGCCACAAAATATTGCTTCTTCCTAGACATTGCCCTCAAATGTGTGAAGTGTGTGTCAGCATAAACACAGGGTGGTGACCTACCTCAGTTACATACAAAACCATCCTCAGTGCTCTGAACCAGCACCGACCACTTCTGCATCCAATGAGAGAGCTTCTTCTCCCAACAAGTGACAATGACTCTCTTTCACCTGACTCTCTGGAAGCTTATCATCTAAGCTTCAAGGCCTGGACTTTCGGCGTCCATCCTGGTAGATCCCGCATAGGCCAGTTTTAGCAGGAATCCTGCTAGTATCTCCCACCCGGGATATCTGATAACTCTTGATAGGATATCCAGATATCTGATAACTCTTGTTAGGATATCTGATAACTCTTGATATCTGACCAAACCCCTCATTCCTCACCACCCCAGATAATATCTTATCGTCCTGGCTTGCCTGCAGCAAGAATCCTGTTCAGTCAGTTCAGCCAGAATGACCAGCCGTTCCTAGTCATTTCCCATCCACAGACCCTTTCCTCACCCTGCCACTTGGCTGTGAGTCCCTACTTCCCTTTGTTGTATCTGGACTCCAGCTCAATCTCTCTCTCCTCTACTGCAAAATCCCATCGCAGCGGTCTCTAGACCTATCGTAACAGTCTTTTTTTTTTTTTTAAAGATTTTATTTATTTATTTGACAGAGAGAAATCACAAGTAAGCAGAGAGGCAGGCAGAGAGAGAGGAGGAAGCAGGCTCCCCGCTGAGCAGAAAGCCTGATGCGGGGCTCGAACCCAGGACCTGGGATCATGACCTGAGCCGAAGGCAGTGGCCCAACCCACTGAGCCACCCAGGCGCCCCTATCGTAACAGTCTTGAATAAAGTCTGTCTTACCCTTTTAACAGATGTCAGAATAACTTTCTTTAACATAAGTAAAACACTTTCAGATCATGTCTTCATCTTACACCTCGTCAGCATCTTTGTGGGAGTATTCACCCTCATGATATGGAATTTTGCTTAGAGTAATGCACACAATTCTAAGAAGCAGAGAAATATGCTCAAATGTTTGAGTTCTAAGGAAACGTTTCTGAAGCCCAGTTGAAAGGATTTTTATGTTAACATTTTTATTAAACATTGTTTGGGGTGATCCACGTTTCTGTTCCTCACTAATCAGGTTGACATTTGGCAAGTACCGCTGATGATCTACATTGTCCCTGAATCCATTAACATAGATGTTGGCTTAAAAACAGGTCACCCCCTGGCTTCTCTTTGGCTATTGCCCTCACAAACCTCTACCCCCCCCACACCCATTTAATCCAATAAGAGCAAGCGAAGGGGTCCTTTCAAAGAATTCTTCACTCTGCAGGTGTCTTGAGCTATAATCAATTTCCTAGTTGGAGAAGTAATAGCGAGGAAGGAAAGTATCTTATCTTTCCGCAGATACTCCCAAACAATTCTGCCTTGAGTGAAAATGACAACTGTAGTCAAGTCACCTTAAGGCTTTCTCCTCTGTATGCTGCCCTTGGAGCATTCCGGGAAGGGCTGATAGGGCAGGCACAAAAGACAGCCAACAGCATCTCTGTCACCAGGGAATTAAATGTAAAGCCACCTGTGAAAGGATTTCAGTCTAAAACAGAACCAGAGAATGCAAAATGGAGAACCTCGCACACTACCCTCAGAAAACTTGAGAACCAAGAGACTGATTTCCCATAGAAAACCAAAACTTGTCTCCTGACCATCGAACACCTGACAAGAATCTCTCCCCATTCTCAAGCCAATGAACTTACTGAGCGGAACTTGTCTGGACTGCCCGCTCTCCGCACTCCTTGCCAGTAAGTTCAACCCACCCCAAGATCTTCAACAGCCTCCTTACAGGTTACTGCGCTTTGCATTTCCTGATTTGCAGTTTCTCGGAAGTTTTGGTCATTCGAGCTTGCCTCAGTTGCCTCCTTATTTAGGGTAACACACTCTTCTCTAACAAGAGCTTGAGCAAATAGCTTTAATATTACTTTTTCATGCTCATTCCCAATTCTGATTAAACAAAGCGACCATAAAAAAGTAAAAGGAAACTACTCTCAAGGGATATATACTGGACTAAACTAAAAATTGAGAAGTATTTTTAAAGAGTGCATAATAAAAATTATTACTACATCTGCATTTTGGGTAAGATAAAATACACAGTTTATGCCAACATCTGGTTTGTTGTACATCTGATTTATATGTATTTACAAAAAAATTACATGTATTTTATGTAAATACACAGAGGATATGAAGTTATTTACAAAAAGCATGTATAGAATATAATAACCATAAAATATTTGTCTTGGATTTATACTCTCATGTCCCAGAATGAGAAAGCATTCTAATTTTTCCTTCTCCTACTGCCTTTGTCTGGTTTTCTTACAAAAGTTATCTTTGCCTCGCAAAATTAATTGGGGAGCTTTCTTCTTCTCTTTATCCTCAGAAACAATTTGTATAATATTAGGGGTTATTGGTTTCTTGAATATTTGATAAAACACACCTGGGAACCATCTGGTTCTGTTATCCTTTGGAGCCTTATGACTACTTGTTCTATTTATTTACTAATCGATTCTACTCAGCTTTCCTATTCCCTCTTCAATCAAAATTTTAACTCATATTTGTCACTAAATTTTCAACTGCCCTGTTCCGAAGTTGTTCACAGTATTATGTTATAGTTGTTAAATATTCTCTTTCTCTATAGTTTATCTTATTATTTTTCAAATTACTTGTGTCTTATTAAAAGCTTCTCATGAACTTATCTATTGTTTAATTTTTCTCAAAGAAAGCAGAAACTTCTAAATGTTTTAATCATCCTAATTTTCTAAAATGTTTCTTTATTATTATTCTTTTCGGTATATACATCCCTGTAATTTATATATTTTATAACTGGAAGTTTGTACCTCTTAACACTCTTTACACATTTTGGCCATCCCTCCAGCACCCTTCTCCGGGCTCTGAGAAGGATTTTGGTTCCCAACAGCGTTGGTTCTCTTTGGGTCTATTGGATGTGAGCCCTATTAGTTCTCAGAGCCAGACATTTTGGGTGCTCTCATCTCTTCTTTGCAGGACCCAAAGGTAAGGGGGCCTCAGGTAAGGCACAAACCCCTTACTCCTCAGGAAGCTCCACATGTGTGAGATACCTCCTGATTGTAGGTCACAGCGCTGGGGTGGGCTGTTTGTTTGTTTGTTTGTTTCCCAGAGGGGTGGTTTTTTTTGTGAGACAGCTTCTCTGCCTCTCTTACCATCTTGATATGGCTCTTTTATCATTTGTTGTGAAGGAGTATTCAGCTAGTTTTCAAGTCTTTTTCTGGGAATTATTTCCTATGTAACTGTTGACTAGGTGTGTTTGTGGGACAGGTGAGATCAGTATCTTCCTACCTCACCATCTTGGAACACCTTCTCTGGGTTTTATGTTAATTTCGAATGTTAACTCTATTTCTTGCTTCCTTCTTCTTTCTTTCCTTTTATTCTGTTTTTTAAAGCACGTGAGTTGATCACTTTGCTTATTCATCTTTACTTTGTTGTATTCTACCAGTATACCTTATTAATGCATGTGAATTTTAAGAAATCATTTAAGAGGTCAGAAAATCCAGAATGGAACACAGATTTTGACCAGAGAATCTAATTGTATCCCAAATGTATGAAACAGTCCCACTGTAGGGAATTGGGAGGGGGGGAAGTGCTGACCTAAGTTACTTTGAAAATGTAAGATTAAAAGCAAAAGAAACTACATGAGCACTGTAGTTCAGCTGACAAAGTTGTTTCCTACTGGGCTAAGTGCTCTGCATGTATACTGGAATTGTACCTTAGATAAAATGTATGGCAGATGGAAAGACTGGGAGTTGGAATGGGAGTTTACCAATAAGCAAGGAGACAAGGAGGCTAAGGTGATCCATGTAGTAATGGAGTAGAGTTGGAGATGCCATTATAAACTCGTGTTTAAATTAAGATAGATACAGATATTTACATGAGGGAAAAAATACACACACACACACACACATACAGATGACGATACACACATACATTTCCATGCTTTGTCAGCTGAGAGGGCCTAGAACCAATGATACCCTAGTAGCAATAAGCACAGCTAACACCCAGATCTTGGATTCTGTCTTAGTCTATTTGGACTACTATAACAAATCACCATTCTGGGTACCATATAAATGACAGAAATTTCATTCTTACAGTTCTGAAGGCTATAAGCACAAGATCTGGTGCCATGATGGTCAGGTTCTGGTGAAGGCCCCATGAAGGGTTGTGGAGGCCAACTTCTCAATGTGTCCTTACATGGTAGAAGAGATGAGCTAGCATTATGGCTCTCTTTTATAAGGACATTAATTGCATTCATGTGGACTCTGCCCCCAAGAGCTAGTCACCTCCCAAAGTCCCCACCTCGTAATACCATCAGCTTAAGTATTAGGTTTTCAGTATATGAATTTTAGGTTCAAGTTATTACGGTCAACACCAACAGTGATACTGATCTTGGTAGCAAGTACCCTGACATGATTTTCCATAGTCTTCCTAGACCCCCAAAACCCATAACCCCAACCTAATCATGAGAAAATAAATCAGAGAAATTCTGACTGAGGGACATTCTGCAAAATACCTTGCCCAGTACTCCTCAAAACTGTCAAGATCACCAAAAACAAGAAAAATCTGAGAAGCGGTCACGGCTAAGAGGATCCTACAGACATTAAGAAAAATGAAGGAAATATCAGTGAAGTATGGGCTTTAGTTAATAATCATGCATCAATATTGGTTCATTAATTGTAACAAATGTGTTATAGTAATATATGATGTTAATGATAATACAACTGGATGTAGGGTATAGAGGAATCCTCTGTGCTATCTTCATAATTTTTCAGTAAATCTAAAATTATTCTAAAAAGTTGAATGTATTAAAAGAAGCAGATATTGTCTCGTGACCTTAGAAAAACCTTAGAAATGATTCCAGCATGGTCAAGTATTGAAAAATATAGTTTCCTAGTGAATCCACCAGAATATTCTGGGTGTGCCTATATCCCTAAGTTCCTAAATGGATGTGTCCCCTGCATTCAGGTTACTGAATATTTGCTGAATGAATAAATGAATATACAAACCAATGTAAAACTAAACTCATTGGTGTTTTGTTGTTTTTATCTTTTTTCTCATTCATTCATTCAGCAAATATTTACAGAGTGCTGTCTATGGACCAGGCACCATGCTAGGTATTTGGTATATCATAGGGAAAAACCAGATACCATCACTGCCTTCCCAGAAAATGCAGTCTAGCCAACACTCAACTATTCTTTTTGACAACCGAGTTGAGGCAGATACCCACTGAGGTTACTCCTGGCTCCAACAGTAGCAGTGTACAGCCAAGAGAGCCAAAGTCCAGCCCAAATATTTTCTGAGTCCCAAATATTTTACCTCGGGGAGGAAAGGGAGAAGAAAGCATCCAATTTTTTAGAAGCAATTTCAATCATTAAGATATAATTTAAATAAAACAAGAGAAGGAGGTAAAAGGAACTGACAGAATGTAGCCTTGTTTTTCAGGAATTGAGAGACCTTGGCCTTGACTCTGACGTGTGCATGCACGTTAAAATGTGGAAGTTCTCCACCTCAACACTTTTCCCCCAGGGCACAGCACACGGCAGAAGGTGGGTCTTGGGGTAGGTGAGGGGTGGGGTTGTCAGACGAGAGCACAGCCATAGAGCACTCAATCAGAGCGCAGAGGTGTGGCAGTTTGCTGTGATTTGAGCAGCAGCCAGAATTTCAGAAAGCATTCAGGAAGGAAGTAGAGCCTTCTAATGAAACCCATATATGCTTAAACCCGTCTGTATACTGAGTACATTGTGAGATAGGCATCTTCACCAAGAAAATAAAGCTCAAATTAGCACAAGCCTAAGGTCAGACAGCCTTAAATTCAAATTCCAGCTCCTTCAGTCTACTAACAAGGTCACCTTGGACAAGTGGCTTTGTTAAGCAAACTAAGGCTCCGAAAGGTTAAGCAAACTGCCCAGATGGTAAGGTTGAGCTTCAAAGTCATTCTGACTTTAACGCACAGACCCTTTCCCCTTCCCGGAGCTGCCTTCCTGAATGGAAAACCTGGAGGGACTGGGCAGTGTTGCCACAAAGGGTCAGCTCCCCAAGAGAAGAAGGTCCAGCGTGAGTGGGGCCACACCTTGCCACACCCCAATTGGTGAGCTGAAGTGCTGAATCAATTCCTTCAACAGGAGTGATTTCTGTTGTATTTTGCAACACGTAATAGAACCTTCAAGTAAATGAGGGGTATTCCAATACTCATGTGAAAAATTAAAGTAACAAAAACTCCAGCTTCCTCTCTAGCCACAAAAGCTGAAAACAACTTCTCTTTTCCTTTGGATTTTGCATAATTTTACCACGTTGAACCCATCTGAGAACTCCCGTGACATTTTTGGTTGATGTAACAGTATCTCAGGTACTCATTGACATATCTGGACTTCTCATTACTGGGTTGATTAATAAGAACATGTTTTAGGTAATTTACCTAACTTGACTACAACCTTCCTATAGAAAGAAACAATAAGGGAAAAAGTTATATAAGCCCTCAGAAATTAAGAGAAAACTTCTATTTAAAATATTCTGCGTAGGGCACCTGGGTGGCTCCATCGTCGGTTAAGCGTCTGCCTTCAGCTCAGGTCCTGGGATTGAGCCCCACATCGGGCTCCCTGCTCAGCAGGGAGCCTGCTTCTCCCTCTCTCTCTCTGCCTGCTGCTCCCTCTGCTTGTGTTCTCTCTCTCTCTCTTTCTCTTTATGTGTGTGTCAAATAAATGGATAAAATCTTAAAAAAAAAAATTCTGCCCAAGTTGAGCTGCATAAAAAGTCAATGATGATAAAGAATAATATATTTCTACAGTGAGTCCAAAGTCAAGGAAACGTTCACTTGTATAAGTGGAGAAAGTCTACAACAGCTTCTAAGTTCTTGAAGACCATCTTACTCTCCCAGATCTATGCTGGACAGTGTAAGTGAAAGATTATTTTCCCATTAATCAGGGATCATGAGTATGTGCACCCACCAGAATCAGGGCAATGGAGAAGTCTGCGATCAGCACACTTCACCGAATTAAAGACTCCATGTTTCCCCTCATGTGTTGTTGTTGATTGCTGGGAAAGCCAATATTTCCAGCCCATTTACTTCAAATTCATTCCACTCCAAGGTGTTATTTTGCATGGCCAGCACTCCCGTGTTACCCCTGGCACAGCTGTTGATTTCTCTGTAATTAAAATCCTTGTGGGGAGAGCAGAAAGCTGGCCTTCTACATCATTTTCTCATTAGTTTGGTTTTTCATTCCTCTTGGATCATTGTTTAGGCTTGTCACAGGGAAACTTTCATTAGGGTCTTTTGGCTGCAATGTTGTTTTAACAGAGCAAATGGAATTTAGAAACCCAAACAAATATCTCTTCATCATTTCCAATTGATAAAAGAAAGATGCTACTAAACAAAACAACTTTTAGGGGTGTTATTTCAGCTGTATTTCATACTCGATCTCCAAGTTTAGGTAGAGACTGTATTGTTTAAGAAGATTTTACAAATGTTAAGTCAAAATTCTAAGAGAGTCAGTTTTCTGGAAGGTATAAAAATCTAAGTTCCAGAAACTCAAGAATGTGGAAACTCCCTCTGTGCTGTTGACTTTCTTCTCTTGGTTATGAGCATTAGCCTTGCTTTCAGACCCGAAGATACAGTTACAAATTGCGGCTTTGGGGCATTGCATTTCTTTTAATTTTTATTACATTGGACCTCAGCCTTCTTTTTCCAAATTCAACTTCCCAGGGCATATTTGAATGCCTACTTGGTATACATGCATTAATCTAGAAGATACTTATCTCTATATCTACCTCTAAATGTTCATCTGTTGTAGAAGCCCACTTCTAAATTGGCCAGATGTGTTATTGCTAGGTCAAACAGAACAGAGTAAAGATAGTTGTTTCCCTCATACCTCTGCTCTGGACTGACCTTTATCGCCAAGGCATTTAGGGAAGCCTGGTACCAGGCTTTCACACATAGCTAGATTATACCAAGGAGCCATAAATAAACTCAAGGTTGCTGACACCATTGCAGACATCAGGATCAAAAGAGAAAAATGCATTGAAACTAAACGTTAGCCTTCAGATTTTTTCTTTGTGCTGACGTTACTTCTGCTCAAGTTTCCTCTCACACTTTGCCTACTTATAAAGCAGAAAGGAGTCCCCGGAAAACACAGCTAGTAAAGTCTCAGAACACACTTGTATTTTGAAACTGTAAAAATCCAATGACTTTCCCTAGCCTCTATCATAAAACGACTGTGAAAATGAATCCTTTCGACAAAAGAAGACAAATTATGTGTTAATAATAACCTATACATGGGGACATGGCCAACCCTACCATTTAAATGTACTATGCAAACATTACACTTTACCAAGGGCCACCTAAAAATGACTGTTTGCAATAGGGGGTAAATGCCCCTATTTGGGGTCTGCTTAATGTTATGACTTGAGCTTCTGGGATTAGTTTTTTTTAACACATGCCTGTTTAGAGAAGCTTATGTAATGGTCCTGCTGTTTCAGTCCTAACTTATTAAAAACATTCTGTGACCCTCCACATTTACAATATAGATAATGTGGGTGCCTTGAAACAAGGGCTGTAAATCTCCAGTGTTATGAAACAGATGGGCTCAAATGATGAGAAATGGACAATATACCTCATCAACAATTCAGAAACAGAATGGAAACAATCTCACCCCTCCAAACCGAGTAATTTCTAGCAAGTCATAAAACAACAGAGATAGAGACAACTGTAGATAATTCATCCTGGAAGAGTTCTTCTCAGCTAATCCAGTGGAACCTCTTCAATGGAGAGGAGAAGGGAGTTGGGGGAAATCGGAGGGGGAGACAAACCATGAGAGACTGTGGACTCTAAGAAACAAACTGAGGGTTTTGGAGAGGAGGGAGGGTTCAGGGGATAGGTGAGCCCGGTAGTGGGTATTACAGAGGGCACGTATTGCATGGAGCACTGGGTGTGGTGAATAAACACTGAATTCTGGAACACTGAAATAATGTAAAATGAAATGAAAGAAAAAAAAAGTCAAAGAAATAGTCTTAGAGGGTTAAGCAGGTTGCCCACCCTCACACAGGAAGTTACAGTGGCTGTTCCTTGATTCCTACTCAAAGGCCTTTTTTTCCCTACAATATTTCCTTTGTTTGGCTCCTCCATTCACCACACAGTTTAAAAATGAGTTAGCAGACTTTAACCTGATAGTCATCATTAATTTTCAGAAGGATGTTTAACCATTAAAACTCCATGCAAGTATAAACTTCAGGGTTCGGTGAGAAAAGTGATGGTCAGGAGTATCTACTATACTCCTCTCCGTGCTTGCTAACGAGCAATAACATCCAGCATTCAGAATACTCCCTGTGGAGCTTTACTATAGAAATAGCATTTACTAGTGTTCCACAAAAACATCAAAAGGTGAGATTGGCCTGTAAATCAGTTCCCCTCTTAGCCACACTTCAGCTGCATTCCATGCCTAACCAAAGTCTATTTTCTTTTGGCAAACAAGTCCTGACCAGCTCCTACTGCCCAGTGTGCTGGGGAGATATCGTCAGTACTAACAACTGTGTGAGACTTACGAGGTACCAGTTGTTTGCTTGCCTCTGGGTGGAACTAAATGCGCTGCCTGTAGGAGCCAAAGGCAGCGCGGACCAGTAAATGCCTGCCCCGGCTGGTGCAGAACAGAGACTCGACATCCTCCGTCCTTTCGAGTAAGAACAAGCCACAAACAGCCCCAAAAGAAGGGTGGCCTCAGCGGGGAGTGGAGAGGAGGTTGCTGTTGGGTTTTGTCACATGGGAACTAATGCAGACGCTTTCCCGACAGGCCAGCACCTTGAAGTCTTAGCAGCCCTTGCAGAGCAGGAAGAGCAGAGTGGGGGGTGTGGCCCTCCCAGGGTCTTCTGTGTGTTTCGGACACCAGTGGAGAGCACCGCTGGAAGCTTTTGCTGTCGGCTTTGTTTGTTTTTCCTGTCTCTAAGATATAGATTTGGGGGATTTCAAGTAAGACCAGTGGGTGAAATTAGAATCTTAGCAATAACTCATGGCATGGGCTGCTTTAAAAGTAAGTATAAAAAGCTTACACTACAAAAGATAGCCTCTTGTTTCCTTCTAAACGAAGCTATAAATCTAACCCGAAAGGAGAAGTTGAGCGGGAAATGTTTTATTGCTCTGCTCTCGAATTCCAGGGCCTGATTGTTGGAAGGGAAGCGTTTGGGGGACAATGCAGCGGAGACCAAGAGAAAGAGAAAAGACAAGTTCAATTAAGCAAAACATTGAAAAAAATTCAGCCACAGAAATCGTAACCATTTCTATGGGAAAACAGTACGGATGTCATGTAATGATGTAACTAGGACGGTTTCATTTCCTACAGCAGTGAGTGCTTGAGCCCCGGGGGACCTTTGGAAACTTACACAGAAGGGTATAGGCTGTTGGGAGGTCTGGCTGGCTGGCCCTGCGAGTCAAGGAGTCAAGGCAAGGGGTCGAATTCCCTGGGCCCTGCGTGGGGGGCGGAGGATCTCACCGGCTGTGGATGGCGTAATAATAAAGTTCTGATTTCGTAATATAAATAATTCTATGCACACTTTACTTCCATGAAATCACTAAAAATAATATTTGCTGAAAACGAAATGGCAGGGCAAAAAAGCGACATTTTATGTATGCCGCAGTAGCTAAATGAAGAAGATTTCATAAAACCTTTAGCAAATTAGGTAGAATTAGGAAATGCGTTTTAGCAGTGGTCAAAAAGCTGATGGCTTTCCTAGATAATAAAAACTTTGGCTATGAACTTTAGCCAAAGATTATTTCATGTTTCCAGTCTTAAGTAATAAAAGAGATCTTAGATATTTTAAAATCCACTTTATTCATGCTGTATAACTAAAGATGCAACTTTACATTCAGAAGGCTGTTCACACTACTAAGCAAGTCCAATAAAAAGGATTTAAACATTGCACTGTTTAGTACTTCCTGTAGACACATTTTGTCATAAAAAAAATTTGACAGTATATTTTTTTAAGATTTTATTTATTTATTTGACAGAGATCACAGTAGGCAGAGAGAGAGGAGGAAGCAGGCTCCCCGCTGAGCAGAGAGCCCCATGTGGGGCTCAATCCCAGGACCCTGAGATCAGTTAAAGCAGAGGCTTTAACCCACTGAGCCACACAGGTGCCCAGACAGTATTATTTTTAACTGGTGCAAGTGTGGAAGACCCCACACTAGCCACACCTTATATATTGGTACAGTGATTTACATTTTAGAACCCTCACATACCCAGTATTCTATCCAGTCCTCATAGTAACCTTGTTAGGTTTTATCCATATGTTTTAGTTGGGGATACTGGGGCCCAGAGATGTTAAGTGACTTCCTGAGGGTCACACAGTTGCAAGTAGCAGAGCAAATACTGTGCCAACAATTCTATCCTCAAATTGAGGTCTGTTTCTCTTTTAATTTGTAATAGAGTGCTATTGTCTTTAGATGTGAGCTCCACGGGGCAGGAAATTTTGTCTCTTGCCAACATCCCTATTCTTAATGCCCAGATCAGAGCCTAGCCAGTAGGAACTCCCATCAGATTTTGTTGAACGGATTATTGGTTATGTTATGATAAAATCAGTACATACTTGTCATGGACATTTTTGAAAACATAATAGGAGTTTTAAAAAAAATACCAATATCCAACCATTCAAACATAAGCGCTATTGCATTTCTGACAAATTTTTTTCATTCTCTACACACATTTATTCAAATTTTAGGGGTTTTATTTATTTATTTATTTATTTATTTTAAAAAGATTGAGGAGAAGGAGAGATACTCACAAGCAGACTCTGCACTGAGCACAGAGCCTGACACTGGGCCCAATCTCAGAACCTTGAGATCACAACCTGAGCCAAAATCAACAGGCGAATACTTAACCGACTCCACCACCCAGGTCCCAGATTTTAGTTTTATGTTGTACTTTGTAATTATGATAGGATGTATTAGGCATATGTATGTATGTATATGTGCATGTATATAACTGTTTTAGTTGTTCTATCACCTCTTTTGAGAAATTTCACTCTTCTTAATTCATATAGTTTAGCTGAGTTCATTCTTCTCTGTCAGAGCTTTTAGTCTTTGATCGGTTCAATAATCATTTAAGAAAAACAGCAATAACAATAGCTAATATTTATTCAGTGTTTACTATGATCCAGGAATCCTAATAAAACATGTATTAATAGTTTGCATGTATCATCTCATTTAGTCATATTAATTAGTGATTTTTTTTAAGATTTTATTTATTTATTTGACAGACAGAGATCACAAGTAGGCAGAGAGGCAGGCAGAGAGAGGAGGAAGCAGACTCCCCACCAAGCGGAGAGTCCGATGCGGGGCTCGATCCCAGAACCCCGGGATCATGACCTGAGCTGAAGGCAAAGGCTTTAACCCACTGAGCCACCCAGACACCCCCCTTTAGTGATTATTTTTATTCCATGTCTTAAAATGAGGAAACTGAAACAGAGAAATATAGTAACTTCACAAATCACACAACTGGTAAATGGGAGAGCCAGGATTTAAACTTGGGGAGTGTGCCTGCAGAGCTACTCTAGGCGATGTGGGAAGAGCCTGCCTGAGAGTAAACCCAAGAAGGAAGCCTGGGATGGACAGAGAAGATGGCTCTACCAGCATTTGTCTTCCCCACATCCAGCGATTTCTGAAGACATTGCTATTTCTAGATAGACTAGTTCATGATGTGTGAAATATTCAAGGGTATTTATGGCTTCATTATCTTAATAGCAAAAGACCAGAAACAGGCCAAATTTGGCCATCATTGAAAAAAAAAAAAAAAAGGAAAAAACAATCAGTCGACTATATAATTTAGGAACCTTCTAGATCAGTTACCAAAAGGCATGTAGGACTTTTTAAGGTTAGGTGGACATTGTAGACACAGAATGCTAAATTCTGCTGAGATCACTCAACATTTTCTGGGAAAACAAACACAATTGCACCTTTTTTAAACTAAGGAAATTTCCCCAACAACCCCCAATCTCACATATGTATATTACATATATTACATAATTATTACAAACTCTTCATTCTTTTTACCATAAATGTCCTGGGCAAGCATTGGGATATTGACTTAATTGCAAGAAAACAATCAGGAAGCCATTGCTTATTTTGGTCTGTTGGCCCATCTACTAGCAGAACTTGTGAACGTTTCAGCTGATTAGTCTTGTCTCCTCAAATATGATGACTCCCCGTAATGTGCCAATGTCAGTACTTCTCAGCTAGATACCTTACTAATGGTCAAGGAAATATTGTTAGTTTCCCTTTTGAATCTCTCTATCCATAGCTATGGTCCCTGAAACCAGGAAAATCCCATGATGTTTTGACTTTTGTAGGATAATTTTTTTTTTGGAAACTCTGGTTTTATGGTATCTAAATTTTTTTGGTATCTAAAATTTTTATGGTATCTAAATTTTTTGGTATCTAAAATTTTTTTAATGGTATCTAAATTTTTATTTTTTATGGTATCTAAATTTTTTTTTATTTTTATGGTATCTAATTTTTATGGTATCTAAATTTTTTTTAAAAAGTGGAAAATGTTACACAGGTTATATTATCACAGACCAAACTTCACCATTAGAGTGTGAGTTTCTACCCAAAGTTCAATCTGCTGAATGGCTGAATTGATCACTCTCCTCTGAGATAGCCAAGTGACACAAGTTAAAGAGCAAATATTTATACCAATAGTAGGTAAGTATATAGGATAGGCTGTGATGTAGATAATGGTTCAGAATCAAAGAGGCTTCCTAAACTCTGCAGAAATAACTAAAATTATTGCACCCATACCCTTGAAAAAGAGAAAGCCTTGGAGAGATTCAAAGAGGTCATGCATTGCCAAAGGTAAGCCCCTGGTTCAGAAACAAAGAAAAGAAAGAAACCTTGACAAAAATCAGAATATACAGAGGGAAAAAGAGAAAAAAACCCATTGGCAAAAGTCAGAATATACACTGCTTAGAGGTCATTGTGGTGTTCACAAAACTATTGTCGGATCATACAAAGTACTCTTCGTAGATTTAGAAAAAATTGCTTCATTTTCTAAAGAGTATAGCCAAGGATGTTTCCATTATGTCTTATTTGTCAGCAACAAAATCCCAGCAAGATGGGACATGGACAGGAATCACTGCTTCAAACTCCATTATATTCCTCCAGCCCTCTTCACCCCCACAAATGGGCAAAAAGTATCTTTGGTCATCATTTTTTCTTCTCAGGATGCACTGAGGCTTTTTGGCACTGGAAAGGAAGTGGCAGTGAACAAACTGTTTGATATTTTTGTTTCTGATATGGGGAACTCTAACCCATCTTTCCAGGGACAGGGCGCACCTTTTACTGGGACTCTTATTTAATGAACTTTGCAAAACCTTGGCTTTTATTAACAAAAAAATTAATCCTCAATCTTCAGGAAAAGTAGAATAAATAAATAAAGTTCTACAACTAAGAGCAAATGCTTTCAGGGGTACTCAACTTCCCTTGGCCTAAGGTATTCCATTAGCTTTATTTTATTTATTTATATGCATGTATGTCTGTATGTATGTATGTATTTTAAGTAGGCTCCACAGCCAACATGGGGCTTGTACTCATAACCCCGAGTTCAGGAGTCGCATGTTCTACTGACTGAGCCAGTCTAGGTGCCCCTCATTAGCTCTAACGACAATGAAATAACTGCTTTCGGGATTCACCAGCTTTCACCTTATACATTAGTAAAAGATCACCACAGCAAAATTATTTCTAGGATTTCATCCAAATGAAACCATACAATATACACTCTTTAGTGTCAGGTTTCATTTGTTCAAGATCATGCTTTTGAGATCCATCCGTGTTGTTGCATGAATTGGCACATTGTTCCTTTGTTATTGCTGAGTAGTAACCCGTTATTGAATACGCCGCAAGTCTATTCGCCTCTTGATAGACATTTGGGTTGTTTCTAGTTTATGGCTATTATGAATAAAGCTGCTATGAATATTCATATTTAAGGTGTTTTGAGGACATGCATCTTTTTTCCTCTCAGATAAAGACCTACAAAGAAAATCTCAAGATCATGGGGTAAGTGTATTATTTATAAGGAACTACCAAGAAGATTTCCAAAATGGTTCCTTCATTTTATACATATACCTGCAATGTATAAGAAATCCAGTTGTTACCCTTATACATACTCACTGACAGTTAGTATTGAGATTATTTATTATCTGTGAGCCTTTTGGTGGGTATGTAATGATACCTCATTGGAACATCTTTCTCGCGCTAGTAAGCCATTTGGATATCACTTTTCTGAAGTTTCTGCATAAAAATCTGGCCTGTTCTGGAGAGCCTGGTTGTCTCAGTCAGTTAAGCATCTGACTCTTGATTTCAGCTCTATCATGATCTCATGGTTGTGAGATCAGGCTTCGGGCTGGGCATGCTTAAGGTTCTTACTCTCCCTCTGCCTCCACTACCCTCCTCCCCAAAATACCTGGTCTGTTTTTATTGGATTGTTTATCTTCTCATATTACATTATAAAAAGACATTATATGTAAATATATATAGATAAAGACTTAAATATAAGACCTGAAATACAAAACTCCTGGAAGAAAACATAAGGGAAGAGCTTCAGGACTTTGAATTTGGCAACAGTCTCATGGCCATGACACCAAAAGCAGAGCCAACTAAAGCAAAAAGGGACTAACTTAAAAACTTACGTGCATCAAAGGAAACAATCGTAAGAATGAAATGTGAGAATACAGAATGTGAGGAAATATTTGTTCATCATATCAGATAAGGAGTTAATATCCAGAATATATCAGGACCTTCTACAACTCAACAACAATAAAATAATGTGATTTAAAAATGAACAAAGGACTAGACGAGCCTCCAGAGCAGATATATAAATGGTCAGCAAGCATATTGGAAGATGTTCAGTATCACTAATTATAAGGAAATGAAATTCAAAACCACAAGCAGATATCACCTCCCACACATCACAGTGACCACGAGCAGAAAAGCAACAGAGCAAGTGTTGGTGAGGCTGCAGAGAAATCAGAGGAAATCAGAGAAATTAGAAGCCAGGTACAGCAGATGGGAAGGCACACTAGTGCACACGCATTTACTGCAGCATTAATCACAACAGCCAAGATGTGGAGGCAACACAAAGGTCCACAGAGAGAAAAATAGATGAAAATAGATGAAAAATAGATGAAGAAAACATGCTATAGACATATAAGGGAAGACCATGCAACCTTTAGAAACAAGGAAATCCTGTCACAAGCTACTGCAGGGACAAATCTTGAAACCATTATCCTAAGCAAAAGAAGCTGTCACAAAAGGACACATACTATATGAGTCCTCTCACACAAAGCATCTAAAGGAATCAGTCATATTAACAGAAAATAGCAAAAGGGTTGCCAAGAGCTGGGGGTGGGGTGGGAATGAGAGCTTACTGAGTATAAAGTTTCGGTTTTGCAAGATGAAAACATTCTAGAGATCTGTTGCACAACAATATGAATGTACTTAACACTACTGAATGTACACAAAACGATCAAAACGGCAAATTTAATGTCTTTTGTCATCTCAGTACAACATTAAAAATAAAACAAGCAAAAAGCAAAACAGATGAAATTTTGTACCCCACGTGAAAATGTAATCACATTTTAATATAATCACCAACCTCACAGGACATCCTGCTAGTCAGCTCTATTGACGATACTATTACAATAGGCCATCACGAGCAGGAAATAGCAGACGTTCTAAACACCTTAGTAAAATAGTTATGTGCCCAAAAGATACATAACCTGGGAAAGTGCAGTCTCTCTACCCCACCGATTTTTTTTTTTTTCCTGGAGTCTGAGACATAGCAGAGTATGATCTCTAAAATGAAAGTATGAAATATAAATTGTTGCGCCTTGCCCTATCTCCACTATCACCAATAAGGAAAGACAAAACTTGAAGGGCCTTTATAAAGAATTTAGGTTTTGAAAAAGCATATATCACATTTGTGATGACTGTGTGTATGCATATGTATACATACATGTGTGTATATATACATACACACACATACATACAAATATACATGTTTCTCTCTACCAGAGAAGTCATAAAGCTGCCAGCTTTAATTGGCCCTGGGCATGAGAAGTCTTTCCAGCTGGTTCAATGTAAGCATTTTCAAAATCAATGACTGCATACCATATGCTAGGAGGGATATTGTAAATAGAGCACATCTGGAGCAGCGATTACAATTCGAGTCACCACCTTATTAATTTCTAAGAAATCCCCTTTTATTCTCCGAAACTAAAAGCCAAGTTAAAAGGGAATTTGATAGGAAGCACCACCTCTACTTATTTCAAGTGTTCAAAGATGACACTAACATCTGTAATCCTTCCAGAAAAGGGACACTGCAACACTGCGTTGGGTTAACAATTTGATGTGGAAGGATGGTTACAAATGCTTCCTCTTGGCATTTTCATTAGAATAGCCTTACTTCGTAAGTTAGTGAGCCAGTCTTATATTCTGCTAATTGCCAATTATTCCTGTTTAAAATCTACGTAAATAAAGGGAAGAGGATTTGCTCAGTAGGTTGAGCTAGCGACTTGGTTTTGGCTCAGGTCGTGATCTCTGGGTTGTGAGATCTAGCCCTGAGTCAGGCTCTGTACTCAGCATGGAATCAACTTAATATTCTCTCTCCCTTTCTCTCTGCCCCTTCCTCCCCACCTTTTACCCCTCTCTCTAAAATAAATAAATGAATCTTTAAAAAAAATAATAAAGCCATTATGTCACTATAAGACAGTCTTAAGCCCATATTCTTTCTATCACCTGAGCTTCATGCACTGATTTCCAACCAACTGTGATTAGTAGAACACAGTGCTATTTAAGTGACAAGCCTTAGCAACAGAGTAGAGCCCAGCAATCTCTGAAAAAGTCTAGGTACACAGCAGCTTCAGTAAATGGTCACAGGTCCCTTTAGTGATGTGTCACATAAATATCTGCAAACCAAACTTTAGGCCTTATCGGTGTGCCCTCTTCAGTGATGGGCCTCTGGAAATTGCATGAGAAATCATACCTATCTACTGTAATCATTCAAATCACACTGTTGTGTTTGCTAGATGTTGGATATTCTAAAACTTTAGTTAGTTGCTCTTTTTTTTTTTTTTTCAGTTTGATGATCCCCATTTATCCAGTAGCTATCACCAAAGTTCTCTAGAGGAAAGGTCAAAACCTTCTGATTACCATTCCTACCCTCCCACCTACTTTGATAACCAAGCCTGTCTTTGCTCCGGTGATTGAGAGTGGCATTCAGCTGTAAGCCCATTTCAATAGCAATATTTCCTACCTTTATCTCTCAGGGAAAAGAGGTGAGTCACCTCTGGTCTTGACAAGCAAGGTGCAGTGAAGCTTGGGCTCTGGGTGCTATGATTCATCTAAATCCCTACAAATGTCTTCATTCCAATTCTCAGCTTCCCTCACTCCCAATCAACATTCCAAATTCCATATGAGAGACCAAGAAAACCTATGAATGAACTGCCCTTCAGTGAACTAAGAAGGTAAAACCCTGAAGTTTACAGTTCTTCCTTACATTTCTGTAGAATTTGGAAGAAAACATGTTGCCCTCCGTCCTTGTACTCGCCACATAATAGCCCATCACAACAGCCCCAGCCTACCCAAGCCTTGCCTTCAAAGGCTTTTATTCGAGGGAATAATTTAAATAACTATTTTGCTCTTGCCATTTCCCATTTTCCACTGATAACTGGATTGTATCTAATCAAATCCAAGTAAGTCAGATAACCAAGCTGGTTTCCCATGCCATTAAGTGGCTTCAACTCTTTGGAAACTAACAACTGGCTGAGTCAAGATTCAACTGCAAGAAATTAAAACTGCTCTAGCATTCATAAAGAGAAAGCAATCTAGTTGTTTAAAAGTCTTAAACAAAACAACACAAAACTCCAGAAGGACCGGGTAAGAACACTTCAGAGCAACGTTGCTGAACCAGCCTGCCAAACTCTTAGCATTGGCCAGATTGGTTGGAACCAGGGGCTATCAGTGGAACTGTTGACTTTAAAAGCACACAGACTACCCCAGGTTCACAGCAGCATCATTCACAGTGGCCAAGAGATAGAAGCAATGCAAATGTCCATCAGCAGATGAATAGCTACAGAAAATGTGGTTTATACATGTAATGTAATATTATTCAACATTCAAAAGGAAGGAAATTCTGACACATGCCACATGGATGAATCCCAAGGACATTATGCTAAGTGAAATAAAGCAATCACAAAAAGACAAGTAATGCAGGCCTCTGTATGAGCCATTGAGAATAATTCAATTAATAGAAACAGAAAATGTAATGGTGGTTGGTAGGGGCTATGGGGCTGCAGAAATAGAGCATTGCTGTTTAATGAGTGTAGGGTTTCAGATTTACAAGATGAAACAGTTCTGGAGATTGGTTACACAACAATGCAAATATGCTTATTGCTATCAAAGTGTATACCTAGAAATGGTTAAGATGATGAATTTTATGTCATGAATATTTTATAACAATTAAAAATAAAAATTTTTAAATAGCAGATTGCCGTAGCTGAGACCCAGGGATGAGGTTTTGACGCTGTTACTGCCATCACTGCATTGGCTACTAACCAAGGATGTGACTGGATACTTACCGCTGATGAAGAAAAATCCCCGTCTCAAAGATTGTACTTCATAGCAGAAAAGCTGAATAGCAGGCAGATGGTTTTGTCCCCATGGTCCTCAAAACCCTGCATGATTATCACCAACAGCCGGGACCTCCAGCTAGTTTCTGGACACTCTTGCATGGAGTGTAAGAAGGAAGAGTCACCAGAAGGAGGTTCAGTGGATGCTAGGTGCCAATCCACTATCCACCGAAGAAAAATGTTGTTCTACAAAGAAAAAATACTTAAAATACATTTTCAGGACTATTGGTTCTACTAAGAGCATGGTCAATTTAGGTCTGAAATTTCCCACTTTTCCTGAAACCTTACAAAGAAATAAGGGAGAAAAATGAGGGGGACCCTAAAAATTCCCACAAACTGCATTTTCTATAAAACTACAAAATGTAGACACCCCCTAAACCACAGATTATGTGGAAAAGGTGTTACCACAGGCAAAGGCAGGAAAACTGCAAGGCCCAAGAACAGAGTGCTAGGAAGCTAGTAGGGACAGATTTCTGAGTCTCTAGAAAATATCGTCTCCCAGGAGAAAACAGTGTCATAAGAAGAAGCTGCAGAGAGCAGTGTGGAGATTAAACAGAGTTCAATGCTGAATAATGCTCATATCCTGCCCAAGAATGGGGAAAGAGACAGGAAAAACAGGTGAAGACCAGAGCCAAAGGAGCCTATAGGTGGCAGAGCTTTAAAAGATCTAGCACAGGGGTGCCTGGGTGGCTCAGTGGGTTGAGCCTCTGCCTTCAGCTCGGGTCATGATCCCAGGGTCCTGGGATCGAGCCCCACGTCGGGCTATCTGCTCAGTGGGGAGCCTGCTTCCTCCTCTCTCTCCGCCTGCCTCTCTGCCTACTTGTGATCTCTCTCTTTCTCTGTCAAATAAATAAATAAAATCTTAAAAAAAAAAAAGAGAGAGAGAGAGATCTAGCACCATACAGATCTGAGACCAAATGCATTCTCAGAAGGCAGTGATATCTCTTGATGATGGTCAGGAGGAGGCCTCTGGATGGGGAGAAGAGAGAAGGCAAAAGCCCTCCTGAATCAGATATGATGCTGGCTATCGGAGGAGGTATGATTACACAGATTAAAGAAAAAGTCTTTCACTCAAGCACAGTGATTTTTCAACCCAGGGTGACTTGGACAAATCAGGAGCCATTTTGGTTGTCACACTAGAAAACCTCCTGCAATGCACAGAACAACCCCACAAGAAAGAGTTACCAAGCCCCAAATGTCAATAGTTCCAAGGTTGAAAAACTCTGCTCTAGTAACAGAGAAGGGAGCTCTTGAGCTATGAATTTTAGAATGCTACTTTGGGTCACCTCTTCCTCCATTGGAACCTCCTGCTAATGGCCCAGGAAAATCAAATAAATTCAAACATTTTTTGAAAGAAGCAGCACAGATCCTATGAATTATACTATAAAGGGAACTGAAGCAAAGAGGCTCAATTTTTTCCAGAGATAATGAAAATTCTCCTAAAAATATTGTCACAAAAGCGGTGAACATTGTAACCCAACTGTCCTACAGAAATTTTGAAAGCTGATAGAAGACCACACAGAACATATATACCATAATTAAGGGAGGAGACAGACACATGAAGGCATTAGACTACGACTAAAGTGGACCTGGAGACTATAGGTGATTCAGAAAACGCAAGAACTCAAGAAACCACTACAACAAAAATACAAAGTTTCTAAGACTTGAAACTATACTTTTTACAAGAACAAAGAGGGTCACCTAGGTGGCTCAGTTGGTAAAGTGTCCAACTCTTGATTTCAGCTCAGGTCATGATCTCAGGGTTGTGAAATTGAGCCCCACGGTGGGTTTTGCACTGGGCATGGAACCTACCTAAGATTCTCTCTCTCCTCCTTCTGCCCCTCTCCTTCCACTCTGTCTCTCCCCTCTCTCATTAATAAATAAATAAATAAATAAGCAAAGAGATCACATGGTGAAAAACATTTATTGACAGAGAAAGTAATACAAAACTGAGGGCACCTGGGTGGCTCAGTGGATTAAGCCTCTGCCCTCAACTCAGGTCATGACCTCGGCTCAGGTCCTGAGATCTAGCCCCTCATTGGGCTCTCTGCTCATCAGGGAGCCTGCTTCCCCCTCTCTCTCTGCCTGCCTGTCTGCCTGCTTGTGATCTCTCTCTCTCTGTCACCTAAATAAACAAAATTAAAAAAAAAAAAGACTAAGATGAGACATATAAGTATAAATGTTTATTCTCACTTTTTTTGTAGTATTTAACAACTGATTCACAAAACTGATGCAGAAAAACTAAACAAAAATAATCAGCAAAGGTTAAAAAGGCAAATACAAATCAAAATAAATTAAGAGCTAAGATACTGTTATTTGAAGAAAGTTTTACAAGACTCTTGAAGGACACAAAGTAGATCTGAATAAGTGTAAAGACATGTGTTTTTGAGTAAGAAATTTTTATGTTATAAATATGTGATTTTTTTCCACCGGTTAATTTATAAAGTCAACAAAACCTCAATTAAGTTACAAATGTTTGCAACCAAATAAGTTAATCCTAAAGTTATTCTGTAAAAATAAGTAAAAATATCTCAGAAAACTGAAAAATAAGTAAGTGTAATGAGAATGGACTAGACCTGTTAGTCATTTAAATGAAGTGTAATGTCTTAATAAATAAAGTAACATGAGACTGGGGCCAAGATGGTGGAGGAGTGGCAGACTGAAATGATATCAGGTCCCAGGAGTTCAGCTAGATAGTTTCAAACCATTCCAAACACTTACAAACTTAACAGGAGATAGAAGAGAAGAAGAGCAGCAATTCCAGGAACAGAAAATAAACCACTTTCTGAAAAGTAGGATATGTGGAGAAGTGACTCCGAAGTGAACAAAGATAAACCACAAGGGGAGGGGCCAGCTCTCGCAAGTGGTGGAGCAGCAGAGCGCAAAATCAGAACTTTTGGAAGTCTGCTCCACTGAGGAAGTTGCTCCAGAGGCTAAGCAGGGGTGGAATCTTCATGGGGACAGTATGGTCTCAAGTCCCATGGGGTCACAGAAAGATTTGGGGGGGTATCTGAGTGTGGCAAAGCTCCCAGGTATCAGAGTGGGGAAGCCTGCTATAGAGAGCTGAAGAGTGCGCTCTCAGCTTGGGGTTACCTTAACCCATGATCCAAGGCACAGTTAGACCACTGCTCTTCGAGCAGGGACCCCAAAAGTGGCAGATCCAGAGAGAACCCCACCTTCCTCCTCTAGAAGGAGTGGCACAGGATCATGTGACAGGAATCTGCTGGGTTTGGAGACTCCAAATGGGGCTGTGCGCCAGAGATAGAAACACTCGGTCACAGACTGGGTGAGCACAGAGTTCACCAGAGACCAGGGAGACAGGAGGGATGGACTGCTTTTCTCTGAGGGCTCACTGAGGAGTGGGGCCCCAAGCTCTTGACTATTCCAGGCCAGAGATTGGGAGGCCGCCATCTTCATTCCCATCCTCCAAAGTTGTATGGAAAGCATTCAGGGAACAAAAGCTCCCAAGAGCGAACCCGTGAACTCAAGCAGATCACTCAGCCTGGCCCCCAGCAAGGGCAGTGCAATTCCACCTCAGGCAAAGACTTTGAGAATCACCACAAAGGCTCCTCTCCCAGAAGATCAGCAAGAACATCCAGCCAAGACCAAGTTCACCAATTAATGAAAACTGCAGAACTCCAGAGTTAGGAGGAAGCAATGCATAGAATTTATGGCTTTTCCCCCCATGATCTTTTAGTCTCTCAAAGTTAAATTTTTTTTTAATTTTATTTTTTTCTTGTTATATTTTTTTAGCTTTTCCTCTTCCCTCTTTTTAATGTTTTTTAACTACTTTATCTTAACAATAACGTTCTAAAAAAATCTTTTTAAACTTTCATCGTTCTAGTCATATTATAATCCTTTCGTTGTATTTAACCTTATTTTTTTGTATATATATATAGGTTTTTTTTCTTTAAAATTTTGAGATACAATTTCTTCTAATAGATCAAAATATACCCTAAATCTAGCACATGGCTATGTTTTAGTATCCAACCTGAGCACATTCTCATTCTCTCTTCTGTTTTTTTTCTTTTTCCAACCAACGTACCAATTCCTTTCTAGGATTTTTTTAAACTTTCATCTTCATAGTCATAGTCCATCCCCTCATCATGTTTATCCTTATTTGTGTGTGTGTGTGTGTGTGTGTGTGTGTGTGTGTGTGTGTGTGTATATATATATATATATATATATATATATATATATAAAGTTTTTCTTTCTTTAAAATTTTGGGAGGTAGTTTCATCTAAGAGACCAGAAATACACCCAAAATCAAGTGGGTGGCTCTGCTCTATTCACCAATCTAATACATATTTTTTTTTAATTTTTATTTCTTTTTCCCCCTTTCTTCTCCCCCCAGTTTTGGGTCTCTTCTGAATTGGTTAGCACACATTGTTCTGGGGTCTTTGCACCATTTAAGTATTTTATTCTTTCCTTCATATACTCTTATCTGGATAAGATGACAAAGCAGAAAAACTCACCACAAAAAAAAAAAAAAAAAAAAAGAACAAGAGGCAGTACCAATGGCGAGGGACCTAATCAATATGGACATTGATGTCAGAACTAGAGTTCAGAATGATGATTCTCAAGTTGCTACCTGGGCTTGAAAAAAGCATGGAAGATATGAGAGAATCCCTTTCTGGAGAAATAAAATCCCTTTCTGGAAAAATAAAAGAACAAAAATCTAACCAAGTCAAAATTTAAAAAGCTATTAATGAGGTTCAATAAAAAAAAAAATGGAGGCTCTTACTGATAGGATAAATGAGGTAAAAGAGAGAATTAGTGATATAGAAGACCAAATGATGGAGAATAAAGAAGCTGAGCAAAAGAGAGACAAACAACTATTGGACCATGAGGAAGAATTTGAGAGATAAGTGATACCATAAGACAAAACAATATTAGAATAATTGGGATTCCAGAAGAAGAAAAAAGAGAGAGAGGGGCAGAAGGTATACTGGAGTGAATTATAGTAGAGAATTTCCTTAATATGGCAAAGGAAACAAGCATCAAAATCCAGGAGGCACAGAGAACCCCCCTCAAAATCAACAAAATATATCCACACCCCATCCTCTAATAGTAAAACTTACAAGTCTTAGTGGCAAAGAGAAAATCATGCAAGAAGCTTAGGATAGAAGTCTATAGCATACAATGGTAGAAATATTAGATTGGCAGCAGACTTATCCACAGAGACCTGGCAGGCCAGAAAGAACTGGCATGATATATTCAGAGCACTAAATGAGAAAAATATGCAGCCAAGAATACTACATCCAGCTAGACTATCATTGAACATAGAAGGAGAGATAAAAAGCTTCCAGGACAAACAAAAACTGAGGGTTGCTGCGGGGAGGGGGGTATGGAGAGGGTGGTTGGATTATGGTCATTGGGGAGGGTATGTGGTATGGTGAGTGCTGTGACATGTAAGCCTGACTATTCACAGATCTGTAACCCTGGGGCAAAAAATACATTATATATTAATAAATGTAATTAATAATAAAATAAAATAAAATAAAATACTAAAGTAACATGACACTTGGGCAGGAACAGATGGACAGAACAATACTGCAAAGTAGAAAAACCCAAAATAGACTCAGATATGTACAGATGTTTAGGATGTGTCAAAGGACATATCTTTAATTAATGGCATAAAGACAGACATGGTTTGGAACAACTGGATAGCCATCTGAAAAAAAAAAAAGCAAGATTGAATTTTCTTCATAGGATTCTATGGAATAAATTTCACATGGATTTTAAGCATGATATATGAAACTTGAAAGTATCCTATATAGCAAAATATAGGATAAGTGAAGAGAGGAGAGGAGAGGAGAGGAGAGGAGAGGAGAGGAGAGGAGAGGAGAGGATGGGATGGGAGGGGAGGGGAGAGGAGGGGAAGGGAGAGGAGGGGAGAGACAGGAGAGAAAAGAGAAGAGTATGGTCACTTGCTTTTTACATATATGCAAAGATTTCTAAGATATATTGTTAAGTGAAAAGAGTAAGATAAGGAACCAAGCACTAGTGTGCTACCTTTTATACAGGAAAGAGGGAAAATAAGAATATATATGCATAACTACTAAAAGGATATATAGAACATATAAGTAACCAAAAATGATTAGCACTAGGGAATTATGTGAACTGAGAGCATGGGAGATAGACTTATCTACATAAATCTTTTTATAGTATTCTGATTTTGAAACTTGTGAATATAGTACCTGTTCATAAAATAAATGAAAACTGTTAAAAGAATAGGGAAAACACTCATTGGTGTCATCTATAAAACACCAGCCTATACAAATCTTCCAAATTTACTCTAGATCCCAATTCATACAAAGAAGGAAAGAACTCATGGTCACTCTCTACAAATAGTCATAGTTCAGGTGTCAGGAGGATTGTTTAAGTAATGTATATGCAAAGAAAACCAATATTTCAAGAGAAAACAACCAAGTTGAATTTATTTTTTAAATATTTAGTTATTTATTTAGAAAGAGAACACAAGTGGGTGAGGGGCCAAGGGAGAGGGAGAGAGAGAATTTCAAGCAGACTCCATGCTTGCACTCACGACAAGACGCTCAGTCTCACGACCCTGAGATTACCACCTGAGCTGAAATCAAGAGTCAGACACTTGGACTGACTGAGCCACCAAGGCAGCCCTCAAACTGAATTTATAATTATGCCCTGAGGACCTGCTGTGTGTAATTGTCTGCGGTGCATTGAAATGGAACTAAAGGTGTTCTCTTGGTGAGGAAAAATATTTAGTATACCAAAACATACATACAAAATCTCACCTTCCATAGAAAGGCAGCAAGAGGATTGAAGTGGTATACCTACTGAACAGGAATAAAAATGGTAGGCAAATCAGGCCAAATCAAGTTAGAGATAATCATAAGATAGTTTCATGATTAACTATGAAGGGAAACTAGAGTCTGTGGGTCACAGAAAACCCTGAGTTGGGAGTCAGGCTTGAAGAGAAATTCACACTTAATCTACTTCACTCTTTTATATTTGAAGTATTTGTAAGTTAAATTTGATTGGAAAGAAAGACTAATATTATCAAACTTAGATGAGAAAGAGACCTTCAAAGGGGATAACTCAGAAGGGCAGCCCCCCATCTAAGGGTAGGAGACATAGACAAAGCTTTGTAAATGGGACACTTTATGTTTTATGTGCTGACCGTATGGACATCAGTCCCTAAGGTCTTCTGTTAACACCAGCTGCTCGTTCACTTACTTTCTTCCCATGTAGTGTCTGGCTTGTTTCTATAGCAGCCTTGCTTCCCATGTCTAGCAAAGAGTACATGACCTGGGCAGTTGCCTCAATTTATCAAACGTTAAGCACAGAGCCATCTAAGTAAATCTTGAACCTTTCATGGACCACCCTAAGAAGAAACTTGACCTTCTGGGGCATACGCATTATTTCTTCTCTAAGGAATGGGCTAAAATATTAGCTGCAGCATTTTCAAAATGGTTTTATATTCTATATAAGTCAAAACAGCATCTTGTGTATCTTAGAAATTTGGATGCCATCAATGCATATGTGAAAATGTATCATTTTGCTGTAGGTATAGATGCCAGAGACATAATTTCCAAAGAGGGACCAGATTTCAGCATCAAGTAATTGGCTTTTACTGAGATATGGTAGCTTCTTGGACACAATCTCACGTGAGAGGGCAGTAGAGAACCCAGGGATTAATACCATTAATGATGAAATGATTTAAGATAACATTTCACCCTGATTTGGAAAGGGGATTGTGTACTTGTTTCACATTTGTTTTAATTCTGATTTCCTCAAATGGACTTCCACAAAGGGGGACCTTCTGCTTTCAAATCTTACAGCAAAAGAGATCTGGTGATCATCCTTCTTCTTCTCCTTCTCCTTCTTCTTCTTCTACCAATAAAGATGGTTTAAAATAAACTAGTTTGCCTGCAGTGATAGGTCTGGCTGTGAAAGGTTTTCAAAAACTGCAAATTAGCACCAATTTTCTAGCCCAAAGCCCAAAGCCATCCCACCTATGAAAAACCTAAATATTTATAGTCATTGCAGGGATGGGGCCCACTCAGCCTGGCACCATTGGGTTCTTCTATACTAGATTTGTTCTAGGTCCTTGGGAAGCTAATGTTCTTTCTGGGTGAGGAAGGGGATGAAACTTTATGTAGAGCCAACTAGAAGTAACTTTTCACAAAGGGCCATTCAGATATATATAATCAATTACATACACGTGTGAAGCAGGCCAAATGTGAGAGAAGAATGGTAACAATATGTATTTTAGAAGGAGGAAGATAAAGTGTTTCAAGCATGGACACAGCAGTGTGAGCAAAGATCCTGGGGTAGGAAAATCTTCAATTTAGGTGCTGAAAGAAGGCCAATATGAACTAGAGCAGGGATTGGCTAGGGACTGACTTTGCACTATGACTGAAGAGTGAGCAATTGCAAAAGAGACTGTATGGCCTGGAAAGCCTAAAATATTTATTATCTGGCCCGTTAGAGAAAAAGCATGCTGACTCATGACATAGAGAATGGAGATGCCATAGCCAGGACATGACTGATGAACTAGAACCTGAATCTGAATTAAACTAGTTGATTTTAAGTTATAGGCCATGGGAAGCCACTGATGTGTTTTAAACAGAGAGTACAATAACCAGGTAAATATTTTCAAAAGAGCACACTGGCTTTTATGTATGGGAAAGGTAGACAGAGACAGAAATGGGAATGAGGAGACTGGCTAGGCAGCTTTTGTGGTAAGGCAGAGATGAGGGTACATGGGGCTGGGGTGGTATCAGTGAAATGTAGTCTCAGAAGAACTAAAGGAGTGCCTGAGTGGCTCAGTCAGTTACACATCTGCCTTCAGCTCAGGTCATGATCCCAGGGTCCTTGGATCAAACCCCATATCAGGTTCCCTGCTCAAGTGGGAGTCCACTTCTTCCTCTCTGTCTGCCCCTCCTCCCTCCACACCCCCTCCCATTTGTGTTTGCTCACTCTCTCTCAAAATAAATAAAATCTTGAAGAAGAAGAAGAAGAAGAAGAAGGAGGAGGAGGAGGAGGAGGAGGAGAAGAAGAAGAAGAAGGGGGAGAAGGAGAAGGGGGAGAAAGAGAAGAAGAAGGACAAGGACAAGAAGGAGAAGAAGAAACAACTAAGGGAACTCATACATACAGAGAACAAACTAGTGGGTGCCAGAGAGGAGGAGGATGGGACAACAGGTGGAATGGGTGAGGGGGATTAAAAGATACGAACTTCCAGTTACAAAATAAATGTTATGGAGATAAAAAGCACAGCACAGGGAATATAGTCAATAATATTGTAAAAGGTTGCATGGTGACAAATCATAACTACTCTTATCATGGTGAACATCTCATCATGTATAGAAATGTCAATTCACTATGTTTACACCTGAAAGTAATGTAACATCATATGTTGACTATATTTCAAAATTTAAGAAGATGGGAGGGACACCTGCCTGACTCAGTCGGAAGAGCATGCAACTCTTGATCTCACGGTTTTGAGTTCAATCCCCATTTTGAATGTAGAGATTACTTAAATAAATAAATAAACTTTAAAAAATAAAAGGTGGGAAGGAAAAAGTATTAAGGGGGTAGGATACCCAGAATTTAGGGATTGATTTGATGTGAGGATGGGGTTAGAAAGAGATATATAATTTTTTTCCTCTTCCCAGTTATCTTGCCTCAAGAATGTCAACTGAAATTAGGAAAAATGGAACCACAGATCCTTGAGGTCTCAGTTCCAAATGTTCTACTTTTGAGGTGTTAGGTTTACACACTGCTAACTTTGTTAGTTCTGGTTATTATTATTATTTTGAACTTACAATTTAGGGTATGTTAAATATAATTATCAGTTTATAATTATACTCTTAGTCAAACATAAAATGAACATGTATCAAATATATTATTTAACTCATTAATAAATGAAGGACCAATAAAGAGTTGTTACTGGCTCAAAGGACATTTAAGAAATATCTATCTGAAATTTCACAAAGAAATGTTGGAAGAAAATTGCTACATTAGATACTCAACGGGTGATTATCTTACAGGGTAATTAATGTCTGTGGTTATCAGTTCCACCAGACAGAAAATGTTTGTATCTCTAATGGACAAAAATCTGTAAATTCACCTTTGCTTCTACAGAGTTGTAATATACCCCAGACAATCAAACATATCAAGCCCAGTACTACAACAAAAGAACACTCAATAATCTCTTTTCAAGTCTCATATAACTTTTCTGTTATGTACATTATGTTGTTCATAGTGAAATAAATGGCATTGCTCATTTCAACATAATTTAGATTCAGAATAATTCTACTTCTGCTCTGATTTCTGTCATATTCAGATCCAAGTAAAGGATAATCAAGACATCTTGACCATAAGAACAATAGCAGGTGAAAAGTTGAGTTTTATGTAGAATGATGGTTAGAAGACTTCTTTCTGACTTTAAGTAAAAGTTTTCCATTTCTGGGATAGTCACTAAAATCTTAAGTCCAAGAGTCTAACTTCAAGTACATAAACTTGAATTTGTAGTAAGGAAAAAAAAAACCCACCAAACCTCTTCTTAAGACTTAGAGCAGAATTAATGATAACTTATTGCAGCCAAAAACAAGATTTAAGGATATTTTCCTTACTTATTTCATATGACCTTGGCTTGCCTCATTGGCAACTTCATAAATTGAACATGGCTGACTGTGAACCAAAAAACTGACCGGAGTTTTTTGAAGAGAAGATTATCAGGATTGCAGTTTCTAGCACTTATATGGAAGCTTCCTGTTCTTCTCACCTAATACTTGTGGAATGATTTTCCTTCATAGGACTAATTATGAAGCATATATAACTAAATGCTTTAATACTCCTCCATATTTATTTTAATCATGTATGTTTTCTCAAAGCAAATCTTTATGGACAGTAACTTGTACCATTATTCATCTCACTTGCCAGTGGGAAGTCTGAGCCATGAGAAGGAACCATCATGCCTGTGATGTCCCACTAAACAATTTGGAGAAACTAAGAATGTGTTTTCCTGGGAAGTTGAAGGAATCAAATCATGAGGATTTAGAATTGGCCTGGAAATGTATTTTGAATGTCAAAAATAAAAATTCTTAGATGAATAATTTTATAGAGGAATTCTAAGAATCTTTGGCTTTTTAATAGGTGTTGTTCATGACTTATGAGGTGTTCTATTGTGAACTTGGATAAGGTAACTCCCAAAGGTGCTTTCATGCAATAAGGTGGGAAGGAGGCCATATCACTTGTAGGATCAGACTTGGGAAATGAAAATGGAATTGCTCCCAGGGCTAGGATTTGTCTGTCATTTAGTACTAAGTAAGCTCAAAGGCCCAATTCCCTTTCTATTCTTGGTAAAACTAATGCAAAAGGCAGGAGAAAAGCTGTGTCTTACTGAATTCAGACAGTTCTAGAAATAATCCAAATGGTCGTATGATTTCTTTAGCTTGTGGCATGCGTATCAGTTGCCTTCACAAGTTCATTCATTGGGTTATAGTCCTTTGTCTCCCTCATTTTCCACTGGCCATTTAGGAAAACAAAATGGGGCTTTTTCACAAGTGCTTGGGAGACCAGGCAATTTGGAACAATTCTGTCCTGGCCAGGAGGATTCGTGCTGCTTTATACCTATCACAAAGGTAAAAAGTAGAGTTTTCAGTAAAAAGCATTTCCATTATCTAAAACTAATTTAAATTCTTCATTCAAATGTCAAAGGTGCTGATTAAATAAATAAGATACCTTCAAAACAATTTGTTTTAAAATGCCATGGATTTTTTTCAAAGACTAGAGATACCTATGGAATTTAATTTCATATCTAAGGAGGAACTTCAAAAGCAACTTAGCTTTCTTCAACAATATCCATAACACACATATGTAAATATTTTAGCGTTAAGGTATGCATACTTTCAGACAACAGTCACACGTGTTAACTTGACTTCATTTTCCTGGATATATTTACTAGGGAAAGTTCTCTTTCTGTTCTGAGGGGTTAAGAAAATACATACTTGGATCTTTCCAAGTTTAGCATGAAGATATACCACCTATTGTGGTATAGTAAAATCCTATTTATTCCCATTTTCTTCATCTTAAACAGTTGTGAGGTATTCTAAGAAGTGAATAGCAAATCTCAAAGAGAATGAAAACTTCCCTCAAAGGAGACTGAGGAATGACCAAATCTAACATGCTAAAATCTGCCTTGGAATTACTTTTTTCTACTTTGAGAATGATAGTGATAGCAAAGATGATGATGATGATGATGATGATGATAAAATTAATAGTAGTAACAGCAACAGTGACTAAACTTAACCAGGCAGAGTACTAAATACTAAGCATTACCTCATTTATTCTTAGCTGTCATCTCTCTGTGAGATCTGCCTACATAAAAGAACACTCAGGTAAGCACAAGTTATCAAAAAGCAAACAAACAAACAAACAAACAAACAAACATGTTAGGGAGACTTATAGACATACTCCAAAGTGGTTCACTATGTTACAAAAAATTTTTTATGTCGTTTCATCATAATCATATAGGTTAATTTTACAATCTACTTCATAATATATATGCTTTTTTTTACTATTAAAGTAATACATTTTTAAAAGTTAACAATAGAAAATTTACATATGTAAGTACATGTATAAATAGAAGATTTATATATATATATAACCTATAATCAATTTTGCTAATTTGATATTTGAACCTCACTTTCATTGAAGCAGTCTTGCTTATGAAGTTAAATATCATCAGAGATTTTTTTTAATGATGTTACATCAGCTTAATAAGCTAGCCATTATTGTTCAGACAACAGCGAATTAATTCAACTGACCCAAGATTTTTGCCCTTTTCTTCTACCCTTGAAGCTTTCCCCATAAGCTCAAAAACTTTTGATCAGTACCTTCCACAGTTGAATCAAGAGAGTATCCCAAGGCTAACAAAGCAGCAAAGGATTTAAGGCCAGTTCTCCATCTTCTTCCAAGTACAGTTCTTCGGGTCATCTACTGTCTGAGTCTGTTTGGTTAATTCCTCTCTCAGGCCCTGCAAATAGAATCATCCTGGACACGAAACAATTTTGGTTGTTCTGACATTCACCTTTTATTGCCCTCAGTTTAGATGAGTGGAAAGAAAGTGAGACTGCAAGACAAAGGCTGTGCATATCCAATTTTAAAGTTCATTGTCTTCATTTATGTATTCACAAAAGTAAGTCTTCAGGTCCACGCCGCAGAGCCCAGGAAGGGAAAAAAAGTAGATGTGCTTGTATTAAAATTTCTTGGGAGTCTCTAACATCAAAACAGTTTTTCTTCAAACCTTTCAATGAAAGTGACACTACAGAAGGATCTGGCATGACTTCTTGTATCCCAGCGCATTGCTGCAGTGTCTTGAAGGTTCTAACATGCAAATTAAGAAGTCTTAGTCCAAATTTTGTTCAGAAAATTGTCAAAAACAGCTGCCAAGCCTGGGTCAGTTGGAAGGTAAGGATATGTAGTATTTAGTCTACGGCCATACCACCTTGAATGCACCCGATCTCGTCTGATCTCTAAAGCTAAGCAGGGTCAGGCCTGGTTAGTACTTGGATGGGAGGATATGTTGTAGAAAGAAAGAAAGAAAGAAAGAAAGAAAGAAAGAAAGAAAGAAAGAAAGAAAGAAAGAAAGAAAGAAAGAAAAGGAGGTACTTCAAGAGAATTCAATGGAATAAGAGCATTTACATTGTTGAACTATTTCTTCCTAGGACTTAGGACAAACTCAGCCACTTAACAAAGTGAGGGCCTTAGAGATGGCCACCTTAAAGCCTTTCATTCTCTTGCTGCTGGTATGCTATAGAGGACTATAAGAGGAACTTACACTATGTTGACTTGTTGTCATATGTGAACTTCCTGCCTTCAGAGACAGATCAGATAATAATTAGTGAGGTGACAGCCCCTGGAGTGCTTTGGAAAAAGTGGCTCTAGTAAAGAAGAGTAGAAGGAAAGACAGAGTAGGGTGTCCTATAAAAGGCCCCTATATGTTCAGTCAGGGTCAATGACTTCTCAGTCAGGTCAAAGCAGAAGGAACCTATGTGAGATGAGAACCATTGTCATTCCACCAAGATGGTTTTCCACTGTTTGGAAACATTCCTAGCCTTCCTGGTGGGTGAAAAATTTTCCCTGTTGTCATGGAAAGAGGGAGAAGAATGACCCAAGGAAAATAGAGGCAATGTGACTTTAAGCTGTGCTTGGTGATTGATCAAGTTTGTGAGCAAAGCTAGAGCAGAATATAACTATTTCCCCAGTCTCTCCTTTCTCCTCACTCCTCCTCCCATTGACTGACAATTTTTTTTAAAGATTTATTTATTTATTTGACAGAGAGAGATCACAAGTAGAGAGAGAGGCAGGCGGAGAGAGAGGAGAGGAGGGAGCAGGCTCCCTGCTGAGCAGAGAGCCCGATGCGGGACTCGATCTCAGGACCCTGAGATCATGACCTGAGCCGAAGGCAGCGGCTTAACCCACTGAGCCACCCAGGCGCCCCCCATTGACTGACAATTTTGAAGTCTGTGCTCCAAGCACATGGACTGGACATCCTGGTCAAAGGATTCATTACGACTAGTTTTGCTGGCATAATGCGACTATTCCTGCCACTGTACGTTTGTCTTGTTAGCTCTGTCTTTTGAACTTTATAAATAATGAATAAGACATGCACAAGATGGTTTAGAGGAAAGTTGCAGAATAAATTTGTGTAGCCATGGGTTTTAAGGCACACCATCCCAGCTGAAGACGTATTCCATGCAGATCCAGAACAATGAAAAGCTGTCCTCAACTCTGTGCAACTGATAAGCTTCCTTTTCAGTTTCAATTCTTTTTAGAATTAACAACCACTCCAAGGTTGATATGGAATTATGTACAGTGTTTTCAAAGAATTTCATTTTGTCAGGATGCAGTAACTCTACACTTCATCTATCATCAGGAGAAATCTGTCTTGGGGTCCATTTTGCATGACACTCTTCATCATGTGTAGACGGGAATGCAAAGTTGTGAGGTAATATTTTTATATATAGAGTACATCCTTGAAATATTTCTCCCAATGTACTGTTAGTTCTGAAAACACTCAGAATGTGTCCATTCTTCTGCCAGTAAGAATATTACCTCCCTGGCAATTACTGACTATTCTTAAGTCTCTTAAGAGTTCTAGCTATCCTCTGTAGCTATCCATCAACATTCAAATATAATTTAATAAATGTTGTGTTGATTGAAATACTTAACACTTCACATCGAACATAGGTCAATTGGCAATTACCCATTAGGAAAGCTTCAGTTATTAAAATCAACCCACTTCTCCGGGAAATTACCAGCATGGAATTTAAACTTCCATGTCCTGTTCAACAGCATTACAAAAACACTTATGACTGTTAAAGCTCTTTCAAGAGTTCATAATTAATTTATTGTACAGTTATGCTGCTAAAAGTAGAGAGTTAATTGATAGACCAAAGTAGTCCCCTACATCAGAACCTAATTTATGGAGTTTTGCAAAAGGACACTCCTGCATAGGGGGAAATAAACCAAGGCTTCGAAAACACACTGGAGCCACTTAATCACTTGGTTAACTCTCCTACACAGTGAATAACTTCTCTGACTTTCAAGATCGCATGCGCTCTTTTTGTGACTTTTATCGCCTTGCCTGCACCTGCACTTCTGTTGTGCTTGGATGACAGAGCAGACAGCTCTGATTCAAATCATCAAGAGCTCTGTGCAGTTTGGAGTTCTCTTGTTTTCTTTTCTACTCAGTTTTGTTTGGCCTCAGTGACCCAGATGTAAGGTAACACCAGATTTAACGTACTTTATCAAAATTCAGTTCAACTGAAAGAATAACCCTGCTAAGCTTGACTCCTACAGATGTATTAAGAATTTGAATAACCTCTGATCATTGCTCATCACCCTCAAAGTTATTGTATGGGAACTGTTCATTTTTTAAAAGATTTTATTTATTTTTTGACAAAAAGAGAGCACAAGCAGGGAGAGTGGCAGGCGGAGGGAGAGGGAGAAGCAGGCTCCCCTGCTGAGCAGGGACCCTGATGCGGGCCTCCATCCCAGGACCCTGGGATCATGACCTGAGCCGAAGGCAGATGCTTACCCACTGAGCCACCCAGGCGCCCCTATATGGGAACTATTATAGCCTCTGTTAGAGCACTTACTTTCAAATCTCATTCTAAAATACTACCCATCCATTTATCCCTCTATCCATCCATCATACATTGGTGAGGCATTGCTTCTGTTTAAGCCATGGTGTTAGGTGTTATGGGTTCTACTATAATGTGGAAGATAACCGAAGAGAGTATGAGTCTCAGTTCACAAACTCAAGTAAGCAAAATCCAAAATTGTATTTCTTTATTTTCTTTAAAGCCCTCATCCCTCATCCCGTCAAACTGGAAGATAATTCAGCTTCAGTCATTATTAGGTTCCCTGTGCAAAGGTCTTGGGGTTTTATAGATGCTCTGATATCTCAGAGAGATCCTTTGGTTACAGCGGGTTATCTTTTCACACAGGTCACTGAGAAGACACTGACGGTTATGGCCTAAATAGACCCCAAAAGACTGCTCATTCTGTCGCTGCTATTCTACCCTTGGCCATGGACATTCTAGTGGCTCAAAACTGACCTCTTTCAGCATACCATGCACCCATTGCTTTCAAGGGCTGTGTCAGGGAGCAAGTGCTGTTCCCCCGTGCCCCACAGATCCCCATTTTCCCTCAGTCTAGAAGGATCACTTGCTCTACTCTCCACTTCTCCAAGACACTGTTTGTTGGCTTAAGTTTTAGGAAAGCGGAGCCACAAAAGGAAGCATTGAGTGGATATCTGCTTTTTTGCCTTATGACATCAATCACAGTCCCTAGGCAAGGAGAGATGCCAGAATCCCCAGAAATTTTCCTGACTTTTGTGCCGATGAGACCATCCTTGAAATAATCTCCAGAGCCAGGCAAATGTCCCACATTCGGCTGGGCTGAACACAAGTTACCTGCTCTTTGGCAAAAGAGATCAGGAATTAACCTGATTGATTTAGGAATTAAGATTCACTGCTGGAGTTTGGAGGTAAGCCCCCCTTAAACTGAACAGCTACTGCGTAGAGAAGTTGCGGAGAGTGTCTTAATATGTTTCATTACATGGTTTAACAAATTATTTTTATCTTCAAACCTCATATTATTTTCTGGTGACTCTGTATCTAGAACATTTCAATGTCAGTTTCAAATTTGGTAGTTATCCTAGGATACTAAATGAAGTGCAGGAGACATCAGACCTAAAAATCAAAGCTCTGATTACCAACTGCTCCATTACTGACCATGCCCATTGCATTCATTCGCCATTCACTGGACACCCCACAGGTGTCATGTTCTGTGCTGTACACAGAAAATAAAAAAATAAAATAAATAATCCCTGCCCTCAAAGAACCTGAGGTTGTTTTCTTCTCACTGATGGCCTCATATTTAGCATACTGATTAAAAATATTCCCTACGTACCTCTCTCTGAGCCTCTTGCACTTGAAGCAAATAAAAATGTGAAAAGGGTAGTACATTTGAAGACTAGGAGGATATTTAAAAGCTTGCATAACATCCCTAACATAACTTCTGGCAAATGCATTTTCAAATCCCTTTATTCTCAGTGCTTAAAAGCCCAGCATTGCAACAGTTCTGACCACTTTTTAAAATAATTCGAATGTCTGTCTCTCAGTCTCCATCTCTGATTCTTGTTAGGCATTTGGGTCTTCGGACCACTTGGACTTTCTTGAAATTTTTTGTGCCTTGCCTTGGCTTCCAGTTCTCACCATCTGAATTTCTCCTTTGTAATCATTCTTGGTCTTCTCTCCTCTTTACTGACACTTCCTCCCCACCATTGCCAGCTCTGGTTCTGCCTCCCGTCCTGGCTTTGTACCCTCTCATACCTGGAAACATCTCTCCATCTTTCTGGAACCTCCCAAACTTGATGAACTCAGCTAATGCAGGGGTTCAACCATTATTTCTTCACATAATTCCTAAATGAATATCACATTGCCTGTTCTTAGCCTATACTCCAGGTCCCTAGTTCCTGAGCACTGATGGGACACCTCTCCCGAATAGTTTCAGTATTGCCCGGACATTACCACAGCTCGAGAGCTGACAACTACTCTTACCATTTGATAACTTTGAATAAGTCATTCCACCTTCTAGGTCTCAGTATCCCTCCACTACAGCCTGAGGAGGTTGGGCCAGATGATCTCAAACACTTCATGCAATTCCAAAGACGTCATGCAAATTCATTTCCGAATCTCTACCTCAAACTGATCTCTACCTCAAAAAGCACATTTTTTATTCCACTGTCTAGTTTCTGTCCCATTTTACTTTCGAATTCTTTTCTGCCTTTCATATTAACTGTCAACAACATTTTTCTCTCTTCAAAATGTGTCTTTCTTTTGACTCCTACTGTCCTCTCCTCTGCCACTTCAACTACACTTTCATTTAGCCTTGTTTTTTTTTCCCCAAACTTCCTTACACCTTTCCTAAAACAACATTTTTATAGATTTTACTTATTTATTTATTTGACAGAGAGAGAGAGAGAGCAAGAGCAAGCATGCACAAGCAGGAGGAGCGAGCGGCAGGCAGAGAGAGAGAGAGAGAGAAGCAGGCTCCCAGCAGAGCAAGGAGCCTGATGCAGGACTTGATCCCAGGACCCCGGGATCATGACCTGAGCCAAAGGCAGACACTTAACAACAGAGCCACCCAAGCGCCCTTCCTAAAACAGTATTTTTATCATGTCATTCCCTGTGCAAAAATCCTCAGTGCTTTTATAGTCAATGTCCAGTTCCATAGATAAAAATAGTGTGTGCTTACCATTTACAAGAGATCTAAGCACCAACTCTAAGCATTCTCTGTAAGTACAAAAATTCTTTTAAAATATTTTAAAGTGGATTTGTGGTTTACTTCATAATATTTCCACATAATAACCATGTATGATGTAAGAATATTGTGTGTGGTGGTTGCTGCTGAAGGTGTCAAGTGTGTGGACCCTATAGAGAGACGTGCATTTGAATCCCACTCCACTTCTAACCAGCTGGGGGACCTTGGACAGATGACAATCTCGTTGCTTCTTGATTATCCCCATCTGCCAAATGGGGATAATAGCAATACCTATAATATAATCTTGTTCTAAGGATTAAGTAGTGAATGTAAGTGCTCGGTGTAGCTCCTGGCCCATGACGAACTGTCAGTTTTGTGTTTGAGCTCCACACTCAACAATTAGGATTAAATTCTGGTTCCACTTCTTGCTAGCTCTGTGACTCTGTGCAAGTTTCTTCATCTTTCTGAATTCCCTCATCTGGAGGTAAAGATAGTACTTACTCTGTAGGACTGGCCTATAGATAAATAATCTGAAGTGGATTTACCATGAAACTAATGAAGCTTAAGCTTCAGAGCCTCTTAGGTTCCCAGGTTCCTTCCAAAACCTTAATACTTTTAGCAGAGTAGATAGGGGTTGGTGGGGAGGGTTGGTGGCTAGAAATCTACTTGTATGGTTATATGTTCTTATAAAATTTACAAAAATAAGATCCACACTTGGTTATGACTTGTGGTGCTTTCTACTTCAGCTTCACTTCCATCACAGTTCCCCTCTGGGTGGGTCAGGTTGGAGTGACCAATGGCATTTTGGGGATGTAGCCAAGGTAAAACTGAGTTGGTGGGGATTCATTTAGTCTAGGTTTATGGGGATATTTTTGTTTGATTCACACAACTTCTTGTATAGTTAAGTTACTTCTAGTTAAGTTACTTCATGTAGACGTGATTTCCAGAAACACTGCTGTCCCAACCTGTGGCATGACTAAACACTGCAGGGTCAGAGGTCATGGTCTGAGCATGCTCAACAGTGTCCAGTGCTGACGTGTGTGGATAATGGTGGAGAAACTAGATGTAAAATGCACAGAGCCAGGAATTGATGCTTACATTTTGTTTCGGATGCCTATGGCATATTCAATGAAGTTCTAATACATCATTTTAGCTGTAAGTTGGAAAGACACTTCAGAATATTTCAATAGAATAAGTGAAAAATTGTAGACTTTTGATTTGGTCATATCTTTTGTTGTCTTTAAATCTACTTATTAAGGAACTCAGTGAAAATTCTGTAAAAATTAATGAAATTTGAAGGGAAAGTATTAAGGTAAGTGATGAAATCAATGTAAATTATTTTGCTGTTAGAAGAAAATTATAATAAAAAACAGATTATTTCAAAGGCTGCAATTAAAAGGAAGAGACAAGTTTTGAAAACAACAATAAATAGGCTCTTGGATTGTTTGATAATCAGTTCATGAAGAGAAGTGAATCATTTCCATGCTAGAAAAAGATTTGTGTATTTTTTTTAAGATTTTATTTATTTATTTCAGAGAGAGAGAGAGCATGAGGGAGAGAGGGAGAAGCAGACTCCTCACCGAGCAGGGAGTCTGACACAGAGATCGATCCCAGGAACCCTGGGACCATGATGCTTGTGAAGGCAGTTGCTTAACCCACTGAGCCACCAAGGTGCCCCAATATTTGCATTTCTTCATGATTGCATGTTAAATAATGACAGTGACAAGTATATATAAAACACTCATAACCACCGTGGCAATCAAAGATAGAAATTAAAAACTGACTAATTATCAATTTAATGAGTGTGATCTCTCCCTGCATGCACACCTACCCCCACCACACACATAGAATTTGAAATGCCCCAAAGTCTTACAGTTTATTAAAAAAAAAAAAAGAAAATAGTAGGAACCTTAACTGAACTTGACAAAAATCTGGACTATTTCTGTAACTTTACCATTAATGACCTGTGAAGCTACAAAATGCTTTTGTAAACTGTTAGTAACAAAAATAAATCTTAAGTAGGGCTACATTTAAATTAACTTCCTCTTCTCTTTGGAAAATGATATCACTAAATCTTTATCATCGGAAATGCAATCAAAAGGAATACACCAAAAATGAGGCAACAAAGCTATTACAGAAGTGTGTCCAACATATTATATATTTCTCCCCTGAATTTTGGAATGTTTGTGGTTTCATTACCTTTTCAAAATTTGTTTTGGGGTCTAATTTATATACTGCACAATGTGCTTATCTGTTTCTCAGCTATTAAAAATTTATAACCTATTATGCATTTTTTTCATTCTAAGCAAATTTTCGCTTTCATATTCAGTCTTGTGTCTTATCTTTATTCTTTTTCTTTCATGTATCACCACCCCCCACCCCCGCCAAAACACACACACAAACAACTGCCTAAGCTGGATATCCCACAAACCTGGATCCTCTCCTGGCATTTTTTGGAGGAGGCCTCACACAGAGGAAGCGCTCAGTCAGTGTTCACTGTGATTGCTGTCTCTCGTGTTTTTCCTTCTGAGCTTTGGGAGACATCATGCACTAAGAGATGGGGGCATTCAGGTTTGTGACTGACAGTTTCGCTTATCAAACTCAGATTCCTTTGCCCTATATTCAAAGCCTTCATTTCCTTGGTTCTCAACTATCTCTTATGAAAACATTTGCTATTGTCCTCAGGTTGTATCCTTGGTTCTATTGTGATTATTTTCTGTTTATTAATGACACTTTGCCTTTGCTTTAATTGAGGAAAAAATTAAGCTGACGTGAATATGTTGTGTATATACTGTATATTTTCGTGAAAAACCATTTGTAAATCTCAACTCAAGCATACTCGTAACTGTGAAATGAAAGTAAATTTATGTACAGAAAACATACATCTACCCACAATTATTCTACTGGCTATCTCTGAGTTGCATGTGGTTATTATTTTATTCTTTATATATTTCTGTAAATGCTGACTGTTCTATAATAAACATTTATTCAGAAAGACTTACTTAAAATGAAGTGAATGAAATAGATTTTATTCAGTTATTTTTAAAGGGAAGAAAGTGTCTTGAGTAAAATGTGCCTTTATTCAGACTTTTCAATAGGCCATTCTTATGAACGTGGTATTCTAATTGGAGCTTAAAGGCAGGAACCTGGCATTCCTGTGATCTACTCCCAGAAATGGTATTAACTTATTCAGTAGCCTTAAGCTCTTCACTTAACCTTTTAGTTTACCCCTTTATAAAGAGAGGATAATAGCCATTCTTGGCGAATTACAATGGCAAATTAGCTTAGGTTTGTAAAGGGTTTTAAAAACGAGTCTCTGTATTAAATTGCTTTGTAATTTTTGGAATTAGTCAAAGAAATAATGATGATGGTAATTAATTATCTTAAGTGTCTACGTTCCCATGGTAAAAGAAAACAGAACTTTATAATAACGTATAGCGTAAAAGCTTGGGATGGAGGCAAAATGGCTTGCGGAATGAAAGCAGGCAGTCTGGACAATAAAAGTCAGGCAAAAGCATTAGTGTGTGTCCTTTCTCCAGGACCCACAGAATTGGTTCTTTTTAAAATGTTATTTATTTATGTACCTTTGAGTCTGAGTGGTAATCAGGAAATCTGCGTTGAAAGACAACATTCTTGGCAATATTATTTTGATATATGAATAGAATGGAGGGAAAAAAACTCTATAAAATTGACAAATGATTTTAATGAAAGCCTCTTCCATGTGAGGTAGCAAACTGAGAGCATAATGTCACTTTCCTAAGCTGCTTTCTGCTGATCAGAAATAAAATTCTTCAAAGCTGACTCAACCTAAACTTAACTTAGTGGGGGGTGATGATATTCCTGTAATTTCTGAGGTTTAAGAAATTAATGGACTAGATTGAAATACTGATTAAAGTCAAACGGTTTTGAAATAACTTCTAGAGGCAAATGTTACCAATTTTTATCTTTATAAATCATTTACTCATAGCAAGTCAAAATACGTTAGAGGAGAAAAAACATGTTTTTTACAACATCGAAAGTGTAGGCAAAGAAAACAACATTATGGAATTGGGGAGGAGGAGGGGTAGCATTTTCCCTAAGGGTGGAAGGGCCTTCTTAAATACTGACAAAAGGCCTGTTTAATTGTTTAAGAAAGTAGATTATGTCTTTGATTTCTTTTGAGGAACACAAGTTTGAAATCAGTAGTGAACATGTGGTTTGTGTTGAGTTCATGTCAATGCGATTTGTTCCAGGTCTTATATCTCTAACTGTCCTGGTCCTATCAACACCAGACTGTGAAGGGAAAAAGGAGTCATGAGGCTCGATCTTTCAGGAGCAGAACGTAGTACAGGAGAAATTATATGACCTTGCCCAATCCCCTGCAGTGAGACCACATCCTTGCCTTAATCCTTGTCCCTCCCACCAGTGTGGCCAGGGGAGGCCCCCCACCAACCCCCCCCTCCACTGGCCTGCCCTGTGCGGAGCTTTGCTGTGCAAGTACAAAAGCTGTCAAAGGCAATTTTTATAAAGTAAGGTGTCACCTTCCAGACCCGAACCCTAAGACCCAGCCAAAAACTGGCCAAGCCGTTTTCCATACTCTCAGCAGCACCCAAGGAAACTTGTCGCCCATTATAAAAGCTTGTGGGGGTTGGCCTTCCAAGTTATGGCTCTAATTTTGTTCTTTTGAACATTATCTTAAACCTTCCAGGAGTTCCTTGCAGGTTTACAGTTTTCTGATTTTATTTGCTTTGCAGTTCTGACAAACATGAGTAAAAACCTAACTCAGCGCTGGGAAGTATTATTCATGGATTTGTTGAAGTCGTTATTTACGTTGTTCTTTTAGGTGTCAGGAAAAGAACAGTGTTTCAAAAGTCATGGGCTTTTTGTTGTGTTGTGAAAGAAACACACATGTCTAAGGGTCTCTGCCTCTGTTTCAAGGATATGAATCAGATACTCCTTGTCTGATTTTCTGTCTGTAATGTCTCAATCACTAAAATAAAAGGAAAACCTAAGTATGGAAGGAAGGTTTGATTCTGAAATTTCTTATGGTTCCTGCCACTAAATGCTTTGTCTCTGGGGTAGATTTGTGGTGAGTCAACAAAGAGTCATTATTATATGAGGAATATTAATAGTAGTAAAAGATTACATGTTGTAAGTTAAGATGTATATTTTAATAACCTAACATCTTCCACAGTTTGGCATTTATACTAAAGATCTTCATCTGAGATTTTGATATTATCATTTTCAGAGTAATTTTTATGTGTTTTGCATAAACAAACAAATTTGAATATCAATTTAAATTTGAAGTGAACTCTAGAAATGCTTCACAGTTTTCTTTCATCACTAATTTGCATTTACTAATAGACTCCCTAAGAACTTGGTTGGGAAGTTAAGGAATTAGAATGATTGAGTTGCCTGAATAGAATTCAGCAAGAGAGGGCATCAAGAGCCCTTGGTTTTAACATGAACTCTCTCAGTTTACTTTTGAAACAGGGGGGCTGGGTCTGACAACCCACGGGAGGGTCCCATAGGACCAGCTCAAGGGTCTTTGGCTTCTTGCAGGAAAGAAATCAAACATGAGCTGGAGAAAGTGAAAACAGAGTTATTTAATAGCATGAGTGACAGACAGAATAGCAGGCACTGGGAGACTCGGAAAGGAGAATGAGTCTCACCATCATTTGGGGCTAGGAGTGTATATTAGAAAGAGGTCTAGGGTTTGTGTTCCTTCAGGAGTCCAGGGTAGGGTCCAATCACAAGTGAGTGTTCAGTGAACAGTGAATGTTAATCCATAATTTACCCAAGGCAGGGCTATTAATGCGAGCATCAGTTTTGTTTGAAGCTGAGTTTTGTTTGAGGCTAATGTCCTGGAACATGTTCGGAATCTGGCTCTTCTTAGGTGATAGCAGGTGTTTGGAGCCTAAAACGTAACTCAGAGAAGGATTAACTTTCTCACTCCCTTCTTGAGGTGGGAACACAGCTCCTTTGGCTTATTCAGGGGCAAACTATGGGGCATGAGTAAATGGGGCCTAGCAGAAAAACAGTAGAGACGGAGCCCTTCTCTCAGCTTCCCCATCTCACTTTCCCTGGATCAAAGATGCGATCCTGAGACTCTTCCCTCTACCTTATTAATTCCCTTAATGTCATTGTCACATATTCATATAAATGCACTCCATTGGCCATAGATCCTAAAAGGAGAAAGAAAGTTGAGATTCTAGGAGTTTTCATTTAATTCAGCTTCAAGAAACATCTTTTGAAGATAGACATTAAGTATTGTGCCTTATTGATCCTGAGCACACTTTTCAAAGTGTTGACCACAAGTTTGGAGACCATATGCTTCTTCTAATTGTCTTCTGCAAAAGAGGGATCAGCATATACCCATCACACTTTCATCTACACCTAAGTAAAGCTGGGCTTTCCAAGGGAAAATTACACATAGTTTTACATTTTTCATTTTGTTTCTCATTTACCTAGGTAGGGTATTAATGATTACCCATATCTCCGTTGAGTTCCAGCCAGTCACACTCCTGTCCTCTTCCCTGTGTAACTTGCAGTGGACACTGTAAGTAAAACGATGGGCCACTCATGATTAAAGTCCTTGAGATTTTTCTCAAGTAAATAATA